>NC_047664.1:8772974-9469224 GCF_011762505.2 Arvicanthis niloticus | reverse complement strand
AGTACCACTCTGAGCGGGTGGCCATGGGTTGGATAAAGAACCAAGCCAGGGAGCCATGAGAGGCACACCTGTGCTCCTGCTTGACTCCCTGTCCTAACTTCTCTCAAAGGTAGACTTTTATAGAGATATACCACCCCAATAACCCTTTCTGTCCCCATTTTTTTTGATCATAGACTATATCATAGCAATATAAAGCAAACGTCTTCCACAATCACATTTTACTGCACAAACTGAATTTTGCTAGAGAAAAAAATGTGGTGAAGGTAAGGTACAAGGCAAAGCATTGCTAAGTTGCTGCTGCATCAAGGGAGACTAGTGTTTTATGGGAAATGTTTTGATTGTAAGAAGGAAAGAAAAACTCTATACCCAAAGTAAATATACATTTCAGCTACAAGGAATCCCTGACTCCTTTAAGATAGGACAATCATTTCATCAATGTACTGGTAGTCTGCCAAAATAAGGGCTCCCTACAGGTCTTTGGTGATGCTGGAAGACTTACCATTCGTCATTAGAAGGATCTCTACTAGCCAGCCTTAGAGAAAAGCAATCCATTCTGTGATACCCAGAGCTAGCTCCCATCCTTCCCACTATAGCAACATCACACTTCATCTCATGGCATAGAGAGGTTGTTAAGAGACCCTGCAGACTTACACTGTATAACCTATTAACTTCACCTTTGTATGGAGGGCATGTTGTGGTGGATGGAGTCTCCCAGAAATATCTGCCCACTTTTTACCACTAGCATACAGCCTTCCACATGCTGCTTCCCCTTCCCTTCCATGGTTACAAATTTCCATAGTTGTTCTTTTCATCTCATTGATCTAGAAATTAACCACCAACTGTAAGTTTTATGTCTAGCCACTTCTCTTTCTAGACAAAGCAAAATTGAATACCATGCGTGCCTGCAGTGAGGGCTTCTCTTTCACCCTGCTCTCTCGGGCTACCTCTGTGTTTGTGGTTTGTGGCAGATGTCCATGGACTACACCCAGTTTTCCTAGAACCAGTTACCTAATTGATCTGATAATATCCAAAGATATATTTCAAACAGCAAACAGGCTTTATGTGCACTGTGACCTTATTCCAAAGCACAAGAGGTGTGTTCTCTAGCTATCCTCATGTAGCTTACCAAAGACTGTACAGCACACTGAGAAAAACTTCCATGTATCAAGTGACTATTATATAGTAAGTAATGTATGTCTTCTAAACACATTACTTTAAAAACTATTGTTTGGGTTTTGGATTTAAAACTAGTCCATTAAATGGGCTTCCAGGTTTTACTTCTGGCTTTTTTTTTCTTTATACTTTACAAAACCATACATATTTTCAAGATTCTCTACTAAATGTTCACAGAAGGTAGTTGGGTCTCCCAATTTTATTTAGGATAAATATTCTGTTATAAATGAAGGCCCTAATAGGCCAAACACAACTCCAAGCCAAAGGGAATTAACTAACATCAAATATTTGATTCCCAAACTTGAATCACCCTCAGAAATATCTACAGAATTTCTTATATAAAACCAATCTTGTCCAGATAACGCAGACTGTAGCCAAGTTTGGGAGCCACTGATCTTCTCCATATGTGGAAAACTTCAGTCTCCTGTGTGAAGTCCAAGAGCCCCCTTTGCAAATAGTTCTCAGAGAACAAGAAAGGTCTGCATGGGCAAAAAGCCATGAAGCTCCTCTGGTGGCACACTTTGTCCAGTCCTCCCAACAACTATAGACACATAATAGTAACCCAACAGTGAACCAATAAATCCATAGAAGCAGGAACAAAACAACATATATTCTTTCTTGGTGGCTGCCCTGTCCATGAATGCAAGCGATATTTTCCCCCTGTTAGAATTAAAATTAAGATCCTCAATCTTTTATTTCATTTTAAGCTAAAAATTTTTAATTCAAGTTTTTAAGTAAAAGAATCAGGAGTTAACACACACAGGCTTCAGATGTTCACTACAATGAGAATATTGGCTGTCTTTATGTCCTAACACTGTTCTTTTGTGATCTACTTCTTTAAGTTCTGAATAGTAAAATGTATATTTCAATTTAATAATTGGATTCATTTCACCACTGCAAGTAAACCACTATCCAAACATGACTGTGTTCTTAAATTAATACATCACCTAAGCTGCCCATGTTTTCCCTGTGTCTACATGAAAATACAGATGGAAGAAGATTGTTTCCAAAGGATTTCTACACCCAGCTGGCTCTCATGAACTAGCGTGTACTTACATATTAAGTAAGGTCTTAGTCTTACAAAAAGGACCTTTCTGGCCACTCCATGCTCTAGCATTTAGTTTCATTTTATAGCCCCATTTCTTCCTCTGTCTGTCCATGCCTTCTCATAGATATCAAGATGCTAGTAAAAGTGTTTTACTTATCATGTTTGTGCGCATTCAATGGATACATGATCCATTCTTTCTTGACAGCATTCATCTGCCTCTTTCCCAGTGAAGGCTTGAATCCAGTATCCCGTTTCATCATTCAGTGCATTCGTAGACAGCCTTTTAAACCTGCCCATGTGTATGGAGTGGTGCATAACACATTGATGCATATTTTTCTGTACTGCATAAAACTGTGATCATTTTTAAAAGATAATTTAGAGACTGTGAAGATGAATTAATGAAGGCTCAAGCTCATCTTTTAAGATGTTTGTCTTAATTTTCTGTGTCATGAAATCACTGCCTGGCTGAGAAGGAGAATTGTACACTATAAATCAAACAATAAGCAATGGGAGAGACATTTCTGATTGCAATTCTGACTCTCTCTTTCTGTCTTCACTCCCTCCTTCACAAAAACACCACACACACACACACACACACACACACACACACACACATACACACACACAACTGTTTCTTACAGCCAAATATAAGGCAGTGTTCCAGGAACTTTATGTTAAGTTCTGTCTTTAAATAAACCACTTGAACTGGCCAAAACCACTGACTTTTTCTTGGTGTCTACACAAAACTTTAATTCAAGTTTAGTTTCCTTCAAATTCAGTCCAGGTGCTAAAATAGTCTTCTGGTTTTCAAGGAACATTTAACAGACTTTCTCTAGTCTATATTCATATTTATTATGTAGTCTCTAAGCATTCGAATATGTTGTATTTTCTGGATTAAAGTGGCTCCATGGTGAATTTGTAGGTCATCAAATTTGTAGACACTCACTTATAAATTTATGTTTTTCCCTTTTAGAACTCTGTGATTATTCCTCTAGGACCTTGTTTTTCATTATTTGAAAAGGCTTTGTGTGTTTTTTTTTTTTTTAAGATCAAGCATGTGTATTTTAAGTTAGCAATGAAAAGAATAATAAAAACAAACAAACCATTTCTTTAAAATGAGTTCAGTTACAAATCAATATAGAAACATATAACCATGATAAATTCTGTAAGTTTTGCCTTTTATGTATTTTAATTTATAGACTTAGAATTCCAAATGTTTCTTTGGGCTTGGACCTCAGGAGGAAAACAGTGTTTTTAACTTTTATTAGCTTTCAAACCTAAAATATAAAC
Organism: Arvicanthis niloticus; assembly: GCF_011762505.2. NCBI lineage: Eukaryota > Metazoa > Chordata > Mammalia > Rodentia > Muridae > Arvicanthis > Arvicanthis niloticus. The sequence goes on along the minus strand of NC_047664.1, from coordinate 9,465,713 downwards.
AGAGACTTTCCTTTCTTTCTTTCTTTCTTTCTTTCTTTCTTTCTTTTCTTTCTTCCTTCCTTCCTTCCTTCCTTCCTTCCTTCCTTCCTTCCTTCCTTCCTTTCTTTCTTTCTTGTAAGGCCAACTTTTAAACGTGGATTTTAAAACATGATCAAGACAAACAACCCTAATGGTTGAATCGTGGTTTTGGAAATTAATAGACTCTAGTGCACAGTGTGGTTTTGTAGAGGCAACACAACACCAACATGTCTGTAACGGACATGATCTTCATCATCCCTAAATCAGGGCAGTGTCACAGAAATTACATAGCTAACTCATAGGAAGAATCTGAAGCTCAGTGAACAGTAAACTTGAGGAATATGGGAATTCACAGAAAACCATAGGCTTGGGCAACTGTAGGCCACGTGTTCAACAAGGGCTAGACAGACAGACATTTATTGTATACAAAATTTTCCTCCAAATGTTAGTTTTGCCTGATACAAGGCATGCTGCCACTAGGGGACCATGTCTTAGGACTGAAGGTAGTCCCTCAGGTCTCATCTCCCCACTGTTGGGCATTTCAGCTAAGGTATCCTCACTGAGTCCTAGTAGCCTCTCACATCCCAGGTCCCCACACCCCCAGCTGTGAAATAATTACATTCACTCTCCTGGTCCTCTGGGCTTCTCTCCTGTCTCCCCCATACCTGATCCTGTTCCCCCTTTCCCCTCTTGATCCTCTCTCCCACTCAAGTCCCTCTCTCCCTCTGCCTCCCCCCAGTGATAATTTTGTTACCCCTTCTAAGTGAGATTGAAGCACCCTTACTTGGGTTTTCTTTCTTGTTTAACTTCTTGGGGTCTGCGGGATGTGTCATGGGCATTCTGTACTTTTTGACTAATATCAACTTGTCAGTGAGTACATAACACGCATGTCCTTTTGAGTTTGGGTTACCTCACTCAGGATTATATTTTCTAGTTCCATCCATTTGCCTACAAAATTCATGATATCCTTGTTTTGAATAGTATTCCATTATGTAAATGAAACACATTTTCTGTATTCATTATTTGGTTCAGGGAAATCTGGGTTGCATGAAAACAGAGCTGAAAGATCCATTGGAAACAAACCAGTCAACCCTGAATTAAGGGCCTGACCTGATTTCTCCTCAAAGTGGACTGACACCCATAAGGTTAAATAAACATTTGCTCCCCAGGTTGCTTCTGTTCATGGTGTTTATTGCAACAACATGAAAGCAGACAAAAACAGTGTGTGTGTTTGTGTGTGTGTATGTGTAGTTATTGTTCCTCTGTGTGTTTGTGTGTGTATGTGTGTGTGTGTGTTAGACTTGTTGTATTTATATTCACTAGACATATTGATCTATTCTATGTCTTTTTTGTGTCTTGACCTGTCTTTGGAATTAGAGCAATGGCAGCTTTAAAGAGGACATTCAGACATGATCCTTTCACTTCTAGTGTGTTAATAATTTGAGAAGTACTGGGTTTTAGTTTTATGAAAGTGTGGTAGAATTATGCTCTCAAGCCATCTGTACCTTGATCTTTTTCTTTTGTCTGAAGGCTTTTTGTTACTCTTTCTGTCTCCATATTTTTATGATCTGTTTAAATTGTCAATCTCCTCTTAGCTTAATTTTAATGCTTCGGATGTATCCAGAAATCCATTGATTTCTTTTAGCTTCTCAACTTAATAAAGCATACATGTTTTCAAATCCTGTTATCAATCTATCATACATGTTTTCAAATCCTGTTATAATGCTCCCTTACCAATCTATAATTTTACTAATTTGGATCTTGTCTTTCTTCATTTTGATTAATTTGGTTAAGGGTCTGCCAATTTTTTTCATAGAACTAGCTTTTAATTTCATTGAACCTTAGAATTTTGTTGTTGCTTTTGTTTTTATTTTATTAATTTTTGACTTGGTATTATTTCTTCCTATCTAGTAGCTTTGAGTTTAGTTTATCATTCATTTTTCTGAACTCTTGAGATACATCTTTAGTGCATTTATTCGTCTCCATTTGATTTTTTTAAAAATATATCTACTTAACACAACAAACTTCCCTCATAAAACTGCTTTCAGTGTGTCCTAGAGGTTTTGGCATCTTGGGTTTTTATATTCATTTATTTCCAGGAATTTTAAAAATTTCATTTTTGATTACATTGTTCTTTAGTGTTATTTAATCTCAATGAATTTTTTTAATTTTTAAATAATCCTTTACTAATGATTTTGAGCTAATTGAATCATGGTCAGGGAAGACACATGGAGATACTCCAAAAATTTTTGTATTTCCTGAGATTCACTTTATATTCCAGCATGGGATCTAGTTTATAAAAATCTCTATGGACTGCTGAGAAGAGTGCACATGGTGTGATGTGTAGTCAAAACCTTCTTTAGATATCTGTCAGCTCCATTTGATCTATGATATAATTTAACACCAAGTTCAGCACATACATGTTTAGAATTTAAATTTCTTCTTGGTTGACCATCCTGGTGATCAGAATGAAGTATCTTTTAGTGCTAGCTAAAGGAAAACTCTTAATTGAGAAAATATTTTCATAGGATTAACCTGTGGGCAAGTCTTTAAGGCATTTTCTGGATTGGTAATTGATGTGGGTGAACCTAGATCACTGTGAATACGGTCACCCCTGGCAAGTCGTTCTGGGAGGTATAAGAAAGTAGTCTGAGTAAGCCAAGAGTGGGAAAACCAGTAAACAGTAGCAGTAGCAGTAGCAACAGCAGCAGCAGCAGCAGCAGCAGCAGCTTGAGTTCCTGCCCTGACATCCTCCAATGATGGGCTATGATGTGGAAATATAAGAGAAATAAGCCATATTCTCTCTAGCTTGCTTTTGGCCATGGTGTTTAACCACAGCAATAGAAAACCTAACTATAAACATTGAATAATGACTAATGAAAAGAGGCCTTGACTATGAAAGTTAAAAGGGAGGGGTGTGTGGGTGATGTTTTGAGGAAGGAAAGGGAAAGGAGAAATGTTATATTATAATCTCAACTATAGAAACACACCCTCAAATTCAACCAGAAGAGACACTGATTGTGATTAAAAACTAATGTGGTGATACCTGTTTTGTTAAGTAAAAATAAGCTGTGATTACATCTTAGATGTACTCATTTTTAAAAAAATGCCATAAGCATGGAAAAATAAGATCTTTAAATTTCTATCTTTTTTGTTTTTTGTGTTTTTGGTTTTTTTGGTTTTTTTTGGTTTTTGTTTTGTTTTGTTTTGTTTTCCGAGACAGGGTTTCTCTGTGTAGTCCTGGCTGTCCTAGAACTCACTTTGTAGACCAGGCTGGCCTTGAACTCAGAAATCCGCCTGCCTCTGCCTCCCAAGTGCTGGGATTAAAGGCGTGCGCCACCACCGCCCGGCAATTTCTATCTTTTTTATTCTTTGAGAATTTTATACATTTATACAATTAAATGTAATCACATCCACCCACCTTTTCTGTCTTCCAACTTTCCTTGGATTTCTGCAACATGTCTACCTTCCTCCTTCCAATTACATGTGACCCCCCTCCCAGCCTTCATTTTTTTTAAAGTAACTCATTATTACTGCCCATTGGCACATGGCCATCCAACAGAGCATGGATGACTTTGATCTCAGAGTTCTCCTTGACTTTACTGTTCTAATGGATGAAAATTGAGATTCAGGCTGCAGAACCTTATCATCACTTGAGTGTCAGGACACTCCCTACAATGTTTCAGAAAATTGTGCAGAATATAGGCTTCCCATTGTAAAATTGGGCTTGGATGAGAAGTGCACCTCTCAGCTGGCTCATGGTACATGCTTTTTACATAGTATTTCACAACCTGAATAGTTGGGCATGCCGTATTTGCTATGGTAACACTTGCAGCTTTGACAAGACAATGTTGTTCTGGGGGCTGTCACCTGCATTGGGAACTTCACAATAGACAAACAGCCAAGAGAGTTTCCTCTCAAAGACTAGATCAAATTTTAAGAAAATTTACACCATTTCTTTATTTGTGTAAGAATACTTACTCTTTCTGATAACAGGGAACTATTAATTTGGAGAAAAGGGAGTCCACTCTTGCTAAGATTACCTCTTATTTGCCTTGCTTTTAAAATTATGAAAATCGTTGTAAATATTTTGTCCTTTCTCATGATAGAACATGCTTGTTTGCTTCTATTAATATATTTAAATCTACATTTCATATGTTGTTACAATAAACCTAGTATTTCCCACCTAAATGTACCTAAACTGTAGGGCAGAGCTTTGCCATCTGCAAACCCAGTGAAGTTTGCCATAATGTGCCATTATTGTTAGGTTTTGATGTATACGTTTGTGGATTTAAATTGGTGCCTCTTGGGCTTTACTTCTCAAAGTATATGCATAGAGAGCATGCTCTAAGCAACTTGAACCCAGGCTGTGTAGAGCCACAGCCTCTTTCATCTTCTTCTGAATTTTGGCTGTGAGAGGAAGCAGGTTTGCTTCCATCTTCTATCTTTGTTAATATTCCGAACAGATACTCCAAAGAATAACCTGGCACGTTTTATTTGAGGTCCTTTCAAAACTCAAAATTCTCTCAAGAGAAGATAGATGGAAGGGATAGCCAAAAGACACGTCCATTCCAGTTTGGGAAAAAATGCTGGTTTTATTTTCACCACTCGGTTTTCTTGCACACAAACGTTACCAATAAAAGCCAGCTGGTTCAAATTTTGTCTGCAGATCTGAAACCCAGTGAATTTGGCTTGGCTTCTTATTTTGCAGAAAATGTTTCACACAGCTCAAATCTGGAAATACTGAAGTATACAAACCCTCAACAGAAACAACAGGAGAACATCTGTCTCCAACCTTCACTTTTTTTCCCCAACTCTGCTCTTAAAGGCTTAGGTGTTTTTAGGGGAGAAGGAAGTCTGCCACCAAGCATGAAATGATGCATGAATCATCCATGACTACCTTGGCTGTGTGCTTATGCCAAAAAAGAAAGATTAAAGAGTTGCCACTGATGAGTGAGACAGCTCACATTTTGGCACCACTATAGAGGACAGAAACATTTAAGATCACGGAAGAATATAAAGAAACAAACCAAAACAATATTGTTGCAATTTGAACAATAACAGTCTTTATTATGTGAAGGCATTGTGCTATCTTTTCCATTTTCCTGCCTATGCTTTCATTGGCTTAATCCAGTCCCCTCATTGCCTGTAATTGGGAATGGAGTTCATGCCAAGCCTGCATAAGATAAGCAATCTTTCCTCTATACTTTCTGCACATCAGGGTTGTGTATGTGAAGTCATAAAAGCCATTTATTATAAGTGTGTGTATTCCTGGCTTAAAAGACAAGTATTCATGAGACAGCAACATAATAGCATCAGATTCTTCCCATAAAATACCACATGTGAGCATTTAATAGTTAACTACTCTGGCACCTACACTCTGGAAAATTATCTTAGATGGAGAACTTCTATGGAAAGGGGTGTTTGGTACTTAGAGAAATTAAGCCTCTTTGATGAGGCCAGTAAGAAACAAGTAAAGGAATTTTCTAGGAATCCATTGGTAATGTCAAGTAGGTTAATCTTCCATTAGTATCAGGATTTCCATATTTTCTCTTGGAGTCCTTTTCATGAGCCCATTAAAATCCTTACAACATTAGAGGGACATTGCAAGAAAATTCAAAAATCACTCTGTTACCTTGAAGGCTGTAAAGCGCTCAAACAGCTTTTATTCTTCTCGTTGGTTACTCTCAATCAGTGTTCCAACTAGATAAAACACTGTGGAATGATAGAAACTTCCATCAAGACCTGTGTAAGTTCTCAATGATGTCTCAACAGTGTGCCTCTATAACACTGACGCCCTTTCTTCATCTCTTTCTCTTCTATTCCTCTACTTAGGGTGAGAAGGGTTCTTCAGATGGTTGTTTGGTTGTTTGGTTAGTTGGTTGGTTGGTTGGTTGGTTGGTTGGTTTGGTTTGGTTTTGGGTTAGCACCAAGGCTGCCTAATTTTCCCCATTCTATAAGTTTATAAAAGTTGGGTTTCTACTTTATTGTTGCGTTGGCACCTGAGTTTGGTGGATAAAAGTCCCCAGAGGCATATGATAAGGACTTTCAAAATAGCTTAGTTATTTAAGACTCTAGAGTTCACTAGTTTCTGATGCTGTCTACTTTGGTTGGGAGGCAAGGCACTCTAACAAGTGGGAGGCCACATAAATCAGTTGACAAGGCTTGTTTCAAGGGGCAATTCACTGTACTACTCCACTGTGATGTGGTATAGGTTCTGCAAATGAAGATTTCTTTTTTCTGGTGGTGTTGTAAGTACCCAGGTCGCCATGAGTCAGCTCCTTTGTCTTCAGTCACTCTGTTTCTAGTACAGATCACAGTCTAAACCTTACAACAGCATTCTGTCTAAGCTACATGTGGTAGTTATTACCTTGAAAATGTACATGAAGCATGTGTCTACAGTCTTAATAGCTACTCCCAACACTTCTCCATGTTTACTTTGATCCAGTCAGTTTCCCTCACCGTTCCATTTCAGCATGCCTATCCTACAATGGACACATGGTCTCTTTTATTGTTTTAGTTCTTTAAATATGGCCTGAACAGAACTTTCAACTGAGTGCCATCTCCTGACTCAGTGCTGGCTTAGCTGTTGCTATCCCTTTATCTGATTATATTTCTCTACCAATTGCATTGCTTGACTCCTGTATTGAATAAACTTAAACCTAGACTGAGCAAAATGTTGAGGCCCGGCTGCCCCGTATTTGGCGGCCACTGTATCCTGGCCCAAGCTGCCGCTCCGGTCCATGGGTCAGGGTCCAGCAAGAGAGAGAGGACAGACTCGAAGAATGGAGAGAGACCAGACAGTGTGATTCAATCCCGTTTATTCTTCAGTCTCTCTTCTTCTCTCCAAGTCCCAAATCCTAAATTCCTAGTCCCTAGTTCCTAGTCCCTAGTGCCTCCAAGTTCCAAGTTACTTCTTCCAAGTTCTCTTCCAAGTGCCTGCTACCTAATGCTTAATTCCTACTCCAAGTTGTACTCCAAGTTGTACTCTCTGAAGTGTCTGATTCTCTCTCTATAGTCTGATTCTCTGATCTCTGTCTGCCTCTGCCTTTTATATCTCTCACTTCTAAGCCATGCCTTTTGGTCACACCTTTAATCATGCCCTTAGGTCTTGTCTCTAAATCTGATCTCTACACTTCTAAGTCATACTCTTAAATTACACACCTTTAATCTCACACACCCAAGGTATCTAATCCAAGATTATCAGAGTGTGCTCAGCTGTTGTAGGCTATTGTAATCCAAGTCTCATGTCAGGGTATATGGCTCAAGATGGCTGCAAAGCTGATAGCTGCTTTCTGCTAAAAGTTGGCCCCCAACACTAGACATTTTTCCCTGTCCCTCCCCTACACCCTCTGTCTTATTAAGAATTTTGACTTTACTAACTTACCATAATTAAAGGTTTCTATGACTTACAATCAATTTCTCTTTTTCTAATATTCTATTTTTGTGCCATTCATATATACATATATATGTATATGTGAATGTATATATATGCATATGTATATATACACATATATATGTGTGTGTATGATATATATATATATATATATATATTTAAATTTCCTCCTCTTTCTCTCGTCCCTCCAACCCATCCCATGACCCTTCTCAAATTCTCTCTCAAAAAAATAGAGAGAAAGAAACATGGCTTCTACTTTACACCCATACTCTACAGGATCATTTGTATGCTCTGCCGTGTTTAATTGTCATTATTGGCTAAAAAAACATTATCTTAATTTAATAAACTTGGTTTCAGAAGACTTAAAAGAAAAACAAAAATTAGTCCAAGCCAAAACATTCAGCAAATTAGAAGGAGGTCTTAAGTCCATGGTAAGACATCAGTGACTGGCCTCTCCTTATGATGTGACCTGTGTCTCTAACTCTCTTGTCTACAGTGCTATGACTTATATTTTTATTTCTAATTATCATTATATCTTTGTAAAGTTACATAAAGTAACAGGATATTTAAAAAATACAAATTACCTTGTAATGCAATCTGAAGTATTTGTGAAAAAGTACAACGTGGTTCTGACTGGAGGTGTTTGTTCTAAACCCTTAATGCTTGTATTCGTATTAAATGCCCTTTACAATCATTATTAAACATGTTCTAGAAAGAAACCTGTGGAAAGGTAACTAAAAGCCGACTGTCCACGGTTCTCATTCTCGGAACTCAAACTTCACTCATTTGCTCCATCTGAGAAGTTAGTGATACATGTGCACAGAACTTCTTACCTTTCCTGTTTTAGCTGTGGACTGTACCCTGTGAGTGTGCACGAGGCATGGGCGTGACTTAGGTTGGAGCCTTTAAGTGATAAAAGTCCAGTACTTTAAGGTTAAACAATTTACCTGAAGAGCTCCTGGGCCTCTCAGTGTACCCCATGTTTGATATAAAGACTGATTTTCTTCTTGCTTTCTTTCAAGTCTTCACCTAAATACTCATTAAGGGCCAGCTAGATGGCTTAGCACAAAAAGCGCTTGCTGCTTAGGCCTAGTGATCTGAGTTTGATTCTTATGACCCATATAAAATTGGAAGGAAAGAACTGGCTCTACAAAGTGGTGCTCTCGTTTTTATATGCACAGTGTGACTCATGTTCCTGCACACACATGCACACACACACACACATGCAAGCACACACACATACATAAATTAAAATGTTTTCCTATACAGAGAACATCAAGTCCATAAAGAATATCTTGATTGCACAAATTTTCTCTCTCATGGTGTGTATTTTGCTGTTTACATATCCTAAGTAATATTGCACTTTTACTGAGATACTGCAGTAATATTGTGCTCTTACTGAGATGCTGCATATTTGTATCTTTTTGAATCAGTACACAGGTTTTATTTTCTGTACTCACGCAAAGTTAAACTTCTGTATGTTGCATGTTTAGAAAAAATAAGGCACTGCCCTGAAAAAATATAATTTAGCATATAACTGACATGCTTCAAATAGAATCCCCTTAAATCTGACACCATGGATAGCTGAAACATTCTAGTTTTAATTGTGTTTAAATGTGCATTGTGTGTGTGTGTGTGTGTGTGTGTGTGTGTGTGTGTGTGTATTTGTGCGAGCATGGTTATGTATGGGAATGAAAAGGCATGTGAAAATCAATCAACCTTAGAAGTCATTCCTCAGACGTCATCTACCTTGTCGGGTTTGTTGTTTTGTTTTGTTTTAAGTATTTCTTTTATTATTGGTTTCCCATACAATAATCTTGAGACAAGTCAGACACTGGCATCTGAGACTTACAGGTTCACCAAGGATGGCCAGCATGAAAGTCTCAGGCATTTTCTTGTCTCTGCTTCCCCAGCACTGGAAATACATTAAGTTAGCACCACAGCTGGGTTTCTATATTGGTATTGGAGGTAGAACTCAGGTCTTTGAGACTGCACAGGAAACACTTTGCTGACTGAGCTGTGACAGCAGTTTTTAAGTTAGTTATTGCTTCTGTGCTTATTGTCACACTTGACCCTTCACCTGCTAATTGATCCCCTGATTTCAAAGTAAGAATGAATCCTAAATTTCTTACCCATATCTAGAGGTCAGTGTGGATACTGACAAACCTTTCCAAAGAAGCTCTCTTTTTGTATCCCATAGTTTGCTACACATCAGTAGCAGTGTGGAGTGAGATGGTTGATTTGTTTGGATCCAGGGACAGAGAGAATGGAATCCTGTGCAAAAGTGGCTAAGAGCAATAGAAATCATGTGGCAATTGTTTATATATATATGTGTGTTTAGTAAACAAAAAGACTTTAAATTAGTATTTACATGGAGAGACACATACTATTTTAATGTAGTGTCTTCCTGCTTCCCATTGACTGGTTAAAAAATAAGAATCTTCAATGTATATCCTATACTCACCCTTGTTGTGGATAGGACTGGCTTGCATTTTGATGCTAATTCCACTATCCAGGGAGTTGATGCAGACAAGGGGTGAATCCTCTTGTGAACCTTTTCTCTAACTTAACTGGTAAAATAAAAGCTAGAGCCAGTGACTGGGCAGTGGAAGGGAAGGTGGAGCTGAAAAGTTTGGAGGAGAAGAAGGAGATGGGACAGAGAAAGAAAGAGAGGAGAGACAGAGAGAGAGAGAGAGAGAGAGAGAGAGAGAGAACCCCAAAAGGAAGGAAGGAAAATGGAGAAAGAACAGGGTGATTCAGATTATGCGTGGCATTAAATAGCTACAGGCAGCTATGAATTTGATATAAGGGATGGATAATTACAGGCCAATTTGTAATATTTAGGTGGGTAATTTGTATTCTTATCTATAGGCTCTTTAATTATCATGTGGGCATCTTGTGAACCTCCATCAGCAGGAAGCAGGGTCAGATCTCCTGCCTTCATGCTCTTGGAGTCAGCTTACACCCCCATTCCTCATCTCCCCCACCATCTGTACCCCCATTATCTCCATCACCAGGCCAGCTATACTGTTACCCAGTCATGACGTGGAGTCTACTCTCCTGAGCACTTTAGCTGATGAGGGGATGTGCCAGTTCACCCTCTCAAGATCCCAGGGCCAGCTCTCCAGACTGCTACACAGGTAGTGAAGGACGAAGGGCATTACCGCTGCACCCAAGCTGCCCCATGACAGATGAGCGGTAGGATCAGCTCACTCAGTCCCCTGCCACCAGGGTCAGCTCCACTGGGCTGCCAGGGTGAGGCACAGGGATCATTCTCCCAGTGCTGCTGCCAGTGAGAGGTGGGCCAAGCTCTGCACAGCCCGTGGTCAGCCATGTAGTCCTTGGTGGATGCCTGACCGAGGATGTCCCCCATGTTCCCTAATGGTAATATGAGCCAAGAACATTGACCCTAGTCCTAACAGCTGTGTAGCTATGAGCCCAGACAGAACCTTCAGCAGCAGCTCTGGCTGGGACTTCTCCAGGACCTCAGGTCGCTATTCTCAACAGGACATTCCTCTCCACCCTTGAGTCTCCAGTTCCATCTCTCTTCATAATGCTTGAGTGGCTCCACTTCTCTTCCTCTCCCATCTGTCCACCTCTCAAATTGTGGTGGATCCTGATGCAGGCTGGCCACGACGCTGGTGGCTGCAGGGTAATATCCTCCAGCAAGCAGGTGCCTACGGCCTGCGTACTCAATGCGTTCGAGGGCAGGTCTGTGGGTGGCATAGCAGTCTGCAGGTCTGTCTGTCTTCCTCTTCTCACACTGCACTATATGGATGTAGGCAGGCCTCTGTATGTCTATGACCCACCCATACCATGAGGCATAAGGCAGGCCTGTGGGCATCTTTTCCCACCTGTACCTGTTGGCATGGTGGAACACAGGTCTCTGTCTTTCTTCCTCCTTCCACACCATGCTGCCTGGATTTGATTTGATTTTTTTTTTAATGTGTCCTAGGCCTAAAGCAGCTTTGACCACCAAGCCAGGCATCAAGCTAGGATGAACAAAGAACTGACAACTGCTCTGTCCTGACTGATAGAAAACCAAGACTACCAACAAGGCATCCCTTTGCCCATTGCCAGGGGGAGAGAACTTTAATTTTAACTAATGTGTTTCAGTACATTACATGAACACACACAGAGAGAGAGAGAGAGAGAGAGAGAGAGAGAGAGAGAGAGAGAGACTTGTATCATATAACTGTAGGTGATTTGCTATCTTAGAACATTTTTTTCAAACATTTTCTTCTAGCACCTTATAGTTTCTTAGTATTTAAAGGTAAACAGACATAGTGTTGCCAGGGAAATAGTTTGAGAATGCTACAAGTCTTCAAAAATACTGTGCCTTTTGAAGTCAGCTTTCTAAAAATAGATGGCAATAGATCCACTTCAGTAAAATGGCTCAGATTCTCTCAGAAGTTGCCTGATGAATGGGCACTTGAAAGAGAAGTCTGCTCTAGAAAGAGATGAGTAAATGTCAAGTGGTCCAGCAACAAATGCCATGTGTTTGATGAACAAGAAAGGAAGGGATGGAGGAAGAGATAGAGGGAGAGAGAGAGGGAGAAATAAAAAGGGAGGAAGGAAAGAAGGAAGGGAAAGAAAGGGAGGGAGGGAAGGAGAGAGAGAGGAAAGGAGGGAGGGAGGGAGGGAGGGAGGGAGGGAGGGAGGGAGAGAGGGAGAGAGGAAGGGAGGGAGGGAGGGAGGGAGGGAAGGAGAGAGGGAGGGAGGAAGGGAGGGAGAGAGGGAGGGAGGGAAGAAGGAAGAAAGGGAGGGTTATAGTAAAATAGGCAGGGAGAAGTTGTACTGAAATAGATCCATTAATTAATTATCAGGATTTTACTTTTTTAAGGGAGAAAAGCCAATGAAAATAATACATACCACAGGAAAAAAAAATATAGTTTTTGACCTAGCCACAAAGAAGCAAGCCTTTCAGAGTAGTGAGGCAAGGAGCATCTAGAACTACAATATCCTCAGAGATGCTCAAGACTTTAAGTGCCCAGAGAAACCAGCAGTAGCCCTTCAAGATAGAAAAAGCACAACAGCAAAAACTGAATTCAGATTGTGAAGTGGGAAGGAGACCGGTCAGTGTGGAGGAGCTAGAACCACGGAAGGAAAACAGTCAAGTTCCAGGTCTGGGCAGAAGGGGGCGCCAGCATGTTTAGAGACTCCTTTGTAGTATGCCATTTACCAGTGGCTCCTTGAAAAACGTGGTCTCTTTAAAACACAATGAAGTGGGTTCCTGCATCCCCAGGGATCATGGCAGTGATCACAGGACTTCGTTTATTGCCTTGCTTGTTCTTTGACTATTTGTGTCTTGCTTGTTCCTTGATTATTTGCATCTATTGTATTGCTAGTTCTCAACCTAGAACTGACCTTAATACCTGCATGTAATTAAAATGGTATAAAAGCAAAAAGGAGGAGGGGGGATGGGATAGGGGTTTCTGATGGAGAGGGAAATGGGGAAAGGGGATATTATCTGAAATGTAAATAAATAAAATATCCAATAAAAAAACTTAAATAAAAAAGAAAGAAAAACACATTAAAATAATCACTTGTGTAAAGAAGAAATCTTCAATATCTAAACATGAAGCTTCAAATTACTGTCTTCTGTCTCTCTTGCCCATATGCAAGGCTGAGTAAGTTATCCCATAAAGCAAAATCTTTTTGTCTAATTGTGGTTTGTAGGAAAAAGGTTTCCATGATTTAGTTCATCAAACATGGCAGGGACAAGGTTTTAAAGTTTTAACATTCGTACTTTCATACAAATCATTAGACTTATAAAAACAGTGGCATAGAATTGGATTGCTGTGATTCAATATAATATGAAACAAATTATAACAATTTGATAAAGCCAAAGTATAATTTTAAATACTTCAATTTTTTAAATACTTCAATTATTTTCTTTCAGATTACCCAACTCCTAATGTCAAAGACATTTCTTCATATGAAAGAAAGCATTCAAAAGAAATTGCTCTGACTGGATTCAATTCTCCCTTTAATGGTCAGTCCCTTTAATGAAAATAATGCTTAGTGTCTCTAAAATACAGTGAATTGAAAATTATTTTTTTTTTGAGATCATAATATGATCACATCATCTCGACTTCTCTATTCTTCCTCTAAATCCTCCCAAATACCCTTCCTTTTTCTCTTTCTAATTCATGCAATACATTCATTTAAGTATACATGGATATATTACTAATATAACATTCTCAGTCTGTATGTTACTTGTATGTATGTTTTCAGTATTGGCCATTTGGTATTGGGTAGCCAATCGTTGTGCCCCTTCCCGAAGACAAACATTCCCCAGCTCAAACATTCCTCAGTTGCCTATAGTTCTTCATGTAGGGTTGAAGCCTCCTGGGCTTCCATCAATCCACATTAACATGTCCAGTTAATTTCTAATCTTTTCTACCCAGGAGAACTAATCTATGTTGCTGTGTGCATGGTAGTTACCTGTGGAGTTCTCTTCTTGGGGATGCTCAGGCTAAGGTAGGTGAATGCAACTCAGAAGAGAGGGAGTGGACAAAATCAGGAACTTGGATTGAAGGTTGAATATAGCTTTATGTGGGATAAGTCTATAGACTTTCAGTCTTCTGTGTAAGGAAAATGTGACCGCAGGGGATTCGTTTTATATTGCATTGCAGGTACATATGGATTACGGGTTCCCCCCAATTATAATATTTATCAATCTATTGCCTGAATTTCCCTACAGCAAACTGAATTGTGCTGTTTCCAGTTCACTTATTTAGAAAACTGATCAACTCACATAAGTCATGTATTGTATGATTCAATTACATTTACCTGAACACATATCATTGTGGCTTCTTATACATTGAAAGGTTTTGTGCAAGTTTTAATAAATATTTACTGAAAGACACATTCAATGAGGTCTCATGCCTACCCATAAAAAAGTGCTACTGTCTGTACTCTCTGCAAATCTTTTTCCTTACCTTAGCTGTGTTCATTACCAGAATATGTTGATTTTTATAGTTTTAAATTCCCGGATTTTAAAATATTTTAACTTCTTTAATATTGAAAAATAAATAACCTGTTTACTTTTAATTGAAAAGGACAACCTCATGTGAAGTATCATGTTCACTTGCTCAATAATTATACATGTATGCATATGTATATTTAGTTTGAATAGCATATATCTTTATATGTGTTTCTCTTTGACAATTGACAACATATAAAAGCTTGCTCAGTCAACTGCACAGTGCATGTACACATATTGCTGCCCCAGAAGCAAGCTAAGAAATATAATTACAGGACTTGATAACTAGGCAGGTATTGTTAAAAAAAAAAAAAGAAAGAAAGAAAGAAAGAAAAAACCTGAAGTGGCGATGTAAACAGCTAGAACAAGAAGCCAGTAGATGGTGAATCAATGCTTTGCCTAAGAACACTCACATTTATTTATTTTTAAATGCAACAACAGTTTAAAAACTTCTTGGCTTCAATGCTTCTAAATGTTTAATTTTTTTCTAAACATTTAGTTTAACATCTATCAAAACCAATACCAAAGCAAACTGAATTCTCCAAGACTTTAAGAATTGTCCAAAAATATATTGTATGGATTCCAATGTATTTTTGAAGTCCAAATAGTTAAAATCAATATCTAAGGAGAGAATTGCACAGTTAATTGACTATCCTGTATATGGCTTAAAATATTCGAAAACACATCTCAATTATTCTGCTTGCTTTATTATTTCATGACAAGAACACTGATTTGAAAAATAAAAAACCATAGTTTGCTATCCCAGGAAAACCCATACATAGAAGGGATGGCTCTTGACCTTTACTTTTTAGCCACATACATCATACGAAGTTAACATTGGCTAAATGGGCTCAAGAGGCCTCACATACAAAAAGCCACCACACAGACAACATGTTGGAGTTCCCCATGAATTTGACATAATTTTACCTCTGTTTTTACTTGAGTAAAAGTGCACAGTTTTTCACTAGAGGACAGAAAGAGTGTTATTATTATTATACACAAAAACTTGAATTTACTCTAATATATATTTATTGATTTGATCTTTGGTTTTTGTGGCACTAGGGATTAAACTTAAATAGTCTGCTGCATGCTAGGCAAAAGCTCTACTGTTGGGTCACAGACTTGGTTGTAATGCATATATTTAAGATAAATGATTCATACTATTAAGTAAAAATTATTTTCCACATAATTTAAAACTGTGTTATGTAGTAAGAACTAGGATTTTTAAAAATTCCAAAATCAAAGGCATCACGAACAGAACAGAATAAAACATAATCAGCACCAAAACTTCCTTTACCCATGATCTAAAATTAGAGAATCCTCCTAACAGATTTCAGTCACATATACCCAACAGCCTGTATAACCATGTGGATACAAACCCTTAGTCCATTTGAGGAGTTTCACACATGTTTTATATTGTCATACTGTCTTAAAGTAAGTTTTTAAGAAACATATAGTTGAAAACTTACTTATGTGAAAATAGTCCATTAAATAAGATTATTTGGAAACCATAGTAAAATATATGATAGTCCTTAGAGAGCCTTAGAATATTCTACTCTTAAAACTTTATCCTCAGTAACTTCAGTATCCCTATCCCTCAACAAAGATGCCACCCTAAATATAAGCATGCACACTTATAAGGAGCTGACACTAGCATCTTAACAACTTCTCTTATTTCCCTATAGAATACCAAGTAAAGAAAGAGATCCTTCACCTATTGAAATGCCTGGAGGTGTCATCATTCAGTGATCACTATCAACCACAAGTCCGTGTGACTAACCAATGGAAAATTATATTTGCCAATAATCTGATTTAAGATAGATTTGACAATATTTAGCCATTATATATATATAAAAAAAAAAAACAATGCCCGGTACAGTAATACAGCATAATGATCACAGATCTGTTTTTTGTTTTCTTAAAAAAAAAATGAGTAAATACTTGTAGTGGTGTCATATGATAACATTTCCCTTAAAGGCAACAGGTGTCATGTAAAATGTGACAGTTTTGATGAAAGACTACTGGTACACATATCTTATAGGACGTATCATAATTAGTGTGTGCATTTTTCTGAACAATGTTATAGTTTCCCATTAAATTGTTAAAATTAAAATGCTAATGAGAATGTTGACTATATTTTCTATTTACATATTCTTACTTCATGTTCAATCAATAAACAAATTGGTAACATTGAACATATTTGGTTAGATGACTGCTTATAAAAATAAAACCTGACATCCTAAAAATTTTATAATTTAAATAATATTAAATTTTATTAAATTTTACTTTTTGTTTGGTGTGTTAATATCTGTAATTAGCATGAATTTAATCATCACAAAATAAAGACATACTTAAATTGCTATTTTCTGTAATTTTTCTATACTGCTACTTTGGACTGGTTTGTCATCAATATAATTGTGTTTAGAAAATATATTTGCCAATTAATGAATATACACTTTACAAATGCATATAATCATGTTGGCATTAATAGTTCAGCATCTTAAGGCTGGATAGTCACACAAAATGTAAATATTTAATAGCCCAAAGACACCATGCAAGTAATTAAAGATACATTTGCCATTGAAGGTCAGATATATTCCTCTTGCTTGGTCTTGTTTTTATTAAAGTGTCTATGTTAAATTAAACTTGAAGCCGGACGGTGGTGGCACACGCCTTTAATCTCAGCACTTGGGAGGCAGAGGCAGGTGGATTTCTGAGTTCGAGGCCAGCCTGGTCTACAGAGTGAGTTCCAGGACAGCCAGGGCTACACAGAGAAACCCTGTCTCGAAAAACAAAAAAAAAAAAAAACCAAAAAACAAAAAATTAAACTTGAACCTAACCCTTGGTTCAGTGCATTTTGGGCAACTGAAAAGCAATACTTTACATTTGAAATAAGGCAAGTAAGACTTGGTAAATCACAAATAACTGCAAAGGACTGCCCATTCAGCCTAGTGTGGGCCTGCTGCTGAGACAGTGCAGGGATTTCCATCTTCCAGCTACTGCTATTTAGTGAAGACTTGTTACTATCTGCAGAAGTGGAAGCACCTCTGCAAAGGAATGTTCTGAAAAGAATGTCAAGTTGCTTTTAGGAGTATTTTAGTTCAACAGAATTTGCTCAGGTTTTCCTGAGAAATTACCAACTAGAACTCAGAAAGGTATCTTGAGAAAAAGTTTAAGACAGAAGAGAATCGAGGATTTTTTGTCACCCCCAAAGCTGTGGCTCATATGTGCTTCTTTTTATTTTTTTAGTCTGCATCCTAGTGTCACCTTTATCAAAATTAATACAAGTTGGTGATAAGTGTATGATATCTTCTTTTTTATTTTTTAAACTAACCACAATGAGAAGCTTAGCAAACACAAGAATAAAATCTAAAGGACAGTGTCTGCAATTCTTTTAGCACCCCTATCAGACTGGTTTGCTCTTTCAGTCTCCACTGTCCTCAGAATTTAAGGTGAGAACTTCTAATGTTAAATATTTAATGGCTTTATGTCCCTGGTGGGAGCGCACACATCTCTGCACCAGGCCAAGAGCTCTGGATTTATGAATAAAAGCAGTGTTATTTTTAATATGCCCTAAGCTTGCTCAATGCCTGGGCTATTCCTGAACCTCCACGTGGCTAACACACTCTCCCCTCCAATATGATGAGTTATTATTTTCTAAAATCTATTCTTTACTTCTGTTACACCAGACTCAATAGGGGGAGTGGTGCCTTGGGGCCACTTTTCTCTGATTCTTACATGTAGCTTCTCTGTCTTTCACAGTTCTCCTGTTTGTATCTTCTTCCTTTCTTCTTCCCTGGTGATTCCTTTTCCCTGTCCTGCATTTTCTTTCCTGGAATCCTTGAAGTCGTGCCTCTGTCCACCTGTCCAGCCATTAGCCACTGGCTCTTTGTTGACCAAAGAACCAACTGTTGGCAGGGACCAAGAGTGGACATGCAAATTCCCACATAAGCACAAATCAAATCCCCACCAAGAAGTAGCTGAACTAGAAAATGTGGTACATTTACACAATGGAGTACTACTCAGCTATTAAAAACAATGAACTCATAAAATTCTTAGGCAAATGAATGGAACTGGAAAATATCATCCTGAGTAAGGTAACCCAATCACAAAAGAACACACATGGTATGCACTCACTGATAAGTGGATATTAGCCCAAAAGCTCACAATACCTAAGATACAACACTTAGACGACATGAAGCTCAAGAAGAAGGAAGAACAAAGTGTGAGTGCTTTGGTCCTTCTTAGAAGTATCAAAATACTCAACCAGAGCTCCCAGGGTCTAAACCTCCAGCCTGGAAACACAAAGGGAGGGACCCATGGCTCCACCTGTATAGGTAGTTGAGGATGGCCTTGTCAGGTATCAGTAGAAGAGGAGGGCCTTGGTTCCTGAAAGTCTGGATGCCCTAGTGTTGGGGAATGGGAGAGCAGGGAGGTGGGAATGGAGGATGGGTAGAGGCACACCCTCATAGAAGTAAGAGGAGGGGGGATGGGATAAGGGGTTTGGGGGAATGGGAGAGGGGATAACATTTGAAAAGTAAATAAATAGAATATCCAATTTAAAAAAAAACAGATAATGGAACTGGCAATTGTAGTCGAGCAGTTGAGACTTTTTGTCAACAGTTTATTATGGGGATTCCCTATAATCTTCAAGGACAAGGTATTGTGGAAGGGACCCATGGAACTTTAAAACAATAACTTCATCAAATAAAAAAAGAGGGAGGTATAAAGCCAAACACCACAAATTTATTTAAACCATACTCTTTTTATTTTAAATTTTAAAAAAATGAATGCCAGGAAACTTTCTGCTGAGTGTTTATGGCACCCTTCAACTAGGCATACATATGCCTAGGTGAAAAGGGAGGATCCACTTACAGACATATGGCATGATCCCGACCAAGTATCTAATATGGGGAAGAAAGGATGTTTGTGTTTTTTTCTGCAGGGTGCTGAAGGAGCATGGTGGCTGCCATAATGATTGGTGAGACATGGTGTTTCTGAGACAAAGAATGATGCTGACCTGTGAGCTTACTGAGTGCCCTGACAAGGGTGACTGGGAAGCTGTATTGGACATATGTTCCTGACCCACCTTTGCTTGCCTATATCCCAGATGAGACAATCTGCCTTGCCTAGAGTTTTTAGACCTTGTGGGACAAAGAATCAAAAAGAGAACTTATAATGACTTGTATTTTTCTTAAGGTGACCAGTTATTTGGACTCAATCATGTACTGGTCTAGAAATCAATCCAATATTGGAAACAACAGTCTTCATTTGGAAGGCTGAATCTGGATATTTTCAGAGACATATTTGGAAGTTAGCTGCAGTTCTCTATGATGTTATGATAGCAAGAGATAAAGTTGGGACAGGATCTGGGTTTCAAACAAGGGTTAATGCATATTTTAAGGCTCTTTTAATTGTAAAGCTAAACTTGGTTTTGTCTCTTCTACAGCATTTATTGTAAGTTATATTAACTGTATACTTTCTAATTGTGTTAGTGTGTTGAAACCTGGCATGTCTGTTACAGGGGTCTATCAACCAGCTTTTGTCTTACTGCCCTGAGTATTAGAAAACCTTGATTCGCTGAAAAATGCTTGAAAGTGCTGGAAGAAGTGAGTTAGGCTTTAAGCAGAAGCAAGAGGGTAGCAGGCTTGATTATTGCTGGTGTAACAGCTTTAATTTCATTAATTGCTAACACCACTGCTTCTGCAATAGCTTTAACACAAGGAGTTAAGACAGCTATTTTTGTTTACCATCTAGCAAAAAAAAAAATGTTACTAATGTATTGAGTGTTAGATGTTCGCATGCAGCTTAGAACAGACCACACCAGACCAAATGGTTCCAAGGGGTGGGGGTTATTCCTGAGATAGGGCAGAGATGAAGAGGAGAGAAGTAGAAGAAGAAGATGGAAGAAGAGAGCAGGGTCAGGGAGCTCTGCCTGTTTTATGTGGGCAATGACATAGCCTCTCCCAGGTAAAGGTGAGGTAGCCAGGTAAAGGGAGTGTATGGCTGTTGCCTTGGCAACGATGTGGAGGTTGCCTAGATGTGATGTCACTGGGTTTGAAGCCTGATACCAATATACCTTCCTTTTTCTTATTATAAAGAGAAGAAAAAAGGGGAGAGGAAGCCGATGGTGAAGGGGGAGTCAGGGTGCTTCTGTGTCTCTTAAGCTACTTACTGCTGTGTAGGGGCATAGTCCATTGTCAGGAGTAGCTGGCTTTCACCATCAGGGCCCACTTGATATCTGTGGACAGCAGGTGGTAATCCTGGAACAGGAAGTTCCCTTAAAATGGCATTTTTCTTGGAGGAACCAGCGAAGACCATCTTCTTTAGCTGTCAGAACATCTGGCCCCATCAGTTCTGAAGCACCACAGCTGGAATCCCGTGGGTCTTGTATGTAGAAAAGAGTGTCTTGCAGTGTAGGTAGAAGAAATGGTTGGTCCGTGATCCTAGCATATGTATCTGACAAGACCAATATGGGCAGCCCCCATAATCATCTGGCCAGTTTCTACAATAATCTTCTATCTGGTCAAAGAGAAACAAATGTAGAGAACATAATATTTAGATGGAACAACAGATATATGGATGATAGCAATTTGGATTGGTTCTTGGCATCCAGCTATGGGACAGTTTCCTGATCTTGTTTGGAAAGACTGTTTGTTATCTGTGGAGGTCTCTTGAACCTCGAATCTCCAGATGTAAGGGCTGACCAGGATGGAAACAAGCAGCAGGGGGAGGATGAGAAACCCATGTCTAGTCCAGTGAGGTCAAGCTTGGCTGCGGAGTGGAGCCTCATTTTCTGGGATTGAGGACAAGGTGGGTGATCTCTATGTCCTCTGGAGCTTAATAGAGCGTGGTCCTGTTACGGTCGACGTGTATGAAGAAGAGTCGATTTTAGGTGGAGGGATGAAAGGCTTGAGGTGAGACAGGTGGACCCAATGAGGGAGTCCCTTAAGTTTAGCAGCTCTAGGGGGTCACAGAATTGCCTTAAAAGGGCCATGCCATTTGGGAGAGAGGGGTGAGGGCCAATGATCTTGAGAGGAGAGAAAGACTTGGTCTCCAATGTTGACAGGCAGTGGACAGGAGACAGTGTGTGGTCGAGGTAGATGGTGGTCAGCAAAGTTCCACAAGAGAGAACAGAGGTGGCAAGGTAATGGGGTGAGTAGATGGTCTGGGAGAGAGAGCATTTAGGTGAAAGACCAGGAGTTAGAACTAGACGTTCATACATGACTTTAAAGGGTGAGATGAAGAGAGGCCACTTGGGGAGAGCTCGTAGCCTGAAAAGAGCCAGAGGTAAGAGTTTCACCCAATCAAGATGAAGTTCCTGTGACAGCTTGACAAGAGTGGTTTTTAAAGAGCAGTTAGTTCTTTCTACCTTACCTGAAGATTGAGGGTGGCACGGAATGTGAAAATGCCAGGGGATGCCTAGGGCCTTAGATAGAATTTGAGAAACCTGGGAACTAAATTCAGGACCATTGTCTGACTGGAGGGAAGTTGGAACACCAAATCGGGGGATGATCTCTTGGAGGAAGAGATCAGAAACTGTCTGAGCCCTTTTGTTAGTTGTGGGAAAAGCCTCTACCCAGCCTGAGAAGGTGTCCAGCAAGACCAGGAGGTACTTGGCATGTTTGACAGTGGGCATGTGGGTAAAGTCAAGTTGCCAGTCAGTTCCAGGAAGGAAACTTCTAGCCTAATGGGTAGGAAAAGGGGTGCTAGGATACCCTGAGTTGGAATCTGACAGATTTTGCAAGAAGCAGTGATAGATTTTAAGAAACTTAAGTCCTCAGGAGTAGGCTGTAGCTGGGTCTTAACAAAATAAGACAACGCTTGGCTGTTAGGATGAAAAAGTTGGTGAAGATAGGACAGAGTTTGATGAGTGTCAAGGAGTGTAGGTGGGGATGTGGGTTGCAGTGTAAGAATGTCCTGGGGAGGGTGAGATGAGTCTAAGCCCCTAAGGACCGAAGCTCTAGCTGCCTCATCAGCTCCATTGTTTCCTTTGTAGACAATAGAGTCATCCATTCTGTGGGATCTGCAGTGGACAATCCCAATGGCTGTGGGAGATGGGAGGCCTTTAGCATGGCCATAATTTGGTTTGCATTAGTTACTGATCTTCCTTTCGTAGTAAGTAACCCGTGCTCCTTCCAGATATCAGTGTGGGACAGGAGAATATGGAAAGCATATTTGGAATCTGTGTAGATGTTGAGGGATTGTCCCTGTGCCAGCTGGAAGGAATGGGTAAGTGCTATTAGTTCAGCCTGTTGGTTGGTGGTATGAGCAGGAAGGGCCTATGCCTCCACCAACTTGGTGTCTGATATTATGGTATAGCCAGCTTTCCTGGCCCCTTCATGTAGAAAGGAGCTTCTGTCTGTATACCAGGTATAGATGGCTTGAGGCAATGTGCCCTCCTGGATGTGTGAAGGATGAGGTAATAGTTCCTCTAAAGTTTCAGTGCAGGAGATAGGGAGTAGTTAGTATTAGGTCGAGGAAGAAGATTGGAAATATTAAGAAGTGGGAATGATTGAAAAGTGAAGGTGGAGTCTTCTATTAGAGCTACCTGAAGAGAAGGAACCCTGGAGGAAGGTAGAGTCTGTAAGCCTTTGTAAGTTAGGAGCTGTGACAGGTTGTGAGAAGAGAGGACAGTTATAGGTGATCCCAAAGTTAGTTTCTTTGACTCTCTAATAAGGATTTCAGCAGATGCTAAGGTATGAATGAATACAAGGTGCCCATCCCTGGATGATTAGATCTAGTCTTTTTGACAAGTATGCTACTGTTGGGGGCCAACTTTTAGCAGAAAGCAGCTATCAGCTTTGCAGCCATCTTGAGCCATATACCCTGACATGAGACTTGGATTACAATAGCCTACAACAACTGAGCACACTCTGATAACATCATGCTTTAGATACCCAGGATTTTCCTTGGGTGTGTGAGATTAAAGGTGTGTGAGATTAAAGGTGTATAACTTAAGAGTGTAATTTAGAGATAAGATTTAGAGACAAGACCTAAGGGCATGATTAAAGGTGTGACCAAAAGGCATGGCTTAGAAGTGAAACATATAAAAGGCAGAGACAGAACAGAACAGAGAACCAGACACAGCAGAGAGAAGACAGGTAGCAGGCACTTGGAAGAGAACTTGGAAGAAGTAACTTGGAACTTGGAGGGACTAGGAGCTAGGGACTAGGCACTAGGAACTCAAGACTTAGGACTTAGACTGAAGAATAAACGGGATTGAATTACACTCTGTCTGGTTTGCATTCTTCGAGTCCGTCCTCACTCTCACTCTTGCTGAACCCCGACCCACGGACCGGAGTGGCAGCTTGGGCCAGGATACAGTGGCCGCCCAAATGTGGGTTGGCCCGGGCCTCAACATTTTGCTCGGGCTGCAACATTTTTTGGTGCCCGGATGTGGGACTAGTGCGGTTCTCAACGTGCTACAGGTGCAAAAGATGGTCCCAGTTGGTGACCTAAGACTCCAAGGGCATATCCCTCTTTTTCAGTTACATAGAGGGAAAAAAGACAAGCCAGGTCAGGGAGATGCAAGGCTGGGGCCCTAAGGAGGGCCTGTTGGAGCCTTTAAAAGGGCTTAGTAACAGGTTTGAGAAAAGGTTCATGGGTGGAGCCTAATGCTGCTTCATATAAGGGGCAAGAAAGTAGGGAAAAGGAAGGAACCCAGGAACACAAAAAGCTAGCCATTCTTAGGAAGGATAAAATCTCTTCCTTTGTCGAAGGAACAGTTAGAGACTGAATCAGATTCTTTCTATCTAAGGTAATAGCCTCGTGGGTTGGGGTAATTATTAGTCCCAAATAGGTGACCTGAGGAGTAGACAGTTGTACTTTATAAGGTGAGACCCTGTAGCCTCAACTGGAAAGGAAATTTAGAAGAACAGCGATGTCAGCTTGGCTATTCTCTATAGAGTGGCTACAGAGAAGCACCTCATCTATGTAAAGTACAATCTTAGATCTAGGGAGAGATAAAGAGAGAAAGTCAGAAGCCAGGGCCTGG
The DNA here is from genome assembly GCF_011762505.2 of Arvicanthis niloticus. Lineage (NCBI taxonomy): Eukaryota > Metazoa > Chordata > Mammalia > Rodentia > Muridae > Arvicanthis > Arvicanthis niloticus. Next base: position 9,441,314 of record NC_047664.1, on the reverse strand, counting down.
CCAAATAGGTGTGGGCTATCCTGGAATCCCTGAGGTAGAACAGTCTGGGTAAGTTGGGTAGAAAAGTAGGTGTCAGGATCTGTCCAGGTAAAGGCAAATATGTCCTGTGACTGGGCATCTAGAGGGATGGAGAAAAATGTATCCTTGAGATCTAGAACTGAAAACTGAGAAGTCTGTGAGGGGATAGTAGAAAGAAGTGTGTAAGGGTTAGCCACAACAGGATGGAAGGGAACTACTGCAGAATTAATGCGTCTGGGGTCTTGAACCAGTCGATAAATACCATTAGGTTTCTTAACTGCTAGTATAGGGGCTTTAAAAGGGGAAGAGGTAGGGTGAAGGAGTTTTTTCCTTAAGAGGTCAGAAATGATAGGCTTAAGTCCACTGAAGCTCTGGAGAGAGAGAGAGAGAGAGAGAGAGAGAGAGAGAGAGAGAGAGAGAGAGAGAGAGAGAGAGAGAGAGAGAGAGAATTGAGCTTGAGTGATGTACCTGGTAGAGTCCAGTAACTGGATGACAACAGGAGAATGATGTTTAGCAACAGAGGGTTTCTGGACATCCCAAACTCGGGGGTCCACCTGAGAAGCTGGTAAGGGAAATAACATGTTAGTGTTAGTAGGTTGACTGGCTAGAAGAAAGAACAGAGGAACTGCTGGCAAGCTTGGGTTTAGGCAAATTGGGGGAGCAAAGGAAATAGAGGCTCCTACCTTAGCTAAAATATCCTTTCCCAATAAGGGGACAGGACATGTAGGCACTACCAAAAAGGAATGGGTGAGATGTACAGCCCTAAAAATGCAACTAAGTGGGGGGTAGGGTCTGGTGAGGAAGGTAAGGTTGTCCTCCTACCCTGACAATAGGAAAACGCGAAGGTGAGGTGGGTCCCCAAAACTCCATCAGGACTGAGTAAGTGGCCCCAGTGTCCAAGAGGAAGGAGATGGGTCTTCTACATATCATAATAGCTACCCAAGGCTCCCTGCTAGTGATAGGCATGGTCAGGTCAAGAGAGCTCAGGCCCTGTCAGTCCTCCATAGACAATCCTATTATAAGGTCAGCTGAAGGGTTTTCTGGGAGTGATGTCCCTTTGTTCTGGGTGACATGAGGGCAATCGTCAGCCCAATGTCCCTTCTGATGGCATCTAGGACACCGTCCCCTTGGCTTGCTGGGGTTGGGGCAAACCTTCACCCAATAACATTGTTAACCACATTTATAGCTGGGGCCAGGTGGTCCCTGAGCCTTCAAAGACCAGAAGTCTTGGGTAGCAGCTGAGGCTGGTTGGATAGCCTTTGCCAGCATGTGGTATTTCTGTTTTCAGGCTTTCTCATCTTTCTCATGGTACACCTTGAAGGCCAGCGCCAAGACTTCTGCTTGTAGAGTTAGGGGCCCCCTCTCCAATTGCCTAAGTTTAGCTTTTATGTTGGGGTAGCTCTGGGGGGGGAAAAGTAGGTCATCTGAAGTTGCTTACCTTCTGGATTTTCAGGGTCCAGTTTATTATACTGCAATAAAGGCTTTGTAACACTTTCTAAAAACTGAGACAGGTTTTCCTGTTTGTCCTGGACAACCTCTTGGAGTTTCTCAAAGTTTACTGGCTTTAAGGCTGCCTTTCTTAGGCCTGCCAAAAGACATGTTATAATTCTATCTCTAGCTAAGATACCACCTGCAGATTTATAATTCTATCAAAAATCCTGATCAGAAACTGCCTCAGATACGATTGGATATGTTCTGTCTGTTTGATGAATCTGATCTGCATGCGTTTTTGCCTCTTCCCAAACTCACCTGTGTTCATCAGGAAGTAAATTGTTAGTGAGAATCATATGTACATCACGGAAAGTCAAGCTATAAGATTGAGTGATGTACTGGAACTCTTTAATAAAGGCGGAGGAGTTAGAGGTATAGGAACCCAGTCTGCTCTCTATTTGAGAAAATTCATTCAGTGAGAAAGGAACATGTACTCTGACCAGACCATCAACTCCAGTCACTTCCCTTAGAGGAAGGACAGATGCTGGTTTAGGTATCTTTGGAGAAGAAGGAATTGGAGGTTTGGCTTTGGCCTTAGAACGCATGATAGGAGGGGTAATGGTTGGTGCCAATGCAGAGTGATTAGAGTGGCCTGCAGCTGGCACAGAAGGAGGGGAGGGGTCTTGAGAGGTTGGGCTAGTAGACTAGGAGGTATCCTGGTGAGAAGAAGAAACCAAGGCAGCAGTTTGGGTCTTTGGCAGCATGGAAACTGGTCTGCGACAGAAGGGAGCCTGGGGAAGGGATCGCGGGCTCACCATCTTGACTACCAACTGCTAAGCATCCTGAGTAAACTGCTGTGAGAAGGAACCGGTTGTTCCTTGTCTTAATTCCTGCTGGTCAGGGTTGGCGCAGCACAATACATGACTTGAAACTGAAAATGGACCTCCAGACAGAGTTATTAATTTAACAGGCTGTCAAGCCAAGGACGGGTACGATTCTGCACAGAGCCTTACCAACCTAAGACAGAAGTACATTGCTTTTGATATTGCATATTTCACTATGGCTAAGAAAGGCATTCTTGTCAGAATAACCTAAGACAGACTCAGTCTTGTTTATGTGCTAAAAGGGGGAAAGATGTGGAAAGTTTTCAGAGCTGCCTGGCAGGAATCCGTCATTGGCCAAGGACAAGGAAATGGGCTGCTTGGAAAGAATCTGACAAGGGCCAAGAACAAAGAAATGGACTGCAGGCAGGAATCTGACATTAGGCTGGAACAGAGAAGTAATTTCAGGCAGAAATCTAAATCCTAGGCTAGAACAAAGAAAAAATTTCAGGCAGGAATTTAAAACTTAGGCTAGAACAAAGAAGTAATTACAGGCAAGAATCTAAACCTTAAGCTAAAATAAAGAAGTAGACTTCAGGCATGAAAATGACTTTGGGCTAGGACAGGGAAGTAGGCTCAGATATTTTAGTTATTCTGATAAGTCCTTAGAAACAGTGATCACAGGAGTGATCAAGAGACTCTGTTCATTGTCATCTGGTGGGTGTTCTTTGACTCTGTGTGTTTACAGTCTTGCTTGTTCCTTGACTATTTGCATCTATTGTATTGCTAGTTTCTCAAATTAGAATTGACCTTAATGCTTGCATGTAATTTAAACAGTATAAAAGCAAAAAAGGAGTAGGAGGGATGGGATAGAGGAATGGAAAAATGGGATAATATCTAAAATGTAAATAAATACTGAATTAAATTTTTAAAAAGAAATAGAAAAAGAAAAAAAAAGAAGTAGGTGAACTGAATGGTACTTAAATTTTCCAAGTTGTGCCCCAAATACCCCCTCTGAGGCTTCAATGTCTAATTTCCCAAGTTATTCCCTAAATGCCTCCCTGCGGAGTCAATGTCTGTTTATGTCACACTGACTGCACCCCAAGAATAAGCTAGCAGAATGCAGTCTCCGAAGTCTCCCCAGTAGATAAAACTATCGTGAAATGTATGCACTTAATCACATGTTTATAATATTCTATTGTGAAGTGTATGCACTTAATCAGATGTTTATAACACTCACAGTTTTCTACAGCCTTCTATAAAAACTACCACATGGCTTTAATAACAAAGCCTGAAGTGTTATTTAAGAAAGATTGGCACTCTTAAATATAAACATACAATTTCATAACATTATGAAATTTTTTCTGTCTCATTCATGTAATTATATTAGTATATGAAGTAGAATATATGATTTTCTGTTGAGTGTAATGAATATCTGGTATTTTCAGTTTGTTATTTCAGCAGAAATAACAAAGACATAATCTGATAAAATATTTTCTAAACCTTTTATATCTAAAAGCAGCTATAAAAATTCTCTGAAGTAAAATATCTTTTCTTAAACCTCAAGTTTGCTTTGGATTTATGCTCTCAGTGCAAATTAAGCATAGTCTTTGATTCACAAGTTAATATTTTTAAATAAAACTGGCATATGTTGTGGAGAGACACTTTTAAAAGGATGACTGTATCTTTTATTATGTTCCATAAAATTATATTGACTAAAACTCTATGTACATAGGATTGTAAGATTCAAATAGAATCAATATTAAAATATTTTAAGTTGTGGTGGTGCACATCCTTAATCTCAGCACCCAGGAGGTAGAGGAAAGCAGATCTCTGAGTTCAAGCCTAGCCTGATCTACAGAGAGAGTTCTTGGACAGCTAGGGCTACACAGAGAAATCCAGTCCCCACAAAAAGTGGAATTATGTTGAATTTTCTGAGTTATGTTATGTGATTAACTAGTTTTTCATCAACAATTTAGTGAAGCAAATACATTCATATATTTGGTAAATGCTTAATTATATGCATTGCATTCTTTTAATCTTTTAAAAAGTGTGATTGTTGCTTTTCTGCTGGAACAAAAGAATAGGTATAAAGACAGAACAATTATCCAGAAATATCAAATGCCTTAACAGTATAACTATGTTAGTGAGATTTCAGATAATATCAACTGAGTTATTATTATTATTATTTATTATTATTATTATTATTATTATTATTATTATTATTATTATTAGCTATAGAAATGGCTCAGTGGTTAATAATACTTGTAGAGGACATGGGTTAGGTTCCAAGAATAGACATAGTGATTGACAAACCTGTGTAACTCTAGTTGCTAGGGGATTCAATGCCCTCTTCTGGCCTCCAAGGTTATCTGATACACATGTGGCACATATAAATACATGTATGTATACATACAGTCATACCAACAAAATAAAATAAGTAACTTTTTAAAGGATACATGTATGTATATATGTATGTATTCTACATGAATTATATATAGTTTAATTCTAACAAAAATTGTTCACTTTTCTATTAATTTTATTTTCAGAGATGAAAATTGGGCCCATGTTCTTACATATTCTTTTTGCATTTTTAATTTTTTGTATTTTTTAATTTTTATTACTTTTTTTACAGTCCAGTCATTAATCCCCTTCTGGTCCACCCTCCCACAGTTCCTCATCCCATTCTTCCTCCTCCCTGTCTCCAAGAGAATGTACCCCGACCCTTGCCAGGCCTCCCCACTCTCTAGAGCCTCATATCTCTAGGGTGTTGGGCCTGTCTTCTCCCACTGAGGTGAGACCAGGCAGTCCTCTTTTCTATGTGTCAGAGCTCTCAGACCAGCTCTTATAATGCTTCCTGGTTAGTGGCTTAGTGTCTGAGAGATCTCAGGGATCCGGGTTAGTTGAGACTTCTGGTCTTCCTATGGGGTCTGCCCCCTCCTCAGTTTATTTCAGCCTTTCCCTAATTCAACCATAGGTGACTCCATCTTCAGACCATTGGTTGGGTTTAATTATCTGCATCTGTCTCAGTCATTGTATGGTCTCTCTGAAAACAGCCATGCTAGACTCCTGTCTGTAAGCACACCATAGCATCAGTAATAATGTCAGGCCTTGGAGCTTCCCCTTGAGATGGATCCCAAGTTGGGCCTATCACTGGACTTCCTTTTCCCAGTCTCTTTTCCATTTTTGTCCCTGCAGTTCTTTTAGACAGGAACAATTCTGGGTCAGAGTTTTTGGCTGTGGGATGACAACCCCATCCCTCTACTTGATGCCCTGTCTTTCTAATTGAGGTGGACTCTACAAGTTCCCTCTCCCCACTGTTGGGCATTTCATCTAAGGTCCCTCCTTTTGAGTCCTGAAAGTCTCTCAACTCCCAGGTCTCTAGTACTTTCTAGAGGGTCCCCCCCCTTCAAACCCTCCCCCTCAGAGGTTGCATATTTCCATTCATTCTACTGGCCCTCAGGACTTCAGTCCTGTTTCCCTCCCACCCCATACTTGATCATGTTCTCCTTCCCCCCCTCCCCTCTCCCACCCAGGTCTCTCGCCTCTGCCTCTGCCTCTGCCTCTGCCTCTGCCTCTGCCTCTGCCTCTGCCTCTGCCTCTGCCTCTGCCTCTGCCTCTGCCTCTGCCTCTGCCTCTGCCTCTGCCTCTGCCTCTGCCTCTGCCTCTGCCTCTGCCTCTGCCTCTGCCTCTGCCTCTGCCTCTGCCTCTGCCTCTGCCTCTGCCTCTGCCTCTGCCTCTGCCTCTGCCTCTGCCTCTGCCTCTGCCTCTGCCTCTGCCTCTGCCTCTGCCTCTGCCTCTGCCTCCCATGATTATTTTCTTCTCCCTCCCAAGTGTGATTGAAGCATCCTCACCTGTGCTTGTTAACCTGTGAATTTTATCTTAGGTGTTCTATACTTTTCTTTGACTAATATCCACTTATTCATGAGTACATCCCATGCATATCCTTTTGGGTCTGAGTTGCCTCACTCATGATATTTTCTAATACCATCTATTTTCCTGCAAAACTCACAATGTCCTCATTCTTAATAGCTGAAGAGTATTCCATTGTGTCGATGAACATTCTACTACTGAGTTACATACCTAACCCTTTTTATAGAACTAATGAAAATGATAATGGCTAAAGGCAGTAAGCAACTTCTCAAAGAATCATGGTTTTAGATACCTAGAATTACTAATTGAATAAAGACCTATCATATTTCATGATATTCTATTACTGGAGCCACCAATAGTTCCCACAGCTTTAATTATGAAAGATTTGTACTTGCAAAATAAATAACACTTATTTCTAAACTTCCTTTCATGAGTTTCTATCTAAATTAGTGTATACTTTTAACTATTAATTAAGTACTTTTACTTATAAGTAAACAACTTAAGCAATAAGAAATACCTATTATTTTCTCTAACAGAATCTCAAAGCCGATGTCATCAGAGGCTAAGCTTTTGTTCTCTGACAATTTTTTGGTGAAAGAGTTTAAATTTAATTCGATGGATTTAATTGAAACTGTTAATACATATGAATTAATGTGTTGAAATCGTTCTGTTCTGATCAGGATTGACCTGATCCGAAATCATCTGATAATAGCAGACATAAGTCAAAGTGTTTTAGCAAGGGCGACAGGAGCAGCTGCCACATAGGCTGTTTCAGTTGCAGAAGTCAAAATTACCTTGACCTAGAAAATAGATTAAATGGCCATAGAGTAACTGGATCAGTTTGGGTTTAGTTTTATTTTTCATTTAATTATTTAAAACCAAATAACCCACATTAGGACAGGGTTTCTCAGCCTACAAAGGAGTTTAAGGTCTGGCAATCCAGAATTTTGTTTTCTGTTTCTCAATAAATATGTTTTGCCTACTAGGAAAAGAATGTTTGTGTTTTGCACCAGCAAATGCAGTACCACTTTTAGCAAAATCTTTCAACAAACATTGGAATTCTTCATTCATCGAAAGGAGGAGGTTCTTCTGTCAACTGTCACAATGCAGAACACAAGAGTAGTGGCAGCTCACTGCTCCATGGGTTTCTCTTCATTCTGAAAGCAGCATTTCACGTAAATGTGCTAAGACTAGAGACTTGACCTACTAGCTAGATGTATTCACCACAGGAATGCTGAAAAATGAAGGGATAAATGCTTTCCAGATAGCAATAGCAAATAATATAGAACAACAAAATAAGCTTGGAAATGCTAAATCAATCATCTTACTTTGAACATTCTCAAAACTCATCTTTAATGCTTTCATTATTGGCATATTACCAAAAGTAACCTATTTTTGCATCCCTTACTTACAGTACCCCAGAATAATTCACTATGTCAAAATATCAATACATAGGTACATTGTATATTGTTTAAACATATATTTGACATATTTGAGGATATATATACACATATATATATATACATATATGTAAATATATATGTATATATATATACATATATCCTCATACATATATCATTACCATGTGTAGGGTGTTATTGTGATCTACAACTATGCTATTTGACAGTACTACAAAAGAACTACTTACACTCATCTAGTGGTAACTGAGTGCCCATTCATCAACCTCTCTTTTCCTTCTCTCTCCCAAATTTACCCAGCCCCTCATAATCACAATTATACTCTTAACTTTAATGAGATCAGCTTTTTTTCTCTCAAATTCTGCATAAAAGTAACATTGTGAGGCACATATCTGTCTGTCTCTGGCTTTATATACTTAATGATATCCAGCCCAATCAATGTGACTGTGACCACCAGAATATCATCGTTTCATGTCAGAATCATGTTCCAGTGTACATAACGTACTACATTTTCTTTATCTAGAGATTTAAACACAAATTACTTTCATTTCTTGGCTGATGGGAACAATGCTACACCAAACAGTAAAGTGTAGGGTTTTAGTGATGGTATATTTTGTTGTTGTTGTTTTTGAGAAACTAATTTCATTTCCTCTGAAAAAATCCATTTGTGATATGAAATGTATTATGTATGTGTTCTATTTTTAATGTTTCAAAGGACCTTTACTTGTTTTCCTTAATGGTCATCACCAATTTAACTACCACTATTTAGAACATGTTTGTTCCTCTTTGTCCACACACTCATGAAAACTGATATTTCATCTCTTTGATAATAGCCAACTTTTGTGGGTAACACGATGTTTCAATTAAATTTTTATTTATATTTCCCTGATGATAAAGATAATTTTATGAGCCTGTTGGGCATTTGTATGGCTTTAAAAAAACTTGCTAGTTAGATCCTTGACCTTATATTTTCTGTTATTATTTTATAATTGTGTTGTTTGAGTTCCTGATGTTAATATATATATATATATATATATATATATATATATATATATTCTAGATATTGTTGTCAAATGTTTTGTTCACAGTCCTTGAATTGTGTCTTTAATCATCTGAGTGGTTTCTTTTAAACTTTGTAATTTGATGTAGTAATATTTGCCTATTTTTGCTTTAATTTCTATGCATTGATGGTTAGATAAAATTTTAAATCAGTATATACTTAATGTAGTATGGAATCCATAGGAGGAATTTGCCTAAAGCATATGAGGTTATGAAGTATATTCTACAAACATACATAGGCCGTTCTGTGGTTCTTCAGCTTCAATCCTTATAAAATTACAAGGACAGGTGGTTAAACACATCCCTGGTCTCTACCTCCAAAATTTCTGATTTGGTTCTTCTGGAATGGGTGAGAATTTGCTTTTCTATAATATGTCAACACTCCTTCTCTGGAGGCCATTGCAAGTAGATCTCAATTCTTTATGTTCATCTTAATATTCTGACTTTTAGACTTTCTGATATCCTCACCCTTTCCCAGAAATTATGACTAAATAGATACATCATGGTCCAGAGTATTCATACATTTTTGATTCCCTGGTCCTCTGTTAGCTCTCTAAGGAGTGAAGCAGCTACTTTGCACTCCTATGGGAAGTAAAATTGTCAGTTATTTCCTGTGTACTGAAACACTATGCAGTCTTTAGTGAAAGCCAAATTCAACTTCATTCTTTGTTTTATCTTTCTGTCTGTCAGTGTACCAGCCCCATGTTGATTTGACACACAAGCTGCACATGGCTTGTTGCTGAGAAACAAGAAATAAGAAAGTCATATGCTGGAAAGTTTCTTACACTTACCTAGGTGTCATTGTTGTTCCTAATTTCTTCTTTGGACCAGAAACCATGCTAGAATCAACCAGAAGTGGGGTTCTGATGACAGGGGCCAGGGATTAGTTGTTGGGAAGTGATGCGGTCAAGATATTAAAGTTGAACTTCAGACCTATCTTTTTTATGCCCCACTCTCTCTGAGGGTCAAGGCACCTTTTTTGTTTGTGACTTTTCTTGCACCATACCTTTCACAGTTTCACTATTATAACTTTCAAATTAGAGTGACAACTTCAAGTCTACAAAAGTTGGATCATTAGTGGTACTACTATAGAACATTTAGAAAACATTTGTTCTTTTTCGAGACAATGCCTGACTTTAGACTCTGGTGCTTCCATATGTGCTTGAAAAGAAAAGCATTGAACTCAAACTTAACAATGATTGCTTTATTCTCAGACTGGAGTCAACCCGTCTCTTCAGGAATGAGTGCTGTTCCCTAGCTGGTCCTGAAGCTTGAGAATAGCATGATTTAAGGAAACAGAAATTATACATATACAGTGTCATACACGGTTTAAGATGGTCCATTCCTTTTCTTTTACATGCACACAGTGGTTCAACTAAAAATTGGGTTAAATAGTGACTACTTCAATCAAAAATTAATCAAAATAAATAAGTAAATAAGAACAAGGAAAGTCAGAAGAAGTAGGAGTTGAAAGCAAGTCAGAAGAAAGATAAAAGAAATAGAATTCCAGAATCTCAGAATTGTGAGTCCTTTTCTCTCTTTTTATCTTCTGTATTGTCTCTACTGCATAGAGAAGATAAGAGAGTTCTTATTATCACAGATATCGTAACAAATTTGAAAACATAATTTTGTCCCTGTGTGATTGTGGGGGTCTCATTATTATTTGCAAGTCATTTTTGATGACAGCCACAGCTCAGACAAGACAATCCTAAGTCAAATGATTTACCTATATTAGACTCCACTTCTGAACAAAGATAACCAATCTATTAAATCTAGCTCTCTGAACCCTCTCAACGTTAAATGTTTTGATTCTTTTTAATAAATACTCTCTGTCTATATGATGGATATTGATTCTACCGTGCACACAAAGTTTTCTTTCTTGTCAGAAATCTGGAACTCCCCTGCATCAAAAATCACTTTGCACAGATTTACATTTTAACTTCTCCACATATACATCCATGTGCATTTGTTTTCTCCCTAGTTTGTAATGGCAACTCTGCTAATACCTGTATAAATTGTGTAGGTTGGGTTATTATATAGTTATAAGCAATCATAAGCTACTAATGATTTTTAATAATAACAAAGCTGGAGCCTGCTGCTATTTTCTGTCACGACACCACAGTTTCACTATTGGTCAGTTGAGATCACTTGCCTTTGCCTAATCAAGAAGGCTCAGGTTGATAAAATGACTGACCTCTGGAAATGAAAGCCTATGACAATGAGCATGTTTACGTTTAAATTTCTCATCCAGAAGGAACATGTGTCTTTCTATTCATGTCTCATTGCTCAGTACAATTCCTATGTTTACTTAAATCAGTGAGGATGGGAAATGGACTCCGGGGAAGCCCCAGGGATAATGGGGGAATAACATGGCAGTTTAACAAAATAGGTTACATTTATTTAAGTAATTACTCACCCTGGCATTCTTCCAAGATGCATATATTTAATATACATAAGAGTTTTGTTTGGCATGTACTAAGTTTTTCCTTATTTTTTCAGATAAATAACAGTGAGCTTAGAGAGACTAAGTCATGTTTTTAAAGTGATACAGTTGATAAGGGATAGAGCTGGGATCGAAAGTAGATTTTCTGCTCAGTCCAGTCTCTACCATTTATTGCACTGAATGTGTTCCATGATCTCTCCTGGGATGAGAAAAAGACCACACTTTTAAATATAAGAAACTGATAAATAGACAAATGGTTTCCATTACCATGTCAAGATTAACCTTGGTTTGATGGCTCTGGGTTTCTTCTAGCTCTACTTAAGAAATCAATTGCCCTTGGCCCCAAAGTCGCTTCTAATAGCAAGTAATGTCCTCTCACTGGGAACAAATTAACTGTGTGCAGCTTGTGTAAACTTATCGGTAAGGACTTTAGAAAAAAATGAAAAATACGGGACCAACTGGCATGGGTCAAAGAGTTCAGTAACTTTTGAAAAATAAAAATTATGAACACAAAGTCATTACATGTATAAAACAAGATCAAGGGAAGGCGTGAGGCCAAACTTATTTGTCTTCCAGCCTTCTTTATATTAAATCAAAAACATTCTAATTTATCCCATCTCTGACTCCACTGTTGTTGGACAGGTAGTTTTACAATTGCTGGATCTCGTTTCTTTTGCATAACCTCTTGCTTTCCCATTGCTATTTGCCAGTATGAATGATTCTCTCTTTCATTTTTTTTAGTTTTATTTAATTTTATGTACATGAGCATTTTTCTGTCTATATGTATGTGTACCACATTTATGCCTTGTGTCCAAGGAAATAAGAAGAAGGCATTGGATATTCTGGTACTGAAGTTGTAGACAATTGTGAGTCGCCATTGTGGTTGCTTATTCTCTGGGAGAGCAATGACTGCTCCTCACTACCTGGCCATCTCTCCATTCTGGAGTGATGATATCTTATACTACCACTTAGAAATGCTAGTCAAACAAATTTTGAGACATTGTAATTTACCATTCTTGTGCAAGACCAGAGAATAGCAAAGACCTTGCTTCATAGAGCTGAATGTTAAGAAGCTATGATTTAATTACACAGATACCTTTGCAAGTTACCAATCATGAAGACATTAAAGCATTTGAACACTATATTCAATTTGACTTTTTATTTGGTAACCTTAATTGGACAGAACAGTAATTTCCAAATGTAATCATTTTGGTTGGAATGTAATGGTTAATTTCTACTCACTATTACAAGGTAAATTAGCCTTGATCATAGTCGTTCATTCTTGAACAATAATATAGTAGGAGTTCAGAAATGTTTTTTTTACCAAGTATAAAAACACATTTGAAGCCCCTTTTTGCATGCTTTGTTTTCAAATCCCAAATAAAATACATGTCAAATTTCAAATTTTATTTAAAATATATTTACAAATGTACATAAAACCAGGAAAGTATTTGGTTGGTTAAATTTTCTTCCATCTCTCATTAGAGCTAAAAATCATTTTACTAATTCTTTTAAAAGTCTACCTATGGAATAAATAAATACCATCCAACATTACCACAAAAATAACCTTAAAACTTTCTGGTTTTCAGAATATATAACCATGTATTAAACATAGCTTTGAATGCATTAAAATATACTACACAGTCTAGCATAAAACTAACAGGCCTTCAAACAGGTGGATAACATAATTTTCTTTTTCCTAATGTGTACCAGAAACTAAATTGCATCTTGCCTACAATTGAAACCCAACCATTCAGTTATGGTAAACTGCCTTGACAGGAAGTTTATCTTAAGACTTATGTAATCCTTGCCTCTTGTGTATCTTGATATTTAGGGAATATATTTTCTGGGGAGAACATATGGTGGAGCAATCTTTCAGGTTACCTGTTCTGACCCTGAGTTTGCATCACGGGAAGAAAATATGCTTCCAATTAAAATTGTCCTGTGGGAATCCTATTCTTTATGAATTCAGGGTGAAGAATAGCTAAGGAGTCTGGTCTGTGTCTGACAGCTGGTGCAAAGCACCTCGAATCAATAAAACTCTTATTAATTCTATCCTAAGTATTTGCTATTGGTTCATATGGACACAACTCTAAGGGATAAAAAAGCTGTAGATTTGGGAGTTTCTAATGCAGGCTATTGTAGGGAAGAATGTTAAATATTTCCACTGGCATATTCACTGATAAAAATAATGCCAACTAAATAAATAATTGCATACCAGAAATTTGTACAACAAGAATCATAAAGAAATTTAAAGATATAATTCCTCTCCTTAAGCCATTTTCTAGAAAATACATCAGACTTTGAATTAAGACTATGTAACCTGTGGCAGAGATGAGTTCCAAAATATTTAAACTCACTTTCATATCTGATCTAGCCATCCATAATAGTCCTCCCTCTTGACTGAGTCCTGCTGAGTTCTGAGTCTACAAACTGTTTTGCAGGTAAAAGTGTTCTAAGAAAATTTATATAGTTTTGTTTCTCTGCCCCAAGAGTAGTATTTAAGATTTTCCTCTGTTTTTTTTTCTGTCACCCAGAACAAAATAACACAACACAAAATCTTGCTAATTATTCACTGTTATTCACTAGTTTCCTATTGTAGGTCTCTATACTCTATTTTCCTGGTACATGTACATGGCCAATAATTGCGTGCCCCGTCACTCAGTGTTTGATGGTCAGAAGGCTATCACTAGATATAAGCACTCAGCCTGAAGCCTCCAAAACTTGGAGCTAAACTATACTCTGTATTGCTTTTTCCCCAACTTGTGCTGTGGTATTAGTTGCAGTAAAACCTGACTCCTGTAGAGATTAAAGCAGATAGAGTTCTCATTAGCAGCTAGTCAACAGGGAGAACTAAACACTGTCTTATTTATATTTGGTAAGTCCTAAGAAATTGCTATATTTATGAATATTTATAAAATAATGGTGTCATTTCACATGGTAAGGTGAGTTTCTGGTCATCTTTTTAATTTATACCATTTTATTTGGATAATACATGGACAATAGGTCAGACTCGAAAGTTTCACTCACTGATCACATTATAAGAGGTTTGGGGCTCTAATTGTAACTCCAGACTGTTTACCTAATAAATAATTCCTAGCAATATAACTTAGAAGTTTCCTATTAGCTTGAATTTACCTATCTTTCTTTCATCATTTTCTTCTGTCTTTCTGCCACAAATGCCTTCTGTGAATTTTCTAAAATGTATTGTGCCTCTATCTTACAGGGGCTCTTTGTATATGTGTTCCCCTCACAAGATAGTCTGTGCCTCTTCTTCTCTGCTTTTTCCATCTTATTCTTCATTAAGACTTCCTCTGAATCATGTCTTTAGAATGAACATAACTGGTGCTGGGTTTTGTACCATGTACTATGAAGTCCTTCACATCACCTCATAAATGTAATCTTATTTGAGAATAATTTCTATGATTTCCCGACTGCCATTTTACAGGGAACTATTAGTTATTTTACTAATTGCTCCAGCTCCAAACATATGGCCCCTATTTATCACACTTGACATAGTTGTTTTGCAATAATCCAGTTTCATCCACTCCCACACATAGATTTTTAATTTTGATAGGAGTAACGATTTTCTCAAGACAAAACGTTTGAGTTTGTAGACTAAACATTGTGATGTAATCCAGTCATGCTCAGTTACATTCAGGGATCCCTGGAAAGCACAAAAAGATAGATGCAGCTAGATAGTTACCATCACCTCTATCCGTGAGTGTGAAGGGAAGGGAAACTTTAAGCTGTAGTAGTTATCCTGCGACGATGAGGAGAACATCTAATGATGAAAGCTAACTTGCTTCCAAGATGACATTACAGAATTGTGTCATCACCCACCAGAGCACAAGGAGGCAGAACTGCTTTCTTATTGGATCTATTGATAAAGAACACAGCAGATAACTATTCCAAACCCAAAATGGCTTGACTGAAAAAAAAAAGAAGTATCTGACACTGAGTTTTGTTGGTGGGGGGCCCTCTCTGTAAGATCTTGCTAAGAATGCCTCACCGACTTCAGACCTACTCAAATGCATGTTTTTCTCTACTTGTGCAAGTCAAAGAAGGCAACCCCAAACTTAGACTATGCCACTTTCCAAGCATTAGAGTTTCCTGTCAATAAAGTTAGGGACTACAACACTGTTCTTTGTAGAAATTCTATAACTGAGGAAAAGTTTTAATTTGGATCTGTGCTCAATTGAATATTTGTTAAATTAATGAATAAAATTATGTATTCTGAATTGTCTAGTCAAATAATAGTTCTGATTTGTAGTTGAAGTTCTTCAGAGACAGGATGGCTAGCTCAGCGGTTAAGAGCACACACTTCTGTTGCAAAGGAACTAAATTTGGTTGGCAACACTCATGTGACAGTCACAACCATCTGTAACTTCGGTTCCAGAGACC
The DNA here is from genome assembly GCF_011762505.2 of Arvicanthis niloticus. NCBI lineage: Eukaryota > Metazoa > Chordata > Mammalia > Rodentia > Muridae > Arvicanthis > Arvicanthis niloticus. Next base: position 9,425,847 of record NC_047664.1, on the reverse strand, counting down.
TAACTCCTCTTTAGACAAAACCCGTTATCCACATGGTCCACATACATAAATGCAGCAAACAGTCATGACCAGAAACTTTTTGAAAATTTTTTCTGTTGTTTTATAGGAGAATAAACTTGTCTTCAGCTTACTGACTTGCATGTTAGACATATCTAACAGACTCCAGAAATTAGATATATCTAGGATGTTAGTAAATTTTCTTGCTGACATTCATGTCTTCACAGAGATAAAATAACATGTGAAATGAAATATGCCACATCACAGGTTTACAGAAATAAAATGGTCTTAAACTGTTGAGGATTTACCCCTACATATCTCAATATTTACTGAGAATCTTACTAACTAAAGCTTATCATAACATTCACAGATAAATAAGATGAAAATTTTAATTTATTTCTTCATTAATAAAGACTGCAGTATAACTATTATAACATAGAAATCTTTATAAGAATCAGTGTGAGTACATTGATAAATATTATATTATATATATTATAATATGATATATATTGATATAAATATATATTAATATACAATAATATGATATATAAAATATATATTGATATATCAATGATATATAATATATTATACAATATAATTGATATATAGATATGGTAGAGTCTCTGTATTTGAAAATATTAGAAAAATATTATAGGCACAATAGGCAAGTGATGAGGGAGGAGATTCTTACCAGCACATATTCCCAAAGGAAATTCTTGAACTTGTTGAGTTGCATGCAAGCCATGCAGAGGGCTCCATGGTTGCAATTTCCTCATTGTTACTCATATTGGGGTGGGCTTTATAGTGATTCATCTTCATTTGAGTCATTCCTGCTCCTGTATTTCTCTATTCATGATCTTGTTAGTTATCTCAATAAACTCATTGGTTCACTAACATGGACTTTGGTACAATCATTATATTAGCCTGGTGTAGTTTCCCAATCTAGAATAAGTAGGTATGTGTGCATGTGTGTGTGAGAGAGAGTGTGTGTGTATGTGTGCATATGTGTGTGTTTGTGTGTGTGTGATGTCTCTCTATGGAAATTCTAATATAATTTCTAACAGAGCCATGAAGAGCAAAGAAAATGTCTACATGGCTAAGGAGACTGTCAAATAATCACTAGTAATTCATTTGACAGTCGACAGTGTCTATCTACTCTCTTGCTCATCTGCCAAAAAATAAGACAAATTTACCAATATTTTGACATTTCCTGGGTCTGGGGAAATATAGTTAGTTTTTGTTTGTTGGTCAACTTGACACAAACCAGAGTCATCTAAAAAGAAAGAATATTAGCTGAAAAAAATGCCACAATCAGATTGGCCTGTAATCCAAGCCTATGGAACATTTTCTTGAACAATGCTTAATGTGGAAGGGCCTATCCCATCGCTCCATCCCTGGACTGGTAGTACTGGCTTCTACAAGAAAGAAAACTGGGCAATTGAAAAAGAGCAAGTCAATATACAGTGTTTCTTCAGGGTTTTAGTTTCTTTCTCTAGGTCCCTGCCTTAACGTCCCCTGAAGTTATTCTTGATCACATTTATCCCAGCAACAGCAAACAAAGACAGATATTGAGACGTGTGTTTGATGCATGTTTAATCAACAAAATTCTTCTAAAATTCCAAGGCAAGTTATACTTTCACAAACTCAGGAAAAGGTTTGCTTAGAATGCAGAGCTAAGTAAATGAACATTAACTGAAGATACATAATACAAGCACACCAACTGAAAAAGCACACAATTTTGTGTTTGGAGATAAGTTGTCTTTTGGAGAATTTGGCAATCATTTTAAAAACAACCCAGCCGTCACATAAAACAGAATGGAAGATGGTCTTTTATGAGCAGATAACCTCTCTGAGGGTAACTCACAGTAGAGTAAGAGGTTCTCTTCCAAGAATGAGCAATGGAAGGGATAAAAATGATGATACTTAATATTTATTGATCACTTACTGTGTCAGGCACTTTGCCAAATACACAGCATTTTTTTATAAAATCACTCCAATAGCTATATAAAAACTATTGTTTTGTGGGAGGTTTTTGTGTGCATTTTACAGGTAAAGGAAGTGACATTTAAAGACATTAGATAAATTTAACAAGGCTATATTGCATTGAGTAAAGACTGAGACTAAGAATAAACTGCTTGTCTCCAGAGCCTAAAATCAGGTGATTCCAAAGAAGCCCCATAAACAGCATGGATATATATGGTCCATGATGGTTCCTCTCTAACTGTGAAATTTGATTCCCTCTTTCTTGGGATACCTTGTTTTTCAATTCCTTTGTGTCTATTCCCACTTATGTTTTTAGTTTCATATTCATTTTGTAAACATATCAGACATCGTGGTCCTCTACATCTTAAAGTTATTCTGATTTCTTCTGTGATATTCCCATTCACAGAGCCTTATGTGCAGTAGATATGTTGTAGAATTATTGGATGAGAATTATTGGATTCTTGGGCACCCAAGAATCAGTTGTTCTATGCTTTCTTGGCCAATTATGGCTTTCTATAATGGTCTCTGCTGCAAAGAAAAGCTTCTTTGATTAGAGATGACAGCTATATTCACCAGTGGGTATAAGGATAAACATTTAGAATGCAGTTAGGAATTATGCTGGTTTAGTGGAAGTAGATAGTTCTCCTGTAAGGTCTATGATCATACTAACCTGGGGATAGTTGGCTAGTCTTCCAGTACCAGACATGCTTAGCTCCTATTGAATATGCCTTAAGTCCAATTAGACAGCCATTGTTTACTAAAATTATATGAGAGACACTTACACACATTTATAGTTATCTTTCAATGTTTATTATTGTTGTGAGTCATTAGTGTCCCAGTTCAGTGGGACTACTGGTTGCTTCCCTCCCTTGGCAGTTTCCACGGCATCTTCTGGTACTGTAAAAACTAGTTCACAAGGAAGAGGTTTCCAGCTCAGGTCCAGCTTGAATCCTTCATGCCCTGGGTCTGAAACCCATGGTGTTCAGCAATAGGAAATTACCTTCAACCTCCGAAACAAAACCAAGATCAACAGAAGTAACCTATATTGTTTTGGGTATCTCTTGGATTCCCCTAACCATATGACACTGAGCTGCATTCCACTGTGTGTATGTTCCACATTATCGTAATTCATCTACCACTTAAAGGACATTTGGATTATCTTTAATTTCTAGCTATTGTGAATAGAGCAGTAACACAGCTGAGCAAGTAAAATATGGTGTCCCTTGGGCATATATCAAGAAGTAGTATATGGATCATATGGTAGACCTATTTTTAGCTTTCCAAGAAGTCTCCATACTGATTCCCAGGGTGGCTGCATCCATTTTTAATCCTACTAACAGTGAATGAAGTTTCCTTTTCCTCTTATCCTTGTCAATATTTTGTGTCATTTCCTGTGTTGATTTTAACTATTCTAACTAGAGAAGGAGAAAACACTGAACTTCTTTTGGTTTGTTTTTTCTAATTGCTAGAGATTATGAACCATTTTTGAGGTATTTCTTGGCCATTTATATTTCTTCTGTTGAGAAGTCTCTTTTCAGAACCATAGCCTGTAATTTGAATGGATTCTTTTTTTTCTTGACATTCTTTTTCAGTGCATCATTCTTCAACATTTTCATAATCCTCTGTCAAGTGCACAGCTGGCAAAAATTCTTTCCCACTCTGTGGGCTTTCTCTTCACTACATTCCCTTAGTGGTGCAAACACTTTTCAGCTCTCTGAGGTCGCTTGTCTATCCTAAATTGCAGGGCAATTTGAGTCTTAGTCAAAGTCCGTGCCTACACCTACCTGTATCTGTAGGGTCCTGCCTAAGTTTTCTTCTAACCAATTTGGCATTTTCAGGTTTTACACCGAGATCTCTAATCGACCTGGAGATAATGGTTTTAGCAAAGGGATAGTCATAGATCTAATATTATTATTCTACTTCTGAACACCCCATTTTCCCAGCACCATTTGTTGATGATGCTGTCTTTATTGTATTGTATATATTTGGTTACTTTGTCAGTTATCAGATGGCTGCCTGTGTATTCTTTTTAAGGTCTTTTAATTTGTTTCGTTTGTCTATCTGTGTCAGTACCATATTGGTTTTCTTGCCATGACTCTGCAATGTATCAAGAAATCTAGAATGGTAATTAATCCAGCTTTACTTATTTACTTACTCAAAGTTGTTTGGCTACCCAAGAGTTTTTGTGGTTCCACATGAATTGTAGTATTTTTTGTTTGTTTCCATAAAAAATATTCTGGGGATTTTGTTGAGATTGAATTGAGTCTATAAAGGTCTTTTGGAATTGAGTCTGTAAAGGTCTTTTCGTAAAAGGTAATTTATATATATATATTATTTCTACCAGTCCATAAGTTTGAGAGCTCTTGATGTTCTTCTAGTATTTTCTCACTCTATTCATAGACTTTCCACTGTAGAGTTTTTCAGCCCCTTGGTTAAATTTATTTATAGTTATTTAATTTTCTTTGAAGCTGTGGTGAATGTGTGACCATGATCTCATTTTCAGTGTCTTTTATAAGTTGTTATTGGTGTGTAGTCACTTTGCTGAAATTGCTGATCATTTCTAGAAGTTTCCTCCTGGAATTTTGGGACATCTTATTGTAGTATCATACCATCTACAAACAGGGATAGATTGACTAATTTATTTCTTATTTTTATGCTTTTATTTTCTTTCTGTTGATTCATTCTCTCTCTCTCTCTCTCTCTCTCTCTCTCTCTCTCTCTCTCTCTCTCTCTCTCTCTCTCTCTCCAGTAGTGCTTCTTGCACTGTACTCAAAATGAATGAGGAGAGTGGGTGGTCCTTTGTTGTTCCTTATTTTAATGTGATTTCCTTGAGATTTTGTCTATATTATTGGGGTTTAATCCATCCAGTTCTACTGTCTCTAGGATATTTATTATGAAAGCATTTTCTTTTCTTCAAAGTTTGCTGCATCATCTGTTGAGATGATTATAAGTCCATTTATTTGATTTACTAAAACGGTGACCCATTCCTTACATCTAAGGGATAAAGCCAACTTGATCATAATGGGTAATCTTTTTTATATATTCCTGTGTTCTATTTGTAAGTATTTTATCAAGGACTTCAAAATCTATGTTCATCAGGGATATTGTTTTGTTGTTGTTGTATATTTACCTGGTTTTGGTAGTAAACTAATACTGGCTGCATAAAAAAAAAAAAGATTGGAAGTACTCTTTTTTATGCTTTAATTTTTATTTGAGTAATTTAAGATGTACTGTATATAAGTCTTTTTTGAAAATATGAATAAAATTGTATTCACATAAAATTATATTCATGTATCTTTCATAGAAAATATGAAAATATAATTCTGCTAGAATCCATCAAGTCTGGACTATTTTTAGTTGGATTGCCTTTTATTACTGTCTTACTCTTTACATTTGTTATGAGCGTTTTTGGTTGGTTGATCCCCTTCCTGGTTTAACTTGTGGTTTGGATGAATCTAGAAATCTATCCATTTCTTTAAAATTTTTCCAACCAAATGGAATACAGGTTTTTAAAATATTCCCTTTTAATTATATATTTCTTTGGTGTCAGTTATAATATTTCCCTGTTCATTTGATCTGTTAATTTGAATCATCTCTTTGTTCTCTTTTTCTTTCTTTTTACTTTCTTGTTTTTCTTCCTTTCTTTCTTTTTACTTGTTTTCTTTCCTTTCTTTCTTTTTTCTTTCTTTCTTTCGTTTAACTGTACCAAGAGCAATTTGATTTTGTTTAACTTCTCAAAAAGCCAGTTTATAGATAGATTGGTTCTTTTGTTTGTGGTTAGTATGATAATTTCTGCTCTGATTTTTATTATTTATTGCGATCTACTGGACTTGATTTTGTTTTGTTTTGCTTTGTTTTTTATTGTTTTTGTTCTTTTTGGTTTGTTTGTTTGTTTGTTTACCTCCAAACTCTTGAGTTACATCATTAAGTCACGTATCTGTACTCTTTTATTTTCTCATGTAGGCACACACAGGTCAACATTCTCCCCTTAAGGTAACTTTTATTACGTCTCTGGGGGCTTGTTATATTGTGTTTTAGTTTAGTTTAGTTCCACATTTAATTTTTTTTTTATCCGTTCATTGTTCTATAAAGAGTTGTTTAATCTCTATGGGTTTGTGTACTTCTTAGAAATTTATTTGTTTTCAATTTAAAGTTTTATTGCATTAGGATCAAATAAGATGTGTTTTATTTCAATTTTTATGAATTCTTATAATTTGTTTTATGCCCCAGTGTGGAGTGTATTTTGGAAAAGAACCTGTGGGCTACTAGGTAGAGTGCATATTAGTTGGTATTTTGGTAGAATATTCTATAGATATCTGTTAGGTCCATTTGGTATATGTCACTAAATTCTGATATTCCTCTTTATTTTTGTTCAGATAAGCTGTCCATTGAAGAAAGTAGAGTATTAAAATCACCTACTACTGATAAATGAATGTTATTGTGTTTTTATTTTTAATAACAAGTTTTTTAAAAATACTTATAAACTTTATTATAAATACTAGTAAATAAACAAAAATCACACATCAAAGTTAACCAGATTCATAGTTTACACAACTAAATGCACATCTATACAGTTAGAACATGTACCTGAAATGATAAATGTGAGGTATCACATTAAACTTTATAGTTTCAATGTCTAATGTGTTTTTGCAATTATCTACCACTGAAAACAATAATAATAAAATCTATGACAGAATTAGAGCTAGAAAAACAATTAGATGCATGTTCCCATTCATATCTTAGGTCCATGAGCTAGAGTCAATCCTTTTCATCCCTTGTATATAGACTTTCTTGTTCTCTTTTCTTCATGTTATATCATACTCAGGTGTACACTTGTGTATATGTGACCTTAATTAATATTGGTCTATCCATTTTCCTACTGTTTTTTAAATTCATTTTTATAAAGCTGAGCACTATATATGTGTGTGTGTGTGTGTGTGTAATTATCCATTTATCTGTTGATAGACAGTAATAGAATTTTTATGAAATAGAGTGCTAAACTACTTTATATTCTAACATATGGAATCTATTACTTTGCTTAGTCTATGGATAGAATATACACCCATCCAAAATTTGGCTTCTATGAGCTGATTCCAAGGTCAGCCAGTTCTTCTAAGGGAAGCACCTGGAAAGTACAGACCTTGCTGCTTATATTTCTTGCTCCAGGTCACAGCACTGCCCAGAGAACGGAGACTTTCTACTAAAGCTGAGTGTTAGCACTCCCTAGTAAATGGCTTTCAAACAATGATGCTTGAAGCTTCATTCCAGACAAGCTGAAGCCAAATACTGGGGCTAACATACAAATATATGTGTATTAACCTGCTCCCTCCTCAGCCTCCTTAGTTAAATCTGTCGTGCAGTTTGGAATGGGACCACATAATAAATTTGTCTGTACATCAGCAACAGAGAAACTTAATCCTGAAATACACATAACTGAAAATGTCGGACTGATAAGGTCTGGAAACCAAGTTATTAACCATATTAATAACAGATGGCATAAAAGCCTGCCTTTTCCTTAATAATACACACAGTAGTTGTTTGAATAAATGTTGCAAGGTCAAGTTCCTTGTTAACAGAAAGAAAGACTACAGAGTTTGGTTTTAACTGGCCTAGCAGAAATGAAGATAACCTAAAGAGATACTTGTATGTTTCAATCTGACTATTAGATAGCTCCAACAATGGACCAGAAGAAACGAATTTTCTGAGGAAGTTCTTGCTGGGAGAGGTAAAAGGCACAGGACAGAGGAAAAAACTGTCTCCAAGAAAGCCATGTTACAAGGTTCTTGCACCTTCTCAGCCGCTCTGGAGGATAAGATTAAATACCTAAGAATAATGGGTCGGACCACACCTTGACCAGTACCACTTACGTGCACATTTCCCTAGCCTTCTAATTAAGCCTCAATCTTAATCAGGACTCAAAATGTATACTAGAATGGATCTCTTTGTCTCTTTTCCTAATGTGGCTACATTGATTACATTCTTTCTTCTGCACTTCCTTCCAATTTAGTTGTTTTCATTGGCTTCTTGAGAATCGGTTGTTGAACTGGTTTCTCGAGGTACAGAACATGAACCCCAAGCTTGGTAGCATGAAGAGGAAGCTGGTTAGTTGCTAGCTGCAGCTCTTGCTCCTTCTGCACTTCAGGAAGATTTTGCACCACCAAGCCTAGACGTTGGTTTTACTGTCACTTGTTTCATGCTGAACAATTAACACTTTTAAGAACTTGGACAAGGTGGGTACAAGGCAAGTGAACCATAAAAATGCAAATATTTCTCTTAAATTTTTTATTTTCTCTAGTATTCTTTATATTGTTTTCCTTCCTGGGCTTTGTTTTATTTTCTGTGCTGGGAATGGAACCAGTGCATTCTAGGCAAGAGTTTAACCAAGCTCCATTCCTAGATGCTAATACTTATTTATTTGGTTCTTTCTTTTTAATATTTTTGTTTTTAAAGATATATTATATATGTATATTTAATTTACATTTATGAATACACTCTCTTCATGCACACCAGACGAGGTCATCAGCTACCATTACAGATGATTGTGAGCCACCTGTGGTTGCTGAGAATTGGGTTCAGGAACTGGAAGAGCAGCTAGTCTTAACCACAGAGCCATCCCTCCAGACCAATGCTGATATTTAATAACAATTCCTTCAATAACAATTCCTTCAGTGCACAAATACATCCATTCATATATATATATATATATATATATATATATATATATATATATGATAGTTTCTTTATTTACATTTCAAATGTTATTCCGTTTCCCTGTCTCCCCCTCTGGAAACCCCTATTCCATCCCCCTTTTCCCTGTTTCTATGAAGGTATTCCCCCATACACCCACTCATCCACTCACTCACCCACTCATACACTCCTACCTCCCCGCCCTAGCATTCCCCTACACTGAGGCATCGAGTCTTCACAGGACCAAGGGCCTCTCCTCCCATTGATGTCACCATAGCACATATTTCCATGAGAATTTCTTTACTGATTGCTCCCAGATGCTTTATTTGGTCTTCCCTCGTGGTCTAGTCCTATGGAATAAACATCTTTGGAAAGGGCTTGTAATGATACGCTCGCTCCTCAATGAAACATGAGAGGAAGTTTGGAAGGGTGTAAGTGTATACTGTCTTTTGATAATAAAAAGTCACAGGAAAAGAAAAGGCCCTGCACATACTGCAAGCTGTGTGGCGTGCAAGGCTTGAAGAGTTGCAATGAGCTTGCACTCTTAAGACCCAGTGTCTGAAAGTGAACTACACCTTAGGGTGCGAAGGGTCCTTCTAACATGAATGAGCCACTGAGTTAAACGCTGGTGGAATAGTAAATTCTGAAGATGTCTCAGATAAATGAGTTTTAAAATGTATTGTTTCAGTTTTTTTCTGCTTGCCTACAGTTTAAAATATCCTGATGTGGACCATCATGGTATAATATGTGTGTGTAAGTATATTCATTATCCAAAAAAAAAAAAAAAAAAAAAGACGGTTTTGTCTCCCTCTTCTCTTTCTTTCCCTTAGTCTATCCCCTCCCCTGCTTGTTTTCTGTGCCCCCTCCTCTTATGTCATTCTTCCCCACTCTCTTCACCTTGGGGCCCACCCCATTCAAGCACAAAATCCATATCTTCTAGTCCACAAGAGCAAAAGGATCAAGGATATTTACTGGAATCTTCCTTGTTCATTATTGTAATTCATATCTGTTTTATTCTGAGTCTTTAGTTTTTACATATTTACAACCATGAAAAGAACAACAGGTATAATTTACTCAATGCTAAATCTGTTCACTCATATTGTGAATTCCTCCTTTACAAGATATAGTATGCAGAATTATTAAAATTGAGAGCATACATGTGGAAATTAAGAGCCATATGCATACAGCTAAGAAAGTCTTTATTATATTTTATAGTAAATAAAATACTAAAAACTTAAAAAGAACATTGAATTCACTAGAAAATTACCAGATTAAATTTGTTTGCTCTGAGTTCGTGAACATGAGATTTACAAAATTTGTAATTTTCAGAAAGCAAACTTCTTTCTGCTTGTTGGTTTGTTGGGCTGGAAGATCAAACCCAGGTGCTTACACATCCTAGGTCGAGTGATCAACTACTTACCAACAGTCCTAACTATAATAGAGCAGCATTCCATCTCTATGATAAAACGTACTTCAAGTTACAGGATGCAGAATAGTCTTAACTTAGGGATAGATGTGAAGAAAGATTATTTTTATTCACATTTCAATAAAAAGTTATATTTGCCTTGTCATTCTTAAGCCTTTCTAGGTAAAACCAAAGCAAAATGTGGTATCAAAATACGTGTAGGTGAGGGGGTTTGTTTTGTTTTGGGGTTTTCCAATGAGTCATGAAATGACTGAAAGTTTTCCTGGATAGCTGAAATAGTTGAAAAAATTCTTTTTTAAAAAAATTAAGACAGTACTATTAGTTTTCACAAATATCTCAAAAACTCAGTGCTCCATGTCTCTGAGAGGGAAAAATCAATTTTGCTCAGAAATGAAGGAAGAAGCACATTTGCTGTGCTGCTGCCTCTCGGCACCCTAGTCGGCAAGAGTGATGAGCAGGGAGACGGGACTCAGGCAGACCCACACCCTAGTCTGCAAGAGTGATGAGCAGGGAGACGGGACTCAGGCAGACCCACACCCTAGTCTGCAAGAGTGATGAGCAGGGAGACAGGACTCAGGCAGACCCACAATTAGATGCTGCTTTGCTGCCTCTGTGTCATCCATATTCCAACCTGAGTCTCCAAGCACAGACTGCTTTCAATATTCTAGAAGAAAAGCATGCTGTAACAAAACCTACTGAAGAACCGTGTTACAATTTGACAATTTGGAGTCTTCCATGGAAATTTAGGTTTCTTTATCAACCTGTATGTTTCCATTCCAATGTTTCCTACTATAGACCTTCAATGACATTTTACTTCTAATCAATATCCTTCTTGTTTTCTGGTTTTCAAATTAATATTTTTACTATTTTCTAGGATGTCTATGCTATTTTATGTTAACGGATGTTTTACCTGCATATATACCTGTGTCTTGATTGCCTGACTAGTTCTGCAGAGGCCAGAAGAAGCCATTAGATTCCCTGAAACTGGAGTTATAAATGCTATTAAATCACCGTATGGGTGCTTAGAATCAAATCTACGTCCTCTAGAAGGACAGCCAGTGAGCCATATCCCCAGGCCTTGATCTTTAACGCATTAATTTTCATTATCCCTGGCAATGTTTTCTGGCACTATAGATAATATTTCTGTCATTCAACTTTAAAATAAATATTCTAAAATCAAATAAAAAATAAACAGATATAGAGTACAGTAAGTCAATGAAAACAGACTTTTCATCAGTTAAAAATTATATTAACATTCTTAAAAATCACAATAGTATTTCCTTGGGCAATTCAAAAGTAAACTAGGTATTAAAATAGACCAGGGTGTTCTTATCAGCCTACTATCATTACTGTCCCTCAGACACCAGATTAAAAACCATACAATATAGTTTCTCCATATTTAAATAACACTGTGGACTTTTTCTACAATTGATTAAATGTAAAACACAGCAAACTGGATGCACAGAACAAACATGGGAGGTATGGTGTGCTTTCAGGATGTGGCATCTTGCCATTGACCACAGCATCTTGGAGCTCAATAAAGTCATCGAAATAGTTAACAGATGTTAGCCACACTTGAAATACAAAAGTTCTATTGCTAAAAAATATGTTGGGTCAGATGAAACTTTGGCTCTTAGTCCATAACTTAACAAACTTGGCAGATGGAAAGTCGGGATCCAGGGGAAAGAAAAAAAAAAACCACAACTTCAGGGCCACACACTCTGCATTTTGCCGAGGCTCATAAACCACTAACCATGTGTACCCTGCAGTAAGGTAGCTTGAGGAGGCATTAACACAGCACTTGATACTTAGAGAAATCTGAAGTCAATTTTCAGTTCTACTCAGCTAAAAAATAAAATGATTTCTGTAAGAGCAAATGAGCAGGCTTTGTTTACCTCCAGACGTGCACCGGGGTTAATTCCCAGCATTCAGTTGAACAGATGCCTTGTCTTGTCCTCCTTCTACTTCATGATCTACCCACCCAGTGGTAATCTTTTCAAAGCATATCTCCTTCCCTTGCTCTTTTTATTAACTTCCACTTGAGAATGAATTGGCACTAATGACGCTGTGATGAACCAGGGCTGGAATGGCTCTGCTCTCTCTTAAATCATAAACTCATTCATGTCGAGCTTTGAAGGAGGCTTGTGCGACTTTAGAGTTTGTGGTTTTATTCACTGCCTTGCAAATAAACTCACCAGCTTCCATCACTTTATGGAGATTCACACCCTGGAAGAGAAAACAGAAGACACCAGGTGGGATGGGGATGAGAGTCAAGAAAAGAGAGGGGAAAAAAGGATGAAGCGAATTGTTTTAATCTCACTAGTAGTAGGTTAACTGTTTAAAATTAGGGAACATTTTGTTCATCACCAATTCACGGTCAGCATTTATTTCCATGAACTATGTAGGTTGTGTTTTAGGTCTCTCCACTTTATTAAAACATAATATGTAGAAGACACCTTTGAATAACAGTACAATTTGCAAACATATCAAATGTTTAAGACGTACAATCGTAGAATTTGAAGAAAGAGAAAATAAAGTAGTAATGGATTGGAGAAGTTTACAGTTAGAAACTAAATTGGGAAAAATGATGTTTTCATTATATGTGAAGAAACAAACTGGGTAAGTTTATATGGATTCCCCAGGAAAGATGAATGCTTTTTTTTAACCATATGCAGAATTGTGACATAGTATGAAATGGGAACCTGTAAGGCAGATAACATGAACAGTATTTAGTATAATGGCACCTACTGTGCCTGATGCTTTGTACTGTCTGATAGGAAGTCTAAGAGCAACGGAGGCTTAGGACAATCCATGAAAGATCGTAGTTAGTCTGAAGGCCAAGATCAGGGCACGTTCCTCATCTGTGGGCCTTGGAGTAACAGTGTTTTGCCCAGTACTCTTGCTGTGATGTGAGAGACACACTGTGGGAATGCCCACTATATATTTGTCTTCACACAACATCTCTCATGCCTTTGTATCTTTCTTCAACATGAACTAGAAACTGTGAGGACTAGTTCAATTAAAATTAATCTTTCCTAGTAAACTGCTACTAGCTGTTTTAAATAGTTATCAAAATCTGATTTCCTCCTAAAATGGATAAGAGTGTATTTCACAAAGCTTTCTATAACCTGTTCATCTTCATTTTTCTTTCTAAACACATTTCAGAACATCTTTGTTATTTCTCTTTTTAATAATGATCAAGAAAATATTTTGTATAACAATTCTTTTAAACATTTTTCTTTCATAATATAAACATGTTTTCAGGGTAGCACCATTCTTTTTGATTTGTGAAAATTGTTTTTGTCATGGAACATCTGAGTCAACATTTTAATTTAAATTCTTAATCCAATGTTATCTATATAGTTTCAATTGCCTTACATTTCTGAATTAAATCTATTAAGAATTTCATGGAATATTTTAGTTGTTAATGTTCCTCTAAACATTGTACAAATTCCATTTCTAACAATTATGCATTGATAATATGCTAGTATATCAAGAAAGAATTTTGTTTTGGTCTTTTTCTATTTTATTTAACAACTGATATGATTTTAAAATATTTTATTTAATCAAATCACTTATCAGATGTCTGAAAAGCAATATGAAATGTTGTGAGGTTTCACATAGATAGTATATCTATTTGTCTCCATGAAACTTACATGCTCCTGGCAACTACACTCATGAATACAAATTTCTGTATTTGTGGAGGTTCATGGAGCAAGATATGCCCAAGTGTTTAAAAAGACCAAGGAACTCCTGAGGAAAGAGTAGAAAGAATGTGCCGGAGGAGAGTTTTTGAAAGTACAATTATTTTTTTTTAATTTTATATTTTATTTACATTTAAGATGCCATCCCCTTTCCACATTTCCCCTCCCTAGAACACCCCTGTCCCATGCCCCCCCTTTCCTTTTTAGAAAGTACAATTCTGACTCATGTTTTATGTGGTAACTATAGTAAGAAGTTATGAGAGGCACTGCAGATAACGAAAAGCAAAGCAAAAGGCCTTAAAAACAGTAGCACAGTACATGTGGAGGGTGAGGAGCAGGAGAGCCATGGTACATGTGGGTAACAATGGGCAAACCAGTCACCAATACTATTTGTAATGGAGAAGGTACCAACAGGCCAGAGTGTGTTATACAGTAAGCCTTCTTTTGGAGGAAATACAAGCTCCCTGGTAGGTGTTAAAGCAGAGGCATTGTATGTGTATCCTTTCAGTACAGAGAGTCCTGTAGTAGTGATGGACTCAAATGTAATTCGTGTAGGAGGCAGTCATTCATTCAGCAGAGACAAGTCCTATAACTGCTTGCACTTGGTAACCAACTGGAACTGTGATCCATAGTGACTGTAGTGCTCCTCAACCTGCAAAATTCTTAGGGTAGCATTTGGATTTTCTGGAATTTGGCTTTGAAACCTAAAGTTACAGAACACACTGAACACTGGTTGTTAAATAAACTTAATTCAACCATCCATGTTCCAAGAAAGGTTCACTCTCTCTTCCTTTTCAGTCACTGCCTTCTAAAACAATAATTAGGCCACTGTGTAAGTAAACTACTACTTTCATAAACAGAGGATGAGCAATAAATGTTGTTGTTTTTAGACAACAGCTGTTAGTCTTTGATGCCAGGTAAAATGACAATAAATATTTATGAAGCATCTCTATGTTAAAGAGACTGTGTATTAATGAGCTATAATTGCATTTTGGCTTCAAAGGAAGATAGAAGAATAAACAATGTCCTAATACATCTCTAGGGAACATGAACAAATAAAAGTACAGAATTTGGGGAATCACCAGGATCCATAAAACTTTGCCTGGGGTGTAGACGGATTCCAGGAGTGGGCCAGTTGGCTTTGCCTTACTTTCTAGATGAAATGGGGCATGATGGAAAAGACCACTCAGAGTCACATGAGAGCAGTGAAGAAGAAAGAGGAATTATAGGTAAGTTGGATACCATGGACGCATCAGTGTAATTACAGTAAGACTGGAAAGGCAGGAGGCGAGAGAGGCAAGTTTCTTCTGTAAGCTAACTGATGCTTTTATGATTTGGGTGTCCAACCATCTCAGAATAGTTTTCTTACATTTCCTAGTTTCCCATGAAATAGAATCTCCCCTGTGCTTATAGATTTTGTTACTAAGCATAAAGAAATTACTTGCAGTAGGTGCATGCAAGATGTACATTTTCAGGTACTTGCAAAGAGGCTCTTTGAAACCCAGGATCTTACTGTCAAGTTTAATTGACCTTTGCTCTTCCATTGACTATTTGCAAGGTGTCAGGAGCCCCAGGCCAACAGAATCCCGGCCTGACTGAGGATCATTCCAGCTTCTCTGAGGATCCACACTAAAAGCAAAACTGCAAAATCAAAGCATTCTAATTGCAAAGACACGAGCTCTTGCACGTGTCTTAAATAGGCAAAGTCAAAGCGGATAATATGTGAAGACATATTTCTAAGTTCACAAAGCTTTATAACGTGGAATAAGAACACTCTTAGTAATGTTGCCACAGCAATAAACACATGCAAAGGCCCTGCAACACTTTCATTTTAGTTTCCTTCTGTACAATAATAGAGCAAATAGCAAATGTGTAATAAGACTTTGATTTCAGCTGTTTTTCAAGTTTGAGAATGTAGTTCTATTTGAACATGAAAAGAAAGCATGGGTTTTAAAGCTACGTTATAAAGAACTTACTGTGTTGAGTCCCATGCCGTTGAGCATATATATCAAATCCTCAGTGGCGACATTCCCAGAAGCACCTTTCGCATAAGGGCAGCCACCTAATCCGGATACAGCAGAGTCCACCACACTAATTCCCATCTGAAAAATAAAGCTCAACAGCTAAGGCATGTTCATGTATGAAACATGAGTCACTCATTTCTACTTAACCTGTTGTGAAGAAACAGCAAACAAAGTTTGAGCATGCTATGTGACACAGTTAGCTAGAGTCATCCCTGGAGAAACAACTCTTTTTCTAAGTTTGTCTCTTAGACCAACAAAATCTCTGCTAAAAGATCTTTGCAGCTGGGCCAGTACTACACCAAAATTTAAAAGGTAAGGTTTTTGTCTGTTTGTTTATCCCCTGTAAGAGCACCGCTGGCATGGTTAAGCTTGCGGTATAGTTAATTCATCTCTAGTTTTATATATTTTCTAATTTCCACATTTATCTTTAAAGCATTCCAACACTACAGCTCAAAATCACAGCCACAGAAGACTGAGAGTTGGATCTGGGACTTTGAGATGAGATTAGTACTTGCAAGGGTTTTTTTTTTTTTTTTTCTTACTTAATTTTTTATTGGATATTTTATTTACATTCCAGATGCTATCCCTTTTCCCCATTTCCCCCCCACCCCCAGAAAATCCGTATCCCATGCATCCTTTTCCTTTTTGCTTTTATACACTTTTTAAAAATGTTAATCAAAGGCTTTATAAGTTTGGTAATGTTCAAACAGAAGTGTAACCCAATACTCAACCTAGATATATCAACTATCTTTGACTGGTGGAGACACGTGAACATCTGCCTCGATATCCTCCCCTTTCTCTCTCTTTCTCTCTCTCATCACCTAGCTTCTCCTCTCCTTCTTCTCCTCCTCCTCTCCTTACTCCTTCTCTTTCTCTTGGTACTCCTCCCACCTTAGCTTCTCCTACATATCACCCTTCCTGTTAAAATAAAACTTTTCTCTCAAAATACAGTTAGAGCATAATTATGCCAATTTGTACCAGTGAGGTACAAGATAATCCTAATACCCAGTCCATCATTTTGTTGACTAACCAGAACCTCTGTCATCTCTCCTAACTAAAACACTTAGTTCTGAACCTGGCTTTTTTCTTGGCTTTAGAATGAATGTCAGCTAAAGACCATCCACACAAATCTTTTCTCTCAAGGTAAATAGCCAGGATTGGCTATGAGGCTATAAGTTTTCAACTCCATCAGAAATCCAGAATGGCTGAGTTAACTAAAATTATGGGAAGCACAAAGCATAGCTTCTAAAACTTAGCCAATTTATAGAGACCACTGAACACCTGGATACTCCCTATACTATAAACGTTGGAGCATCTGATCTTCAGCCTTCTGGCCCAGGATCATCTGACAGACCTTAGTGCTGCAGAATTATTAAGGGCTGATTACTCTGTCTAGGCAGATATAATCAGTCAACTATTCTGCAAGTGTGTCTTTTTCTGGACAGTAATTTGTCTGTAGATGGAAATAGGCAATTCTTGCCTAGTGGCTGTCTCACCACAACTGGAGTAACTCCAAAGATGCTCAATTTCTTCTTAGAATCCAAGACAGGAAGCTGTCAGGAGCAGACAGGTCTCTAATCAAAATGAACATTACTACAGAAATGTTTGTAACGTCAATTCTGTGGACTTCTGACGTTTTGAAAACCAACTATCCATGTAAAGTAATCTGGACTGTTGTCTGTTAACTCCACTCAGCTATTTCTAAATAAAACATAGAAAACACCTTAACAATAAACTCCAACCCATGAATTTGCTATAGGCCCTTAACTCACAGGCTAACCATCTCAAATCTGTTTTAAAAAGTTAAAGGACTGGGTCTAAGCCTTGTATTCCTAAATGTGTTATACAGGTGCAATGCCTATGAGAGTATCGATATTCATCTCACTTTTATATCAATAAGAAGCTTGTACCAATGAAAACCTTAAATTTGAAATCAAAGTAAATTTGTGCCATTTAAGAAATTATAACTTCATCTTGATAATAATTGTACAGATTTCTACCAATAGGTTATGGCTATGCAATAAATCCTAGCTAATCCTCCCTATTCCCACAAAACCACTACTTTTCCCTAGAAAGACAGCCCAATATTTACCACCTTAATTCCCAAGCCCAGGGAATAGGGGCGCTGACTCTTCATTAACTTCTTCAAGCTGATTAGGGGCGTTGAGGTATTAGAAGAGGCGGGGGAGAGTAAGTTGATAAGCCTCTGACTCTGTGTCCTCACTGCATCCAGATGGAATTCCAGGACCTCAGAGGTTTAAGCAGGTCTGCTCAGCTTTGCAAGGGGTTTGTGGGACTAATTTACCTACCTAATTCACCAAACTTTCATGGGAACAATATTTTACACATAAGACTCTGGAAGTAAAGGGTATTTAAGAGGCAAGGTGTCCGTCTCTTTCTACAGCAGTTCACAGTCCCTGCTCCATGCTAACTGCTGTGTTGCACTGCTGTGTTGCAGTTGTAATGTTTTGTGTACATTACTCACAACTCTCACTCATACAAAGACGTTCGTACCATCCTCACCTCACCAGGAGAAACCTCAGGTTTCTTGGACGAGTGCATAATCTGGTGGAGAATTTTCTGTACCCCGAGAACACCCGCTCTGCTTGTATCCACAGCCTCTGGAAGCTGCACATTTGTGTAGACTGGGTGTCTGGACTTGGGGTTTCAGATACAAAGATTTTTATGTGCTGATACTATGAAAGATATATGAACAATGATGTCAAGAAAAATCCTGGGCATCAGCTCTTGATAATATAAAAAGGGAGTTAGATGGCCCATTCCTTTGGAAAACTAACAACTTGATAATGAGGGCTGCAGAAATACTTAATCAATTCTTCACCCCTTACACTTTCCAGCCAATCTACTTAGTGGAATTTAACCCATCATCTAAAAACAGACAGAAGCATCAATAGACTTGAGTACCGAGCACCCATTACAATTACCTATAGTCCCTTAAACGTACTAGTGGTAAACATTTCCCCAAACTTAATTAAACCAGATATCTAATCTGAATGGGTCCTGCTATAACTTTGAGCTTTGCCTAGTGAGTTTCTGAAGGTGGACTCCTTATTCACCTCGCTCCTTTCAGTCTTGGGCTTGTACCTGTTTTAATTTTAGAGATGTTCTATTCTCTGAAACTCCAAGATGCTATCCATATGTGAGGACCAAACACTGATACTAGGAAAAGTCAGAGGGCCGTGGGAATATTTGAAGTTGAAGAGATTCAAGGTTGAAAAGCTTGTGAGGAGCTAAGGAGAAATAAGACATTATTTATCATCATACAGGTTGCTAGGCAGGCAGCCGCCTGCAGGTACCCATGCACATGCCAGCACATATGGATCACATATAGGCAGACACAGAAACACACATAGACCAGTGCACCAGCCTCATGGAGTTAGGCACATAGGTCTACAGACAAGACACCTCTCGAAAGTAGAGGTGATGGTCTCTGACATCAAGATCGTATTTATAGAAAACACAAACACAAAGTGACATTCTGCCAGGAATAGTTATATAATGGATTGCATTGATGTTTATTTGGTGGGGTCAATCTGGTATAAACCATTTTGTGATGATTCAAAGCCCTCCAGATGGCTACTATTAGGTATCATATCCACTACTATACAGCCACAGTAGTGCCATGTTGTCCAAACACAAACTGGACCTTACAACCTTCTGTTCCAAACACCATAGCTCTTTCACATTTCAAGGAAAGTGGCTTTAGAAAAAAAGAACTCAATTGAAGGTAAGATAGCAAACTCCAAAGCTTCTAGTATGGTGGGGAGAAGCAGCACCCGACTAGTGTGATGGGAGGATTGTAGCATCCGACTAATGTGATGGGCGTAAGGAAGCATCTGACTAGCCTGTGGATGATTCACTCTTGGGGATATTCTATGAGATTTTCCCTAGAGAGGTCTCACACACACACACACACACACACACACACACACACACACACACACTGAAATATTAAATAAATGACTAAATAAATACATAATTTTAAAAGGTAAGACTTTAGGAACTGAAAGCCAACAATAATTCCCAATAGTGGGAATTTAAATTTAAATTTTATGATGAACAATTATTATCAATATCCAGTATCCTAAAAATTCTTTTTCTTAACTTTCTATTGATTCTTTGTGAATTTCACATCGTTCACCACAATCCCACTCATCTCCCTGTCCTTTCATATCCACTCTCCACTTTTGTGACCTCCCCCTATAAATTAAATAAAATAATATAGAATTTAAAAAGTCATAGTAGTGTGTCACAGTGTGTCACACAGTCTAACCTTTTGTTCATACATTCTTACTTTCAAATGTACATTGCAATGAGTCACTGGTCTGTTTTGAGGCCTCTGGTTTCTGCTATTCTATCTACACTGGGTCATCATGTGATTCTTCTAAGATAATTTGTTTCCCTGTGTCATGGAGATTCTGCAGCTTCGGATCTGAAGGACTGGCCCTTCCATGCCCTCCTTTCAGCAGATCACAGACTGGGTAGATGTTGGGGAGGCCCAACTCAAAGTTCCAGAACTGGGCCTGGGAGGTAGCTCAACTGACCAACCTGCCAGCTCACCTGCAACTGCATCATCATGGAGAGCTCGCCAGCACTGGTCTAGCTAGTTCACCCAAATGCCACAGCTGGCAAGGGGCAGAGGCAGCTCTCCTGCTTTCATTTCCTTGGGGCTGTCTCACCTGCACCTATGCCACCAGGGCCAGCTCTACTGTGCTGCCCAGGTGAAATACAGAGTTCACTCTCCAGAGTGCTGCAGCCAATGAGGGCCAGTGCCAGCACTCAGGTCCTTATGACCTCAGGGCCAGCTCTCCCACCTGCCACAACCAGAAATTCTTTATCAAGGACATCCTGTCTTGAAATATCTAATACATCATGTGTAGATAATTAGATGATTAAAATCAAATAAATATATGTATTACATCTATGGAAACATTATCATGTTTTTATGAAGGAAATTTATAAAACAATTAAAATGTCACACAATAAGGAATTTAAATTGTGTCTATAAAATTGAATGATAAATGCTACAGAAACTTGATTAGGGGAATGAAGTTGGTGTTGAAATGGTGTGCACTATAAAGAGTCATGATACCACTTTCTTAATGTGGTATCATGTGTGTATCTTAGTGATACATACACCAACACGCTAACAATATTGGTAAGCATGTACAGTGTGGTTATTCATAATTTTTATTTCAGTTTCATAAAGCCAGGCTGCTTCTGAACTCTACTTGTAGCTGCATGTGGCCTTAAACTTCGGATCCTATTCCTTTTACCCCTCAAGTGCTGGGATTCCAAGCAAGTGCCACCCCTCCTGATTTTATGTGATGCTGGAAACGGAACTCAGAAATTCTGACCTGTAAGTAGGTCACTCTAACAACTAAACTACGTTCATAGCCCACATATAATCTTTTTCACTTTAATTCTGCTTTTTTATTTTCAGTGACTCGCAGTGCTCAGTGCAATTAAGGAGATAAAACAAAATAGTTTTGTGCAAACTGATTAGTCAGGGTACGATATTAATAAATACATGGGGATGATATTAAACAAAACCGCTGACTTTTCCAATTAACGTTATTTTACACAGACTTGTATCTTAGGAGTCTATGACTGCAAGGATGACTCACAAAATGTTCTAGGAGAGACAGACATACTCTGGGTAAAAGGTGACCTGGATGAGGTTGCTTGCCATTTTTCTAGTAATCAGATTAGCTCTGGACACAACTCTCAGGAACCTTTAACCACAGAGTGGATCCAGAATTTAAGTAAGCAATTTTAAACAGAGTCCATTCTTCATATTACCTGTGAAGAGAAATAATACAGATCCCATACTGGGCATATCAGCACTCATCTTTAATCCTAGCACTCTGAAGGAGAGGCAGGTAGATTTCTGTGAGTTTTAGACCAAATTGGTCTACATAGCAAGTTTCAGGGTAGTAAGGCTACATAGTGAGACTGTGTCTCAAAAAATCAAGTCAAAAGAAAACAAACTCCCTCAAGTATTTGAGGCCACTGAGATGGCACATCTGGTAAAGGCATTTGCCACCACCCTGATTTTGAACCCTGGTCCCACATGGTAGAAAAAAAAAATCCAAAAATTTGTTCTCTAACATGTGTGCCACAATAGATGAACTGCTCCCTCAAAATAAATGTAATTGGGGCTGAACAGATGGCTGGGGGCTAAATGTGCTTCTTATTCTTCCAAAAGACCCACATTTGGGTGCCAAGAAATCTACACTGAGAAACTCATGGCTACCTATAACTCCAGCTCCAGGAGATCAGAAGTTTGCTTCTGCAGCTTCTGGCATACAGACACGCTCACATACACATAACTGAAAATTAAAAAGTAAAATTTGAGGGGCTGGAGAAACACATCCGTGGTTAAGTTTACTGCTCTTTCAGAGGACACAGACTTCGTTGCTAACACCCAAGTCAGGTGGCTCACAGGTTGTAACTCCAGCTATAGGAGTTCCCAGACACACTCTGAACTCTGTTGGCACCTACACAGACATGGTACACAGAAATTCTCACTGACACACATTTATGAATGAATAAATAAATAAATAAATGACTGTAATAAATTTAAATACCTTAAAAAACTATTTAAGAAGATCAACATGAATTTAGAAACTGTTTGATGTCATTCCAAAGTCCTTAATTCTCAATTATATGTACTGTCTAAATAATTCTCAATTATATGTTCTGTCTAAATAAAAAAGCTTTTCAATGGGCAGTTGTGACAATCTCTATTTTCAACTTGGTGAGATCTAGAATTACCCAGTAGCCAAGCCTATGAAAGATTATGCTAATTAAGTTTATTGAGGTGGGAAAACCGACCGTGGGTGGCAACACACCATAGGTTGGTGTCCTGAACTGGATAGAAAAGGAGGAAGCGAACTGAGCTTTCATTGCTTTCCTCCCTAACTTTGAACACAATGTGATCAGCTATCTCGGCTTCCTGTGGCTATGTCTGTCTTCCCATGATGTGTGCCAAGATA
This sequence comes from Arvicanthis niloticus, assembly GCF_011762505.2. NCBI lineage: Eukaryota > Metazoa > Chordata > Mammalia > Rodentia > Muridae > Arvicanthis > Arvicanthis niloticus. The sequence continues at coordinate 9,403,007 of NC_047664.1, read as the reverse complement.
AACCTTCTCTTCTGTTGCTTGTGCCAGGCATTTCCATACAGCAACAAGTAATACTGTAATGTTATCTAAATATTAGATATACTCTCTGACAATAGCCAAAAAGTAGAAACAAAGTGTTTATCTCTGGGGAGTGGATTAAAAATTGTAGTGCATATGTACAATGGAATGCTATTTATCAGAAATAAAATGGCATTGTGTCATTTGCAAAAACACAGATGGAACTGAAGATCTTTACAACAAATGAAGTAAGAAAAAAAGAAAGAAAGAAAAAAGAAAAAGGCACAGGAAGACAAATGCCACAAGTTCTCCTTATATATGTGCACCATATACAAAAGTGAGTTTCATAGGACAGGACAGTGGAATGGGGTGAGTGGGGGTCAGCTGGCTTTGATCAATGGCAGCAGGCTTCAATTAAACAGGAATTGAACTATTTCACAGTATGTGATTACAGACAATGATGGTAAATGCCACATATTAAAAAGACAGGAAAGTGATTTTTAAATTTTAAATCATAATGATGAGTGTTTGAGAAGACAGATATACATATTGTGATTTTAAAATTATACAGTGTTAGTCCATGGGTGGAGGCACCTGTCTGTAAGTTCAGCCCTCAGAAGGCAGCTCATAAACTCTTTAAACTACATAGAATGACTTATAGCAAAAGGAAAAAAACAAAAATCACAATATGTATCCACATATTAAAACATTACATAGTACCTCATAAGTACCAATTACATATATTCATATATATGTAAGACATATGTATCTTAAAACATATATGTGTGTTTAAGAATAGAAATAAATATTACATTCTTTTACTTCTCCAACGTTACTGCAGAAATTTCTAGTGGTATGTATAACAAACACATAGACAAATGGAGAACAAACTAGGAAAAAAAGCATTATTTGCTCTGTTGTTTTTTATAAGTAGAGGGAATGTGTTTATAATTTATGACTAAATTCTTATCATTATGTGTAGTTGAAAATAATGCACGCACAGACCACTTTATCTTTACTTCAGAAAAATGAGCATTGGAACACTGTCCTGTCTATCAGTAAACACAAAGCTTCACTTAGGACAAGTTCTTGATGGGTGGATGTGTACAAGGATGTGTGTGTGTGTGTGTGTGTGTGTGTGTGTGTGGTAGTAGTAGAAGAAGGAGGAGGAGGAGCAGGAGGAGGAGGAGAAGGAGGAGGAGGAGGAGGAAGAAGGAGAAAGAGGAGGAGAAGGAGAAGAAGGAGAAGAAGGAGAAGAAGGAAAAGAAGAAGAAGAAGAAGAAGAAGGAGAAGGAGAAGAAGGAGAAAGAAGGAGAAGGAGAAGAAGGAGAAGAAGGAGAAAGAAGAAGAAGAAGAAAGAAGAAGAAGAGGAGGAGGAGGAGGAGGAGGAGGAGGAGGAGGAAGAAGAAGAAGAAGAAGAAGAAGAAGAAGAAGAAGAAGAAGAAGAAGAAGAAGAAGAAGAAGAAGAAGAAGAAGAAGAAGAAGAAGAAGAAGAGGAGGAGGAGGAGGAGTAGTTAGTAATAGAGTAGTACACACCAAATAAGTACTTGACTTATTTTCATCACAGAAGCAATGTCTATCTTGAGATGAACAGCCAGCCACGTGGTGGCAGTGTAACATCAGAATCCCCCAAGTTCATGTCTTGTGTTCACAAGCCACTGTGTCCCAGTCACAGTGGATGCCTAATATGTAATACAATTCATCAACTAAACAACTTTCTTATGTTCAAAATAAATGTAAGACTAATGAGGCTTCAGAATTCACAGCTAACATATTCTTTATGTATTTGCTTACTTCTTCCTCTGACTTGAAACATTTATTAACCAAAATCATGACATAGCCAAAACTAGACATAAACTACCAGTGCTCGAGGAACTTAAGTTAAACATAAAATTTATTAACTCCTGTGTCCTGTGTGCTAAAAGGTAACCTACTGGAATCCAAAGAGAAGGAATTTTCCCAGGGTCCCAAACACAAATAAAGCAAAGCAAACTAACCAAGAATATTCAGTGGAAGCATCATTATTGTCCCCCATCCAATCTTTTCTCTTACAAATCAATAAACCCCATGGCCTCACTTCTGATTTTTCACCCACTTGAGTTCTGCAGATCTGTGAAAATTTGATATTAATAGCCCTTTCTAGAAAGTAATAAATGGGGCAAGATATATTATAAGCATAAATAAGGTATATAAGGTAAATTCTGAGGCATGCTAATTTTACAAAATACCAGATGCTCAAACCATGCAGACATACTAATTAACTATATAGACATACTAATTAAAGAAAGGTTTATCCATAAGTGGTGTTTAGACATAATCCCCAAATATATGTGTGTTTACATAATAGAAGTATAACAAGCAACTTTAAAAGCTTTCTATTCTGTTTTCAACACATCCCATGTAGTCTAAAATTTTAGTTATTGAAGTTATTAAAGTCTCAAGGTACACTTAACATTTTGGTAATGTAAATTTTTTGAAAAAACGGTCAATTCTTTTGTTCTCTAAAAACTGGCATCCTTTTAAAATCTACACAATGTTAGATTTAAAACACTATTTCTAATATTGAAAATTATTCACTTTGGATTAAAATTACCCAGGGCTAAGTGTTCATACACTAACAGGATAAAATAACAGGACTGTACTCACTAGACAAGGAGAGATGGCTTAGCAGTGAAGTTCCTCTTCCAGAATCCATGCATTTAGAGCCCAGCACCCACGTTGGTTGGCTCACAGCTGCCTGTAACTCCAGCCCAAGAGGATCTGATATCCTTTTCTGGTCTCAGGAGCACAGATGCAACACACACACACACACACACACACACAGACACACTTAAAATATATTAATTAAAAACTATCCCCATGTTCTGGTCATTTAGCTCTTCATTGTGTTCATCATAGCCAGTGTTCTCTCTAGTGGATGGCTGCAGTCACCAGTTTTATTATTTCTCTATACTAATTCAAACATCACTAATGTATCACAGCATCCTTTTCAGTAAGCCCAGATCTTACAAAGAAATGCTTCTCAACCATTTAGATTGTTAGTCCATGTTGAACTATGGTACCCCAGACAGAGAACTTGCATTTGTCATGTGAAAATGATGTCATACCATGACAGCCAGAGAAGATAAAGAATTGGCACATATGAATAATACTCAATGTTTTGGCCAACTGATATATATCAGTAATAGGATATTAGCCATTCTATGTGCAGGCACGCATGTATGCATCTACATGTAGAAATGAATATGATCATCACTAAAGCTTCCATATAACGGACATTGGATTTTGAAATAGAATTTCTTAAACTCCTCTTTTGCTCTAGAAATGTTATATCATACTTTCACTAGTCATATTAAAATACATTAGTCACATTGAAATAAAAATTAAAGAGATTAAAAGGAAAATATGTAACAAGAAATTTGACCATTTTGGTTAGACTGAGAAAATATCAAAGATATTAAGAAATGTTTATTAAAGCTTACTTTTCACAGGAATTGTACAATTCACAATGGAGAAAGCTCCAGAGGACTATGTGAAGTGGCTAATAACACATGTCCATTTGATGGATGAGGAAACTGAGGCTCTAGAAGGCAACTGGTATGTGCCACTTCACATATTTAGAATGAGACAGAGAAAGAAAGGGCCAGTTGTGCACTGGGGCTGATAGAGTGGTTCACAATCGTCATGAACTAAGGGACAGGCCCTGACAAACCCCTTCACCCTCATCCTTCTCTGACTTGAAATACCACTCTGGGATGTGGAGTGAGCTGAGAACAGAGTGCTGACAGGTAAGAAAGGCACCTTTCCTTGGGAGATTCCCTTCTTCTTAGCAATGTCTTCAAGACATTCCAGGAAAAACCCACTTGCCCCACTTCTTGTAGTTCTAGGAGGACAGCCCAAGAAAATCTCAGAAGACGGTGACACAGAGTTGTGCCCAAGGTCAGACATTCTTTGTACTATTTCTTGTAAGAGTAGAAACCAGTTCTTGTTTAAGTGTACAACAAGGAGAAAACAGTTAATAATTTATTAATGAAGACTAGTCAGTATGACACAATACTTTCAAAGAATATTTAATGGCTTTAGTTGATTTTTAAAGAAATAATAGATAAAAGAACAAGATACTCTGGTATTTATTTGCATCTCCAGACTATAATAATAGTAACTAATAATAAATATATACTATATAATTTTACATAATATGTGTTATATATAAATATATATAATATAATTGTATATTATATGTTTTATACTAACATTATATATAATATATGTTTTAATATGTAATGAAAATATAGTAATAATAACTCTGGTATATAACTGTTTTCTTTATAATAATTACATATCACAGGTACTTAGGGCAAGTGGTCCCTATTAGTGAACGTTTACTCTTTTTTTGTAATTTCCTTCTTCTGGCAGTACAATAACTACAGAAGTATTTTGATCTAATTCAGCCTCTCACTTACTGGATTCAATTCTGTCTATGATCTCTTTGAGAGTTACCTATTTTCTTTTTAAAACTGTGTCTATTGAGTGTACACAACATTGAGCTGGATGGCAGTGCTTCAGACATATACATAATGTATTTCAAGCATATCTAATTCCCTTCATATGCCTTGTCCCCTCGCTGCAGAAGCATTATCTGCTTTTTTAATTCTTGAATGAATCTCTTTATTCTTCATCCACCATCCATAGTTTCTAGTATGTTAATATAAAATGGCTAGACCAATGTCCCATCAACACAGAATTTTAATATATGCATGGCTTGAGTTAATAGACAAATATAGGTATATATACCTGAGCTTCCATATTACTAATTCCTAAGTAATAACTAAGGTTCAGGCTGCTAATAAAGACATCAGAAGCAAGAGACAGACCTGACATTAAAAAAATCTCGTATGTCAACACCAAGATGTTAGCAAATGCTACTTCCTGACTTGTACATTTAAGAGTCAAAAATAGTCCAAAGTTCTAGCTTGAGAATTTCTGTGTTCTGTGCCAGAAAGCCAGCATTTTCCTTTGTGAACACACAAAAAAATATGCATTATTTCAAATCCCTAAAGGAAAGTTACTGCAGAAAAAAGTTTGGACACCCATAATCTTTTGACCTGACTGTGTAAGAATTAGTGTCATTGTAGCTTTTCACCAAACCCTGTTTCGTCTCCTTTCAGGATCCAGCTACACAACAGTACTTAACTGGGCTTAAATGTGTGAGACTGCCTGAGCAACAGCATATGAGCAACTCAATATGAGCCATTTCTCAAACAAGTGTTTTCAGAAACTGTATGGCTTTTGCCTTTCAAATAATCAAATGTGGATGACATTGAGGCCTTCAGAAATGGAGAGCCATGAGCAAGAAGACACCCGGGTTTCTCAACGACCATGTGAACACAGAAATATACAAGCAACATAGGGTAGATAAAGCCAAACATTGTTTGGGCCATTATCCATCTTGATCTGTAGTATGATATAAAGATATCCAACTAGAACACAGTTACTAAGTTCCTAGCTACAGCTGCCTTTTGACTCATTTCTTTCTATGCCCTACATTCTTGGTCTCTTCCTTTTTTATGGTTGCTCTTTTGTTAATTGGCTAATTTTTGATTATGTTTTGTCTAGAATGCTAACTTAAGATTTTGACTTCTAAGTTATTTTGTGGTTGCCTGTTGCTATAATGCCCTTCTTTGATTACAGTTACCTTCTAATAATTGTCTCCGTGGAAAACCCTCATGGCAGTTTGCTTTGAACTACTTTGTGTGTCCATTACCCTACTTTTCACTTTTGCATAGATTGTCCCATAATGTTAATTCTATTTGTGCATGTGCACACACATGTGTGTCGTGTGTGTGTGTGTGTGTGTGTCAAAAAAAAAAGATGAGTTATATAAAGAGAACACTACAAACCAGAGTAGGAAGTTTTCCCTAAACATTTACAGTACAGTGATAAAAATTATCCACTGGTTTTCTGTCATTGACAGGATCTGAAATAAACAATGTCAGAAACATTATGGCAGAAAGGGGAAGAGCTGTCAGTAGATTTAGAAAAGATGAAGTTGGCATAAAGCCCTGCCCCTTAGTCAAGAACCCATTCACAGTGATAATGGCTGGGAGATAGTTCTTTTCAAGAGAGTGGTGCTGACTCATCAAAGGCAGGCTCCATGCTCAGGCGTAGTTGTCCAACACAAATTGGACTCCACATTTTTAGTGATTCTTTCTTTTGATTTGTTCATTTTGTTCGTTTTGAGAGAGAGAAAGAGAAGGAGGGAGGGAGGGAAGGAAGGAGGAAGGCAGGAAGAGAAAGAGAGAACCTGAAGCTGGTTGGACAGGGACAAGGGACAAGGGATGGATAGGAAATGGGTTATGAAATGGGAAAGAAAATGATTTTTAAAAGACTGTATGAAATTCTCACAGATTTAATAAAACTATTTTAAAAATAAAAGTCTGTGTGACATGTCTACCAGGCAGAGTACATGTTATGCAGAATGGTGACAAGAGTCATGGGAGAAGTTGCCAGTGGCATCTCTAAATGGCCAGAAGGAAGATCATGGAAGGTATTTAAGCTAGAAGCCATAGGTCATGTCCAGTTTAAAGAATGGTGCCATATGTAAAAAACATAACAGTTCTTATGACTAGTGACCATGGAACAGGTATGAAGATGTCAGGTAAATTAACAGAGAAAATGATTCTTTGGGGCACTGTGGGGCAGACAGATAAACGTTCATAGTGTAAAGCAGCAAGGCTGCTGGATCTCTGGAGAAAAGTAAGTGACCAAACTTGAATTGACACTTCAGAGTCCAGAAAAGATTTGACTGTCTCATTCTGACTCTCTGGCACTAACATTAGCCTCAGCCTTTCTTGACACTACTCACAATACTCCAAGAAAGGTAGACAGCTATGTAACTGTGTGAATAGCTCCTGTGGGGGACCATGGCATGCTTCTCTAATGATCTAAAAATTATCACAGTTTTACAGTCAGGTGACAGCAACCCCAACCCCACCCTCCCTTTCACCCTCCCCTCTGCCCTCCCATCTCCCCTTTCCCAACCTCACCCTCCCTTTCACCCTCCCCTCTGCCCTCCCATCTCCCCTTCCCCAACCTCACCCTCCCTTTCACCCTCCCCTCTGCCCTCCCATCTACCCTGCCCCAACCTCACCCTCCCTTTCACCCTCCCCTCTGCCCTCCCATCTACCCTCCCCCAACCTCACCCTCCCTTTCACCCTCCCCTCTGCCCTCCCATCTACCCTCCCCCACCCCCACCCAGTGCAACTGCTCAGGTGATTAGCTGAGTTTAGGAGGATTGAGCTGCTGCTCTAAGAGGCTGCAGGGACCACAACAGTTTCAGCTAAGGGCTGATTCAGAACAGGCCTTGTTTCTGGCCTGGTTCTGGTAAGAAGTAAATAACTTCCAATTCTGAAACAGATGCTGATGTGAGGCCCCCTAACACTGAAGCTTCGACCAATTGCCAATAAACATAGGCAAAAGACGGAGCAACAAAGACGGGAATTGATTAAAGGAGAAAGATCTGGAAATCCTGTGTTTTGGATAGAGGGTAAATAGTGCTACCCATATTGACAAACAAGAGCGGGCTTATGAGACTGTGCAGAGCAGCTGTCTGGAAGAAGTCAAGGCAGCAGGCAATAGATCAGCTTGAGCACCACTCTATTATACCTGCACGATATGACGTAATACCTAGAAAGTAAGTATAGGACTACAATCTATACAAACTCCCAAGTGCAAGTGTATCTGCACATGGGATAACTGGGGTTGATCCAGTTCACAATGCAACACTATATCACTATGCGTGTGAGCATGGAAAAAATAAACAATTCATTTCATTTTACATGTTCAATACCTGCTTTTCCCCCCATGGACATGAACCATATTTTCTTAAATATTCATTCTCATCAAAATGGGGTTTTGGAAACTGCTCTGTAAGTAAGTGTGTGTGTGTGTGTGTGTGTGTGTGTGTGTGTGTGTGTAATGTGAACTAAAGTTGATGACTTTTCAGTTGGGGCAGTCCTATGTCCATCTCAGATTTGAAACAGGGCAAAAAAATATTTTTGAGATCTCTTATGTAAGAACTGCAGTTCACAGTTTTATGAACAAGCAAAGAACTTCAGCCCTTAGCAAAAAGGACAGAAAGCATTATGGCAGAAAGACATAATGCTTTCTGCCATAATGCTTTCAGAAAGACAGATATAATGTCTTTCTAAACCAGAAGTGAGCCTTGAGCTTTTCAGCCCCTGAAGCAGCCCCACTTTTTTATTTATAAACTGTATCTAATTAAAGCTGTATTTGGTGCTTTCGGCTACTCAATAATCTTAGGAGAGTAGCTGCAATTTGTTATCCAACTTGCATAATTGAAGAAATTCAGACATACGATGTTTAATAATATCATGAAAATTGCTACCTGTTTGATAAGACGTAGCACTGATAGTTCAGGACTGAGTGAAAAGATAACTTCCCAGTCTCTGCTCTTGTCTTGTGGACCTCCTTCAAGAGGATTCCAGGAGCCACTAGAGGGTCTTCTTAATGCACTGCTTCCATTTACAGAAGCACAAGTTGATTACTGTTACAAAGTGCAGTCCCTAACACATCACTAAATCAATGTTCCAAGTGAACAGATATGTCTTAAATACAAATAAGCACTATACAAAGCTGAATGTGGAAGCTTACAAGAACAAAGGTTTTGAGAAACACTGGTAAGATGTGTTGGACAGTTTGCAGTAGAGCAGAAAGGGGCAGCAAGAATAAGTCTGGTAAAGAGTCTGCCTCTAAGCGGGCTTGGGGGGAAGTTCAGCTAAGGAAAAGAGTATCCTACAGATTGGGAATGGATGAATTAAAGACATAGATGATGAGTAGAAGACTTTAATCAGATTATTGCTGGACGATTCCACGGAGAATGAAGTACAGTCCTTACTCAGGAGGTCTTTTCAAAAGGTATGAGTTTTACCCTCTAAGGAATAAGACAATTGATGGTTTACCAGCCCTTGCATCACCAATAGCACTGTTTTAGTTCAGTCTCACTAGCAAGAGAGCAACAGTGACTTTAACAGTGGTTAAAGAGTGAGCTGTGTGTGACTAGAAATAATAGCTGAATAGTGCAAGGTATTGTTGGACCATTGATGGTGAGTATTTAAAACGAAACAACTGTCAAAACCCAATTTTTTAGGAATAAAATGGAAATAAACTTGTGAGTTAAAATAGTGTATGAATGAATGAACTGGGACTGTCACTAACAAACCCCTTATGGTTTGTAGCTCAAAAGCTAAGTCCAGCAGGATGCGCTCACTGGGGTAAGGTACAGAAGCCACTCCAGTGACTGAGGTGGAGTACATTCTCAAACGTTAGTACTCCCTCCATTGCTGAAATACAAAAAGATAATCTAAACCCATAGAAGGAATCACTTCCATAATGAATGAGGTCATCAACTTTGAAATAATGTCCTGCAAATACTGAGATGAGTTTGCTCCATCTATAAGTTACTTCTCTAGTGCTGTGATAAACACCATTACCAACTTGAGAGGAAATGGTTTATTTGGTTGAGATGGTCCCTGACACAGTCCACTGATCATGATAAGACACACAAGGCAGGAACCTGAAGGAAGGAACTGAAGCACAGCCATGGGGGAATGTGTCTTGTTTGCTCCTCATGTCTTGCTCAACTTTATAATAGAAACCAGGATACCTGCTTAAGGGTGGCACCTCTCCTACACCAATCATCAATCTAAAAATAGCCACAAGCAATTTGATGGAGGCATGTTTTTTCAACAGAAGTATTTCTTCCCAGACAACTCTAGCTTTTTTCAAGTTGACAAAAACCAACTGACATACTCAGAGAGACCTAATTTTGTAATTAAGTCACAAAATTGTCAAATAAATGCAATAAAATTCAAACATTAAAATATTCTGCTATTAAATCTTAAGACAACAGAATTACTCTGGTATATTCCTTCCTTAACATATGAAAATATATTAGATCAATACTAAACAAAGACACAGTGGCTTCATATAAAGACTAGATAGCACACAACCATGATATCCAGTGATGAAGAAAAAATAATGTTATCTGCTTACAAGTAACATTATGCAACTGAGCAGATTATTCTTATGTATTTAGAAATGTTCATGTATATACATATGCATATATGTATGTAATAGCAACTAATGAGAAAAAAGACCATAGATCTGAAAGAGAATGGGGAGACATACATAGGAAGGCTTGGAGGGAGAAAAGATAAAAATAATGTAATTATATTATAATCTCAAATTATATTATATTATAATCTCAAAAATAAAATAATATTCATAAAGAATAAAGTTATTGACACCATTATTTAAAAAAAAAAAAAAACATTGCTAGCTGGGCAGTGGTGGCACACACCTTTAATTCCAGTACTTGGGAGGCAGAGGCAGGCAGATTTCTGAGTACAAGGCCAGCCTGGTCTACAGAGTGAGCTGCAGGACAGCCAGGGCTATACAGAGAAACCCTGTCTCGAAAAACAAACAAACAAACAAACAAACAAAATTCATTGCCAAAGATTCTGACTTAAGACAGCAAAATTGATGTGTTTTCTGTCAAGGTTACCAAATACTTCTACATTTAAAAAACTTCAAGGTAATATCTAACAATTATTTTTATAATTTATATAACTTTAATTCTTCTAAAAAAAATACAAATGCTTCTTTAGTTAATAATGGAACCATAAGCAGACACACATTTTTAGGTCTTAATAACATATAGCTACTTCTTTATATTTGCCTTATTTAGCTTGGTCAGTTTAACAGGAAAAAAAAAAAAAAAAACTCACTCATAGATTATGGAAAAAAAAAAAAAAAACCCTAAAAAACAAAACCAGGTTGACAGCTTAATCTGGGCAAGAATACAAACTAAATATCTCAGTATCACAGCAGAACAGGAATGATGCTTTCCATATTTCAACTCCCCAAAACCAGGCCAATTGTCCCCAAGAGTTCTTTCACGCTCATTCTTTCTCTTCTCTGTAGTTCCAGGAAATTGACCAACCTCGGCAAGCTGCATTCTGCAAGCTCCTGGGTCAGAAGAGGGCTTTTATAGAATGAAGGAGCCAGAATATTGTCCTCACTCAGTGCTATTGGTGGTACCTCCCACAAAATTCTAATGTCTAAAATGTCTGATATTGACTCTGATCAGGCTGAGGGTGACCCCAGTTCCTTTCTGGAAATTCTTGATATTTCCCTCTTCTTGTCTGAGAGTCCCACTGATCACACAGTAGAACAAATGTAAGAAGCCCTGCAGGTTAGGCTGGCCAGGGCAGGCTCAGCACCTGAGGAAGAATGCCTCCTCAGATCTGTAACCCTGCTATGTTGCTGGCCTTGTTCTAATGGAAGCCAACACCCTTGTGCTTTCTTCATTGTCCGTCACACTGCTTTGCGTTTCTCCCAGCACTAGAGCCCCCTGTGTTTAGATGTTTCCTCATTTCTGGCAACATTGAAGAGCTAAGGGTTCTTTACTAGGATTGCAATCATGGATATTTTTTTTCTGCTTAGCTCTCATCAAAGTCAGATGACAGAAATGAGCAACATGAAAGGGAAACGCTCCATCATCAAGTAGGTGAGCTTTAGCCTTCCACTAATGTGGACCAGAAAGACCTGTAGCTCACCTGCAGAGATGGCATCCGTGGCTATCCTCTGAATTTATGGTTTTACCTTTTACTCAAAGTAATTCATAGTAAACATCTGTGCTTGAAGGACAACTTTTCTGCCACATTTATTTAAAAACCGATTAAAAAAAAGATTGTCCACTTATTTTCAGCTAGTATATCCTGTATTTATCAGGGCCCAATAAGATAAAATCTCATAAATTTTTAAGAAAACCGTGAAACTGGTCCTATCTTGAACCCCATGTGCCAGTTACTGAAGCCAATGCACTAACATAGAAGGTCTGAGTGTGCTGAGCCATGTCTGCCTAGCTAGAAATTATCAGAGAAATAGGGGAAGATGGTACAATATGCAGGCTCTCACAAAGGCACATGGTAAAAGTACAGAGGAAGAACTTTCTATAGGGAGATACAATTCTGAGCAATCTGAACAACACATATTTGCTATATATTTGAATGTGTGTGTGTGTGTGTGTGTGTGTGTGTGTGTGTGTGTGTGTGTGTGTGTATTCAATATAAAGCTCAACACCAGGAATAAATTAGAGTTAATGTCTCCGGTATCTTAATAGCTCTTACTTTTAAAGATTAAAACAGTACTTAGTAACCAATAATGTTGAATATTGTTTCTATCACTTAACAGATATTTGGAGTTTCTACCACATGTGCATTGGTAGCTATTATAGAATACACAATCTGTTCTGCCATATAGCTAATATTATAGTGAGAGAGAAAACACTTCAATAGTTGTCTTAGTTAGGGCTTCGATTGCTGTCATAAAACACCATGACCAAAAGCAACTTGAGGAGGAAATGGTTTATTTCTTACAATTCTCACAGGTCACACTCCATCACTGAGGGGACTCCAGGTAAGTACTGGAGGAAGAAACGGAAACAGAAGCCATGCAGAAATGCTGCTTACTGATTTGCATCATATGGTTTCCTCTGCCTACTTTCTTATACCATCCAGGTGTACGGGGTAGCACTCCTACAATGGGCTCAGCCCTCCCACATTAATGATTAATCAAGAAAATACCACACAGCCTTGCCTACAGGCCAGCCTTATGGAGGCCTTTTCTCAGGTAAGCGTTCCCCTTCTGAGATATATCCACATTTTTGTCAAGTTGACATAAAAAGACACAACAGCTAATCATCAAGATGATAAATTGATACTGGAAAATGTTTGATAAAGATGAGTTGCTATCAAGGGCACTTTTTTGATGAAGTATTTGAGTTGAGTTCTGAACAAAACCAGAGAGTAAGCTCCTAACCAATATGAAGTGACAGTATCACCTGTAAAATGAGCCAAGTCGGAACTTGTGTCTTGAAGGGGAAAGTGTTTGGTGATCTTAGAGTGTAATGAGTAAACAGCTGTGCCTGGAATCAAGGGAAACGGGGATCAACTACTGCAAAACAACCCCAGACACACAACAGAGCTGAATCTTCTGGAAAAGCATTTCTTAATGAAGTCGGTATCGTTTGTGCATCAGTGTAGAGACCCAGCTCACAAGTCTTTCATTGATAAGAATGAATATGTCAGTATCATTGTGAATGAAGCACATCACAAAGGAGTTTTCTCTTTGACAGGAGACACTATTCTGAATAAGTAAGATATGGTTACCAGGGAACTTACAATGGAGTCAAAACCCAACAGAAGACACTGACCAACAGGGCCATATTTATGTTTATTTTCACATACAATATATTTTAGATTTTTTTATAAATAATAAAAGAATTTTAAGAATATCAGAAATGAACTCACTATATTTACATGACTTCCACCTTACTTTCTGCCCCTCTGATGTTTCCCTTTCCACCTTCCCTTCTTTTGTGATTGTTAATGTAATGCATATGCATACAGAATTGTGTGAATGTATAACATACTGAGTGCATTTAGTGTTGTATATGCATACATGGGTGTAGGGTTGACCACTTGGAATTGGAAAACCATCAGGGTTCTTTTCCCTGGAAATAATCCTAGTTTTTCCTCTCTCTGCAGCCAGTAATTGACTGTAGCTCTGTGTGTAGTGCTGAAGAATTGTGAAATTCTCCCCTTTCCTTTGGATAGTTTACTAGTATAGTCATTTTACAAGTCTTTTTTACCAGGCAATCAAGTTTTTATGGATGCAGCATTCCTGTCATGTCTAGAAGACACTATGTTGCCCCAGAAATACTAGTCCTGTGGCTTTTACAATCATTCCACTCCCACATATTTTACATTACCTGAGCCTTAGGTGTATAGACTGTGTTATAGATCTTCTAATTGGGGCTGGATACTACAGTCACTTATTCTCTGAATTTTAACTGGTTGTGGACCTGTACTATAACCTCTGTCAGCTGCAAAAAGAAGCTTCTTTGATAAAGGATGAAAACCACATTTATCCACAAATATAAGGACAAATGTGTTAAAAATAGTTTTACACACACACGAAAGACAGTAGTAGTTGTTTCTACTCTAGTGTCCATGGCACCTCCCGCCATGGGTTGTTGCACCCATGTACATGGTCTACAGTACCAACCATGATTTCCCTCTTGTTGAACAGGTCTTTAGTCCAATTAGACTGCTGTTGGTAACCCTCAAGACATAAGTACCACTACAGCACCACTGAGTACCTTGTCAGTGCCGGACATGATCGTATTCCACGGGTATGTACCTGAGCAGGACTGTGGATTACTTTTCTCCTGGCAGCTTGCATAACATCTTTGGATATGACAACTAGTCTTCAAGGAAGAGGCTACCAGGTTAGTTCAGGTTGATTCCTCCAAGTCCTGTATAGTATCTTCAGTAACCAGGTCTGAACTTCAAGTTCTGGTAGTCAACCTATATTGTTTGTGGGTCTCTTGAACCAACTTAATCAAAACTTGAAGGGATGTTGCCTTTCTTGCCACTGGAGCATTTGTTATAAAATCTGTAGCTCTTATGGTAAGCATTTTCACTCTGTGTGGTGAAAGTTCACTAAAATTATAAATATATACACATATATAAATAATACATAATTTTAAGCAAGCTTATAAAATAACATTTCTCTATAGCTTTTCAAACACCCATAGCATTTTCTCTTCTTTCTCACTCTCCCTTTGTATTGCACTTCACTTCTCTAGTTTTTTCCTTTTTGTTTTAAATTGGTTATTTTCTTTATTTACATTTCAAATGTTATCTTCCTTTCTTGGTTTCTTCCCTGAAACCCCCATCCCATCCCTGTGGGGAGCCAACAGAAGGCAGTGATCATCCTTGCAGCCATCTTGAGCCATATACCCTGATAAGAGATTTGATTACAATAGCCTACAACAGCTGAGCACACTCTGATAACATCTTGTTTTAGATACCCAGGATCTTCCTTTGGGTGTGTGAGACTTAAAGCTGTGATTTAGAGCCAAAACTTAAGGGCGTGACTTAAGGTGTGATTTAGAGATAAGACCTAAGGGCATGACTTAAGGGTGTGACTTAGGCGAGTGGCTTAGAAGTGAGACATATAAAAAGCAAGAGGCAGACAGAAGAAATTATTAAGTATTAGGCACTTGAAGTAGGCACTTGTACTCGAGACAGGCACTTGGAAGGGAGCTTGGAAAGAAGCTTGGAACTTGGAGGCACTAGGGACTAGGATCTAGGATCAGGACCTGAGACTAGGAAACTTGGACTAGAAAGAGAGACTGAAGAATAAATGGGATTGAATCACACTGTCTGGTCTCCATTCCTCACTCTGTCTGTCCTCACTCTCTCTCTTGCTGAACCCCAACTGGAGCAGCCTGGGGCAGTTCGAGCTCTAACAATTTAGCCCCCAAATAGCTAACAATTTAGCCCCCAAGGCTTTTGGCAGTGCAGGTTCCAACATTGACAGCTCGACATTTTGGCCCCCAAATGTGGTGTAGAATGGTTCTCAACATTTTTGGCACCCAACGTGGGGCACCTCGGGCTGCAACATTTTTGGCCCCCTCAACACATCCCCCTCCCCTGCTTCTATGAGGGTGTTCTCCCACCCTCCCACCCACTCCTACCTTCCCTGCCCTCAAATTCCCTTATACAGGGCATTAAAACTTCATGAGAACAAGGGCCTCTCCTCCCATTGATGCCCGACAAGGCCATCCTCTGATACATAATGCAGCTGGAGCCATGGGTCCCTCCATGTGTACTCTTTGGTTGGTGGTTTAGTCCCTGAGAGCTCTGGGGGTTCTCTTTGGTTGATATTGTTGTTCTTCCTATGGGGATGCAAACCCCTTCAGCTCCTTCAATCCTTTCTCTAACTCCTCCATTGGGGACCCCATTGAGGATGCCCAATGGTTGAATGTGAGAATCTGCCTCTGTATTTGTCAAGCTTTGGCAGAGCCTCTCAGGAGACAGCTATATCAGGCTCCTGTCAGCATGCAATCTTGGCATCCACAATAGTGTGTGCCTTTGGTGACTGTATATGGGATGGATCTCCAGGTTGGGCAACCTTTGGAGGGCCTCTCCTTCAATCTCTGTTCCACACTTTGTCTCTATATTTGCCCCCATGAATATTTTGTTCCCTTTCCAAGAAGGATTGAAGCACCCACACTTTGGTCTTCCTTCTTCTTGAGCTTCATGTGGTCTATGAATTGTATCTTGGGTATTGTGAGCATTTGGGTTAATATCAACACTTACCAGTGAGTGACAACCATGTGTGTTCTTTTGTCGTTGGGTTACCTCACTCAGGATGATATTTTCTAGTTCCATCCATTTGCCTAAGAATTTCACTTTCCTCCTTCATAACACCTGCATCCTATGAACTCTTTTTCTAAAACACATTCTTACCTTCCCTTACAGTCCCTTTCTACCTTCTTGACTCCCATGGTAACTTCAGGTTATATACTCAGGTAAAGGGGTCTGGAGCTTGAATATACAAATAGAGGTGAGCATGAGTCTGCTTTCTGGGTCTGGGTTGCCTCAAGTAGGGTACCATTTTCTAGCTCTTTCTATTTATCTGCAAATTTCCTTGTTTCATTTTTTGCAACTAGATAGGATTCTACTATATATGCACACATATATAATTGTATCTGTCTACCTCACATATTCAGTATCCATTCAACTGAAGAACACCTAGGTCATTTACATTTCTGTGTTGCTGTGAAGAGAGTGGCACAAAACACGGTTGAGCAAGAGTATCTGTGGTGGAATAGAACATAGAGTCTTCTGGGCAGATGCCAAAAAGTGGTATAGCTGGGTCATATGTTGCATCTACATTTACCTTTTTGAGAATTCACACTGTTTTTTCAGAGTGGTTGCAATGGTTTGATACTCTACCAATAATGGATGACTGCTCTCCTTTCCCCTCCTTTATCACCGCCAGCTCTTGTCAGTAGTTTTTGTGATCTTAGCCATTCTGACTGAGCTGAGATGAAATCTCAGAGCAGTGTGATTACTACACCCTTCTAGATATTTCTTAGTTATTTTTATTTCTTCTTTTGAGAATTCCTTGTTCACATCTGCCACCCATCATGTAAAAACAATATTGTTCATAGTGCCATGTTTATTTAGTTTTATTTATTCATTTGAGTTGTGACACTCAAAACTTTTAATAAAAATTGTTCTTTCCTCTTGAGGATCAACCAGTGATTCTCATTGATTTGTTTTTGTTTTGTTTTGTTTTGTTTTGTTTTGCTGAGTCAGGGTCTCTCTATGTAGCCCAGGCTGACCTCAAACTCTCCCTGCCTCTGTCTGCCTAGTACTAGTGTTAGGATTTGTATCCTTGTATATGCTACCATGCCTAGCTGATTCTCAGTTGATTTTAACTTTCTTTTGTTAGAAAATAAATCCATCAGCTTAGCTACTCATTACATAGATAACAAATGATTGTTTATTAGCAAGCAAACATTTGGCCTAAAACTTCTATCACTGTATTTGTTTTGGTTTAGTTTGCTTTGTTTTAAGCAGTAACTACACTGGGTGTCTGTTCCAGATTCCTTTTCCTAGGAACATCTTTGCATTGCAAGTTACTGAATTGTCAAGGTCAGGACAGTGATCAACACCACCACTTTATACTGTGGGGGATGGAGGCTTTTGAAAGTGGTCCTTACACAGTCATCAATAGTTTTCAGAATATAAAACCAAGTGAACGTAAATAAACACCCAACAAAAAAGCACACACATTTCCTTTGACGAGTATTTCCCATGGCTATTGTTCAGGAATTCTTTTACACAAAAGTCCTGTTTGGGTTCAGTATTTTGTTCCACTTTATAAATTTTGGCAGAAAAGTTGCTCTGTGGAATCACAAAATCCCTGGGTACTCAAACAATCCTAAGTAAACGAAACAATGCTGGAAAGTTTACCATTCCAGATTCCAAGACATATTCTAGAGTCATTTTATTGGATTGTTTTCTTGGTGCTTTGGGGTTTGTTGTTGTTTGTTTGTTTGTTTGTTTGTTTAGTTCTTTTATACTCTAAGCACTAATCCTATGACCGATGCCTAACTAACAAAGATTTTCTCCCACTTTGTAGACTTCCTTCTCAATCAACCTGTTATTTCCTTTGCTGGACAGAAACTTTTTAGTTTTATGACAGTTTCATTTTTATTTGTCAATTGTTGGCCTTAATTCCCAAGTAAGTGGAGCTCTATTCAGAAAGTCCCATTTGTAACCTATATCCTGTAGTGTTTTAGAGTCTTGGGTTTCATGCTGAAACCTCTGATTGACTTGGAGTTTGTCTTTTGTGCATGTGCAAGGTGATAGACATAGATATGGATCTAATTTCTTTCTCCTACATGTGCATTGTGAACGGGAGTTTTTCTATGATCTCTTTCTCAGCATATCTGTCTTTGGTATACTGAAAGACTACTGATTTTGTAAGTTACTGTTTGGATACCATGAAACTTTGCTATAAGCATAGATTATTTACAGTTTTCAGGTGGCACTGTTGGGCTTCTTATACATAGTGTCATAGCATCTGCAAATAGGATGAGCTCACTTCTTTCCCTATTGGTACACCCTAAATTTCCCTTTCTTTTCTTTTTGCTCTAGCCAGGCTTTCAAGCACTGTATTGAAAAGCAGTGGGAATAGTATCCAGTCCTGTCTGCTTCCTGATTTTAAGGTATTGCTTTGAGTTTTTAGTCATTTAGGATGATGTTGGCTGTGAGTTTGTCAAATATAGCTTTATTTTTTACAGGATCCTCCCTCCATTTCCTATATTCTCTTCGGTGTTTATCATGAAGATTTTTTTTTTTAATTTGTCTAAATCTTTATCTGCATCTGTGGAAATGGTCATAGAATTTTAATCTTCAAGTCTACTGTATAATTTGTTTAATTTATCAATCATGTATGCTCACCCATCTCTGATTGTTGTGGGTGATTATTTTTATATATTTGGGTACTATTTTTACATGTATTTTATTGAGAATTTTTGCATACTTCACATACAAGAGTGAGTGCTGCTAAACATCTTTAGATGTCATGGGATTGTCTCTTCTGATTTTGTTAAATAATCATGCAAAGTATGAGTTTTCACTGTGGCAGTTTTCACATAGGGCTTGTTTTTGTTGTTTCTCTTCTCCCTGATCTCCATCCCCCATCACTTCCTCCCTTACATCTTGTATAGTCTTGTCCATAGAAGATATGACATATAAATGTTACTTGATTAAAGTAAACGTTTTAGGCTTCTAGTAGATTATTCTCCTAATAAAATTTTTGAATAGTTAGAATGTATTTCAAGACATGGGCTTGAGATGTAGGGCTCCATACTTCTCAAGAAAAAAAAAATCTTCTAAAACAAAGTTCTAAATGTTTAGAAGGCATGGTATCTTTTAAGAACCTGCAGAAAACGTTACACATTCTTCTTCATAATAAAAAAAAAATGGAGAGAGATACCTCACAAAATGATCTAGGTGAGACCAGTGATTGCTTGATCATCTGGCAGCATGAAGAACAGCTTCCAACACTAGGAGAGAAAATCAGGAGGAAAGACGCTTCCAAGAAAGTCTGACTTGATTTATCCATGTTCTGTGACTCAAGTATATGATATCTTCAATAGTAGCATCTTAACATCATGTTCTGCAGGATACCCAAGAGCAATGGCAAAAGGCTATGGGAAGGCTATGGAATGCCACTGGCCAACAATTCAAAAAGAAGTAATCCTGGATTCAGGATTGTCTGTTTGTTTGCTTGTTTTTCCAAGAGTATGGTGTCTAGTTGGTGTATTGTTCTTCATTGTAGATAATTCTGTTTAAACTATATTATATATGTATGTGTACATATTTAGCATGTGTGCACATTTAGGAAGAATCTACAGTAAAAGGTTTCCTTGTGGCTATTTCAAATGGCCTATATCATTAGTTATCTCTCTCCTCGTTTGCTCCTCAGCTCTGCCTTCCAATTCTCAACTCATTTAATCCCTCTTCTTCCTATTTTTTTCCACTTTTTATATCACTGTATTTTATCTGAACTTTCTTGAAAAATCTGAAAATCAGTGGGGAAAAATCTGGAAATATATTTACCCCATAACCCATCTATAACTCTTTGGGACTCATACCCCCAAAGGATTCTTGACCTCATCACAGAGACACTTGGTTATTGTAATACTCATTACAATAACCAAGAAATGAAAACAGAAATGAGTATTACAATAACCAAGAAATGAAAACAGTCTAAATTTCCATTAGCTGATGGTTGGACAGTGAAAATGTTGTCTATTGACACAATGACATATAATTCAATTCTTAAGAAAAGATGAAATTATAAAATTCAGGGGTAAATGAATGGGACTATAAACAACCATACAAGAATGCTCAGACCCAGGAAGACAAGCATCACATTTTCTGTCATGTGTGGATGTCAGCTTTGAACCTGTAGATATGTATGTTTCCACTAGAATACCCATAGAGGCTAGGAAACTAGTAAGGAGTAATGGGAGAGAGGAACCTAACACTGCTGTTTTTTAGAAAGGATACATTATGAAACTGCTTCTACACATAGAGGAGTGCTGCCCTTATGTTTGATCAAAGAAGCTTTTTTCTACACTGGCTGACTATGAAACCAGAGACTCACATGTGATCAGAGTGATAAATAGAAGTTACTCATGAGTGCTTAGTCCTAAACAGGGCATGTAGAATACCTCCTCTGAGGCTCAGGAAATGTCACAGAAAAGTATGTGAAAATAATTCAAGATTCCAAAGATTAAAAAGGAGTGTAATGAACACTGTCTTCTAGAAATGGCTATAGCTCTCAGAAACTCACAGGATTTGTAGTTACGTTCCCAAGACCCAGCCAAGACTGGACATGTCAATACTCAATCATGGATGGAGAGGGGCCCACAGAGCCCTATACCTTATGAAAAGCTATTCTTTGCATATAGTCACCTTCCTAAATGGTGTGGCCACTGATATGTTGCTCTTGCTTATGTGAACAATCTACACCCATGCCATTCAAGCAGTCCTTAACACAACATGTTACAAGAATTAAAATGAAAGGACAAGGGGTAGCTTTTAGGAAGAACAAGTTCAGTGGGACCAGAAAGGAGACAGGAAGATAATGGGACATAAATATGATCAAAGAGGTTTTTATAAAACTTATGAGAGAAAAAATAATACTAGAATAATAATTTTGATTCCTAATTGTGCTTTACTGCTTCCTTTTCTTTCTATTACTTTTTAAAAATTTCTAAAATGCTAAAACCCTACCATTATCTATGATTTTTGTAATGACATTTATGAACTTATTGAGTTTAAATGTTCATTAACAGTTCTGAGATACGTTTTGTAAGCTCTAAGTAGTCCTGAATTAGTTTTAGTTTAAACAATGTTTGATCATGGAGGGGTATTAAATTTTAAATACCTTTCTGTGTTTCTTAAGCAACATTTTCTCCTGTGATCTGTTCATTCTGATTATCCCAATATTAGATATTATCTTCTCTCTCATTCATTTTGATATAAATCTTACTTGCTGACATGGTATCCATCATCAGTAGATTCTACTTGCAACAGTTTTAACATTTGTTTCCTTAAAACTATTCCACACATTCTTTCACATACATATGCCCCATTTATATTCACATGTTGTGTCATATGATACAAGATCTGCCTGGTTTCAAAGTCATGGCAATCACCCTCTGTTGCAAGCACCACTGCCACTGCCAATGATGAAAGAAAACTATTCTATATAATGTTTTTGAGTCCTTACCTCTCTGAGGCCCCACATCCTACTTGATCGATTTATAATGAGTGAGGTAGATATTTGACTATGATTATGCCTTGCACATTTTATTATTTTGACTAATCTAGAACATTATAACCAGATGTGCATGGAGGAAATTAGTTCTAGGGGAAGCTTGACAAGAAAAAAAATACATAAAATAGTCTCAGCTGAGTGCAGTGAGTGAGACACCAAATGCCAGAGACACTGGGGCCCAGTTTGTTGAGCTGAGTTGACAATCTGCCACAATGAGTTTGTTTGGCCATTTAAATTTCCATTCCCTCTGGCATGGTAGTAAAGAACTGTGTTTCTCTTGTAGCAGTTTACAACTGGATACATGTGACAACCCTTGATCACTATCCAGTCAGGCACTCATGCTGAAGGCATGAGACTCAGCCCTGTTTCTGTCTGTCCTCTTTCTGGCTTTCATACTTAATCACTCATGAGATCTTATTACTACCACATTAAAACACGCTGTCCCCTGTGTTATTGTAATATGTTGTTGATATGCTAAAGTCTTCCATCTTATTTGTTTTGTTCTATGCTGTGTAAATATATCTTCTATGGATGTGTTAGAAGAGGTTTTCTGTTTGTTTGTTTGTTTGTTTTCGAGATAGAGGTTTTCTACAATATGAGTCTAACATGCAATCATCTACTTCCCCCTTAAAACCCTTTGTGGTTTTTAGACACCTGAAAGATGAAGTTCAAGATCATTATCAGTTAACACTGACGCCAGTTAGGATTTGGCACCAGAATATGTAACCTCACTCATTGTCTCATGTTATGTATGTTTATTCTGTAATTTGTCATTGTCCTAAACTGTATGTTTCAGCAATGCAAAATTTCTTCTGATTCTCTCACAGTGCTCTTAATTTTCTTGCTTAGAATCCCTGCCTGTATCAACGAGTTTTTCCTTAACTCAAAGCATTTGCTCCTTTCCAACGAGTGATGTGACTCCGAGGGATGAGCTCTCTGATAGGTTGTCCAAATGCCAAACTGTCATCCCTAAACATGTGGACATACAAACTACACTAAAGTGAGTTGTACTTATAAATTTATAAGCATATTGTACTTAACAATAACAATTAAACAATATGAGTCCATAAATTTGAGAAGCAGTTGGGACATGGGAGCAGTTAGATGGAGGAAAGGAAAGGACTAACAACAAAAATAGAGTTCTCCATGTACTAAAATTAAAAAAAAAAAAAGCAACTTTATCCTTTAGATTCAGTGCTGACTTCAGTAGTCGGCCTTCCACTAGAAAGGCAAATGATATTCTTGAGTGTTATTATTGATTTCAGTTATGGAGGCAACAACTGAGAGCTGGAGAATGCAGCCAACGGCAAGAAAAGCTAACAGTCCCAAATGCTGTTACTATTTCAGCTTTACAGATGAGGACAAACAGGGAACAGACAACTTTGATGGTCTGTCCAAAATAACAGAGTAAAATATTGATCTTAAATGCTCATATTTTAGAAGTCCTTCATTTAGCTATCATGTGACATGTTGCCTTTCAGAGGCTAAAACCCAGAAAAACAGTAACAGAAGGGGTAAATATCTAGTTTGTCAGAAATAATAGATATGCTTTATTTGCTTTAACTATTTATACATGTATTTCTTTATGGATTGATTTGTTTTATCTAGACATCACAAATGATTCTTGGAATTGTGGGGGGGCAATCCCTTGAATAGTATGTTTATGGTGGGTAACTCTATATGGGTCTACATTCATTGTCAGTATTTCTTCTGTAATCCCTTTTTCTGAGCTTAAATTCATGGCGGTTGTGGTTAGAATATAAAAATTTCAACACATATATTCATTCTGAAAAGAAAGATCTAGTGACAGAAAAACCAGGAAAAGACTAAAGAAAAAAAATCCAGAAACAATGGGAACAAGGAAACTTGAAAGGAAAGATGACCCCCAAAGGGAAGCAGTCTGAGTCCTGACTGAGCACAGAAGATGGGAAAGTGGGACGCTCTACTGGCCTGTTTTCTGTTGCTATGGTAATGCAATGACCAAAACCAACCTGGGGAGAGAAAGGTCTGTTTCATCTTATAACTTCCAGGTCACACTCCACCATCACTGAGGGAAGCCAGGGAAAGTTCTCAAGGCAGGAAGCAGAGGCCATGGAGGAGGCTGTTTACTGCTCTGCTCACTTCACTTACTTGTTCTACCCGGATATGGCACCAGTCACAGTGGTCTGAGCTTCCCCTCATCAATAATTAATCAAGGAATTACCCCCTGAAGACTTGCCTTCAGGCCAATTTGGTGGAGGCAGTATTTCAACTTATTATCTGTCTTCTCACATGACTTTAGCTTGTGTCAGGTTGACAGAAACTAATCAGCACAAACAAAAAGTTTGTACCATGGTCTGTTTCACTGTGGTGTAGTTTTATGCATCTTTTAGGGACTACAAGATATAAATAGCTTCTAGAAAGACTGCTGTTTGTTTAGAGACAGAGTGATTAATACATGCTCTTGCAGGTTAACATATTCATACCCCAATATATCTATACAGTGATCCTAAAGTCATTTATCAGCATTATAAGATATATGACTGCTTCTGTTATTTGATTTCTTGATTATCTGAAATGTGTAATACAATGAAGGAGAGAAGAGGAGGCTCTTGATCCAGCATGGAGGGCAAGTAGAGGGAGGGAAGGAAGGGGGATTGAGGAGACAGGGGATGAGAAAGAAGCAGTTATTTACCACTGTTTGCTGATTTTCACTGGCCAAGTGGAACCAATGTAACAGTGAACAAATTATAAAACCCACGTGTAAACAAAGAGCACAGAAATCTGCTCAGGCTCTTTCGTCAATGCAGGTACATATTCGTATTTTGGTACCATTGGGAAATAAAATGCTATTCTGTATTCAAATGCCATTAAGTTATTTACAACTAGATCTGGAAGTTTCATATTTATCATCATGAAGTTTAAAGCCAAATGTCTCTTGTTCAGGAGCACCAAAGATTAACAGATTAGAATGTTTTCCACATGTCCATTTTTATTATCAAGAGAATTTTAAAGAAGTTTTCCAGCTTCCGCAGCTGAACCAGATGTCAGGGGATTCCTGGGAGAGATGAAATTGGCAGAGTAGCCTTCTCATAACCCCAGGGTTGTTTTATCGGGGGTCAGTTTAATGTCTAAGAGCCATTTGTTGCTGAAGGCTATAAAGTTTTGGGGTCTGATCTGCCACAATTAAAAAAAAGAAAATCTGCTGACTTGCGAAACCAGCAGTATTTCTTACAACTTTTTTCACACAGCGCTGTAATTGATGCTGATGTTGGCGTAAGAACAGTAAAAGGTCTCGTTTCCACTGCATGTTTCCGGTCTCTCGTTTCAGAAACATCAGCACAGAATATTTCATCAGCCACAGATTTTGTTGTTCAAACATGTCCAAAGGGCTCTATTTACCCGGTTGGTTCCCTCACTGTGGTGCTCAAATGGGTGAAAGATCCAATGGATACTGACTAAAATAAATTTCAGGGTAAAAGAATGTTTTATTAGATTTTAATTGATAGTTTGGTTCAGAAAACCATGGACAGAAGTCCAAATGTGGTTATAATGACGTACCTTATCCTCTTTTATCTTGAACTCTTAAATTTCTGTTACTTTAATTGTGAAAACATATTTTTAAATAAATGCACATGTTTAAACATAACTAAATGAAGCTACTTCTACTCCCTGCACAGTCTGAATAAATGGAGCATTATTAATACTTTGGATTTTCCTGCAAGCTTTGTTTGGTCATTTACTCTTCTCCAGAAAATTCTAGAAATCATTTCATGTATTTCCATAAAGTGTCACACTTTGAAATATTTGAATTTTTGTCTTGTTTGAACCTTTATAGATTGGAGATACCACTTTCTATGTTCCTTTGAAGTTTCTCCTGACATGTCTTTCAGCTCATTTATTCTCTCCTTGATTATGTTCAGTTACTGATAATCCTGACTAAAGCACCTTCATTTCTGTTAGTGTGGGATTGTCTGTCTTCTAACATTTCCATTGAACTATTTCTTGGATTCTGTTTGTGTCCTCATAGTCCTATTATTTCACATATTGTCTATGTCTGCTCTGAAGCTGAGCAACGTATGAATCATATCTAAGTCTGACTTGGTGACTTTTATATTTCCATAGCTGTATTAGGATATTTACATTACGATAGCAACTATAGAATCTGCTTTTTTAAATGACACAAATTTTATAGATTTTTCAGTAAATAAAAAGATCAACTTAGTGAAAACTGTCAATTGCTAAGTTTTCCAAACCAGGAATTTAATCTTACCATTTATTTAAATCCTAGTTCCCCACATACTATCATCCTGCCTCTCATAGAAAAATCATTGCAAGACTAATGCCACTTTTTGAAATTTTCATGGCAGTATAATCATAAATTCATTACTTCTTCTTATATTGATTTTTGCTGTTAAGAATATCCATATGTCCATATACCCATATATGGAGCTGGAGAGATGGCTCAGCAGTTTCGAGCACTGGCCGCTCTTCCATAGGTCCTGAGTTTAATTCCCAACAACCACCTGGTGGCTCCCAACCATCTTCAATGTGATCTAATGCCCTCTTCTGGCATGCAGGTGTGCATGCAGATAGAGCATTCATGCATAAAATAAATAATAAATCTTAAAAAAATCCATATGATATTATGAGCTTTTATGTGCTGTTCTCATCTACTGTAATCTTGTTATATTTTCTGATTTTAACAATTTTCCTAAAATCTCTTTGGAGGTTTTGAAAATACAATTAGGATATCTGGAATGATAATTATTTTACTTTATCTTTTTCCAGTCTATGTCTTATACTTCTGTTCTGGTTAGAATCCCAATGTTAATAATCTCAATGATTCTTTAATTTTTTATTGTTTTCATTAAATTTTTTCATATTTTATATTTTGATCATATCTGCCCCCAACTACTTCCAGATCTTCTTCACTGCCATAGACATCCAATTTCATGCTCTTTCTTTCTCTCCCTTTCTCTATTAAAAACAAAACAAAAATGAAAATCATAACAAACAAAAAAGGAGTAAGACAAAAGCAACACAAAACAAAAACCAAACAACCTCCCTCCCTTGAAGTACATTTTGTGTTGGCAGCTACTTCTGGCCAAAATTGCGCTGGATTGTGGATGATATACTAGTGACACTCCATTGGAGAAAATTGATTTTCCACTCAGGTATCAATTGCAAATAAATTCTTGGTTAGGACTGAAAAGAATGCCAATGATTTTCCAAGTCATTTGAGATGATCATAAATCTGTTTCCCTTTATTGAATTGACATATTATGGTGACTGATTTCTGATTATCTCTACTGATGTATCTAAAAATGTCAAATGATTGTAAGAGTCAGAATAATAAAATGTCTTCTGAAACAGTCTTTCATAGAAACGGCTACAAAGAACAAGACCTGAACAATTTCAATATCAATAGACAGGCCAATGTGGAAGGAGAAAGCATGTCATGGCATCCCTATTCTAACAAAGAACCACAGGCAAACAGAGACTGCCGAGAGATGGAGAATTAGCTTTTCCAAGGATGAGTACCTTAAGTGGCTACCCAATACAATGGTCAGTCCTGAAATCATATGCATATAAGCAACACTTTAAATAGACTCAGCAGGTTGTATTTATATATTTATGAGTGTGTGCCTGTCCAAGAGACAGGTTGAGTGAGAAAATGGCAACCCAGGGCAAGGATACTGAGAGGGAATTGCCCTTTCAGAGGTGAAGGGGAGAGGAGGATATGGGAGAAGGAACTCTGTGTGTATGGGGGGAGCAGGAGGTGGACAGCATTTGTGATGCAAATAAATACATAAATTTAAAATAAATACATTGGTAATGAAGAGAAGAGTACAGTGCCTCATGACTGTATAAACATCACACCTCGTTGGAGTCTCTGAAGACTTCTTCTAAAGTAACCATTTTTCTTCTCAGGGTCTGGGGACATGGATCAATCAATAGAGTGGACCAGGACTTGAGTTTAGATCCCTAGTGCCACATAAACCCTAGACACAGCAATGTGCCTCTCTGTGTGACCACAGTGCTGAAGTCGAACTCAATGACCTGCAGGCTCTGAAATATTCTGTATTAGAGATACAGAGATACGTGGAGAGCAAGCAAGGGTGATAACTGAGAATAGAAGATAACAAAGAGGGATCACAGTCCTCCACCGGTGTACTCACATATATATTTGCACACCTATGTACACATATACATACATATAACATACACACAGAAAGAGACATACACATATAAAGAAGACAGGCAGAGAGAGGTGGAAGAAGGAAGGGAGGAAGAAAAAGTGAGAGAAGGAGGGAGGCAGGGAGGAATGGAGGGAGGGAGGGGCAGAAGGAAGAAAGATAGGAGGGAGGTGGGGGCAGAGGAAGGGAGGGAGGAAAACTATCTAGGAAATACTTTACGTATGTTTTATTTTTCAGTGATATAAAACAAACTTCAGATCATTACTGGGTAGAACTTCAGCTTGATTTCATTGATTTTTCTGTCATATAAATGATGTTTAGCTAATTAACACTAGACCATGCTTCATTCAGACAAGCTTCCAATAGCACTTTACAGGCCAAAAGGGGATTCCATCTCGGATCTGCTCTTTCCATGAGAAATTGATATATTCACTATACTTAGGGGGAAATGTGCCTCTAGGATATCATTCCTCACTAGTATCTTTCTACTAAATGCAGATCTCATCCCTCCTCAGAGTAGGATTTATTTTGTTTGTTTATTTATTTATTTATTGGAGAAGGAGAGTGTTGCAAATACAACCACAATATAACTCCTGCACCTAAGACTCGGGGAACATTCTGGAAAAGAAAGCAGAAATTTGCTAAGAACCAGAGGACCAAAAAGTGTCTGAGACTGTAACAAACTTGGCTATACAAGGCCTAAACCATTCTAACGCTGGTTGATATCCTAGTGTAGGTGGAGCCCCTCGAGAGGAAAGGCTACAAGCTATGAACTGCTGAGAGTAGGAGTCACTCTGCCTCAGGATGAGCTCCTGATTTGTGATCCAATACCAAGTAATTGGCCCAGAAAACATATGCAAGCCACACTGAATTGTCTAAGGCTTGTAATTTTATGTTTATTGGACTGGTATCTTGGTGCTAAAAATGATTTACTTTGTGAAAAGGTAAAATCCATGCTTTATTGGATTAATCTAATGGTTATTCTTTTAAAGTCATGCTTTCTTATAGCTGAAGCATGTACTAATATTCTGTTTTCCACATTACTTGCAAGGAGTGTTCCAATATGTCTGTGTAGAAAAGAAATAAGTACTGGAGAATTTGCTCAGTAGTTAAGAACATTGGCTGCTGGTTCAGAGGACCAGGGTTAGATTCCCAGGACCCACATGGCAATGCACATCTGTGTGTAACTGCAGCTCCATAGGGGGTCAGAGGCCCTCTGTTGACCTCACCAGTTATTACACATAGGGTACACAGACAGAGAGGCAGGCTAAAAACCTCATAAATGAGAAATAACAAAATAAGACTTTTTAAAAAAAAGATAGATACATTTACAGAACAGAAAATCTATTCTATAGGCTCTGACTTTCAATTGAAAAGAGTAAGTATGGGTTATATAAATAAATGTCTCCTTCAAGAATGCTTACATTCTTGAAGTAAAAACATTTTTTTTAAATCATGAACCTTATTTAGTTATCTATAGTTACTGTGAGAGCAAATGAAAAGGAAACGAATTTTCAAACACACCCTTTAAACCTCATTTATTTTTAACCTCATGTAATTGGAGTCTTAAAAATATTTCCCACATCCTACAGGGAAAGATTTTTCCCAAGAAACTTCTCAAGGTATTCATATGCTTAATATAAATACTTTTAATGTTTTGTTTATAAATAAGCTAAGCTTAGTTTAGAATATTTTAGCTTCATTATTTGGATAATTTTCTCATAATGTTTTTCCTAGGTTGACAAACTATTTCCAGTCCTGATTTGAATAGGTGAAAGTAATTTATGATATTAGAAGATGTCCTTACAGTACAAAGAGCAGACCTATTTAACAGTATCAGTAAAAGTTAAATTCAAAGCGGAAAGGCAGTAGTCAGAGAGTTCAGTAATTGCAAGTCATACACTCTGGAATCCCTCCCTGGAAGCAGCCAAACGTTTCCAGTTGTTTATAAATCCTTTTACTGTGGAATGGACTCTTCAGTACAAATTATTTGTGTCAACTGTGATGAATTATTGTAGGTTGTTCACTGAACTAACAATATTTACTGAATCCCTTCTGTGACAATCTTTATCCTGATACAGATAAGCCCTATGAGGCACAACCATGTTTTAAAGTATTAATTTGTACTTTTATTTATGTGTATGTGTGTGATGTGTAAGTGTAATCCATATGTGTTCAGGTGCAAGTGGTTCACCAGGACCTGGAGTTACAGATGGTTGTGAGGTGTCAAACAGAACCCAGGTCCTCTTTCAGAGCATCAAATGCTCTTGAGCACCAAGCCATCTCTCCAGCTACATCATTTTCTTCGGTAATATTTTTACTTAATTATATAAAATGTGAAAGTCATATTAATGTGCTTATGCAGTAATCAAGTTTTAACTCATTTTATAAATTTCAGTTACACTGATTTAATTTTTAAATATGTATAAACACAATAGCTGCCTACTAATGAGTTTTCATATTATTTTTCATAGTTTTGTCTAATTCTGGGGTACTATACACAATTATTCAAGAACCATGGAGATTGTAGCAGCTTGTGCAATCATGAGTTAAATTTGATTTTGTTTTGTTTTTACCAATTAAACAGTGTGGAAGCCTCAGGTGGCACCATATACTGTAATCACACACTCCAGAGGTGGAGGCAGAAGGATGAGGAATTCCAGATCATCTTTGCATATTTAAGAAGTTTAAGTCTAGCCCCTAGTAAAAGACCCAGCCTGTAGCATATTCCTGGAATTCCAACCCCGGGGAAGAAGAGATGGGTGAATCCCTGGGATTCAATGGGTAACCAGTCCCATGGTTCCTTGTGAAAGATCCTGTCTCAAAAACCAAGGTATAAATCAAGAACATGGGAGGTAGTTTGTTAGTGCCCTATTTAGGAGAATAATAATGCCACATAGAAATGTAATCCTCTCATACTTTATTTCTTCAAGACCTTTACTACACAGGGATATTTTTTGTATCTGTTGGATCATCATTGAATCTTTGGATTAAAACCAACTTAATGGTGGTACACAATGGTTTCATTGTTATATTGACTCAAATTTCCAAGTATTTCATTGAAATTTTTTGTATCTATTTCCATTACTATAAATTGCTTATCCTTTCTGTTTGTCATTATCAGTATTTTCTTTTCTTTTGGAGTTTGAGAACATTTTCTGGAAAAGATTATATTGGAGTTTGTTCTCTGGAGATCTGGTAGAATTTGGCAGTATATCTATCTGTTCCAGGAATACACTTGTGAAGTTTTTCGTTACTACTTTAGCCTCATTATTTGTCAGTGACTGTATTTGGTCATCTGTATTCTCTTGGTTCATTTAAGTAGGCCATGTGTGTTTGAAAATTCATCTGTATTCTCTTCAATTTGTT
Source organism: Arvicanthis niloticus (assembly GCF_011762505.2). Classification (NCBI taxonomy): domain Eukaryota; kingdom Metazoa; phylum Chordata; class Mammalia; order Rodentia; family Muridae; genus Arvicanthis; species Arvicanthis niloticus. The sequence goes on along the minus strand of NC_047664.1, from coordinate 9,371,658 downwards.
GAAATAGTCCAAAATTTTCTCTAATTATCCTACTTTCAAAACTCTGTATAATATCCTATAATTTTTTTCTCTGATTTTATTAAGTTTTCTTTTGGTTAGTTAGACCATTCATCAACTTTGTTATTTTCAAAGAACAAACTCTCTCTTGCTTGGTCTTTTGTATTATTAAGTACTTTTATTAATTTCTTTATAATTACTTTATTAATTTCTGCTCTGGTCATCATTAGTTCTCTACATCTACTGAATTCCTGTCTGGCTAGTTTTTGTCTAGTTCATTTTTTCTAAGACCAAGAGTATATCACTAGTTTGTGATTTGAGATCTTTTGTTTAAGATACCAAAACACAGATATAAAAATTTTCTACTTACAAAGCCTTCATTATGTCTCATAGATATTCATAACTCAACTTTTCACTTTAATTTGATGCTGAGATTTTTTTAAAAATTATCATTTCTCTCCTGGTTATATCACTAGCCAACCAATTATTCACAAATATGTTGTCCAATCTCTCCATTTTCTTTTTGTCTATCTATCCTTCTATCAGGATTTATTCTTACTAAGCTTTCCTGGGTGTGACTCTGTGTGTGTGTGTGTGTGTGTGTGTGTGTGTGTGTGTGTGTGTGTTTCTCTGCAGTGTTGACTTGCATGTTGGTTATTATTTTCGCATTTTTTTCTTTTAATAATGAAATGTCTTTGTTTCTTCTTCAGTTTTTAAAGTAAGTTTTCTGGGTATAGCAATGGTGATTGGAAGCCTTGATATACAGTAGTCTCTTTTTCCTTTGCCTGAAAGTTTTTGCTGATGTTTGGTGTCGCTCTGATGGATTTCTCAGGACAGCACTCACATCTCACAGCTCTCTATACTTTTCCCCTCTGCTGCACACTTAGAATTTTAACAGTAAGATGGTATGGAGGAGTCTCTCTTGGTCCTCTTTAGTAGGGGTTCTGTGTTTGACCTTTACTTACATGTCCTACCCCAGGCAATTTCCTGCCCTTTGCAGTGACTTTCTACCTCTTTATGATGTGTAGCTGTTCTGTCACCTCCTCCTTATCTTCTATAGCTGTTTCTTTCTCTTCTTGTAATATAGGGTCTCCTTTGGCCCAAAGGAAGCTTCTCATTTACCATCTTACCCCTGTATCCTTTTCTTGCTGGTACATCTATTTTACTTAGCTGCCTTAAATGTATCAAATAAATGAACAATATCTAAATGCATGTAATTACAAAATATATTTGCTGCCCAATGCTCTGAACTATGGTCTACTATAAATAAGATGCATATTAAATGTTAACATGGTTGGCGAAGGCGGCAATTGCAATGACTGTCATGAGTTTGCCAACCAACTGCACCATTATCAAGGAATTCTTGTGGAAATTCTGTGACTTGTCTCAGTATTACACAATTACACCCTTTGTAACAAGTACAAAGTGAAAAAGAGGAAGGCTTGGCTAGGTAGTAGTGGAAATTGTTTTAAATCCTCTTTGAAAACCACATAAACCAATTACATTAAGAAAAACTTGTAGTTTGGTGGCATTTTAACATGGTTTTGTAAGAGTCTACATAAAACCATGAATGCTTTTGATGTAAAAATTTGGTTAATAATTTAGTCTTTCTAAAAGAGAATAATAAACATATGGAAAGCATTATAAGGAAAGGCACACTAGCTAGAGGTCTATTAAATTTAAGGGGAAAAAAAAGCATGTAGTATTTCTTCATGAGAAATGTTGGGCTTTCTGCTTTGTTTCTATGCTAGCAATTAACATAGAAGTGCTATTTGTAGCATTGGGTCTTATTTGTTTTACCCTGCTTTACCCAATTATGAAGGCTCAAAACATTTTAATGGAGAAAAATGAGCAATTGTTTTATATTAAGTAGATTAACCAATTTGTTAAACTGGTGTTTTATTTGGGGACTTGGGGAATATGAAACAGGGTAAAACTCGGCTTTTACATAAACTTGGAGACAAGTATGTGGGGCCATGTATGTTTCTTCCATTACTAAACTGTTGTACACTCTATCACCTCATTCTCTTGCTCTATTGCTTTTGGGTAGGTATAAATATCACACACTTACATCTATAATCAGAATATTTTCTCTACATTAAAAAATCTGATAATTATGAATTATTGATGTCTACATACCCATGTGGTTCTATGAGTTACATGTTTAAGTAATTAAGAAAACACAATAAAACCTGAAAATCCAAGAAAGGTTCGTCTACCAACTGACTGGATGTGCTTTCCAGACTGAGGGGGACATTTCGTTTATGGCTCCCATTTGTTTCCTACCACTGTAGCCAAGTTTCTACTTATTACATGTCTCCTTGCCTTAATAGTAACTTCTAGTTTGGAACACTGCAAACTGTTTCTCTTCCCCTAAATGAAAACAAATGATATCCACTCTACATATACCACAAATTTTACTAGAAACCACTTCAAAGATTCCATTAAAATGCAGTATAGCCCCTGCTTCTTGAAGCCAAGGTTAGCCATGTTTCTTTCCTAATGAAGCTGAGCTCTCTTGTTTCCCCTACATTCAAACATTAAGGGTTTTTTCCCTTGCTATTTAAATTTAAACCTGCTTGTTTTATTGTTGTTACTGCCATATTTATTAAAAGGTGGGTTTAGAAATTATCTCTAGTAGGCTTCTCTTTATCCAAGAGTAGAACCCACATGTGTCTACCCAACACCATACCTGCTTGTGTTCAATGAATTTAAAATTATAAAAGACTTAAAGATTGTCTGAAATATTTATAGTTTCTAGAAAGTGGGAGCATATGTGTCTTCCTTCAGTTTTTAATATCTTACCTATCTGTATGTAACCCAAAGCCAACTTGACACGTACAGAAGAAGGGAACATCTAAGATTTTGAAGCACAAGTGTCCTTTGCCCACCTCTGCATTTGACTATTTTCTAAATTGTTCATTTACGGTGAGCTCTCAGAACTCACAACATGTTTTTAAATACACAAGTTGTTGTGACACTTTTTACCCATGTGTTTATGCTGAAGCCACAAATGAAGGTCTTAGATAATACAGAGCTGGAAGAATACCCCTGCTTTCTCAGGCCATCTTGCTTCCCTCCTGCCTTCTGCCTGCCATATTTTGAAAAGAGATTGTATATATGGAAAAAGATACAACAGAAAATATCATCACAGGTTCTTAGTTTTTTGTTAACTACCAAAGAAACTGATAAAGGCTATAATAATCACATCTTCTCTAACACACACACATACACACACACACACACACAATTTGCAAAGAGCTTAGCTTAAATTTAAAAATAACATTCCTTCAGAATAGACATATTATTAAAAAAAAACAGGTACCACTGTCTCACAATTATCTTAAAGTAATTCATTTGGTTTGTTTTCAAATTCAATGTAAAGCCAAACTTTAAACTCACATGAGTACTATGAAATATGAAATTTTATGATATATAAAGAGACATTTTCTATTTATTTTCAATTTATAGTCAAAGTCATGAAAAATAAGCATAATTATCTTTCTTGTATGGGGGTGAATTCTGTTGTTGTTGTTGTTGTATACCCTTGATTGAGAGTGTGGTCTTTTGAGTAGTCCTGGCTGCATATAGATTTTTTTTTCAAACTTGTACAGTGTCCCCAGTACAGTATTCCAATGTTCCCCTAGGTTTCAGTGCTTATCTATGAATGGGAAACTGATCAAGCTCCACCTCATCTCTCCAAACTATTTACCTCAGTATTTTTTTTATCTTCTTGAAACATACACATATTCCCTACTGGGGATTATCACTTCTTATTCTGTAGGTTAATTTTGACAAGTACATGTATTATGACATTCTGAGAAATGCATTGGGAATAAGTTGCATCACCGTACATCAAACAATGTACGCATACAAACCCAGAAAGGATCACTACATGGCCTCTTGATTCAATAAATTGATTAAAAATAGTAGAAGGTTGCACTGGTCCTCAGTATATTTTCTTAATAAGCAGCAGAAGAGAAGTAAAACAACATTTGGGCTGGGGTTACAGCTTGGTCTTAGACCATTGGCCTAGCATACATGACCCTGAATCTGATGGTCAGTATCACACACATGCAAGAAAAGAAAGGAAAGAAGGAAGGAAAGAAGGAAGGAAGGAAGGAAGGAAGGAAGGAAGGAAGGAAGGAAGGGAGGAAGGAAAAAGAAAGAAAGAAAGAAAGAAAGAAAGAAAGAAAGAAAGAAAGAAAGAAAGAAGAAAGAGAGAGAGAGAGAGAGAGTAAAGAAAGGTAGTGGGTGGGTATAAAATGCATAAAACAAAATTTTTACTTACTATGCCTGTCAATATTATTGTATAAATATATAACTACATATACAACTCTGCAATATCATTATAAGTAGTAAACATGATGTTGTGGTGTATTTTCATATAATTAGCAATACACATTTGCTACCAGGAACTTAATAGCACATGGCTAATGCATCACATTAAGACGCCATGATGGATACCAGATCTCTGGAGACAGTAGTTTTTCAGGACCAGTATCACTAGCATCTATATAATTTATCATCTGTTTAAATATTATTAAATATTTAATATAAATACAAAAACAATAAATATTATGTAGCATATGACTATAATTCTTCAGATATGCTTTCTTAGCAATTAAAATCAAAATGCATATAAAAATTGTTTAGTACCTGAACAAGCGGTATTGCCAGGCAGAGACTAAAGATTTTATTGTCTACATTCTGAAACTTCACAATATAAGCCTTTATCCCCAATGACTAAGCTAACATCCATAGAACAATAAACATGGTATATAAATAATTCACTATTCATAATTTGAAAATATAGAAATAAGGAATAAATATCAGGGTAGAGAAATGACCTTAGGAACGTGCTCTAGAACACCTAATGCGAAAAAGTGAAGCCGGACACAGAACTCTGAAGGCTTGCCCAGTACTCACTCCATTGTTCTTGAAACTAGACGTCCTAGGAAGGAAACCTTCTAAAGTTCCAATATCCAAAAATATCATGAGACAATCAAATATATAATACAAAATAAGCTCTTCCTGCTATTTCTAAACATCTGTCGATAACTGCATACTTCAAAACTATAAAATTAAGCTTTACAAACTGACCTTCACTCTTACCAAAAAACTGTAACCGTATTATCTTTAACTGTCATATTTTTAACTGTTAGGATATCAAATTAATTTATTTTTTCACAAGACTAAGAGTATTTTAAAATAAAATTATTTAAGTTTACTCTTTAGATAAATATACTCAGAATAGCACATAACAGTGATTCTTAATACTCCAACATTTTAGATAGCTTTCTTTAATGTATAATGGAATCATTTGATTAAAATAAACAAAGGTTCTATTAAAAGTGAGGTTGTGGGATCTGTGGTACAGTGCTTGCCTGACATGTGTAAGACCCAAGGGTTAATTCCTAAGAGTGCGTGCACATGCACACACAAAATGAGGTTTCAAACATTAAAAGAGCAATCAAATTATCAAAAGATCATTCATTTCATGATTACCATAGTACATGATTACCATAGTGCATCCTACCGTTTTTACTTCTCAACATATCATAGTGTTCAACTCTGTTAAACTTTATAGTTGAAGTATACAGGTATTGAAATTAGAAGCCATAGATCTAATAGAATTGATACTTTAGAAATAAAAGACCAACAACTTGACCTCCATTTCCTTAAAATATCATCTAGCATTTGTAAATATTTCCTGTGAGTATGCTATGTTTAAACATATTCATAGAATCTTAATGTAAACTATATAATACATATTATTTAACCATTACATTTGCATTTGATAAATTCATCTCACTGAAACTCTCAACATGCTCATGTCACAAGTCAGTATACACAGCTACAGCATAGCACACTGCAACTACAGATACCTGAAGAGCTGTTAGGATATTTGCCAGGGCTTGTCCATATGTGTCATGGCAGTGAACAGCAAGAGCCCCTGGAGGGATTTCTTTCATGACACTTTCCAACATCCTCTTCATGCTGCCTGGAGTACCAACTCCAACTGTGTCTCCCAACGAAATCTCATAGCAGCCCATACCATACAGTCTCTTTGAAACCTGTGGAAAGGCAAACTCGTGGTAAGACAATGAAAATAAGAAGCCACCAACCCTCTGACTCCTAAGTAATTGTCATTTGGTGTTTAAAAATACAATTATGATGAGTTTGTCTGTGGAAAACTTATGCTTTATTTTTCTTTGGTCCTCTTTTATGCTCATTAAATTGTAAGCCCCACATTAACATTTTGAATGAAATTACTATTATTATCTTGTATGTTCAAGTTTGTCTTAGAGTGCTACCTACTTCACATGTACACACCATCCACCTATCTGTTCTAGTGCAAGCTGTAATACTATAGAGATGAGGTCAATATTTCTCAACTTTAACTGAACAGAAGCACTGAAGGTCTACATTAGAGTACTCTTTCTCTGGGCATTATACCAGAGGCCAAGAGACATCAGCAGCAATTTCAGCTCTGGCACCTTTAAGAAGCTTAGTAATTGGAAGAATCACTTAACATTCCTAGCTTAAATGCTCTATCTTGTGAAGCGACACATGTGAGGTAAATGTCAAGTTCTTGTCAAGCTTAATGACCAATGCCACAATGAAAAAAGTGATGTGTCCTTATGAGGATAGCATGTAATTTTGACAGGAATTCTGGAATCAAACAAGTTTGGACTTGACTACTAGCTCTCACCTGCACTAGATCCTGGGTTGATCATGAGATTAGTCTATTGCCGCTTCAGTTACTAATTTGTTGAATATAGACAACAAACTGTCCTCATATTTTTTTCTTGAATGTTTTTTAAAGCCTTGACAGTTTACTTTCAAAACTTACAACAGTCATGACAATGTTAAGAGCATACTTGGCTGCAAAAAAAATATAATAAATAAAAGATTTTGTCATTAATTTGTTTATTAAACTTATACTTGTCCAGGGCCACCTTATTTCAGGCACTGTGTCAGGTGAGAAAGCAAATTTAACATGGCTCTTGTAATCTTGGATACAAACGAGGACCAAGTTTTGATAGTATCATGGAGATAAGCACAAATAGAGCTAAAATAAGACTTTGGACAAAGAAGCAAGTTCTACATTATGTAGTAATAGATACTGGACCCTGGTCTAGAGCTGTCAAGTGGGAGGCAGTAAGTGCATTAAGATAAAGTAAGCTTGAAAGGGGTGAGAGAGAAGGATCTGAAACATGTTTGAGAAATAAATACACACAAAGACTAGTGGGTTCCAAACCACCAATGTATGAAAGGCAAGGAGCATCTGAGAGCAAGAAAAAAAGTCAAATGTACAAGAGAAGGCCACAGAAGAGAAGAACAGAAGCATAAAGTGTGAAAAGGGGTGAGAGTCTGCAAAAGAAATCAGAGTTTCTAACAGTCATTTAAAAAAAAAAAAAAGAATGAATTAGCAAAATGTATTAGGCTATCACAAAGGATCTGCAGTAAGGTTGCCGATCATGAACTTTTAATACTTCTATCTGTCTGAGAGGCTTTAGCAGCACTCTAGTCATTATGTTAAAAAGAATAGGAGGATGAAGAAGAGGAGGAGGAGGAGAAGAGAAAGAGGAGGAGGAGGAAGAGAAGGAGGAGGAAGAAGAAGAAGAGGAGGAAGAGGAGGAGGAAGAGGAAGAGGAAGAAGAAGAAGAGGAGGAGGAAGAGGAGGAGGAGGAAGAGGAGGAGGAAGAAGAAGAGGAGGAGGAAGAGGAGGAGGAGGAAGAGGAGGAGGAGGAAGAAGAAGAGGAGGAATGTACAACTCTTCCAAGCTAGATCAGTGAAACAGGACAAAAGAAGTCTGTCATCTGCAAGAAACAAACATAGGTCTTGGATGGCCCAAAGTCAAACCCTTGAAAATATTCTTAAAAAAAAAAAAGAAGATATAGTGGTCTTTGCAGATTCATAACAGGACCTTGGAGATAAGTAAAACAATATAAAACCTAAGCTTCATCATTTCCTAGTGCATTTGCCTCTATGAGCAAGGAGCTTTTAATATAAGAGATAATGAGATAGCCTTCTTCAGAAATGTCTTCGGTGAGCTTTAGAAGTTCAGATGAGAATTCAAGGAGGAATGACTTCAGCTGGACTGAAATTCATCTACATAACTTGGGGTTTTCTAATAATATCACATTTACTGATTCAGTGTTGTATTAGAAAATTCATGAAAATGTATAACCCTAGCAAAAGTTTACTTTAACAAAATTCATCTACAAATAAGTTTCTAAACTAATTCCCAAAGAAGAGTATTTGGTATTCATTAGGACAAATTAATGGTAAGGAAAGAATTATAATAAACAGATTCAATAATCCAGTAGGCAGATTCAATAATCCACTAAGCAGATTCTTAATGACTATAATCTACTGTCATAAATTTCTATCATAACAACAACTTAGCATTATAATGAAAATCACAGATGAACAGAAACACTGAAACACATACTCTGATGTTGGTACTAAAGAATGAAAGTGCACAACTGTCTGCACTCTGATGGGAAGTGGGAGAGCATTCTTTTGGTCAAAATCATGTACAAGCACCAGACAGAACTTTTATTCTGTATGTCTGTAAGCATCCAAATTATAAGACTCAGTTATCACCTACCTTTGGGAAGGTATAGTCGATAGGTTTATGTTAAAAGGAAATGACTAGTTATGTAAACAAACATATCCTCATTGAAAATGTTTTCCAGCCATGCTTCTCTTTAGTTTCTGCTATTGAAATTAAATAAATAATAAAGAAAACTGTCTAAATTTACAAATAATATTCTTTATGGTTACCAGTATCCACAAAGACTGGAGATGTATCTTACTTCTGTGACTTTTTGTGGTGTGATGCTTCCTTCATATGGACAGCCCAGGGCACAGGACACATACCTATATTGAAAAATACAGAGCCGTATGATATGTCAATCATAACCAAGTTTACATTTTAAAAATGAATAACAAAAAATACACCAAGCAAAATTATTTTACACTTTTACTTTATCCTTCAACTAAACAAAAATTATTTAGGAGCATTTAAAGGTAATTCAACCTTTTAATCTATCAAACAATTAATACTTGATAATATTGTTTGATGATAGTGACTAAAGAACATTATATGGACATGTTTATACTATAGCAGTAGTTCTCAACTTGTGGATTATAACCTCTTTGGGGGTCAAACAAACCTTTCACAAGTTTCACCCAAGACCATCCAATATATCAAATATTTATATAACAATTCATAACAATAGCAAAATTACAGTTATGAAGTAGTAAAAGATAATTTTGTAGTTCAGGGTCACTACAGCATGAGGAACTATATTAAAGGGTTGCAGTATTAGGAAGGTTGAGAACCAATGTACTATATAGCATCGTATGAATATTCAAAGCAGAGAACACTAGTGAAATGTACATTTTTATTTAGACAGTTATAAATTCAATGTTTAAATAACCAAGTCTTTAGAATTATATAGAGCTAGCATGCAGAAATGAAGTTTCTCTCCATGCATCTATCTGAAAGTTTTTACTACAAGTAAGATATGGTCATGATTCCTTCCCAACCCCAAGACTTATCCACCACCTCAAAATTCATTTTTGTTTTTTCATGAGTTTATCTAAATTGCTCCAAATAAAAGAATATCTAATGGGGTTTAAGGTTCTGAATAAAGATAAGTTTCCTTAGCAATTTATTACTATTTAAAGATGGTGATTCCTTTCCATAATAAATTATCAAGCTTTTGACAAATCTACTGAAATTATTTGAAGTTTATCTCTGACCCCACCTCATCGAACCAGGTGGTGATGGTGCAAGCCTTTAATCTCAGCACTCAGCAGAGAGAGGCAGGGAGATCTCTGTGAGTTTGAGGCCAACATGGTCTACATAGTGAGTGCCAGGACAGATAGGACCACAGGAAAAAAAAGTTGCCTCAAAAAAAAAAAGGTAGGTAAGTAGATGAAAGAAAGAGAGAGAGAGAGAGAGAGAGAGAGAGAGAGAGAGAGAGAAGAAGAAGAAGAAGAAGAAGAAGAAGAAGAAGAAGAAGAAGAAGAAGAAGAAGAAGAAGAAGAAAGAAGAAGAAGAAGAAAAAGAAGAAGAAGAAGAAGAAGAAGAAGAAGAAGAAGAAGAAGAAGAAGAAGAAGAAGAAGAAGAAGAAGAAGAAGAAGAAGAAGAAGAAGGGAAGGAAGGAAGGAAGGAAGGAAGGAAGGAAGGAAGGAAGGAAGGAAGGAAGGAAGGAAGGAAGGAAGGCAAGCAAGCATGACCTGCTTAGTGGTCAGGAGTACAGAAATCCAAATGAGGAGACAAGAGTGGTGGAAGGTGAGTCTGGATGTCTACAATGGAAGCCAGACTTTGAGATGATTCAAAACTAGTTTGGGGTACTAAAAAATTTAGGTAAGGTCCTGAAAAATCAAATTTGTTTTATAGAAATCTAGTTTCATAAAGTTTCTGTCCAAAGGAAGGTTGGAGGTAAAAGAGAACTATTGATGTGTTTGATGAATTTAAGCTACGATTTATTAGAAAACTTGGAGTGAAGTTTCTAAGACTTTGAAATAAATCAGGTACACACTGAGTGGGCTAGTATACATGGTTTCTTTAATGTAACCCAATTTGGGGCTATCAATAGGAATAATGTGAATAAAACTTACATTTGAGAAATGAAATAGATAAGCTGGTTAACAAGCCCAGCACACAGTTCAAAGACAAAGAAGAAAAATTCAAGTCCAATTTATTGGAAACTGGGCTTGCTCTTCCAGTTCTTATGCTTTATGTAACATTTTAGATGCTAATTTGTTCAACTATTACCAAGTTATATGAGAAGGAAATGGCATAGCAATGGAGAAAGTTGTAAAACAAAGAGAAATGTCCATCCATATGCAAAAAAGTAATATGCAAAAACTAACTGATTATATTCATTCTAAGCCCCAAACATTGAGATGTGACTTAAATATAATACCTAAGGTGGCCAGTTGTATATTTCCTTTAAAATGTGCTAAATAAGGAAAATAATGCCAATAAACAACAATAAATTCAATCTATCAAAACAAGCATCTCATGCTTCCTTAGCTAGTCACTAGGTCATGACTATCTACTTGTTCCTACAGCTTAACTCTCAACATTTGTATTTTCACTCATCTCTCCCTAACGACCTTCCAAGGTATGCAACAATGGCACAAAGATTATAAAAATAATCAACCAACATCTGACTTGAATTATAAGGCCCAGTCCATGAGATGGAACCCATACCAGACTCTGCTTGGGTGACCAAGAACCTGAGACTAGAAAGCCTAGGAACCTGGAATAAAATCAAACACTACTCTTCTAACTAAAAGAATGTAGCAATAAAATGACTCTTACTGACATTCTGCTATACCCATAGATTAGTGCTTTGTTTAGCCATCATCAGAGTATCTTCCTCCTGCAGCATATGGGAAAAAATACCCACCACCAGATATTTCACAGAGAGTGAGAGACTTGGGAACACTCAGTCCTAAATGGGCTGTCTCCATCAAATCCCTCCCCTCAGAGCTCAGAGAACCTTGCAGAAGAGGATACAAAAAAAGAGTGTAAAAAACAAAGGGGATGGGGTTGGAGAGATGGCTCAGAGGTTAAGAGCACTGACTGTTCTTCCAGAGGTCCTGAGTTCAATTCCCAGCAACTACATGGTGGCTCACAACCATCTATAATGCGATCTGATGCCATCTTCTGGCATGTCTGCAGACAGCTACAGTGTACTCATATAAAACAAATAAATAAATAAAACAAAACAAAAAACACCCAAGGGCCCTCTAAATCAATATGATCCATGCACATATGAAATCACAGAGATCAAGACAACATTGACAGGGTCAGCAAAAAGCCTTTGGGTATACATTTTAGCTTTTGGTTTAATGGTTTTATAAGATTCCTGAGTGTGCAAATTGAGTGGGTCTCTGTCTATATCTGATTGTGTGTGAGTGTGTGTGTGTGTGTGTGTGTGTGTGTGTGTGTGCCCATGCACACTCAACTTTTCTTGGGTTATTTTTCTTCTGTTTGTTTCCCATTTCAATGTGCAAGTTTCTGCTTTATCGTTTTATTTTATTTTATTTTATTTTATTTTATTTTACTATTATACCTCAGAAGCCTGTCTGTTTTCTAATGAGAGACAGAACATAGGTGGAAGTGAATCCAGATAAAGGAAAGATGGGGAGGGACTGGGAGAACAGGAGAAAGGTGAAACCATAATCAGGACATATTATATGAAAAAAATATCTATTTTCAATAAAAGAAAAAAAACAAAATAAAAGTTCTAAGAAAAATCAAACTCGATAGCACATTCCTATACTCACAGGAGGCGGGGGAGAAGGGAGGGAGGCTGAGCTAGAAGGAATGCTACAGCTTAAGGTCAGCCTGGGCAACTTAGAAGAGACAGAGCTATACAGCAAGACCTTGTACCAAAATCCAAGAAAAATAAGTCAGTGTGATAGATAAAGTGACTGTCATCCAGCCTCAGCCACCTGTTTTACACTGTTAGGATACACACACTTACAGGAAGGTATGAACCTCTAAGTAAACACTGTATACATGAAAAGTAGCAGATGTTTGAGTTTTAGTTTTCTGTACCATATTTTGGTAGCTAATTATTTGTTGTTTTGTTGCAGCCCAAAGTCTAGGCTTGTGCTTAATGGCAAAACTTAAAAAGTGACTTTATAAGCAGCTTCTGCTAATAGGAAGATAAGAGTGTGTCCACCAGAGTTCCTCCGAGGGAGACTGTCCGGTGGAAACCATTTGGTAGTCGGTTGGGAGCAGCCCTGCCTGCAACTCACTGTGCATCTAACAGAGAGCTCTGAATACATAGACTCATTGCCCTTCGAAATAAGGCTGCCCCCACCTGCAAGGTCAGGACCATGATCCTTGTGGCATTTGGCCTCAGGCAGCCAGGACAGGACACACAAACTCTGCAGCATGATTTAAATAGATGGCTTGGCTAATTCAGGTTGAAGGCTGAACGTTTTTGAAGAAATGTGCTGGGCTATAAATCATTCCTTCAAGTGAAAGTTAGGAGAGACTGTCCTTCCTTTTTGGAAGTTGGGGAGTTTGCTGTTCTAAAGGCTGTGAGCTCTACAGAACTAAAGAACCAGTTGAAAAACAGTTGTGCAGCCGAACTTCTTTACAGTGAGTGTCTTTACTAAAGAAAGCGATCACAATTATCTGTGATGCAGTTTATTTGAGAAGCAAAACAGACTTGGTTTAGAATGTATTTGGTTGATATGTAAAAAGGTTAATAAAGACCACACTCATTATGGCTGGCCTCATCACCTTCTAACTAGCAGTAAATATTAGTCACTTTGTATAAACAAATTACTGAAATAAAACATTATGTCTCATAATTGTCTTTGTTTTCTGTACCTAAATAAAATCTGTTCTTTTATTATTAACTTAATTATTTGCCTAATTCTTTATTTCACTTTCATTTTTTCTAGAATGTGGAGGAGAAAGCAACAGATGCTATTCACAGATATATATTTTTGCATTTTGTAGTCTTTTAAAAATAGAAAATTAACTTAGGCTTCTAATAAAAATAGAGAACTATACTCCAAGCCTCAGGTCAGGCATAGCAGAAAAATGGCATCATGCTGGCCCTATATAGATACTTCATGCTTCATGCTTGAGAAGTGGAGCCTCGAAAATTTTCATTTTATAATACACATTTATAAGCGCATAACACGGTGTGCTATAGAAAGAGGACATGGAGTTGAAAAAGGCATACAGAGGTGAGGAGGTAAGGGGATTTGGAAAGAAAATGGGTTAATACTATAATCTAAATTCAGTGTGTGTGTATGTGGGAGTGTGTGTAATTCTCAAATCATGAATAAAATACAAAAACAAAACATAAAAATAAAGTCATATTTAAATTTAGTGAAAAGTTAGGGAAAGAAATAGATTCAAGTACTCAATTGAGAAACATACATGTTAAAATTTATATTTCTAGAGATTGATAGTCCTCTGAAAAGTCCAAAAACAAACTTCAAATTGAAACCAAGAGAGAGAGAAAGGGGGGGAGAGGGAGGGAAGGAGGGAGGGAGAAAGAGAGAGGGAGAGGGAGAGAGAGAGCACTGTGTAGCCTGTATTTGTCTACATTGCAACTCTACAATAAAATATCCACGATAATCCAGTGATTTGATTTCATGGTGAGTTTCCTTAACTATCCAGTGAGTATTACTGTTCTCAACCTTCCTGATACTGTGACCCTTCAATATAGTTCTTCACAGTGTGTTGACCCCAACCATAAAATTATTTTCATTTTTATTTCATAACTATGACTTTGCTACTATTATGAATCGTAATGAAAATATCTGATATACAGGATATCTGATATGTGACTCCTGTGAAAAAGACATTGACCCCCAAAAGAATCAAAACCCACAGGTTGAGAACCACTGGTCTAAATATTCTTCACATTTTGAAAAAGACAAAGGTGTTCATATCCCCCTTTTAGAGATAAGAAAGACAAAACTACCTTGACTTTTTAATTTGAAAGTTTATAGAACATCTCTCCTTTATATTTGATTACATAATTTGGCCTTAAGATAGACATGCTATTATTTTATGATGATGGATATGTATTATTTTGTCATCGCTTTTTTTTTTTTTTTTTTGCAAGTTCTTCATGTGAAAAATAGCTATGCTCCAAAGGCAATTCAATAGTAAACCATGGTAGAAATTTGGGAAGATAAAATACAAAAGAAAACACATAGTATATTATGGACCAAGTCTGGTTGTTCTTTAAATGACCCGCTTAATTCCAATCATTGTAAGTCCTATCCCAAAGCCAAGCATATTTTATATTGTTATTGGTTTTAAACTTGCAGTGCTGGGATCACTAAGCCAATCCTCTCTCTTATTGATTGGTGACTCGTTCTGCCTCTATGGATTTTGCTCACATCAACTAAGGGAATTATAAGGTACAGCTAAAGTCATTCCCAGCATGAATTTTATATTCATCATACATGAATAATTACATAATTGTTAGAAAACAAGCTACTGTCTTACTTCAGTAACAATGAATTTATTGCATTTTTTTGGTATAAAGGAACAATTCCAAATCTATGCTTCAACTGCTGGTCTTGAAAACAAGCAAAAACAAAGGCAGATTTTTCCACCTTCCTTTGACTCCATTACCATAATGGCCTCCACATCTTCCTGTCTCTGCTCTCCACTACTGTTTTCTAATTGTTTGCGCATGGATCTATTGCAAGAGCCCCAAGACAATTCAGAAATGACAGTACATTTCAATTCAGGCAACCATGTAAACTCCTGAAAGAGAGTTTTTGATCATCTGACATTATTTCCCCCTCTGTTCCCCTTAATGGGATCTCCTGTAATGAAAGTTAGTGATGTATATCCAAAGCAATGCAGGTTGGTTTTTTTTATGAAGTGCCAAAGAGTGACGATATGATGGGTATCTCAGATACACCTGCATTTACAGAAGCAGTTCCAGTTTACAGACACATGTGAATCTTATGCAGCAGATAACTACATCTGGATAAGTAAGTTTTAATGTCAGATTCATATGCTAGATCCCCTAGTATCAATGTATCCTCATTCCATGGGCTAGAAACATAGTAACAATTATTAATGAGATATAATTACATTAATGATTACTATAAACAAATATGGTCCAAAAGCTGTGATATATATCATTATATATTTGATATATATATATATTTTTTAAAACCACCAAGGTGGCTTATAAGTAAACTCCAAAATTAGATAAAAAATGAAATTGACTTGGGTCTTATGAGCACCCTCGCACTGGGATGTCCATGTGTCTTGCAGAGCTGATGACCTCCTCAAACCTTCCCATACTTTCTTCAATGGAGCAGTTAATATTCTTCTTGCTGAAAGATTCTGAAGCAGCACCAAAAACTGCTATCTCCGTGGCTCCGGCAGCAACCTGAAAGATACAGTTGATAGCCCAAATCAAACAAGTTTTTAGAGTCTTGTGTATGATAGCAGAAGACGAGAAGATAGACAACTCAAACGAATGCCTAGGTTCACGCATAACCTTAAAATTTAAAGCCAGGTTCTTCTCATTTTGCTACTCACACTGATATGAGATAGAGAAGCATTTTATGGTAACAAGAAAATTCCACAAACTACAATATTTTTAAGAATATGAGATGCATAAGACACAATGATGGTGCTCCAGTTAATTCTGCCTTTCATTATGTTATTCTCAAAACACTTTAACCATAATTATGGAGAAAAAAAAAACATGTGTGCCCCCACGAAAGCCTGAATTTTTATAGAGAACATTATTTTGAAACCAAAATAATATTAAAAGAGAAAAAAAACTATTTCTGGTTCTCTTTTCTTTCTATAATCCAATAGAGAATGCCTTCCCAATTTATCACTTAGATTTTGCCTCCAAATTTCACTGTAGTTCCTAATTATCTGGTCTAGTGTTGTGTACTTCCTATCAAAGCCGTGTGTTTATGTGACTATGGTGCTTGTCCACCTGCTAGTCCTTAACTCTGAAACGATAACTGAATCAACTCCACCTGTCCCCTTTTTCCTTCTGTTGTGCTTTTAGCACCAACAGTGTCTGTAGTAATATGTTTGCAATTGTCAAGCCCTCTAGATTTCTAAGATGCATCCATAAGGCTTCCTGTTAATGTCTCATTCACTGTCTGACTAGTTTTTACATGTTCTCTCTGATTGTCTGTTAATACCTCAAGAAGGAAAACATGATTTATCTTTCTTTTAACATTTAGAAAACTCTTTTGTTCCTCTGTTCAAATGTGGATATGAATTCTCTAAAATAAGTTTTCTACTTAGTAAGTAAGTATTTCTACTAAATACTTAGTCTTTGCCATTGATATTAAAACTTTGCCTACATTTTTTGTAATCTGAAAACCCTTGCAACATTATTGGACTTCTATTATGAATGCAGCACAACAAACTGGTTTGCCATTCAGTCTCAGGCAGTTGTTCAGTTAGTGAACCATGCTTTGATTACAAACTCACAGAACTCACAAGCCAACATTTATTCTATTGTTTAAAGACTGTTAGGACATTCCCCAAATATTTTCTCCAAGATGGAGACCTTCACTTCTTTGGGAAGATATCATTGCACCAATATTATTTTATTTTATAATGTTATAAAATTATGTCAAATCAAATGAAAGATAGATGTCTCTAACAGCACATACATGAAGAGGTAATGCTTTGAATAGATTCTTCCAACCTCAACTTCATGAAGCATAGTACCAAACACAGAACCTAAAATACTGATTGACATAAGGATATATAGTGTCATGCCTTTGCCATGAACATATGTAAAATACAGTACATTACATTTTTACGTAAAAGTAATGTGATTCTTCTTGTGTGTGTAGTCATTATAACTCTTATCTAAATCACATAAATCCCAAAACCACATAGAATCACAAGAAATAAATCAAGAAAGGGATAAAGAAAAAAGTCATTTCAAGCAGATGCAGTGGCAGTGATTAGTTTTAGTCTAAGAGAAGAGCCGACAGAAACAAAAAGCTCGTGGGTCTTGACCTCTACATGTCCCTATTAGTTTATAAGCAGATTAATTACATATGAAGACTAGTTGATTACCTATTGCAGCATTTTAACATTTAAAGATCTTCAAAACAATAAAGACAATTCCAGAGAAAACTTCACACTTACAGCATGCTGCAAACCCTGAAGATTAGGTATAAGGACAGGATAGCGAACTCCCGGATGCCGATGAATGCCACGCATCACTTCAGCATGGTCCGCCATCTTAAACACATAACAGTCATATGTAACACAGAGACGAGCAAGACATCAAATACATGATTGGCCTTCTGTGTAAGTTATCGCTACACATAAAACATATGCTATAAATTAATGTCTTACATAAGAGTGTTCACATGTAGATAAGGAAGACTGTCGTAAATGGATTACAGCAAGGCATGGCCTTACTAGTTCACAAAGCAGGATCTGACTAGGTGGGTGAGTGCAGAGGAACAAGATTTTCACCGTTTTCTTGTAGTCATTTGGTAATCCAAACATCAGGCACTCATGATAGTATGGAAAATTTGAAAGGCAAAACACAGTTTTTTTTTTTTTATTGTCACACAAAACTTTATGCCTAACTTTTCAGTGCACAAAATTTTACAATGTTTAAGAACATATAAATTGTATGATACCATTAAAATCATTTAACAAGTCTAGAACTAATAACCAATATTATTGGGATAGCATACATGTTCCAGTTAGTAATGGTTGAAATGTTTTATGTAGTAGCATCATATGATTGCTATATGTTCTTATATATGAAGAACTAAATAAACAGTGCTGGGAACAAAATTGAACCACACTATCAAAAGTGTATTTTATGAGTCTACAAAAAATTAAATTTGGATGAAAACTGGAAATCTACAAAGTCAAAAAATTAATTTCTTAACACAATAATGTAACACTAAGATCTCATAGGACATTACCATGTGTTATAATGAGGACTACATATGTAAACATGTGGGTGCTTCTGGGATACTTGATGTAGATAACCCTCTTTCCTGTTTTCCCTGTGAGTTGAAGCATAGACTATGTGTTCTGCCAAGTTTTGAAATATACATCTGTAATGTGCATAATAGACTGTCCATATTAAGAACTATGAAGTATATGCAACTAAAATATATGCAACTAAAATAAAATACCATGGTATAAAATGTGTATAAAGATAAGGAATTCATAAGGAATGGAAAATATACCAGACAAGCATGGAGAAAGCTGTGTTAACAGACACCAAACCCAAACTACTGCCCTCAAATAACAGTAGAAGGATAAAATTATTAATCCTCTACTCATCTTTTTATCATGATCACATATTGTTTTAATTAATAAAAGCAAATCAATAAAAATATAACTTTTTGTTTATGCACACACATACAAACCTCAAAGCTCACCCTTAGTGACACACTTCTTCCAACAAGGCCACACCTCCAATCCTTTCAAATAGTACCACTCCATAAGCATTCAAATATATGAACCTATGGGGCCACTCTTATTCAAATAACCATATAAGGGTTCGGAACAAATGTTGAACAAATGTTGGTATGAGAGTACAGAGAAGTTTAAACATAATACAGACTCTTTACTAAGAGCCTGAATGTGATATATTATAGTTTTTATAAAGATCAGCCATGATGATATTTCTGGTTTCTTCTACTTTTCCAAGTTCTTTCCCCTATTGATGAAGATATAGATTATATTCATTTCCTTGAAGCTGGGTAGGCTGTGAATGTTCTGAACCTTACTTTATAGTGGCCATTTTTTAAATGTGGTTTCTGAAAGTAGGTTGTAAAAAGAGCTAACATTTCCCCTTTAGGGAAAGACACTATGAAGAAATCAAATGACATGGAAGGGGAAATCCCAAAATCACCTATGCAGTGGCCACATCAAGAGGCAGCCCCTCATGTAGAATATACACAAAGATGAAGAGAGGAACTAAACCAACAACTAGGGTCTCCCCTTATATCTGTGAATAACGCAGCCTTCAAATGATTCTAGCCAAAAAGAGTTCAGCCATGTGGCTGTGATCCTAGACATCATGGAATAAAGACAATGTCCCCGTCATGCCCTGGTTAAACTCCCAATCCATAGACTTGGTGTAGACAATATATATTTATTTCTACCACCTACATCTCAAATAACTCCTTACATTGGAGTAAAAGAACAATTAAAAATGGATACGGTGAATTAAAAAAGAGGATGTATGTGGGGCATCAGTGAAAGTGGTCATTTGATATCATGCTAAGAATGTAAAAAAAAAAAAAAAAAAGTAGGGACCATACTCTGTGAGATGCCTTTGAATTCGGTTTATATTAGTCAAAAACTATTAATTTATCTTGAAGGCCAAATAGAAATCCACACAGAAGGTTTTCAAGTAGAGAGAAGATTGGAATAAATTCAAAATTACAAATGAATCCCAGGAAGGTATTAAAGTCAACCCATAGAGATGGGAGGCAATTCTTAGCCAAGTCTGAGAATCCAGTAAGTCATGAATGGTCTCTGCTGTAAAGACACAACACTTGGCCAAGAACTCACTAAGAAAAATTACTAAGACTAACATAAAAGATGTATTTCACTCAAAAACTTAATACATACTATTTCATAGCCTTAAAAAGAATACATTAATAGTAAAGATGCTTTAAAAAGACATTGTGGCATATTATTATCTATATATGTAAATTACATATACATTTATAGTATAATATATTATATGATATATACAGATATTATACACATATGCACATATAATACATATGCTATATAATATAATAAATATAATATATAAAAATTTAAGTCCATTCATGCATATACATATATGGTTTAGATAAATATTTTCCTATATGATCTACAATGCTCTTCCCAAGAGCCAAGGACAATATACCAAAAACTACAAACAAGCCATGAGAATCTCCCTTCAGAGTTTTAGGTCAAAGTTGTCCAAGAGGGTCCCAAAACATTGTAGGATATTGCTGTTGCCATTGGTTGCCTCCCAGAGGTTGAAGGTAAGTCCCTATTGCTGACCACACTAAACCAATCCTAAAGAGTGAGGATTCAAACTGGGATCATATCTGAAAGCATCCTTCTTAAGGATTAGCTTTCATGGTACCAGAAGGTACCATGGAAGATTTCAAAGGAGGAAAGCAAACAATGGTCCTACCTAGCTATCGTGCTTACAAACTAAAACAATAATGAGCATAGAATGATATCCCTAAGGGTAGGAATGATATCCCTAAAGGTACAATGGTGGCAAACATACTTTGGTCATAATGAACAGCCCTCTGACTTGACTTTAGGCCAGCTGAACAAGAGTGAACTCATGCCTGGTACTGGAAACCAAGCCATACGTATGAGGCTAGTGAGGCCATGGATCTTGGAGGAGTACCTCCAAATACCACTTTACTAAATCAGCATAATTCTTAATTACATTCTAAATATTTATCCTTATGCCCACAGACAAGAGTCAGTGTGACCCCTTATCAAAGACATGTCCCCTTGCTTTCTACAATGATCAGATAGAGATCGTTGTAGAAAATCACAACCAAAGTATAGAGAACAAGTGACCATGAAGTTATAATAAACCATATATAAATTGATTTTTTAAATTGTAAACATATAATTTATCCCCCAAACATTCATGACTCTATTGTATCAATTACCACATCTTGTCAGGCAGTCCAATACTGTAGTATGCAGGGTCTACAGTACTAGACATGCATTCTTTCCCATAGAGTGGGCCTCATATCCAACCAAAGGGCAATTGATAATCCCCAAAACACTCATGTTACTGTGGCAAGATACCAGTACCCTTATCTATCCAAACAGTTCAGTATTGTAGCATGCACCATCTAAAGCTAGATTTGACAATTCTTCTCCTCTAAAAACCCACAGAGCAACTTATGCCACCAAAAAAACGTTCTGGCACTTAAAAAAATATTGTCATGCAAAAAAGTAATTAACACACAGTCAAATCCTGAAGAAAAATATTTTATGAAGTGATCTCCAACATTCAACTCAGATTTAAAAAGATTATCATGCATAATTTACGATGCTTTCATAGTTTTAACATTTACATTTCTGTAACTTAATGAGTTATTTTTATCACTAAAAGTTAACATTTGTTCCCCTACCTAAGTAGAATCTTGTATCATAATTATATTTTGTGGAAGAAGGTCCTCCAATTTCATACACTCAGGAAGGAGGCTCCTTAGCAATGGGTGTTAGTGGGTCAATAGTATCTCTAGATATATCTACTTATTTCTCTCAACATACTATCTTAGTTTTTTCCAGGATACAGGCTTATACCTATGAACATATAACTGTCCTTTCTCCCTACCCACTAGCATCTTGAAGCATTTACTTTTGCTCACCATCAATCCAGAACAATATTCAAATCTCATTGAATGGAAAGTAAATAATGCTAGACACTATTGTTTAGAGCCTCTGCTGGCCAGGTCTGCCAGCGGTATTCTCTGCATGCAGGAGTACAGTAAGAAAGACAGACAGATAAGACAACGTGCAATTTCTTCAACACCTGCCATCGATTAGTGCAAAAACATAAATGATGTGCTTTCAGACTCTATAACTCAAAACTCAATATGAGCAGTAATTCCTCTTAAAGGTAACATTTGGAAACTTGGTAATGGGGAAAAAAATGAGACTCAAGTGCTTCCTGACAATCCTGGGTGAGGGTGCAGTAGGCAGCTCTGAATAGCACCATAGCCTGGGTCCTATAACCATGTCCCATTCATAGACGCCTAGCACAAACCTCATCTATCTTAGGCTCGGTAGCACAGAGGAAATCTTGGTCTGCTTGAAGAAGTAAGACACTCTTAATAAATCACAGCCTTACAATAATAAACACAGGAAATCTCTGGAAAATTGAACATCCTTTTTTTTTCCCCTACCCAATACCCTGCTTGGCTGCCAAAGCTAAAACTGTCTGACACCATATTCACAAAACTTAAGTCCAGAAGCCTTAAAACTAATTTAGTCTGGTGTATAATTTCCTGTCCTTCTTTGTTCAACTTTACCTCTGTGTGTGATGGACCTTTACAGTGCCCCCTGTGGGAGGGAATGTCCACGTGTCTCAAAATCTTCCACCACAACTTCCCCTCCTCTATCCTTGTGAAAACAAGAGATGTTAATCATAATTCATGATGTCTACAAATATTCATTTTTATATTACAAGATAAACATCACCTTCAGGAATGGATTTGTGGGTTTAAAACTGTAACACTAACGTCTTGGTGGGAAGAAATGAAAGTTTCTTTATCCAATAACATTTCCCAGTTTGGGAAGATAAACATAGCAATTATACATTAGTTATTCTTTATTAGGGTCAATGCCTTTATAACTACCTGCTTGTTCCTCCAATATTAAAAATGTCATGTTCAGAACATCATTCTAAAGTAGGGGCAAAATGTCTCTAAGCTCCCAGAATAATTTTCCTTCTGTGCCTGTGAAAATGTGTTGTCTCTCATGTATTATTCCTTTGTTTTATATTGCCACTGTTGTAATTTCTCTTGCATGGAAGCATGAGCAATTTTTAAAAATAGTAGAGTAAATTGCTTTCAATATGTTTTGTTAATAGAGTTTTGTATCCTTAATGTTTTAAACATACAGCGCTGTGGAGAGCTACAGAGGAGAGGGTAAGTCTGGGTTACTAGGTTAATAACTCACTGCCAGTCAGACATTATCAAGAAGAAGGGCTATGACAAAAGCAAGGTTACCATAGAAAGCATTGCTGTTGCTTGTAAGCTTGAAACTTGGATACAGCATGGATGCTGGAGATTTTTGTTTTAGTAAACAATGAAGGCAGAACTTTCAAGGGTGCCAGCTTACCCAATGACAACACATCAACACATGCTAATTACATGGTTCTACCAGATTGTAACTCATTTATAGATGCTCACCTGTTTCTTAAATTTCTTTTTTCTGTTGTTATTCATTTTCCAAGCAATTGTATTCCACCTCCATTCACCTTAGCATCATAATTACAGAGTTGTGCCTAGAGTCTAACAAAGAGCTCTATATAGTTTTTAATATAGAAAAAATAAAAGCATTGAGTGGGAGAATGAATAAGTGGAAAGCTTCCAACACAGAGAGAAATAAAAGCACCTTGCCAAATCATACCAGAAATGAGTAAAAATTAGGTCTCAGATTTTTCTACTTCTTCCTCAGAAAGTACAAGTTAAACAACAGACATAATGGTATTCCCAAAGTAGAGGAGGCTGGAGGACATGGAGAAGGGACGTGTGTGTGTGTGTGTGTGTGTGTGTGTGTGTGTGTGTGTGTGTGTGTATGTGTGTGTGTGTACACTTATATTTAGAATACTGGGCCATACATACATTTCTTTCTATATACCATAAGCAGATAAAATATACATTGAATCAATCTAACTATAAGTAGTATTAATGCTGGAGTATGATTAGCATCAATTTACTTCAATATATTTGTATTTCAAGTAAAATGTAACTATAACCTATAGTCTTTTCCAATGTCAAATTTGAATTTGTCTAGGATAGTTATTATGTTAATATCATTTTTCAAAAAAAAAAAATACTCTGCATTAGCAATAAAAGCCCTTAAAATCCACAGCTCTCATAGAACATTCTGTTATTCTAAGAAAATTTCATCACAATCATCTCAATTATTACGAATCTGCCACAGTAAACCAGAAGTGCCCAAGGTCCTTTTTGCCAGATTTCTTGACCACATTTTGTGTCTCCCACAGCTCACTGAACCTAGATTGCTCATCTGTAGACTCTCAATGGAGGCCAATCATCAAAATAGAATAATCCAAAAGGAAAAAATTTAAAGTCAAAAATCAAATATTTCCGAGACAAAATATACCTCTACTTGGTTTTTATCTTTTGCATAGTATTACAGACCTCTAAGATGTCAACACATAAAAGATAATTGGAGAAGGCCAAATGTTACGAGAACATCAGTTGCATGGACATAGGAAGGGATGCATTGAGAAGTGTAAGTGTTGCACTGGAGGCACGTGCTGGGAGAGTGAAATTATTAAGGCTCCTTAAATACATGTATGAAACTGTCGAAGAATTTGAAAATGCTTTCAATTAGATGCAGAAGGGTCTTTTAATTGTGACTAAAATGTTTTTGAACATTTACTTCTATTCTTCATGTCTAAACACAAAAATTTTGATAAAGATAACCAATTCAATAAAACAACATAGGATGAGATACAATGTTTCATTTATAACATTTCATCCTGGTTGCTTTTATCTGTTTAAGGACAAACCAACTATAACTTGTTAATGGAAAGGTAACCAATCAAATTAATTAGTTATATTATTGAAAAGCAGAACACATAAATTTTTCAATGGAATACATTTTAGAGGAAAGGGAATAAGTACCTAAACTAAAATGGATTATACCTCTGCTTAAACACTTAAAATCTAAGTAATGACATCGCTAGAATGCAGTCTGCTTTGCTTTTCCTTTGAAACAGTAGTAAAAGTACATTTTAGACAAGAAGTTACTATTTAATGTTGTGTAATATAATAAAGTGTTATCAACATTTTTTCAATATTTATTAAAGATTAATTGTAATCAAGCTTAAGGGCAGAAAAACAGTATCTTCTATCTATATCAACTCTGTCTAAATTTGTCCATATTTTCCTATCTTTCTGAGACAAACAAGGGAGTTTTGAAATTTTTGAATAGGTTGCAAACAGTTGTTTGCCCTGTACAACAGTATAAGTTAATCAGTGGTTTCAAAACACACACACACGGGATTGCACAGTCCTTGCCACTTCTGACACAGGAATATTGTAATTTATATCATCACTCTTGAAAAAGATGTGCTAATGCCCATTGATACAGAAATAACAGTGGTGTGGGATAGAAATGAAATTCATGCTAAGTAACACAGTAGCTACCATAGTATTCATAATACGATCTTTTCATTCAATGGGGAGAACTGCATATTTAGGTACATTTTAAGGTAACAACTTGTGATAAACAAATTTTGTATTAACGAAATGACACTAAAGTAATGCTTTTCATTTGGGGGGTGCATTGGCTTTAGTAGTTAAAAGAAGCTTTACTCTCATTCTCTTCCCTTCAAAAATAAGAGATTCTGTGGTAATAGTGTGTTAAACTAGGTCCTGCTCCTTGTGTCTTATTCTACATTGGACTCTTCACAAAGATGTTGGAGTGATTCTCAAGTGAGTGATTCTCAACCCTCATTCTCTCCTCTCTAGCTTGGACTGTGTGTTCAGACCCAGTCCGGAAGCATTAGGATCCTGCACAACAGATGTGGTGATGAAGCCTACGATCCACCTTCAACAGTTTCTCCCTAGTGTCTGCCTTAACTGAAGCAGGTCAGAATGAGCAAGGGAAGCAAGGGATGGACTGTGGAGGCAAAGACTTTTCTTCTCATTTTACAAGCACTGAAGCAACATGCTTTCCTTCACATAGCCACCTGAGTTGTTTTTTAGGTAAAACAATTTTAGAAAAGGAACTGTGCTGCAGTGAGGGAAGGATAGGAGCCAGTACTTACCAGGCCAGGGCTAAAGTAAGCGTTCTTTTACATTTAGGGGTTTTAGATTGCAGACTTTGTTCCTCTGTTGTCTGCATTTATTTTTTTTTATTTACTACTATCATAAAGCAAATACTTAAATGATTTCTAGTTCAATTTTTAAAATAAAACTGTGACAGTTGAAAAATCATGATCACAATGACAGTTCCTTTCTCACAAAGCCACACTTAAGGAAAAAAAAAAAAAGTGGTGTCTTTCTTCTTTGAAACTTGGTGGGCTTTATAACTGCCTCAGCTAATAGACAAATCAATGCTACATAGATTACAAGGCTTGGCTATAAAAGGTATATCACTTGTGGACCACTAAGCATCGTCTTAGATGTCTAGAAAGGACCACACCATGGAGGACCTCATAGAGAGTTCGGAGAACAGTTAGAATAAGTAGTGCCCAGCCAATCCCTACTGCCTAAACTATTGCAACCTTGAGTTCTGCTCTAACCATCATCCACTCCATCTTACTACTAGTCCCTAATAAGTCTCTGGAATACCTAATCGAGTCGTAACTGAATCGTTTATGTTTCAAGGACACAAGCAAAACCAAACGTTATTGTTTTAAGTCACTAAACTTATAGAATATTTCTTATGCACACAATGGAAACCTGTTTGATTCAGCTGTCAGAGATTATGTGATAATTTACAGGTGTATGAGTACATGCATGCAGAGACATTTGCATACATAAAATATATGACATGGAGTACATATTCAGTGAAAGAAACACATTTGACCCATTAAAACAATCTACAGGGTCTGTGGCTTATGCATTAAATGTTAGACTGAAAGAACAAAAGGCATCTGTTGTTTCCATGAAGGGCTACTGTTGCACTGTAGCACCAGGAAATAGGTGTTAAGTTCACTGGAATTCACACAGCACAATTTCTCTCATTTAATTGCAATTAACATGTAATATCATTTACATTATATCAATTATCATTTACTCCTGCCAAGAGAACAAATAATGACAACACAGATGTATTTGACATGTACAGAAAACCAATACGCTCATGTAAATTAATAAGCAAAATCTATATTGTCATTTAGACCCTGCTTCTAAGGAAAATATACCATTTGATTACTTCATATCAATCTTTTTTCTAGAAAGGATGATTGATGTGTTATAGCAGCAATGCCAGTTTAAAAGGGGGGGGGAGACTACCTCAATACAGTTATCCTTGGTGATTGAAATGTTTGGTTCCTAAAGCTGTTTGAATTCATTAAATAGATCTATATCTGTTACAAAAATATGTGATTACCGACTATGATAATAACAATGAATCACAGGTCACAGTAAGGCTTTGACTTCCTTGTCAGCATCTAGCAACACAATGCTAAGCAAAAAAAAAAAAAAAAAAAAAAAAAAAAAAAAAAAAAAAAAAAAAAAAAAAAAAAAGTGTGATGCATGCAAGTGCCCTTTGCAAAGACTTTGGGTTAAATGTTTCTTTCCTATAGTCTGTCAGTCTATGCTTTCCGATAACACCAGGGACTCCTGGGTAATATCAAGGACTCCTGGGTAATAAGATAAACAGAGTAACACCAGAAAATAGGAAATATGGCCTTAGTTAATTTGGCCAGGATGCCTTTGGGAAATGACATGGGTTATGTGATATAGACCATAAGCAGAGTGGACATCCCTTCATTGGACTCATCCTGAGATACTTTCTGTTGCCTGGACACATAACCATGTCCATCAGCCAGCAATTTGGAGGTACCCTGCCCCCTCTCTTTTTCTCTCCTTTCTTCTCTCTCTCTCTCTCTCTCTCTCTCTCTCTCTCTCTCTCTCTCTCTCACTTTCTCTCTTTCTCTCTCTCCCTCCCCTTCACAAAATTATTATCTACCTACCATCTTACCATCTACACTCCTTATAAAGAACATAATGACTAAAGCAGACTAGATGCAAAACATGTGGTCTCTTACATTCCACAAATGCAAACTTAAACCTGGTTTGTCAATCTAGTAACTGTACTTCCATTTCAATAAAAAATGATTTGTCCTCCACAGTAGGATGAACATATGGAACAGGGCTCCTGCTTGATGTGTACCTTGATCCTACTTTTAAGTGTTAGAGTGACTAGTAAAAAAAAAAAAAAAAAAAGAATGCTACAATCTTTCATGTACATTTTTTTCTACTCTTGTAAAGAAAACTCACTTTTATCCCTTTAGGAAGTCTTCTTATCCATGTGTTTCAATAGGTAAAACTTCATCTCATCAGGGACAAATAATATGTATAACTGACCCATTGCATTTGCTATATCTATATCTACCTAGATATAGATATAGATATACTCAAATATATATCTCAAATATATATATGATATATATCAAATATATATACATGCTTAATTTATTTTCATTTTCAAAGTAGCATTCATTTTAATCATTCATATGAATAAAAACATAAATCAAAAGAGTAAGTTAATCTCTGACACAAAAATTTAGTTCACTTTAGAAATTATGATAGTTACAATATTTTAAACAGCTTACTATTAACAGGCTCATTCCAAATGTACAGGAAATCTGTTTTTAATGTGTTTTCTTTCTCATGCTATTGTGTGTTCCATCTAAGTAAGGGGCTGCCCGGACTAATTTCAAATATTCTTATATTACATGTCACTCTAAGGAAATCTTTTTCCAGATAAGTTATAAAGAAAATGTATTTCTTAATGGCAGACATTTTATCATCTGTGATCATTTAAATTATAGGTGTAGGATCCTGTTTTATATGGCACCCTGCTACTGCGGACCTTTTCTTTAAGCTATTTGAGTTAGACAGCTCCTGCCAAAAAAAACAGTAGGAGGGAAACTGTAAAAAAGCTTTAAAATACAAAAAAAAGAAAGAAAAAGAAATAAGTGAAGAAGCAGCAATCTAAATATTAACTGGAGGACTATTCCCATGACCTGCGTCTGATGCAGAATCAGCACCAGTGAAGCACAGGACTTACAGAAAGCCAACAAGACTTCATACATTGTCTTTAGAGACAGAAATACTTCAGACAACACATAAGCAGTTGCTATACCAAATTTACGGAATGCTAATCTCAGACAGTATTTTAAAGGTCGGTACTACATGATCTTCTAGAATGAGAATGAAAGAATTTAAAAGAGAGTTTTCAAATGTAAGTGCGGTGAAATCTAAAACGGACATGCAAAGGCCAAACTACAAATGTGTGTGTGTGTGTGTGTGTGTGTGTGTGTGTGTGTGTGTGTGTATCCATAAGGCTGCCTAAGGGAAACACTCCATGTGTAATATAAGGTAGAGCAGGGCTACTGTGACTTTGAAAGATTAAAGTTTGTAATATTTGTCTTTGATTCAGGCACACTGCTCTTTTGTGGCTATGTGATTTATTTAAATCACTTTTCTCTTTAGATACATGTAACCATATGAGGCTTAAAATGAATACATACTAATAAAAGTCATGATGGAAAACATTATTGAACACTAGTCAGGAGGTAAGCCCTATGATCATGCACACACAGGAGCTATTGATGTGACTGACCCTTTGTGGTTACCCACAACATCCTGTACTGCGGGCATATGTGCTAGGGTTTCTAAGGTTCAGAGAGGTTAAATCACTTACTCAAATGCTGAAACACTGTGGATAGCGAGGGCATGATTCTAGAACCATCTCTCCTCATCACAGATGTCCTCAAGAGCTATGTGAAGCAATTCAGTCAACTTATTTAATGTTACTTTGGGTTTAAAATAGGCTCATTAATTTTCAATAGGCTAATCCCAGATTCAACTTGGGACCACATGCAGAATAAATTCTGTCATTTTATATTCCCATCACTTGATCACTTGTATTTATTTAAGCAAGGCCAGGAGGCATGATCCAGTTCCTTCCTATAGAGGCTTTTATTTTCTTTTCTCATTATTTTTTTATTATTTTATTATTCTTTTTATTTTTATTATTCTTGTCATTAGCTACAAGAGAGTAAGTGTGGCCTTTTAGAAATTGCTCTATTCTCATTCTTTCAGATGTCTCTGTGAGCATCATAGGTGGGTCTGAAGAATAGTCTATAAATCAATTTTTATTATTATAATAGTATATTATATATATTATATATAGTATAATAATATAATAGTAGTAGCATGAAGTTATGGGTATCATCTTATTAGGAGAAAATGTTTTGTATGCAACTTTTTTAAATTACTGGGAAATTATAGAATTTTGATAATATCAAGATTTAACATCTGAAATGAAATTTTAGTTAAAATTTATTATTAATATTAGCAAGACGTTTTTACTCTCCTGTTGTGATTGGTCAAGTGCTGCTATGTATTTAAATGCTAAATATTGTATCCCAAGATCTGCTTTCCCGAGGAAGAGCAAATTCTCACGCACACCAGCCTTTGTTGTGTAAACCTTGTCAAGTTATCTGATTGGTTTATAAAGATGCTGTCTCAGGGTTTCCATTCCTATGAAAAGACACCATGACCAAGGCAACACTTATAAACACAAATATTAATTAGGGCTGGCTTATGGTTTCAGAGGTTTAGTACACTATCACCATAGCAGGTAAACTTGCAGCGTCCAAGCAGAAATAGTGCTGGAGACGGAGATGAGAGTTCTGCATCTTGATGTGACAAAGGCAACCAGGAGAGACGCATCCTCAGGCAGCTAGGATGAAGCTCTCTTTCACAATAGGTAGAGCCTAAGCACAGGAGAAGACCTCCAAAGCCCAGCTCCACAGTGACTCATTTCCTCCAACAAGGCTACTCCTCGTAGCAGTACCACTCCCTATGGGCCAAGCATATTCAAACCACCACAGATGCCTATAGCCTAGGCTGGGCAGAAGAAAAGTAGGCAAAGCTGCGGTTCCTGGGCTTGGGGTATCAGGTAAAGACCATGAGGAGAGAAGAAAGGAGGAAGAAGGAAGTTGCCATGGGGTAGCATGGACCATAAGCATGGGGCCATGAGGGCTGGCCTGATGAAGCAGGTACAGTGCAAATGGAATGGATGCAAGGACTTATGGAGATTTTGGCAGGGGAAGCAGACAAGATAGCTTAAAGGGTAGATACCTGTTGAGCTGTGGTGCTTTAAAGTTTATTACAAATCTAATGGTCTCTTTGTCTTTTATTTGGAAACTAAATGGTCTAAAGTAGGGTAGAAACCCCTAATAGATACTTAAAGGCAACAAAAGAATATAGCAAACCCCTATACCTTGTGGAATCACAATAACCTCTACATTCTTCCCAGACATAATTAAATATATAAAAAGCATGAAATGAGCTGTAAACACAGCAACTTCTTTAATTCTTAAAGATGATAAAAAATCTCTTGCAGTCCCTTAAAATCAATGACAGCTGGTGAAATATTGTTGCTTCAAAAAATAATCAGGAAGCTGAGCAGTGGTGGCGCACGCCTTTAATCCCAGCACTTAGGAGGCAGAGGCAGGCGGATTTCTGAGTTTGAGGCCAGCCTGGTCTACAGAGTGAGTTCCAGGACAGCCAGGGCTACAGAGAGAAACCTTATCTCGAAAAACCAAAAAAACATATTTATATCAAGTAATCTGTTTTCCTAAGGAGGATATCTGTATACTTAATTATATGATAACAAATATACAAATAAAAGGCAGGGTTGCTTACTTACTCAAGATAATTTAAAGTAATATGTTGCCATTCTTTCAAGCTGACTGATTCACTATTCATTTCACAGTGATTTTACTGTATACCTACCTGCTATGACGTAAGCAATGAGGACGATAATTAAAAGAGACCGACATTATCTTCATGACATTTACAGAACAAATAGCAAATGATCAGAGAAAACTTATAAATATATAAAAAGTCTATGATTACAGGTAACAACAGTGACTTGAAGAAAAATCACTATCTGACGAGAAATTAGAATAACTCAGTAAAGAGTTGGTAATTACTAACCACATGGTGTTTTCTGCTACATCAAATGCATCCCAGCCGAAAGGACTCAGAGTTTTTGCCATTTCACATCATACTGCTAGAACTGCAGGAAAATACTGACATTGAGAGGTAACTAAGCAAATGTATGTATAAAGTGCCCTGTATGACAGTACCCGTGTCTAAGTGCCAGGAAAATAGGAACAAGAATCAGTTCAGGTTAGCTGAAGTTTCAGCAAAGTGAATTAATTGTATTAATAGAGCTCAGGGTGACTAGGAAAACTGGAGTCACATATACAGAGACTTGAGTGTGGATTTTCCAGGGTTTTTTGGTGAGAGGGAAAATTTTAAAGCGTTAGAGTGTGTTTCTCAGAGTTGATATTCCTGGAAGCCTATTTTAGTCGCTATAAGTAAGATATGTACGGAAGGGAAAACAATGCTTATGTATTCCACATAATGAACTGTAGTATCTCCTGGTTTTGTGGGTTGGTAATACATCTGTGGAATTGAGAGGGTAAAACAAGTATACAATATAAAGGAGATTAACCTTTTGCACATTTATTTGTGTATATTTTTGATTTGCGTGCGGTGTGGGTAGGTGTGAGGTGTGCATGAGTGTGCACATGTGCATAGGTATGGGTATGCGATCACATGCAGGAGTTAGTTCTCTCCTTCACTATGTGGATTCTGGTCATTGAACTCAGGTTGTCAGACTTGGTGCCAAGTTCCCTTACCCACCAGCCATCTTACCAGCCCCAGAGACATTTTATGAGCTTTCCTCCACTCTCTGGACTGTATATTTAAGTAACCTCCCCATAAATTTTCTTGTATTAGTACTAAGGTTGGAATGATATACTCTAAACAGTACCTACATCATCATGAAAGACTCCATCAATGGGCTAATGAGCTTGTGAGAGAGGACAGGAAATAGTTTTCTTCCTCATTCTTCTGTCTGTCATATGAGGAGGATAGAGTGTAAAAACAAAGATATGAAACTACAAGTCAAGGCTTCATAGACCACAGATCTATCAGCATCCTGATTTCTGATTTTCCAGAGTCTAGAACCAGTAGATAGACCTCTGGCATCTGAACTAGCTAAGTCTTCCATTACTGCAGCCATAACTAACCAAGACAGTAACTGATTAGGTATAAAAAGCAACCCCTTGGAGAATCCAGCACAAGATTCTGAGGAGAAGGAATCCGATAAGCTCTTGGCATAAAGCACTATGTGGTAGTACTGAGCTTGAATTTGACTCTAATGACATAGAGATGTCAGTGTTAAGTCCAGTTGAAGTTTATCAGAAAAAACAAGCCTTTTCTTCCTCAATGGAGCAACTGTTGGTGTGAGAGACACAGTAAATGGGGAGAGTTTGGGCAGGGAAGAGCAAAAAAAGTAGAGTGTCAAGGGAATCGAACTTCAAGCAGAAATGAAAACAGAAGAAAAAGAATAATTAATATGAAATCAGCTGACTAAAGAGAGCAGAGGATAATGTGAACATGGGGATGGGGTCAGAAGTAAGCAACGAAATGAAGGACAGTGTGGGGTGGGGGATTGTGAGAAGCACCTGGGTGCTTGGTCGAGCACAAGCTTGGAACCCCAGAACCTTATTGGACGGCAGGAGTTCAGCACTGCTCCCAGACCCTGGTTCTTTTCATTTAGCTTCAGCCCTCCAACAACCCCTCCCACAGAGAGGTCTATGGCCAACAGCCATGGAGGAACAGGCCTGAGGCCCTAGAAAGATTTACATACTAATGAGGTACCTGAAGGCCAGAGGGTGGAGCCAATTAAGCATTCTTCCCCAGCTCCTCCCCTCTCTCTCTCCCTCCCTATTTAACTCAGGTCTGCCCTGGATTTTGGGGGAGGTGCATCCAGATCCATCCACCATCCGCCATGACATTAAAGCCTGTAAAACCCCATGGACTTTCTCGTGTCATACGCATGCTGTGAGGAGCCGTAGAGAGGCCTTTAGTGAGCCACAGCCGCTATGCCTAACTTCCTCGTGGAGGAACTCTCAGCGTTCCCAGCCACCCAACCCACAGCTAGAGGAACTTTCAGAGCTCCCAGCAGCCTTACCCACAGGACAGGGAAGACACTCAGGGTCAGTGTGCTATGACACTGGGTTAGGAGGGATGAGGCTAAACTGGTCACTAATTACTAACTAAGCCTCAAAGACTATAATCAAGTCTCAGAATTAATGAGTTTTGTTCAGCATCTGAAATTGTGAACAACACTATAGCACCTTTTCATTTTTAATGAGACAATTGTAAATGACTTACCTTCTCTTTTGTGTGTCTCACACATTACATGCCAGCAAATGTGAATGACAGATGACAAAAACGAAGAATTACCTCTACGTTGCTCATCTGCTAATGTGAAATTCTATCGCACTTCAAGATTCTTAGGTTAGTCGAAATGTCAGCCATAAATGGTGACCTCAAGGCAGGCCCCAAAGTTGCTATTCAAGAGCTTTAACCTGTATTCGTTATTTTGGATCCTATGTTTACATATTAGCATATGAGTGCAGGTTACCTTTTAAAAATAGCTTAAAATTATATTAATTCTTAGAGAACTTCAATTAGTATATCAAAGGTTTTCCAAATCCTATCAGAATATGAACTAATAGTTTATAATATATGGAAATTATTATATCATATATATAAGATATAATAATAAATATATATATATATTTAAAATCTCACAGTGTTCACTAAACTTAAACATGTTAAAATTTATAATTATAGATTTGAATACCTGTGGTACCCATCTGGAAGACACAAAGCTGGTTACTTCTATTACAGACAGGCCAGTTTGGGAAAGTTGATTGATGAATTCAATTTTTATATCTGTAGGAACTATAACCTAAAAAAAAATCATAAAACATATTACATAAATGAATTGTAAAAAAAAAAATACTGAAACATAAAATATTACTTTCCAATTGAAAGCAAATACATTATGATTTAAAATACCAAACAGGAGTTAACACAAATATTACTTAAAATATAAAACTTATGCACCATTAAAATGTTAAGGAATTTACTATATAAAGGCAATATAAACCTACCTTTTCATTCTGCAATCCATCTCTAGGTCCAACTTCTACTATTTTCACATATTCAGGGAGTCCAGATAACGGGGATGCTTCCTAAAATGCAAGTATGAGTACAAAGAAAAAGATATCAATTGGATTGCCACACTGTAGTGGATTGAATGAGAATGTCCCTCGTGGGCTTGAATATTGAAACACTTGGTCCCCCCAGTTTCAGTGTGATTTTTGAGAGATGAAGCTTTGTTGGAGGAAACATATTAATAAAGGCTGGGAATTCACAGCCTCGTTTTACATTCAGTTCACTCTCTTTGACTCAGGGCCTGCCCCAACTCCTGCTGCTTGCTATTGTGCATCATGATGGACTATTTCCCATCTAAATATAACACCTTGGTTATTGTATTTTATTGCAGCAATAGAAAGGTAGGTATCTAATATAGTAGTTGGTACCAGAGAGTTGGCTGTTGCTATGAAGAACCATACTAGCCATGGGTGGTGATGGTGGCGATGGCGGGGGTGGGGTGGTGGCAGCAGTGGCAGCATTGGTGGTGGAGAAACGTGGAAGACTTTGGGACTAAGACCTAGAAAAGTGGTTACATGTTGAATGTAGCAATTAACGCATTATTCTAGCAGGAGCCTAAAAGACAGTGCTGAGGGCAAAGCAAATCATAGGGTCCGCTTGCAAGAAGTTTAAGAGGATGCAAAGACTTATTTTTAACAGAAACTGGGCTGTAGGCCATTTGTGTGCTATTTTGGCAACGAGTCTGGCTGTCTTTTACCCATGGCCTAAGAATTTAACTGAAGCTAAATTAAAAAGTAATAGGCTAACCTTTTGTCATAAGAAATTTCAAGACACTGTAACACTGAATCCCTGCCATGACTGTTACTGATAATGTTTATTCAGGTCTACAATGAAGCGAGAACACATGGGGCAGAAATACACCAGGATGCTTCATGTTACACCCAAGGCATGAGAGGTTTCCCGGCTCTGCACTGGAATAAAGGGGAGGGCGCCTTCAGAGAAAGAACTCATGCAACTAAGCTTCCAACCAGTGTAAGAAAACCTGAGGAAATTTTTTGAAAGCAGCTGAATTAAAATTGGGGCTGCTAACATGATTGGGGGGACCATGGCAGTGTTGTCCCCATGGCTTTGGTTTTAGAGACATAAAGTATTCTTCCTCTGTGGAAATCCAAAGTCATGGATTCTTTCTCTGTGGTTTCAGAGAACCAGTAAAGCCAGGGAGCATATGGCAGGAGAGTCCCTCCGTGAAGGTCTTTAGAAAGCCATATGCTTTGAGAAGCCATTGCATGAGGCTGAGGAGATAAAGCCTGAGCCGCAGTGAAAACCCCAAATGTTGAAGGTTTACAGGGCCATGGCCTGTATACCAAAGATGACTGCAAACAGCGAGTGCAACTATCCCCAAGAGAGATATATGCTTCAGACAATGGAGCCGGAAGGGCAGAACCATCCAAACCGTTTGACCCCAGACATGAAACTACAAGATTTGCTAGGTTTTGGTCTTGCTTTGATCCAGCAATTCCTGACTATGACCCCATTCTTCCATTCTGTATTATCATATGTTTTAACAAAGGTAATATGCTTTTAATTTAATGAGGAATTATACTTAAGACATTGCCTTGAGTCTCTAAAGAAACTTTGGACTAAATGCACTTGAGTCATGATGTGGCCGTGAACCCATGGTGCTCAGGGAGGGGAAGGTCATGGCTCAAATGAAAATGTTCCCTCTTGGCTTGGCTGTTTGAACACTTGATCAGTTGGTGGCACTGTTTAAGAAAGTTGGGAGGTGTGACCTTGCTGGAAGAATTATGTTACTAAGGACAGGCTTTGTGTATTTATGTCCAGTTTGCTATCTCTGATTATGGCTTGTAATTGGGGATATAAGCTCTCAACTTCCTGCTCCTGCCTCTACACCTGCCTCTTCTTTGTAGGTTCCTCACCACAATGGACTCATTCTCCACTGGAACTGTAAGCCCAATGAAACTCTTCCTTCTTTAAGTTTCCTTGACTATGGTGTTTTATCACAGCAATAGAAAAGTAACAAATACACTAGGTTATTTTTTATTAAGTAATTACATTCTGTTAAATAAATTCTAACTCCACAAAGTTAAAATAGTAAAAAAAAAAAAAAAAATAAGATACAACCCTGATATATCATTTATACTATTTGTAACATGGAAATAATTCATTTATTATAACTTTGTGGTAGGTATTATGATTGAAATTACAAAGGTCAATTTCTTTTGAATAATTCAATTCCATTGTTATAAATCATTAAAAATCATTGCAAACTATGTTACAGCCATTAACAACCAAAATGAAGAACTCAAAGTAAGATAGTGTCTGGAGGAAATGACATTTTAAAAAATTAAATACAAAAAGAAATAAGAAAATAAATTATTCAATATGTGGGCAAAAGAACCTAACATTTTTCAAATTAAGAAGCATAGATGTTCAATAATATAAGAAAAAAAAAGCCTGTTTGACAACCTTAACCTGAACCACAAGGAAAATTCAAATTAAAACCATACCTCAAGTCCATCTTAACAAAGTCAGAATGCCTATCAAGAAAAAAAAAATAAGTTTGGGCATAGCTGCAGGAAAATAAGAAACATTTATGTACTATTTGGTGGAATTTTAGTTAGTCCAGACACTGTGGAAACAGTATGGTGGTTTACTAAAAGGCTAAACATATAAATACCATATGTTCTGGCTAAACCACTCCTGAATACATACCCAAACGAATCAGTGCCAACTTACAATATAAATACCTACATAGCCAAACATATTGTGGCAGGCACTATTTAGAACAGCCAAGTCAGAAAATCACTCTAGGTACCCAATGACAGATGGATGGAAATAGAAAATGTGATCTGTGTATTTTATTCATCCGTAAAAAAATATGCTATTTTTCAGAAAAACAGATGCTATTCCAAATGAGCCAGCTTCACAAAGATAAATACCATGTTTTCTTGGTTATGTAAATTTAGTGGGGAGGGGTAAGGTGATAGTACTGTAAGATATGGAAGAGGGGGGTAAGGAAGATAGGAAGAGAATCAAATTCTAACATATTATATACATGTATAGAAATACCATATCATCTCACTACTTTGTACAATTCATATGCATTACTATAAAAATGGGTTTTAACCACAAAGAGTCAAGCAATAAGCCACTGCTAGCCCCTGAATTTGAATGTGGGTTCGGTCAGTACTTTGACTTATGCATAGACACCTGAGTCTATAGAGGAAAGAAAGAATGCTGTTTGCTTCTTTTCCTTCTCACACATCACAGCTTCCCAAGAAATGCTACTTACTGACTGCCACTCTCCAAACAGGACCCAAAGCTCCTAATTACCTAGCCTGCCCTACTTTCCCTCCTTTTTCCAGCTGAGACAGCAAACTGTTTAGATTCTGGAGTCTCTGGTCCTATGGACCTAGTTCAGGAGAAGTATTACATGTATTAATAAGATATTAGATAAGTAGTAATTGATAAGTATATGTATTAATAAGCATACTGGAAGATGTAAATATGCTTAATTAAAAGGTTAACATCGGGGCTGGAGAAATGGCTCAGTGGTTAAGAGCACTGACTGTTCTTCCAGAGGTCCTGAGTTCAATTCCCAGCAACCACATGGTGACTCATGACCATCTATAATGGGATCCAATGCCCTCTTCTGGTGTGTCTGAAGATAGCTACAGTGTGCTCATATATATAAAATAAATAAATCTTTTTAAAAAAGGTTAACATCTAAATAAGAAAAATTAGGCTTTCTAAATTTCATATAAAGCTTAAGTGAGATGAAAGCTATATGTATCACACTATGTAAGCATCAAAACTGACTATTTCCAAGCTGAATGTGAATAATTCATCATCATGTCTTCAAACAAGTAGATAAAATACACTTAGACATTCAGGACTTGAGCTTCCAACTATTTGGTTTTTGTCAAATACAGTCCACTCAACCAATTTACATACTGATTCTGTCCCTGTGATGACACATATATTCATGGGAGAGATGGCTACTTGTTTAAATATATATTCATATATAATTTCATATATGAGTGTATTGAGATTAGATTATTCCCACCCATTCCTCTCCCACCCAAATCCTTCTGCTCTACCCACTCCCTCTGACTTCATAACCTCTTCTGATGTAATTACTGTTGTTATACACATACATACACACAACCTACCGAATTCAACTTGTGTTATCCACATGTACAAATGTCTACATGTGACCAGCAGAATAGAATGCTCATCCATGAACAAAAACGATTCTCAGTATCCACTGGATTGTCTGTATAAGTCTTTATATAGGAGTGCAGCCTTGTGAGATTTTGTTCCATCCATGTTGGCATGTTAACTGCTGGAGCTATTGCAGATCTTGTGCAGGTGACCATCTTGTTGCAATTTCATGTATGCAACATCCTTGTCATGGTCATCTAAATTTTAGGTGTAGGGGTATTGCTATAGTTGTCCCATTTGAGAACTGAACAACACTGTCACTTACTCTCTGCATTTCGACTAGATATGGATCTCTGTACTTGTCTCTGCATTCTGAAAAAAACAACACATCGTTTTTGAGGGATGATACCTGCCATACTATGGCTATGAGTGTAAGATTTAAGAATGTAAGTTAGAAATTATAGGGGCTTGGGAATAGTAGATTCTCTTCTAGAGTCTAGCAGCCTCTTATCCCGCTCCTTGGGTTAAAACAAAAGCATATTCATATAACATAACTGGGTTTTTTAAGAAACTAAATTTCTCACCATGTTTCTGTGTGTGCGTGTTCATGCGTGTGTGTGCATGCATGTGTGCCTGTGTGTGTGTGTGTCTGTGCATATATATGTATGCATCCATGCATGTGTGTGTGTGTGTAAAACAAGGGAAGACAACAGAAATGAATGAAATTCGACATAAAAACAATAAACATATGAAGCTGAAAACAGCATTTTCAATGTAGACATTTAATAAAACATCCCACAAATCATTAAAACATGTTTGAAGCTATAAAAAAAGGGAAAATGTCAATGCACTTATGAAGCCGAGGTTGTATATACAAAGTTCTGATCTTTAAATGGCAATTATTACCTAGTTTCAAGGAAAATGTATTTTGTACATTTTCATACATATGTACATTACATAGAAACTTAATAAAACTATAAGAAAGTAGACAATGTGATCTCCAGCTTTTCACCACTGTTATCAGAGTATTATTTAGTAAGATAAAGATTAATTGTTAGTTAAAACCCAGAAAGAAATTCTTACTGGCAATATTTTCAAAATTACACTTTTTGTTTCCTTAGTATCATTGCCAATAAGATCTTTCTTAACCTGTACACAGCTAACTTTTTGATGTCACTCCCAGATTTATTTTGGAAACCATTAAAATGACTGTCATAATTTCAGACACACAAGTTATCAAATTGATTGAATTACTCAATTCATAATTTAAATTTATATTCTTCTGACAAAAATACTGTTCATCATGCTGCAGTTATACTATCTTTTTTGTATAACAATGGCCATTTAGGGAATCAAATAAAATATGTGTGTCAACCTTCTGGTTTCATAATACTGTTTCTTATGTATGATTAAACTATTCAGCCACCTACCGGATCTGTTTAAACTTTCGAGAAGTGTTTCCAATTGTAATGAAACCCACCAAAAGATTTGTGTGTAATGTTTATTTCTGATGGCTGAGACAAGTTAAGATGTGTGTTCATGTCTTTTCAGGATCACAGACATGCATAAATATGTTCAGAAAATAACAAGCAGGGTATGGTATCTGTGATACATAAAATAACAAGCAGGGTATTGTATCTGTGATACATAAGTGGGTGGGAGTTTGTTACAAAGTGCTATGTGTGAGACAAAATGTTGACACAAATGATAAATATGCTGAGAAAGAGATCATGGAATCACCTCAAAAATTACAGTATCTAGTAACAAAACTAATGAAGGATGTCAAAGACATCTATAATGAAAATCTTAAATCTCTAAATAGAGATAGTGAGAAAGATAGCTAGACATCCCATGCTCAGAAACAGGCAGTTGATATTAAGAAAGTGACAACTCAATCAACGCCATTTAATACTATCTCTATCAAAATCCACATGACATCCTTCACAGAAATAGAAAAAGAACATCCTAAGATTCATGTGGAAACCCACCCCTCCCTCCACGCCTAAAATCCTGGACAATAAACCAGAGAAAAAAAGAAAAATACTGGAACCATTACCACACCCCAAATACTGATTAAACATCTAGTGAAGACAAAACCGTATGCCACAGCTTGGCCAAAGAATACTTATTTGGATGCAGAAGTAATATTAAAGGAATAACTATGGTTTAAAAATGTCTAAAACAATGCATTAGCCATTACATCATCCGATTTCAATAATACTAGTGAAACAAGCCCTAGAAACTTCTTGAAAATGTTGTTAATGTTGGTTATATACTGTAGTCATGAAAAAGTATAGACAAACACCTTTATACATGAGCTGTTGTACAAATGCCAACAACAACCCATTTCATTATTCTTCTCTCCCATTTTCTGCTCAAAATGAGAAGAAAAAGAATATTCAGGAGAATGAATCAGGAAGATTTCAAGTTTTGAGGCCAATGGAGCAAATTAACAAAGTCCTGTTTCAACACTAAAAAAGAAAAAAAGAGGTGGGGGAGGAGGAGGGAGAAGGAGAAACAGGAAGAAGGGAAGGAGGGTGGGAAGGAGAAGGAGGAGAAAGAAGAAGGAAGAGGAGGAGGAGGAGAAGAAGGAGGAGATGACATTGAAGTTGTTTTAGGGAATGTTAACTCAGTTTTAAAGCCCTAAGCTTACCATGAACAAGACCCTGTTTTCAATTCTCAGCTTGTACCACAGGAAAAAAACAAAATCAAAGGGAATGATATTGGCAATTGGCCCAAACTTCGTGGGAAAGATTTATTGAAGTTATGGTTGTGACCCATGTAGCCTGGTGCTTAGTAAAGAGTTAACACGTGATGTATGTTGTCACTTGCTTTTAATAAAAATAACCTGAAGATGGGACGTTTCTAAATTTTAATATTTTTACAGAAAAGTTAGCATAAATGGTTTTATTGTTCATTGTAAAACATACTCATTGGTTCGAATATTTTTAACAAGATGAATCATTGACACTGAAGGTAGATTACCTTAAATAGAGTTCTTAACCACAGTCAAAATAAGTTATGGTAATTATTCAAGATCTTTTGGTAAATAGCTCAAAACCTTTGGAGATATTTTGGAGATATTATCCCATCTGCATCTTGCCAACATTTTAATTAGCCTTCAGTGCTGACCCTGTCGGCTCCACCCATCCTGTTCCACCAGGCAATGCCAACCTCAGACTGAGCCTCTGAGCTGCCACAGAGGGGAACTCGCTTCAGCAGGAAGGAAAAATGGAAACTCAGGTTCAAAGCCTGGCTGAATAATGCCACATATGAACACAGGGCCAGTTACTGACTTGCTGGAAACGGTTTATGGAAAAATGCTAATTTAAAAGGCAAATTAAACCCATTAACGATTGTGACTGGCAGTGACTGCTCAGAGGCAAGAGTACCTCTAAGAGCTCTATAAACACGCAATAATGTCGGGGAGAGTTTCTGCTTCACTCCACAGGTCTTTCTTCCAGCTTGAAAGCGTAGTTTTAAGTACAGATAGAAGAGGTTTGTTGTTTAGTCTTGTCAGTGTGAGCGTGTGAGCGTGTGAGCGTGTGTGTGTGTGTGTGTGTGTGTGTGTGTGTGTGTGTGTGTGTGTGTGTGAATACCGATGCACAGATGCCACAACATGCTATGGAAGTCAGAAGACAATCTTGGGTGTCTCTGTCTTTACCTCCAGCCTTATGAGGTTCTTTCTGCTGTCTGCTTTCATGTACTCTAGGCAAGCTGACCCACGACCTCCCAGGGATAATTCTGTCTCTTGCAGAAATGCATTATCAAGCCTGTGTTTACGTTGCTCCCACTGATTCAAACTCGCGTCCTCATAATTCCACAGCAAGTGCTTTGCCCACTTGTCAGGCTCTCCAGTACAAACTCTAACTTTCTAAATGCAGAGCCTCTTGGGATAAGGGGGATTTAGATGAACAGCTATTCAAATGACCCACAGCTTGGGCACAAGGGACCAGATCAAACCTTTATGCAACCCAGTTGCTCACTATGTCATCGTTATGGGGAGAGATACTTATTCTAAAGGCACTGTGGGTAATGTCCCAGAAAGGTTTGTTGGTCTCAAAACCTATTGGAATCTTCAGAAAGCACGTCCCATAGAATTCTCATATTTTAGAAGCCATGGAAGACACTGTGAACAGTCAAGCAGGGGAAGAAGGTTGGAGCCACGCTGAGAAAGTGATGCCCATGCCTGTGGCCCTGTAAGCACAACACTCAGCAGGGAGCTCATTTGCTCAGGCTTAAGGTTTTCAGTCAGAAACTGAGTCTTGGGCCCTTCCTCCATAACTGTTCCCCCTAAAGCTTACCCTGTCTTAGTAAACATATTTTTAAGCTGTCAGAATATACACATGAACTTATCACTGATTGATTCTTTCTTTCTCTGGAAAGCCACATATGGATTCTTTATAAGTCATAGTTATGTTTTCTTAGAAACAATTCCTTATCTGCATTCTTACAACACAGTAGCAGGCTCTCTGATTCCACTCTTGCCAAGTCTGCTCTGGGGTATGGAGCAGCCTTGCTAGTGTTTCAAATCACATCACTGCACTCTTCAACAACTCCCATAACTCTATGAGAAATCTAGCCTTTGCCATGGCTATGAATATGCCCCCATGATCTTGTGTCTTTTTGAGCACCTAACATCTTCTCCCAGTCGCTCTTCACCTGACATTGGCAGATGACACTTCCGTGACACTGAGTTCTCTGCTGTTCATGAACACTTGAACATCTGTACTTCTCTGTTCTTCTGCTACATCTCTGTGGCTCACTTCCTTAATCCTAAAATCTTGTTAGAAATCAATACAAAAGGAATAATGTATAACAAAGAAACCCCTTTCTACTCCCTCCCATCCTTAATCACTGTTG
Organism: Arvicanthis niloticus; assembly: GCF_011762505.2. Lineage (NCBI taxonomy): Eukaryota > Metazoa > Chordata > Mammalia > Rodentia > Muridae > Arvicanthis > Arvicanthis niloticus. Next base: position 9,327,576 of record NC_047664.1, on the reverse strand, counting down.
TCTAACTTTCCTAAGGAAACGAGCAGATGCCTGTTTACCTTAAATACAGTACCAAATTACACAAAGGAAATGGTTCCAGCAAAGGTCAGGGTGGTAAGCCACTGGGTTTATTTAGGTAGTTTACAATGGAACAAAGCGTACCATGGACTCTGACTTACACCAGGCAACTTCATCACTGAAAGTCCATCCCTTGAAGGCAATGGCTCACAAAAGCCGCATGCCTGGAGTCTTCCTGCTAACTCACAGGCAAAAATCTCCTCTCCCGGACATTGTTACCATTTGTATAAGTACCAGGAAGGGTCCTTGCCAATTCTGAAAACTGTAAGAGCTTCCTGGGCCTTGTAACAACAGCAACTGAAAGAATGAAGGGTCTGGTTTGGCTAAGAAGCCATTGTGGAAGGTCTAGAGGTACCATTCACAGTTGGGAAACCAAGGGATGAAAGCCAGGGCTCCTCTTACCTTCTCCTTTAAATCCAGTCTGGCAGTGGATCCTCCAATGCTATTAAGCTAATCTCGGAAATCTACTACAGACATGTACAGAGGATTTGGTCTCCAAGGTGATTCTATACCTCACCACAGTGACGGTTGATGTAGACCATAAACTATAAACTATCGTACCTAGTCAGCCTCACTTACTTCCTGTCTTCAGAGACTCCTTCCTCCCTCTGGGAGGAAATGTCTCAATGTGGAGAAAATGGCTGCTTCATTCCAGCACTCATCGACTATTAGTGTGTTGCATATGTATACCTTGTTGGTCGGTTGGTTTTTCCCCTAGAATGGAACTCATGTAGATATGCCCACTTGTTTCAGGGCACAACCACCTCTTATAATAGTCTGGCATAAAGAGGCATAAAGAAGATCCTCAGTAAACATTATAAAATAAATGTATGTATCCCACCCAGAATTCACAGATGTGCAACTGTTTAATAGTTATATAGCACAGGATGTCACTTGGATTTTAAAATAAAAATCCATTACTCACTGGGAAAGACAACTATTGCATATTGTGGGTCCAAGGTGACCCACAAGGTGAGCCTTGGGAAACACTTTGGATGAGAGCTGTGTGATATTGAAGCCTTAAAACAAGACCAGGCTGAAAATGTATTTTCCAAAGAACAGGAAGTCCTATATCTAAGTGAATATTCTCGTTTCAGTTGTGAAGGTTCTGCTAAGCAGAGTGGAGTAGACATTATAAAGGTGATAACATACCAAAATTTTCAACACTAAAGTTCTCCAATCTTACCACTCTGCAGGATCACTTGAAATCAGAGAGGGTAAATAAGAATATCTAACCTCTGGACACTGCAACATGATGCTGTTATCTGCAAATATGTCAGGCCACAGTCACAGGTTCCCAGAACAGATGCTACAGGTTGAGCATGCCCTGAGGGATGGCTGTTGTCGCAGTTGGCAGAATGGACTGTGGCATCTCTGGGCGCTCATAAACTCAACTCTTTCATTTATTCCTTTGGGACACCTTGGCGCATAGGAGGTCTCTTTCTTTGCATAACTTCTAGATGACACTGAAATAGCAATAGCTATAATATATGGCAATAAAGAACACAAGCAGGGCCAGGCGGACAGCAGCCACATCACAGCGCTCACAGAAGAAGGTAGGCTTTGAGTTAGAACAAAATGAGGGGGGTGATAAGGAAGGATGCCAAGCTACACATTATGGGAGAACAGTCAGTGCAGTGTTCTTGAATTGACTGGAGAAAAATGAGCCCAGGTGCTAACTGTTCCAAGAAGAGCCAGAAGGCAAGGATTAAATAGAGGAGCAGTAGGAAGGATAACTTAAAATATTAGGACTGCAGGTTTTAAGAGGACCCAGGAGAAAATTCTTACTCCTGGGCAAATTCAAGTTAAGGGTGGGAGGGAGTCAGGGGGATAGGAGCGACTTTGGAGATAGAATGAGGTGGCCTGAGGTACTGGTGGTTGCATTATCTCTAGCCATTAAGGACGGACAGTAGGGGAGCTGGGTCGAAACAGTGAGACTACAAATCAGGAAGTTATAGAATAACTTGGTAGCACAGATGAGAGTGCTTCAGGGGCAAGACGAGACCCTAATAATATAGGTTTTAATCCTAAAAGTAAGTCTCCTGACTCCTCGGCTTTACCCAGCAGATGTGTATCTTAGATTCTGATTTCCTCTAGAAGTTTAACTGTGTAAAATGCATACAAAGTAAGAATATTTATGAGAGGGAAATAGCCCCAAATGTAAGAAAAAGTAAGTTGTTAAATTTATTTAAAACTTACATCTCCATTAAACTCTTTTCCTACCTTCCCCAGAACAGTACTAAATATTTTCCTACAGGAAGCTGCCTCACACTTTATAAAGTTAGATTTGGTCCCCCTAATGATGCCAACATTTCGCTCTCTCCGTTTTATTTACAGGGTCTCAAGACTGAGAACTCACTTATAGACACTAATTTATTCTAAACATCCTTATAAAAGTGCCCCCCATTCTAACTTTAAATTACATTGCTGTTTTACCCACTTCCCACTAATGAGTGTCTGAACGTGAGCACCTTTGTCTCACTCACTCCCTCTAACATCCAGCCGTGGCCAAGACAGCAAAAAAACCATGCTTCAGGTTGCCTAGCAACATATCTGTGTCTCCTGGCAGAAATTGTCAGCAACTCGTTATGATTTTCAGTGACTGTTACACTGAATCTCACTGACTGGCTCCTCACCTGGCTTGGCTTTCTAACAACTGCCTTTCCTGGCCCTCCTCATTCTAATTAAAATGTGTGTTGTGTTTCCATAGCACTTTGTGTACTGCCGAGGTTGCTACCGGCTTTATTATACAGTGCTTTCCAGGTGGCCTATTTCATTTTAGACTCGCCATATCTTGAACCCCAGAGGTGTCTCTAATGTTGTAAGTGTAAACAGGCTGATGAGGGGTGGTCCAGGGGCCACTGCGTTTAAATCACTCTTAAATCATAGCATGTGTATTTTTTCATTCATTCCATGTAAATCTAAATCCAACCCTGTTTAAATGCTCTCTCCACATACTGGGAAGTAGGGGGCTACTCGATCAATTATGTTGACTGTACAAAGCACAGCTGGTGCCCATTGTAAAGACTGTGCCTAATTGTTTCCACAACTTTCTGTCCTAAGCAAGTTAACAAGAGTACACAGAGACAAATGTTTTGCAGTTTGTGGTTAGTCTAAAGGATTCCCACCTCGGTGAGGATGTGGGAGGAACCTAGAAACACCAGACATGGTACAGATTCCTTAAAGAGAACATCTGTGGGGTGTGAACAATCACTAAAGCAGCGGGTTTAGAAGGAGAGAGCAGGGCTAGCTGGAGGCAGTGGGGGTATCTAATCTTGGACATAGAGAAATGGCAAGTGATTATATTACTTAGGGGTGTGTTGGGTTACCAACTAAAGTTCCCTTTTCTGTCAGAATTTATTTAGCATGGATTTAAATTTAAGCTGCAAGTTAAAAGGCACTGTCTGAGAGAGGCTGCTGTGTATCCTGCTGTTTGAATATAACTACCCACCTACATCTGGTTGTCCAACGCAGATTAGCAACCTTGACCCTTGAAGTGTCTTTATTTTTTTTTTTTTTTACTATCAATTACATTAAATTTAATAAAGACTAAAGAAGACACAGTTAATCATATTATAACATGACTCTGGCCCTCCAAGAGCACAGAGATCCCACAGGGTCACAAAGTCAAGGTATCTACATACAATCTATGCATATGATTATGAGCAAGAACAGTCGTAAAACCTCCCATTCAACAATCCTTCATCCCAGCACGCGAACACCCTAGAGACAGAGACCCTGGCAACCTCTGCATTTCCATATGTCTAAATTTCCAGAGGAATGTTATACACAGGGTAAACTGTAGGGGAACCTGAAACAAGAGAATTGTTTCCAGCTCTGCCTTGCCCCAGATTTGATTCTTTTGTCATTTTATTTTAATTTTTTTGGTTTTTTATTGAATATTTTATTTACATTTCAGATGCCATCCCCTTTCCCCATTTCCCCTCCCTAAAAAATCCCTATTCCATACCCCCTTCTCCTTTTTGCTTTTATACAATTTTTTTTAATGTCAACTAAAGGCTTTATAAGTTTGGTAAATGCTCAATATCAATCAGAAGTGTAACCTAATACCCAATCTAGATATATCAACTATCTTGACTGGCAGAGACATGTGAGCATCTGCCTCCATGTCTGACCCCCCTCTCTCTTTCTTTCTCATCACCTAGCTCCTCCTCTCCTTCTCCTCCTCCTCTCCTTACTCCTCCTCTTCTTACTCCTCCTCTCTGTACTCCTCCCACCTTAGCTCCTCCTACATATCACCCTTCCTGTTAAAATAAAACTTTTCTCTCAAAATACAGTTAAAGCATAACTATACTAATTTAAGTCAGTAAGGTGCAAGATAGACCTAATACCCAGTCCATCATTTTGTTGACTAAGAAGAACCTCTGTCATCTCTCCTAACTAAAACACTTAGTTCTGAACCTGGCTTTTTTTTTCTTGGCTTAGAATGAATGTCAGCTGAAAACCATACTCTCAAATCTTTTCTCTGAAAGTAAATAGCAAGGATTGGCTATGGGACTATAAATTTTCAACCCCATCAGAAATCCAGAATGACTGAGTTAACTGAGATTACGGGAAGCATAAAGCATAGCTTCTAAAACATAGCCAATTTATAGAGACCGCTGAACACCTGGACAGTCCCTATACTACAGAATGTTGGAGCATCCTATCTTCAGCCTTCTGGCCCAGGATCATCTGACAGACCTAGTGATGCAGAATTATTAAGGGCTGATTACTCTGTCTTGGCAGATATAATCAGTCGACTATTCTGCAAGTGTGTCCTTTTCTGGACAGTATTTTGTCTGTAGATGGAAAGAGGCAATTCTTGTCTAGTGGCTGTCTCACCACAACTGGAGTAACTCCAAAGATGCTCAATTTCTTCTTAGAATCCTAGACAGGAAGCTGTCAGGAGCAGACAGGTCTCTAATCAAAATGAACATTACTACAGAAATGTTTGTAATGTCAATTCTGTGGACTTCTGATGTTTTGAAAACCAACTATCCATGTAAGGCTATCTGGACTGTTGTCTGTTAACTCCTCTCAGCTATTTCTAAAGGAAATATAGAAAACCTAACAATAAACTCATGAATTTGCTATAGGCCCTTAACTCACAGTCTAACTATCTCAGATAAGTTTAAAAAGTTAAAGAAGGACTAGGTCTAATCCTTGTATTCCTAAATGTGTTATACAGGTGCAACGCCTATGATAGTAACAATATTCATCTCACTTTTATATTAATAAGAAGCTCATACCAATGAAAATCTTGAATTTGAAATCAAAGTAAATTTTGTGCCATATAAGAAATTATAACTTCATCTTAATAACAATTATACATATTTCTACCAGTAAGTTATGGCTATGCAATAAATCCTAGCTAATCATCCCTGATCCACCAAAATCACTACTTTTCCCTAGAAAAACAGCCCAATATTAACCACCTCAGTCCCCAAGCCCAGGGAATAGGGACGCCGACTCTTCATTAACTTCTTCAAGCTGATTATGGGTGTTGAGATATTAGAAGAGGGGTTGGGGGAAGAATAAATTGATAAGCCTCTGACACTGTGTCTTCACTGTATCCAGCTGGAATTCCAGGACATCAGAGGTTCCAGCAGGTGTGCTCAGCTTGCCTGATGAGTAGATACACCAAGGCTATGTATTCTGCAATATACAATTCTCAAAACAAATTTTAGTATCAAGATAATTGTTTGTTTGAATTCTGGAATCTGGTCTTCTGGCTGCCTGCCTCTATTATGTCTAATCCATATAATTCTGGGAATTTCTATGAAGGTGTGCTCCCACCATCCTCCCATTTTCGCCTTCCTGCTCTCAAATTCCTCAACACTAGGGAATCCAAACTTTCAGGCACCAAGGCCCTCCACTTCCACTGATGCCTAACCCCTTACCTCCCTCCAATTACTACGAGGGTGTGCTCCCACCATCCTCTCATTCCCACCTCCCTGCTCTTGAAATTCCCCAACACTAGGGAATCCAAACTTTCAGGTACCAAGGCTGTCCACTTCCACTGATGCCTGGCAAGGCCACCCTCAACTACCTATACAGGTGGAGCCATGAGTCCCTCCTTTTGTGTTCTCGAGCTGGAGATTTTAGAATGGCTACTCCAGCTTGTTTCTTAGGACCATTTGCTTGAAAAATTGTTTTCCAGCCTTTTACTCTAAGGTAGAGTCTGTCTCTGTAGTGAGGTGGGTTTCCTGTATGCAGCAAAATGCTGGGTCCCGTTTATATATCCAGTCCATTAACCTATGTCTTTTAATTGGGGAAGTGAGTCCATTGATCTTAAGAGATATTAAGGAACAGTGATTGTTGTCTCCTGTTACTTTTGTTATTAGAGGTGAAGTTATCTTTGTGTGGCTATCTTCTTTTGGATTTGTTGGAAGAGGGTTACTTTCTTGATCTTTCTAGAGTATAATTTCCCTCCTTGTATTGGAGCTTTCCTGTTATTATCCTTTGTAATGCTGGGTTTGTGGAAAGATATTGTGTAAATTTGGTTTTGTCATAGAATATCTTGGTTTCTCCATCTATGGTAATTGAGAGTTTTGCTGGGTATAGTAGCCTGGGCTGGCATTTGTGTTCTCTTAGGGTCTGTATGACATCTGTCCAGCATCTTCTAGCTTTTATAGTATCTGATGAGAAGTCTGGTGTAATTCTGATAGGTCTGCCTTTATATGTTACTTGGTCTTTCTCCCTTACTGCATTTAATATTCTTTCTTTGTTTTGTGCACTTGGTGTTTTGATTATTATGTGACAGGAGGTATTTCTTTTCTGGTCTAGTCTATTTGGCATTCTATAGGCTTCTTGTGTTTATGGGCATCTTGTTCTTTAGATTAGGGAAGTTTTCTTCTATAATTTTGTTGAAGATATTTATTGGCCCTTTAAGTTGGGAATCTTCACTCCCATCTATACCTATTATCCTTAAGTTTGTTCTTCTCATTGTGTCCTGAATTTCCTGGATGTTTTGTGTTAAGAACTTTTTGCATTTTGCATTTTCTTTGACAGTTGTGTCAATATTTTCTATGACATTTTCTGCACCTGAGATTCTCTCTTCTATCTCTTGTATTCTTTTGGTGATACTTGTGTCTATGATTCCTGATTTCTTTCCTAGGTTTTCTATCTCCAGGGTAGTCTCCCTTTGTGATTTCTTTATTGTTTCTACTTCCATTTTTATGTCCTGGATGGTTTTGTTCAATTCCTTCACCTGTTTGGTTGTGTTCTCTTGTAAGTCTTTAAGGGATTTTTGTGTTTCCACTTTAAGGGCTTCTACCTGTTTACCTGTGTTCTCCTCAAATTCTTTGAGAGTGTTATTTATGTCCTTCTTGAAGTCCTTTATCATCATCATTAGAAGTGATTTGAAATCTGAATCTTGCTTGCCTAAGATATTGCCCGAGTTAGAGCGCCTGGGATTCCCGCTTCCTCTGGGTTCTTTGAGACTGGGGGCAGAGCTGCCACCCAAGATCTGCTCAGTGCTCTGGCCCAGACCAGAAGCTCTTTTGTCTTTTTAAATTTTGGTTTCTTTCCATTTCTTCTACGGTCTACCACCATCAAAGCTGCTACTCTTTCTAAATCCCACAAAAGCTTGTTTCAATCCTGTTACAATATGAAAGAGCCATGCATGATCTTGGTTATGGCAATGATACCACAGGGTAGCTCAGAACAAATATGGGGGCTGCAAGAAGTTCTAGATGTTTTGTGACCAATGTACCCACATTTTAACAGTTTAGAACCCTTGAAGTTTTGACTGTTCAGACCTATTAATAAAACAATCACTCTGAGGGAGAGAGAATGCTAGATTAAGGTGTGGAAAAATGTTTAGAGTTAAATTAGATTCTTTTTAAAGGGCCAAAGTTTTGTTCTTCAAAAACTTATGTAACAAATACTCATAAATAATCCTCTGCTTAACTATCCCAGTCACTCTGTCCCTGCCTGTGAAAAATTCCTTTTACATTTCCTTATTATCAAGAAAAAAAAGCTGTGGGTCTCTGTATTCATTCCCACCATCTGCCAGAGGAGACTGTCATGGTGATTGGGGTAGGCACCAATGTATGACTATAGCAGAACATCATTAGGAATCATTTTGGCCAGTCATGTTTGGCTCTACCCTAAGTCTCTAGGCCATCCAGCTTCCGGTCTCTGGACATCCAGGTATTGTCAGGCATGGATTCCTTCTCAAAGCATGAGTCTTAAGTTAGACCAGTTATTGGTTGGCCACTCCCACAATCTCTGAGCCACCATTGCCACAGTACATCTTGTAGGCAGGACAGATTGTAGGTTGAACCCAAGAAGATGGGGAGGAAGTATTGTAGGTACCAGAAGGGTCAAGAACACAAGGTGAACACAGCACACAGAACCAACTAAGCAGGGCTCATAGGTACTCATGGAGACTTAAGGAGCAATCATGGAGCCTGCATGGATCTGCACTAGGTCTCTGCATACATGTTATGGCTGTTTAGCTTATGATTTTGTGGTACTTCCAACAGTGGGAGTTAGGGCATCTGACTCTTTGCCTATTCAGGACCCTTTTTCTCCTAGCAGGTTGCCTAGTCCAGACTTTATGTGAAGGGTTGGGCCTAGTCTTGTTGCATCTTGTTATGCTGTGTTAGATTGATATCTCTGGGCGAACTTCCTTTTTCTGAAGGGAAAAAGGGGGATCAGTGGATCTGGGGAAGTGGGGGGTAGGGGAGGGACTAGAAAGAGTGGAGGGCAGGGATGTATTATTTGAGAAATGAATGAATGAATAAATAAACAAACAAACAAACGAACAAAGAGGCACCTGGAGATTTGCCATAATGATCATATGACAGAAGCTGTTGTGAACCTGGCTGGCCCAGAGTCTCCCACCACTCACACACCAGCAATCTACTATTTGAGAATGACTAAGAATGAAGCACAATCATGTTAATTCTTGAATTCTGTGGCAGGATGTAGATGTGTCTTTTTTATGATCTCTTTTCCTACCACTCAGCAAATTAGGAGGGACCTAGTGAAGAGCAGGAACACAAGGAGGAGCCTGGGTCCAAGAATGACCGCATCTTCCACATTAGATTTGAGCAGTAAATCATCTCTGCTTATTAAGATGCAGGCTTGTGTGTCACACAAATTAGATATCATGGCTAATTAAAGGTGAGCATCAATAGTGCAGTGACTAAGCATTATATTTTCAAAATCCTAAAGATCAAAGGACATTCTAAAAAACTGCTAAGAGCAATGCCTACAGCCAAAGATACCAATTCTATGCCATCTGTTAAAATTTTTTCATTTTTCCAAGATGCTTCAGTGTCTGTCATCAAGGACAAAAACATATTCACGGGCAAACTTGATTTTGCTTTTAAAGATAAATGTAACCTTTCAGGGGAAAAAATTGTTATTATCTCTTCTTCTAATTTAAAGGAAAATATATCCCTTTATTCACTAATAATCTCGTTTGTCCTCTTACGAATGAGACTGGACAGGAAGGCCTGATGGACTTTTCACAACAGAAATGTTTGCTTGAAGTAATTCAAAGCAACACTGTTGCATCATGAACAAGTTAGTACCAAACTACTGCTAAACCAAAACCACTCACTTGATCAAAGCTTTGGGTCTCCGTTCTTAAAGCCTGAAGCTCTGTTAGGGTTTTAAAGTAGGGCCAATATAATTGGAGAAGACTATAAAGCTTTACAGGAGGATGTCTTTCCAGTTTAAATACCGTCTCCAGTGGCCCTGAATAACTAGACATCATCACTGCTCTTTGCTTTTCCAAAATACCGATTCCCAGTGCATTGTGCGTTCTGTGAGTTTATGTTCTCTTTCAAGTGATACCTACAAGCTGTTCTGAAAAGCATCCAAGTCCCATCTTATAAATTCCACTGTGAGCTACAGTTCACTCCAAGTTTTTTCCACAACACCCCCATTCCACGTTATATACACACCATCAGTGCTTCCTTCCCGCCTCACATCCTAACACCTTCATTTAACCACCTCTTAATCATTTGCCTGAAAACTAAGCCTGCAGTCACTTATTGTTTCCTTCCAGATGCTGCCGTGGAATGGCTCCCAGTAGACCTCACCTAGAATTCCAGCCATGCTCATTTGGCTGTGCAGACTCTGATCCCAGCGCTCCGAAGCTTTTAAGCACTTTCTTTCCAAGAAACCTCACAGCTAACACCATTATTTCCTCACAAAACATCGAACATCTGCAGACTGAAGCATCAAAACAGCAAAAAGTTTTTGCACAATTCTTCTAAGCTTGGATGAAGACTTTATCAGCCGTCCTACGCTATAAATCAACATTCTTTGCAGTTTCTAGTGAATAAACCATAGTGGCAGATTTCAACTTCCTCTCAAAGGAATAATTAACAAACATGTACTTGCAATTACTAATTAGTTTTTATGTCTCCCAGCTAAGTGACTAAACCTCCTTTTGGAAAACGTAAGTTTTACACACCATCAGTTTTCTCTAAAGTTCAAGTTTATTCTTTGTATATACAGTTGATTTAATTGAAGAAATAAACTAAAATATTCCACTGAATTGCTTCCTTTAAGTACATACTTTGTAAAGCTTACCAAAATTATTTATTCCTAGAAGACACTGATAGAAGTAACAACAATTATAAGCAATCTATATTATCTTACAAAAATTAATTATGACTCTGGACTTATTTATCCTATAATCTCAGTAAATTAAGACTCATTTTAGGAAATAGGACAATAAGACCAAATCAAACCTGCACCTCTAAGTACCCAGCTGTTTCCTGTGTAGATCATAATGGTTTTTAGTCATGGGCTTTTCAGATTGGAGTTCTTAATATTTAGTATGCATCTAAATCTCCTGCAGAGTTAGCTAACCCAGCTTCCCGGGGTCAGTTCCAGAGATGATCATTCATTAGGTCACACTGTGTCCATGAAACTTAATTTCTAATTAGCTCACAGAGGTGATTCCAACTGTGATCAGAGTCCCACAAACTGAGAAACAGAGATGTAGCTTAAGCCAACTTTGTAAAAAATGTATGATTATGCTTAAGCAATATCCATGAACTGAAACATCGATTAAACCATACTATCAATATAATGTAGCAAAAATGAAAAATTAAGGTCCAGTGTTTACAATAATAGTAGACTCTATACCATACTTTAAGTAACACTGTTCCAACTCTTCCACTAAATGCTTCATTTTGTTTACCAGTGTGAATGAAGTCTCTTTCTTCACTTGAAATATGCCAAATGTGTCCTCTAAGAACTACACCAAATTCTTTGGCAATTTTAGAAAAATCAAGTTATTTTTAACATTTTCTACACTTCTTTCAAGTATATAATGGTATTTTAGTAGTACTAATACTAAAATATATGTATATATGTATATATATATTTATATACATGCATTATATATAATCAAATTATATATATAATTTGATTATATATATAATCAAATATATATATATTTATATATATTTATAAATATATATAAATATATATATATTTGATTATATATATATATATACAGTTTTCTGTAATATATATATATATATATATATATATATATATATATATATTACAGAAAACTGAAACACACAAAGAGACACTATTACTAATGCTAAATACTTTGCAGTGATAGAGGGAGGTTGACTATCCAGGAAAGCTCTCAGGATTAGCATCCACCATCATATATCCTACTGTCCTCAGGGTCTTTGTTCAATTCTTTGGAAAGAAAAAATTAGAGTACCAATACTCAGCTTACACAAGTTTGGTCTAATGTTAGTAAGAGTGGGACCTACTGCGTAACGTCACTTAGGAACAAATCAAGTAACTTGAAACAGTTGTTTGGCAATTTACTGAAATTATGTTTTGAAGACCAGGAAAACAGACTAAGTAATCAACTATAAGGTAAATGAAACAGGTAAGAGGGGGGCACTGTAGAGAATCTATGGTAATTGATGCCTCCAAATGCTATCTCCTATACACCTGCTTTTAAGTAGTCTATTTCAATTCTTATTGTATCAATCACATACATGAATGTTGTCAATTGTCTTAAGACATAAATTCTCAATATTAGAAAGTCTATCCTTATACGTAGCCATAAGTATCAGTGAGTATATATGTATATATATATATATATATATATATATATATGTATATATACAATATGCTAACAAATAATCTCATATTTACATGAATAAATAATAAGCAATAAATGTCTAGCCATGCAAAAAATAAACCAACTAAAGTATATAGACTTTTGACTAGTAGTCAGGATTTTTTATTAATAGCTAATAATTTGTAAATTAATTATCTACAATAGTTTTTATATGTGCTGTTAAAGCACAAATGAAAAATAGAAAAGACACAATTTATAGACCCAATAATAGCATTCCATGCCACAGCTGTAAAAGAGCACACGTGTCAGACATCCTCTGGTTTTCTGACTTTCAATTCCTGTAACTTGAAGGACCCACAGAAACTGCACATTTTATGTATGACAAATAACATTAATTTTTCACTTACATTTAATAAAATGTAATTGCTTTTAGCATAACTTGGTTTATTTATTAAATAACAATATGACTGTAATAACTGTTCTCAGTGCTTATGATGTGTTCTCCCTAACGGAACATGTCCACAGCTACATGGGGAGTTTACACACAGGAAAAACTAGTTGCTCTGCTTTGAGCAACTAAAGATCCTGACAGAAAGCTTTATGAAAACCATCAAATAGGAGCCCCTGTGAAGTAAATGATTAGGGTTATGTGTTTATTCTCTACTCCCAGTAGGTTGAGAAGTTGCTGAGCTCCTGGGCTTGCTTTCTGACCAGTGGTTCTCAACCTGTGAGTCGTGACCCCCTTCAAATGACCCTTTCACAGAGGTCACATATCAGATATCCTGCATATCAACTATTTACATTATGGTTCATAACTGTAGAAAATTACAGGTATAAAGCAGCAACAGAAAACAAGGTATGATTAGGTGTCACCACTACATGAAGGACTTTATTACAGGGTTTATACAACACTAGTTTAGACAAAGAAAGCCCAACGGTACCAGCTATCATGAGGTTCAATTTTGTTCAGAGTCCTGGATGAGCGTCAAAGTCTCCTTTGGGGAAGGAGAGGGAGGAACCTCTGCAGCATGGGAAGTCATAACCACCCCAACACACATCATTTCCAGCAATCTTCAGAGAACCATTGGAACAAGAGGGAAGAACACGAAGCCTCATGAAAGTACATTCTGAGATCCATTGATTCACGGATTTGTCAGGATGCACCTGACATGGGGTTCCTGATTCTTCTTGGTTGCAGCTGGAGACACACTGAAGACATGACATTAGGGGAGACTTTTGGACTTTCGCACAACTGTGCTTTGCCATCTTTTAATTCTCATATACTATCTGTTATATCACCTATCGTGTAATTTAGTTTCACTGTGTTGCTTTTGTGTATATAATGACAAATGAATGAAAGTTAATTATAATTAAACTTTAAAATATCACAATAATACCCACTTCCGTATCCTGTAGGTGGCTGAAATTCATGATTTCATTCTAAACGCTAAGCTTTGGGTAACCTCTTAGAACCATGGTTCTCAACTTCCCTAACGCTGCAACCTGGTGATACAGATCCTCATGTTGTAGTGACCCCCAAGCATAAAATTATTCTCTTTGCTCTTTCATAACTGTAATTTTGCTACTGTTATAAATCATAATACAAACATCTGATACACAGGATATCTGATATGCAACATCTGTGAAAGGGTCATTTGACCCCCAAAGAGGTCATAACCCGCAGTTTGAGAAACTCTGTGGAAGAACAAAGATTCAATGGTTAAAGAAAATAGATTTTTCCAACCTCTCCATGAATTTTAAGTTCTCTATATAAGAATTCTGTGATCAATATCAGGAATAAGTATAATAATATATTTCATATATATTCCAGCTTTATAATGACTGAGTCAGCTGAATTTTAGCTATCTATCGAAGAACTAATGAAAGATATATAAAATTGTCCTGTAAATCTACTTGCTCTTAATGACACAGAATAAGCCATTTCTAGGGTCAGAGTATTGTATTCAGCCATGTCTCTTCAATCAGTCTCAGGATGGAAATATTGGTTCCCAAAGTGAACTAATAATGAAAGATCAATAGCGGTTTCATCCTAAGCATTTGTAGTCAATGGGGGTTGTTTAAAAAGTAACACATCTGGCTGCTGTTTTTTAAGAAAATCTTCAATAATAACTATTCTGTAAGAGCGGAAGTCCAGAAACTTGTGACTGGGTCACTGAGAAGGACACTACCTTCTCAGTGCTAGCCCTACTTGTCAATTCACACTGCCAGGATATGACAGATGTAAAAGATGCTGTGCAGCTGGAGATGAGGTTTAAATGCAGTGCTTCCAGGTTAACAGCCTGGGAGGAGATTAATTAGCTCTCAGATCCTCTATTGCTTAATCCTGGAAGTGAGAATAACAATATGTCTTTGTAGAAATCATATATGATATTTAGAAAAGCTATTGGAATTACTTCCATTATCTGATAGAACAGTTATTATTATTATTATATAATTACAGAAGTTTGTGTCACTAATTTCTAATATTTAATGTATCTGCCATTTTATTGCATACACTCTTTGATCTGTTACATGTAATAAATCAGCTGCAAATCCACGACAAGCATGCTAAGATATACTACTCCCGTATATACATTTTGATTAGGACAACTGACATTCAATTCAATAAATCATCACTATATCTTTCCAATTAAAAGGTCAACAGCTGAATAAGTATTTCAAAGAGCAAGCAGATTGGTTCTTCTCAGTTGAGTATTTATGCAAGCTTTATGTTGCATCTTCTTTAGCTTAAGTTTTCCTTCCATATTTGCTAGAGCATACATGCAGCGGAATTATATTAAATTATATATTAAAATCATGCCATAAGGGAATGAGGGCTAAATGATAGCAGACATTCACGAATGAAGTCCTGAAGCAGTACATCTGTTTCTCTGCAGGCCTTGGAAATGCTGTTTAAACACAGACTTAAAGCTTAGGCAAACGGAGCGCCAAATTATCTTGTAGTATAACATCTAAGTGAGTCCACCACTTTCTGGACAATGTTAAGGTTAGAGCCATTCCATATCATTTTGAAAGTCAGAGAAATCTTGGCCCCTAAATCAAAACCCTCAAAGAGGAGAAATTGTGTCTAATGAAAATAAGATTCCTATTTTGACTTCAACATTAACCTATGATCAGCTTCCATTTCACAGTGAAATGAATACATATTGAGTGAAGAATTTTAAAAGCAAATGCCAGACTCTGTACACCCAGTGGGTTACAGATGGAGAAACGTGGTGGCAGAGAGCCACTCTACTTCCTTTAAAGTCCAAAAAGCATTTGGAAGGAAACCCCAGAAGAAAAGACGTCTGACAGACAAATTCTCTGGGGTTTCCAGCAGCCTTGTTTGCCAAGACTCCATTGCTTGTTAATAAAGTTCAACAAAGAGACTTTATGAACACTGATTTCTCAGAGTAAAGTATGCATTAAAGAGCTTTATAATGCACTTGAAGTTTCCTGTCATCTGTCCTTCCCCACTTCACAAATCCAAAGAATTACAACTTAGACTCACAACCAAGAGGTGCCATTTGCTGTGTGTATCATCAATGGGATACTGAGCCCAAGCCAGACCAGAGCTTAGCCTTGGCAACAAAAAAGATGCTCAACTCTTAGGATAGCACCTCAGGTTCTTCACTGTTTCTCTTCTGGCACAAGGAAGAGGAAGGGGGAGATAAAACATTATACACTGTATCAGTTAACTCAGTATAAGCACCACTATGGAGAAGGAATGAAAAACTAGACCCCAATTTTTCTGATCTTCACAACAATAGCCACAAAAGGAGAAAAGGGAAACAAACTTTGGACTTCTATTGCACTGAGACTTAAAAATAAGTAGTATGTGAAAATTAACAAAAAAAAACCTCACAAATTCTAGCTTAAAATGTACCTAGTAATACACGACGATAATAGCAATATATTTAATAATTTATAAATATATTTTCCCCACAAAGGAAAGAACAAAAGCAATTATCATTTAAACCATGGAAGTCTGCTGTACCCATCAAACACAAACTATTTGTTTCTGTAAACACTTTAATAAAGGTTTGAAAAGTTAGGTCCACTAAATAACAGAAAGAAAAATAAGACAACACTGAGACCACTAAGGAGCTCAACCCAGGCTCACAAAAATTAGACATTTAATATAGAGATATCTTAATCTATTTAACCACATGTGGTAAGAATTTCTGTGTTGATGTAAGATAATGAATGGGACTGGTAAATATGTCTCCTACAAATGGGGGCTGGCAAGAGAGGAGTTAAAGTGTGTTGCAGTACATACAAACTATGTACAGCATTAATATTCAAAAACCAAAACAGTGTCTAATCTCAGTTCAAACTAAAATCACAAAATAGAGCAAGCTTTAGAATTATCATTCTCAACTGTTTTCTTTTAGTATTCCTACCCAGTTGTAACATCTGTGACTCAGAGCAATGACCAGCATGGAAAGATATCCTATCTGTAAGGGTACAATAATGGTACTCACATATTAGCAGTAACAACATCTGTCTAAGTGGACTTGCAGCCCACTGAACAGAAAGAAAATCATGCCTGGTGCTGGAAACCTAGGCAACTAGGTAAAGCTAGTGACATCATGGATCTTAAAAAAGAACTTACTACTACCACCTTACTAGACCAGCATAATCATTCTAAAACATATTTTAATGCCTACACATAAGTATAGCTCTCACCTCCCCCCCCCACACACACACATTAGAGAAGCTTTTCTACATCAAATGCAAACCATTTATGAAAAAACACAACATCTACAACATAACTCCTGCACGTTCCGGAAATGTATCACAAGGGGGAACAAAAAGACTGTGAGACCCAGAAGGCCAAGAAGTCTACTGTCAAGCTATGTCTCCTAGAAATGGCTGCCTAGAGCAATGACAATATCAATAGACATGCTAAAGAATAAAGGGATGGGGGAATCACAGAGGGCTAGACAAATGACTATATGCAAACCAGGCAACTAATGACTGTCTAGAGAGAAGTAACCCCTCCCAAGAATGAACCCCTAATTGGTTATTCATTGCAAAGCAGTCAGACCTGAAATTGTCTACACATAAACCACAATGAAGTCAACAAATTGTACTTATGTATTTGTATACACACACACACACACACACACACACACACACTTAACAGTATTAGTGAAAATAAAAAGAGCTCATCATCAATTAAGAAAGAGTAATGGGGGAACATGGAAAGGGTCAGATAGGAGAAAGGGAATGGGAAAATAGAAGAATTATACTTTAATTGAAATATATTCTTAAAAAGAAATTACCCTCCATATTTTGTTCCATTAACTCTGTACATCCTATTCTGACCAGAAATGCATTCTTTCCTATTCAAATTTTATTTGACCTTCAAATGTACCACTTCCATAAGAACTGCTATTCCCAAGGACCTAATTTGAACAAGCTTATGGATCTATGTTTTTTAATGTAATTCCAGGGGCTGGAGAGATGGCTAAGCAACTTAAAACATTTGTTTCTCTACAAAAGATCTGAGTTTGTTTCCCGGCATCCGCAAGAGGCAGCTCACAACCATTTGTAACTCCAGCTCCAGGGAATCAGATACCCTTGCCTATAACTCAACTGGTACCTGCACTCACATGCACACATGTGTCACCATAGTGACACATGCACACATAATTAAAATTTCAAAATTGATGATAAAAAAATCTTCAATTGCAAGAAAAAAATGGAAACTGATGGCTTAAGTTCAAAGCAGAATAGAGAAGCTAGAGTTAAAAGGAACAGAGCAATGCAGAATGAAAATTTAACCTTGGAGGGCTGGAGAAATCCACTGAGAACCCTGGCTGCTCTTGCAGAAGACCCATGTTCAGTTCCCAGCATATTCACAGTAGTTCACAAGAGCCTTTAGCTGCCTGTATTGAGGAAATTTCACACCTTCTTCTGGGTTCTGTGTACAGCAAGCACTACCTGATATGCATACATACATGCATGAAGGTTAACCACCCATACACAGAAATTTAAAATAAAAACAAATCTTTAAAGATGTCGTCTTGGGACAAAAGCTCTAGCTGTATTTCCCATAAATCTTTGTTCCTCTTTCCCTAAATGGTCCTCACCATGCTGTATCAGAGAACCAGACCTCATTCTTCCTTCTATCACAACACTGCAATTACTAGAGAAGGAGGTATTTCTAGAATAGGAAAGCAAGCAGCAATTCCTTCTATGAAAACTTACAGCTACTGTATGTTAATTGCTAGGTACATTACCTCTGAGGGGTTTTGGACTGAAAGACACGTATTACTTCCTGGCAAGATATATTTGTGTAATAGTGGCACAGATGATAGAGAAAAAAACAACCAATTTCTGCTGGGTTGTAACACCCACTGCAAGGGATAAAACACATTCCTGACACTGCTAAAATGGCCAAGAACTTGAGACTAGAGATGTTAGGTGCGTAGGAGAAAACTTACTACTATTATTCTGCTAAATAAATATAAAAATAAAATAGCTCCTAATGGCATATTGCTATATGCATAGATCAGAGCATCGTTCAACCTTCATCAGAGAAGCTTCTTCTTACAATGGATTGTAATTAACACAGAGACCCACAGCTTTACAATGTGCAGGAGTAAGAGAGTTTGGCATACTCCGTTCTAAGTGGGATGTTGTAATCAAACTTGTACCCTCAAGGCTCAGGGATCCAAGTGGAAGAGAGGGCAGAGGAATTTTAAGAGTCAGAGGTGATGGAGAGCTCCAAGGAAACAGCATCTTCTAGACACCGTATTTATGAATGCATAGAGACTGTGACAGCAAATCAAGACCTGCACAGGTTCAAGCCAGACAGAGTCTGAGGACTAAGAAGGGAAATGACCATAAAGTTCTACCCAAGGAGCTATTTGCAATTGACGCCTGCTGAGAATGAGAAAACCAGTTTTCTACAAAGGAGTGTCACTGGTATATCACCACTCCAGGGCAGGCCCCATGCCTAGGAGTTGTTGACAATACAAAACAAATTCTTTGTCTGTCTGTCTAGTTGTCTTCCTTCCTTCCTTCCTTCCTTCCTTCCTTCCTTCCTTCCTTCCTCCTTTCTCTTTCTTTCTTTCTTTCTTCTTCTGCTTCTGCTTCTTCATTGTTGTTGTTATTGTTGTTTATTTGTCGGTTGTGGTTTGATCTCTCTGTGGTGGGGGGAGCAGGGAGGGAGAGAAGAAGAAACATGGAATTGGATGGATTAGAGAAGTGGGAAGATATTGGAAAAGTTTGAAAAGGGGAAAGAATATGATCAAAATATATTGTATAAAAGAGACTTTAAATTTAAAAAGAAAATGTAAAAAGAACCCACAGCTGACCCCTCTATGACTATGCAGAAATGACAGAACAGCTTTTAAGATTCCTTTTTAATACAGTGCATTAAACTCAGAGCTTTTATATACTAGGCAAGGGCTCTACCACTGAACTACCCAAAAGCCTTTTAAATTTATTTCTCTAATGGGTATATCTAATTTCTTGACATTAACATAAATTATGAATTTGTGAATAAATTAAAATTTATTCATGGGCCTGGGTAATTTTAAAAGTCTTTATGTAGAACTGATTTTTAAATAGCTTTATTTAAAAATTAATCATTTAATTAATAATTTGAGGACAAGATTCACTAATTAATATTTACATAAAAATAGCATCAAAATGAGTTATAAAAATGGTTCTACCTAACAGAAGAAATTAAACACTTTTGAGTATTAATTTTGGAATCAATTCTGATTATTTTGGAAAAGGAAGAGTGCTCAGATGGAAAGATGGCAAGCTTCTGATGCCTTAACAATTTCTTGCCAGCTAAATGATTACGAAAACCAGAAACATGGAAAAATAGAAACATCTTGAACAAGCACATCATGCTAGTTCCACATGATTGTCCACCAAGGATCCCCAAAACAAATTGTCCTGAACACAAGAGACAATTTGATGCTGAGGACAGTTAGAAGACAAGTGTGTATAAAGGCATTCTTTTATACCTACATGTTTAAGTGTAGTGCAATCAAATAGAATATTTCCAGGGATTAAATTTTCTCGGCTAGGCAGCTGGACAGGACTATTTACCTCTCCTACATAGATTCACAATTGCCAGGCTACTAGAAGGAAACGAGAATTCTAAAAGCTGCTTTTGTTCTTAGGACTTTAACCAGGCTGGCCAAAAACTTTCAAATCCAGAATCCAGTTAAAATCATCCATATATGTGATCTGATTTTGCCTTTCAAACACCACAAGTCACCTGCAAATTACCCATGACATTTCTGGGTCCGTGAAGTCTGGACTCCTGGTTGACTAGAAAAAAATAAAAAGAAATAAAACTAAAAGCTACGTGTGTAAAGGGAAGAAACAGAAAAAAGGGTCAGAGAAAGTTACAGCACAGAGTGAATAATCATAAAGCCAGAAGACTTGGAGGAGCTTGAAGCTGATGAGAAAAAAAAAAAAAAAATCCCAGCGTAGGGGGAAGGAAGGATATGAAAGCCATCTGGAATCAGAGAGAGTAAGGAATCCAGGAGCCAACAGAAATCCAAGGACAGAAAGTATTGAAGATTGAAGGGAACAGGAAATTTATTGGAAACCCAGTTGTTTTTCCTTTTTTTATCCAACGCAATTCTATTCCAGACTGAATTCTACTCTCAACCTCAGGGAGGGCAGAAGGGAAGTCAAAATTCACAGTAGTCTCTCTCCAGCCTGCACACGCAGGAGCAGGAGCCAAGAGCTCAGGAAGGACACAGGAAAGGAACCTTGATGTGAGCACAGTTGGTAGCGCTGTGGCAGCAGCAGCAGCCAGCACAGAGCTTACCAAGAAGGGGCGGGGCGAAGGGAAAACAAAGACAGCCGGGAACCAACCCAAGTGCTGCTGAGTCAGAGCTTCCAGAAGACTCAATAAACTCTTCAAGTGAATCCTCTCATGGCTATAGTGGAAACAGGCCCTCAAACTGAACGTTCTGGAAGTAGAACTTCCTGAGTTCCCAAACCTAACTCTGCTATTCGCTAGCTGCCGGCTATGAGCAGCTTATTTAATCATTGTGTGCCATACCACCCATGAAATCTACAAAACAGACTACTGTGACGATTAAATAAGCAATCAGGAAGCACCTGGAACATACTTAGCATCCAACAGTGGTAGTTATAAAAAGTGCTTGAAACACGAAGTCCATACAAAATAATATGGTTTGATTAAAGATGAGGAGGATACGGAATTATTACACATTTTTTCTTTATAAAACACCAAGAAGCACATTCCCTAATAGGATAGAAACTAAAACACAGTCCAGAGTGTCTACTCTTGTTTCTGCATGTACATGCCAGGCATGCTCACTCACTCAGGGATCAAAGTGTGATCAGATTTAACCTAAAGTTATTTGAAAAGTCACAGTGTAAGAATGGAGAAACCATTTCCTGTGGGTGTACGGAGAAGTACTTAGAACACATTGAGAAAGTACGCTGGTTTACGAAAGTGGCATTAGTAGGCTCTTCTCTATGATCCATGACCTCACTAGCAACTGGTAGGCTGGGTAGGCTTAGAGTAGAGATGAATTCCTCCCTATTGAGTCCAATTAGACAGCTGTTGGCTATCCCTAAGATGTGTCACTATTGTACTCTTGGGGATAGCTTGGTGAACTGTCGTTCGTTTTGTGGTTCCCAGGTTTTACAATAGTTGAAAAGGACTACTGATTGCTTTTCTCCCTCGGCAGCTTGCATACACAGCACCCACAGACACCGTGAGAGCCAGTCCTCAGGGGTGAAGCTTTGAGGCCAGAGCCAGCTCAATTTCTGCAAGTTTTGTATTTAAAGTATGTGGTGTGATCTGTTTTTCCCATTTCCTTTTCATGTCACCTGTATCCGACTACCCTGATTCTAGCTCTCATCAAAGAAGCTTCTTTTTGCAGTCAGAGACAATTTCAGAAATCCACAACTGATCAAAATGCAGAGACTCCTGACCATGGGCCCATCTCCTATCAACACAATCATTATACCTATGGCTCAAGGAATATCACAAGATGGGGCAGAAAGATTTTAAGAGGCAGAGGACCAGGATGTGTGCTATAATACAGTGCCTTCCCAATATGACAGGGATTCTGTACTCATGTTATCTCAGAAATACAGTCCTCTAAATACGGCCATCGCTATGGCAATACCAGTTCTTGTGCCATGACAATACGAATGAGGGACATCAAAGCCTCAAACCTAGATGAAGAGCCACAGGCAATTAATGGCGAGAGAGAGAGAGAGAGACAGAGAGAGAGAAGAGAAGAGAAGAGAAGAGAAGAGAAGAGAAGAGAAGAGAAGAGAAGAGAAGAGAAGAGAAGAGAAGGAACTTCACCAGGAACAAGACACCCGATAGGTTATCCTATCCTAAGTGGTCAGCCATAAACATATATACATATGGGCTACATTTAATGTACTCATACTCAGTCAGTTTTATTTACATATATGTATATACACAGATTTACATGCAACAATAATTAAAGTGGAGGATGTCACAAATTTTAGAAAGATTCGGAAAGGCACAGGTGTTTTCGGGAGAAAAGGAGGGCTAGAAATGATATAGTACTCAAAAATGAAATGCTCAAAAATTTTTAATTAAAAAAACGTAATAATTCATTTTTCCTAAGAGATGATGGTTCAAACTCTCAGCGTTAAAAAAAAATGAAGCAACTTTTAAAGTAAGCAAATTCTTTATTTGAGATACATTTATTTTTCCAAACATTTATTTAAATATAAAATAATAAAGCACATGAACTTCATTAAAGAATTTTGGAGTGGTGAAGATGATACTTATGGCTGAAAATAGTCTCTCTAACAGGCAATTTAAACAAAATTAAATTCAAAATTAAATTCACCTAAAGATACTGAGTAATCAAAGTACTGGGTTTTAAGAGATATTTATATCAAAATAACAGAGAATATAAAAGTAGAAAAATTTGTTAGCATAGCACATATATGTGAAAAGAGATGTAATCATACACATATATCAAAAAAAGCAACCAGTAGTGTGATGAGAAAGACAGACAGACAGACAGACAGACAGACAGACAGACAGACAGACAGAGACAGACCTAGAATATATCAAGAGTGGAAATTTCAAAGTATAAATATATTTTAAAGTTGATCAATGAGCAATACATTGGCTGTATAATTTGACATTCTGGTGTGGGGCTGCACATTAGGATGAAAATAATAACAAAATGTATATTTTACAAAACTAGAAGAAATTATTTAAAAGGTTTTCATCATAAAGAAAAGATAAATGTTTGATATGTTTGTTTATACATGTGTTTAACCATTTTAGCACTATAAATTGTATCAAAACACCATATATAACCAGTAGTTTGGGATTAGGGCTCAATAAAGAGATAAGACTAGTAATATTTGTAGTAGCTGCCATTGTGTAAAAGGCTGCAGAATAGGAGTATGCATGAAGACAAAGAGCAAAAGGAGAACAACGAAGTAAACCAAGCGTCGTGTCAACTAAGAACCTGATTAGCTTAATGTACCATTGCCTAAAAGAATCCCTTCAGGAAAGGAGTAATAATACACAGACCCAACTATGTCTATAATTTTCTCTTACTGAGTCTAATGTACAGTCTGAAACTTAAGAGTCATAAAAGGAGGGCAAATACATGAACAAATTGAGTACAGATATGCATATTGAGATCAATATGGAATTCAAAGCAATCCATAAATATCTGTGATATAAATGTTCACAGTAAGACAATAGACAAACCCAAAAAATTAGCTTTAATAATCTCAAAGATATATTTTAATTCAAAATTCTAAAAGCTACAGTTAACATACTGCAGTTTCCCGAGGGAACGTTTTTTCCCTTTAAGTAGCTCTCTAAAGATCATCACATTTCTTTACATGAGAAAGGGAAGAACTACTTATCACTTATTGAAATGCAGGAGACTGTTTTTTATATTTTTTCCCAAAAACGGAAGTATCAAGATATATATATATATAGATAAGTACCAAACCTTGGCTTTGGAGGAAACCAAGAAGAGAATTACCGAGCTTTTTGTCTACAGCCTGTTGATCAAGATAGTGTAAAGACATCTTTATTGCCTTTAAAGATTTATATTTTTATTTTATGAAGATAGATCGATGATTAGGGGCTTGCACCTGTCCCAGTTTCATTCATGTTCCCCTGATAAAATATCCTGAAAAAAATAATTTAAGAGGAAAAATGGGTCGATTTAAGCTTACAACTCTGGGTGATAGTTCATCATAGCAGAGAAGCCCCTGTGACAAATGCTTGCATCACTATAGTCAACTGCAGAGGTAAACAAATGCATTCAGGCTACTCACTTCCTTGTGCTTAGCTGCATTTCCCCACTTAGGTCATCCAGGATTTCCTTTCTAAGAGATGGTGCTGCCCACAGCAAGCTGGGTCTTTCATATCAATTAATTATTTAAGACAATAGCCCACTTGCATACAAGCTAACCCAATGTAAGAAGTCCCTCATTAAGACTCTCTTCCCTGTAATTCTAAGCTATGTCAAGGTGATAATTGAAGCTAACAATCATATTGCCCTAGTATAAAGACCAGAGTTCAGATTCCCGGGACCAACATAAATGCCACGTGGCTAAGGAGGCACCTTTGTGATCCTAATACTCAGGAGGCAGAGATAGGAGATATCTAAAGCAAGCTAACTGGGAAAACTAGCAAATTTGGTAAGCTTTAGTTTTAAGTGAGAGACCCTGCCTCAATGTATAAGTTAGAGAAAGACCAAGAATGAATAACATTTGATGTTAACCTCTAGCCTCCAAACACTTGTACACACATATACATTGTCATAGGTATACACACACTCAAATACTTTGAGCACACACATTCACGCCATACATGCATACACATATAGGCACCCATAAAAATCATGAAACCTAAAATTATAGAATCCAACAAATTAGACTCACCCCAAGTTAGACAAAGTTGAAGAAGGAATCAGTACAAAGGAATAGAAGAAGGAAATATACATCCTGAATATGGAAAGGAAAGCATAATAAATACAGAAATGTGAAATCGCCACAAGTATTTATTTATTAGAATTGCTACACACCACTAACTAGACAAATGGAAACAGTCTCAATGGATGTGGTTGAGAGTCGAAAAGAGTGTCAAAGATAATTTACTATCAGACAAGAAGGAAGACAAATAGCTGTTATTGCTTGTTAAGCTTTCCCTTCTAACTACTGAGAAATCCACATTTTGCAGTGCTGTCATGCATTTAAACTATTTATTACTATTAATTTATTTAAATTCTTTGTGTGGTATGTGTTTATATTAATATTCACTTGTAGCTATAATATTACACACACACACACACACACACATGCTGAAAGAAGCAATCATCACCTGATCTAAAAACAGGCAAATGGAGACTTGTGCATGCTAGACTATCACTCTAATTATTTTGCATTCTCAACCCCTCTTTAACACTTCGTGAGATTATTTCACTGTGTCTCCCATTGTCTCACTAAGCTGCATCCTTCTCAGCCTCCCCAGTACCTGAGCCACCAGCTTGTTGTTCTCTTTTTAAGTGTTCTTAAAATTACATATATTTATTCGTTCATTTACATATACATATATATTTACTTGTTCATTTACTTAGTATCTGTGGGCTGTGTGTGTGTCTGTCTGTCTGTCCGTCTGTCTGTCTAGAGGTCAAAAGAAATTGGTTCTCTCCTTATACCAGCTGGGTCCCAGGACTGCTTGCAGCTGCCTTTACCCACTAAGCCATCTTACTAGCCTTCAGACCAGTAGGTTTTCAATGAAGAAGAGACTGAAGTGAATAGCCATGGTTGAAGAAAAGCAGTTTCCGCTACAAGACTGGAAATGGATAAATCAGTGGAAAACAAGAAAAAGGGGAAATATATGCATAAATATGCATTGACAGTGAGTGAATAAATACATTTCATTACCATCCCATGTGGAGAGTAAATGCATACAACCACAAGTACCAAAGACAAAAAATAATAAAAAAAAAAATAGGCAGTGGAGTTAAGTGTTGCAGCTTCAGTTTTAATAAGTTATAATGCCGATCATAATTATGTTTTAGCAAGTCAAGGTTAGATGTTGACATAGTTAACAACTAGGAACAAAATACAAACAGAATATAACTGACATGTTAATTCAGTGGGGAAATTAAAAATACAAACCAGAAAAAGAAAAAAAGAAGGAAGGAAAGGGAACAAGTTAACAAGGAACATACAAAATAAATAGAAAGCAGTGGGATTGTTTCTTTTTCTAAAAATTCATCTTCAGTCCTCTCAAGTTCCTTAGGGAGCATTCTAAAGCTATGTGGTCACCAATAAATGTATAAAGTTTACATTACCCTTTCACTAAATTTAAGCAGAAATATCATCTATAGAGTGTAAAATACGTTAGCACTAAACTTTACTAGTCTGATTGATTTAAGAGATTACTTCTAACTCATAAGAATATTTTATATTTCATACATACAGTGAAATTTCACAAAGGAGGCAGGCTAGTCTGTGTATAAAATCACTCAGTAAGATGCACAGGATGCTGTGATATGCTGGGTATGGGGAAATGGAGAAAAGAGAAACAGAACTTGTTTTCTGGCCTGTTATTATTTAGCACGGCATTCTTTCACATAAAGAAGTTTCTATCAATCCCAACTGCAATTACATTAGCTCCTAACACATCTCCTGGCCCTATATGTCATTTAGCTATTGAATTCTTCAACAAATAAATGGTAAAGTTCCATGTGGTTTATTTGCAGCATTCAAATTTCATTCACATGTTTTCTTGACCAGCAAATCCTACCTGGGGGCTATGTAATGGAAAGATGATTCCCAAACAGTAACAGTAACGACAACCAGTGGATGCTGGAACTAAGACAGGACTCAACAGATAGCCTGTCCTCGTTCTCATTACATTTGAACTCTTTTAACAATTATGTATTATATACTATAATGTGCTAATCGTTGTTTTAAGACTGTTTCCCAACTATGCGATGCTTGGCTTATTCTCTGCAAAGGTGAGCAGTCATTCATTCATCTGTTTAGAAAGTATGTACTTACCATCAAAACTAATCAGACATTTTGTTGGGTGAAGTAAATCCACTGATGGGTTGTTTTCTGGTCTTGTTGAGCTTAACATATGTCAGAGAGTTATATGCTAAATAATCGCCAAATAAATAGATAACCCATATTACATACAGTAATATGGTCACTCACTGTACAGTAAGCGCAGAAGAAAAGTCAATGGGAAGAGGTTGTGAGAAAGTAACATTTAAATTGAACACTGAAGATTGAATAGAAGCTGATTAATTGATTAATCTTCTAAGATGGATGAGAAAAGCCGAGAGAACATGGTTTATAGAGACCTCAAAGAAGGCCACTGTGGCCCAAAAAAAAAAAAAAAAAAATGTGAATAGCTTAAAATGAGATGGGTAAAGGACTACTGGGAGATTCAGAGACCCCATTTGTGGTTCTGTTTGTCTATTTCTAAAAACAATGGAATTCACAGGTGGTTGTGAAACAGGGTAAACTTTACTTGAAATACAGAATTTCTCAACTGTGTATGCAGAGGGCTGAAGAGGGAAAACAAATTAACAAGAGAAAGGCAGAGTCGCATCTTATGGAGGTCACATGAAGCTATTTGAAAACGGTAGTGCTAATGAGCTTGGGACATAGATACACTTGAAAGGATTTAAAGAATAACATTCCAGGCCTCTATAATGCTTTGAAAGTAACCGAATGGAGCCTTCTGTTTGGAGCTTGTGGGGTGAGCTGTAAGGAGATCGCAACAGAAAATCTTGAAGAAAGCCCACATTACTTAGTGTATTACTAAGGGTTTTGATTGTCATGATAAAACATCATGACCAAAATCAGCTTGAGGAGGGAGGGACTTATTTTAGCTTATACTTCCATATCCTAGTCTGTTACTGAAGGAAGTTTAGGGTAGAGATTAAGGCAGAGACCAGGAGTTAGAAACAAATGCAGAGACAACAAAGATCACTGCTGGCTGGCTTGATTTTTGTGGCTTACTCAGACTACTTTCTTGTAGCACCCAGGACCACCTGCTCAGGGGTAGCTCTGCCTAGAGTAAGCTGAGCCATTCCACATCAATCATAAATAAAAAAGATCAGGCCTAGAGTAAGCTGAGCCATTCCACATCAATCATAAATAAAAAAGATCAGGCTGATCTAGAGAATACGTTTTCTAAATTGAGGGTTCCTGTCCTTACATGACTTTCAGAATGTATAAAAATTAAGTATCTGGGAGGACTTCTGTGTGCAAACCAGGGATGGTTTTCCACAGAAAGCTAGGCAGCAGAGAGAGAAAGGGAGAACATGGATGCAAGTTGGAAATGTTGAGTATCAATTTCTGTTGAGATGTCCAAGTGCAGACAAAAGCTCAGAAGAGAGAAGAAAATATAAAACCAAGAACTGGGATACAAATAATAACCAGGACAATGAGAAGAGATAAGTTGTAGGACAGACCGGCATGATGATCCAGAGAGAAGCCACTTAGCCCAGCAAGGACGCAGGGAAAAGAGACCTGGACCAGATAAATGCTTTGTAAAATATAACTGAGGGAAGAATGGAAGTGTCACAGGCAGAAGAGCCGGCAGGTGTTAAGATGACTTAGGGAGCCTTCCAGAAAAGCACACGAGTCTGAAAACTGCATCCTTATATTGCCTCAGCAGTAATTCTGGGAGCTTTCATTTTCCCCATTTCTTCCTCTTAACAGGTGAAGCAGACGCCATCCCCTGGCATCCTCCTCTTCTTCACCATCCACAAATCAGAACACTGAGGCATACACACCACTCTAAGAATCACCCAAGCGATCAGGTCATGTGATTGCATCCTGAAAAGTAAATGTTAGGGTTTGTAAGACAAACTGACAATTCACTACAGAATTCTGACAGCATTACCAGGAAGTTCAAACCAGACTACATGGAAATCAGCCGTGAAATCATGGAAGGAGACTTCACCATTGTCACCATCAGGTTTGAGCAGAGGGTCCTGGTCAACCCTTCTGTGCCTTCTTATTAGAATTACTTGTAGAAAATACCGGATTCACTGTGGCCCTTACATGTGTGCATATTGTATGTTGTGATAGTCTTCACAGCCTCGTTACCCCACCCATCAGTTTTTTCCCCGATGCTTCTCATGTCTCTAACCCTCCTCTTTCTACTCTCATTATTTACTTCCCTTCCTTGGGCAACAGAATACAGGCAATATTGGTTGTTTGGGCTCTGGCTTATTTCCAGTCATCTACGTACAAATGACTTGATCTTATTCATCTCTCTAAATAATCAACCATTGAGTAATTATGCCATATCTTCTGTATTGTATCCATCCATCTGTTGATAGGCAGCGAGCCCATTCTAGGACTCAGCTCTTGCAAAAAGCTCCAGTCATACTTTAATTAATGGGTAGCAAGCTATGTATAAAACCACCCACAAATGGTAAGTCCTACTAGCAGATCAAAGGGTTCGATTTCACATGTGGGAACAGTGAACTGAGACCACACGATAAGAAGAATACGAATAGCCACTGTCGAAACTGTTGGTGTAATATCACATAGCAAAACTAAGCTAGCCCACTGAAATAAAAATTAATGGAAACAACACTGTTCACAAGGTGAACAGGCACCTAGAATTAAAAAGGTTAATACCTAAGGCCCCACAAAGGCCTGACTCTTAACAGGATTCAACATTTAGGTATCGATCATTACTGTCATTTCGTGTTATGTTTAAAGTTTAAGCTTTTCTGCGAAAAGGGAATTTCTTTATATACGTATGCTCACTTAACTGGCACATTTATCAATAGTACATGGAATCATAAATCCACAAACACTGAGTTAGCTATTGTCTTTACGCAGCTCTCAGGAAAATGCAGGAATAATTTTATTCTGTCATGGTTTTGTTCAAGTTTGCTTAACTTTTGTTAATGCAAAAACACTGTAGGGATAGTCAGTGCTCTAACATACCATGTGATTTTAACCGTAGTATGCCTTCCTAGTGTGCCCTGGCTTCAACCTCTTTCTACCGCACAAGGTGACATGTTTGTAGTCTGTTACACAAGGAAAAAAGTGAGAACAGAGGCACCACCCTTCCAAGAACACACACAGACAGGATCACTCCTGTAAACGGCCTGGGGTAGGGAAACTGCTAGGCAGGCAAGGATGAGCCTACTGTTCACAACAGAGAGGTTGCAAGGCTTTTCAGCTACAGCCCCACACACTGACAACAGAATGGGCCTCAGGCAGGGCCCTGGCTTACAGAGGTGACACAGACAAAGGGGATGAGGGTGAGGTTGATGGGGATGGGGACGCCCTAGGCCGCGAGAGGGTACCTGCGCCGGGTCCAGCGCCACTGCCACTGAGTCTCCGCTCCAGAGATGCTCGCGGAGAAGCTGCTGGTAGTTGAGGCAGTGCTTCGCAGCAGATGGTAGATTCCCCATGGCAGTAGCCTAGGTGCTGCGGGCGGTGCTGGGTCCCGCGGCCCGAGCCGGGTGGGAGCCGGGAGCGCGTCTCGCGGGTGCCCGGGTCCGAGCTGCACTGCGGCGGCGCGGTTCCTGGGCAACGCCCAGGCAGGGGTGCAACGGGCACCTTAGTCCCGCGCTGAGACCCAGATCCCGGGTGGGAACAATTAATTGAGACAGGGTGGCACTTTTTTTCCTCTCTCTCTCCCCATAGAACACGGAGCTCATTCTCTGCAGGTGCTCACCCACCGACCCCTCGCCTGAGTCAGAGCTCTGGGACAGAACCCAGGCCTCTGATGGGAAGAAGCACAGGGCTTTCTACAGACATTCTTTCTTTCCCAGCCACAAGCCTGTAGGGTTGGCACTATGAATCTGTTTGAGTTTATGTCTCCTGTCAAAACTATTTAAAATTGCTGAGGCGTTTTGCAGTATTAAAAAGCATAAATCCTAAATTAGGGGGGATATCAGAGATAAACAGCAGACCAAGAAGTTGTCAGTAAAGCCGATGGTGCAAGATAAATGTTGAAATGCTGAATTCTTTTTCGCTGTTTTACATGTATTGATTTTAATGGTTGTCTCCTTCCCCAGTCATATGGGAGTCAGGGCTGGGATTCGGCTGTCTGCTTCGGCCTCACCACAACCCCCTTTACCATCTCCCTGGGTATGAAGAACTGTTTCTTAAAAAGAAATTGGACAATAACTAAATCCCTAAAGGTTTTCCTTTCATTCAAACAAAAACAACCTGCCAGAAATTAGAATTAATTGTAAGTTAAATAAATTTCAATTTATATAATACTCATAAAGTATTTATAAATAATATAAATAAATGTATTTATATGTTTACACATAAATATATGTTGAATTTATATATTATATATAAATTATTAGATTCATATGGTATCCTTGGATCCAGACAACCTGTGCTTCATTCCACCTGCTTCAGAAGCACGCTTAGACTGCAGCACCCCAATGCTCTTCAGTGTGGAGTCTGTAGCTTGCAGCTAGTTATACACAATCATCAAGAATAAACTTGTGCAGGGTGCCTGCAGTCTCCTGGAGACCCAGGCAGGTGTCTGTGGCCAAGACGCTAGCTGGCTCTACTATTTCCACAGTAATAGGAATCAAGAGTGCACAGGTGCACACGCTTGCACGAGTATACAATGATTAACTTCTAAAACCTAATATGAACAGACTTTGAAGAGATTCATCATTTTTTGAGAATTTCATACAAGATATTTTGAACACATTCACTCTCTGTACCCTAAATCCTCCCAACCTCCTTCTGCATCCCTTCTAGCAAAGTTTAAGATATCTTTTGGCATTATCCTTTCCCCCATCAAGTCCAGTTCATGTTGCCCATCTAGTCTTTGGAAAGGGAACTGCCCTGGTAGGTACGCGCGTGCGCAGCTGACTCTCCCTCTCCGAGCAGCTATCACATACTAAGCTATTCGGCTACTGGCGGGATTTCATAGCCACTTTCCCCACTCTACCCCAGGGTTTTGTCTGGCTGGAGTTTGTGCTGGTCTTATACATGCTGTTAACAGTTGCTATGCGTTTGTCTTTGCAATTGCCCTGTGGTACCTGGAAAACATTATTTCCTAGATGTTATCCTTCACCTGGGGTTCTTCCTGTCTTAATCCTCTCTTCCCTGAGCCCTGGGGGGTTGGAGTGTGATATGTACGTCCCATTTAGAGTTGAGCACTGAACGATCTTATTTTCTGTATACAAGCCTAAAAAGATCTAGGTAGCACAGAGCTTTGAGGCACATGATGTAATTCTCTCTCCTCACTGGGTAGGTTAACTTGGAGTCCCAACTCTGAAGAGAATGCTCTGTGGTTACATGTGTGTACAGTTTTTTGGCATCCATGAAAGTGGCTCACAACCACTAGATCGTCTAACCCCAGGGAGATCTGACTTTTCTAGCATCTGGAAACCCCTGCTGACACACATATACACATGGGTTCTTCATTTTATTTTGTCTTTTCATTTAAGAAAACATAAAATAGATTTATTCAAGTTACAAATAATAACAAAAATAAAAATAAACTTGGATTTCAAACCAAGCGTCCTGGAGCATGGCTATAATTATATTGCTTAGGAAGCCACGGTAGAAAAATGACCATGAGGTTAAGGCCAGCCGAGGCTACACAGCTCATTCCAGGCCAGCTAGATCTACAGAGAAAGAGCCTGTGTCACACCACCAAGAATAAAACAGGCTCCGAAAGCTGGTAGAGATAACATCGCTAAGCAATCACATGGATGTTTAATGCCATATTTCAAACCTGAACTCTATTTTCTTTCTACCTTATGTGACTAAGCTATTTTTGTTTCAGCGTTCTAATAATTTAAATATAAAAGATATGAACACCTACTGGAAATTAAAACGAAGCAAATTTCCTCTTTCCTTTGTGATTTTATTGATTTTAGGTAATGTCTCAAAGTACCTGTCTTCTCTTGATTTCTAGCTGTCTTTTGAGAAATTTTCTTGACTCCCTTCTCTCATTAAGCCCTCCATCCAACCAACACCCAAGCTAATCTGCCAAAAGATATTTCAAAAATCTAGAAGGCACTGCTGACATTTGGCTCCTATTTTCCTGCCATTCATATTTAGAAGATTACAATGCAACTCAGTGGGAAAGATTTAAGAATTGAGTGTTAGATCACATTTGGTCAGGAATGCTTCACAAACCAAATGGTGCAAAGAGGGTTCTTTAGCCTCTGTTTTTCTTAACTATAGAAGGTGATTATAAAAGCTCCTAATAATTGCAAAATTCAAATGAACAATATATCGTGTTCAACATACAGTCTCCAGCACTTACTACTGACTACATCTGCAGTAACAGAATAGTTTAGTTTCAGTTTTCCAACCACAACGACATTGAAATTTTGAGTTTTGCAGTTCTTTGTTGTACAGGCTATTCTATACACGATATTTTTTTCTTTAATTTTTGTTTTATATTCACAGGTGTTTTGATTGCATGACCATTTCAGAGCATCAAGTGTGCAGCACCTGCAGAAGCCAGAGAAGAGTTGGAACACCTTCCCAACTGCGCATAAAAAGAATTGTAACAGAATCATTGGATGTACCCACTAAATATCAACTGACACACAACAATCACGACTCCCAGTAGAGAACATGAGCTGCTGATGTGGCTGCTGCTGAAGATGACATTGCTGAGCATTTATCATGGACCACATACAATTCTAAGGAATTTCTGTGAATGTTGTCAATTTCATTTTTCATTTTAAACAACCTAAGCATGGAGAATGTAAGCTGCTTGCAGCACAAAGCCATTAATAAGGAAGACAGAATTCAACTTCAGTAGTTTGACTTCAGTCATTGTCTTTGTGGTGGTGATGCTGCTTTGCTGAAATCACACGCACCCAAATATATGATCTTTGAAGCATAACTTCTTTCCCATTATCTCAAACATTCAATCATTAGATGACACTTATTACAAATGTCAAATCTCTTAATATAAGGTAACTGACTCCCCTTCCCTCTTCACAAGTTGTTCAAATTGCATCAGAAACCTGGGCAGAGATTTAAATCTCAGAGACTCAGAGAGACAAATGTACATTTGACCACTGAAGGCTTCCGTTCATCTCATTACTCTGAAATCATTATGAGAATATCAATAGGGTTTTATTATTTTTATTATCAATAGGTCAGAAGGAATCATTTACATTGTTTCTAAAATTCAGGATTTACTCCATCCCTCGACACTTAAATGTTTTGCTTAAATCTCTTCACAAATAGCATCAGGGGTACATGTGAAGGACAGTGATGGTGTTTGTTCTCTTAGCAGATGCAAGACTCTGAGTGCAGTACCCAGCACTCAGTCATCATTATCATCCAGCAAAAATTCAACTTCTTCTCCCACCTCTCTATCTTAGCTACATACGGTGTCTTCATATTTCTGCACATAATAAAAATACCAACTAGCATAAATAAAGGTTTTGCCCCTGCTTGGATTGCTATACCTTTAGGAAAATGTGATTTGTTTCCCCTTCTGATCTAAAATTGTGTTTTGAATAGTTACAGGCTGATGACAGAATGTTACAAAGAATACTACCTAAGTACAGAATTTTTAAATCTAATCTTACAATCTCTATTATTTGAAATGCATAGAATATTTTATTTACTTTCATGCTTCTAAGGAACTAGATGAGAAAAGTAACAATTATAGTAATCTATACTTAACTCATAATTATCCAATGATTTCCACATACTATGCATTAGCATAAAACTTTTTCATGTGCTAATTCATGCAATCTTAGTAACAGCCACTTCATATAGGCTTCTTTAATACAGCCATTTCGGATGTGGATACTGAGAGTTAAAAATCACCAACCAAAAGTGACCAAGTGCTCAACATATCTAAAGACTCAGCTGTCTACAAACCCAGTCAGAATGAAAGCAGCCATCTCTCTAGTGATGCAGCTGTCTGCAGACTCAGTCTTGACCAACGTGATAGAGCTAACTAATGATTCAGCTGTTGTACAGATTTCCCGTGACTAAAGTGATCCATCCATCCAGTGACTCAGTCTATAGTCATGACGTAAATGATAGATCCACCCAATTATTCACTTGTCTATAGACCCAGTTATTAGGCACCAAAGCTTTGCTGCTTGCAGCTTATGTAGACTACCCTTGTAATAGAGCAGAGGAATTACTACCTGATACCATCTCCCTCATCATTTGATAGACAGATTAATTAGAACATGTCTCTCACACACAGTAGGAAAAATATATTTATCCATTTAAACTATAACATCTATGAAATTCTTGGCAGCACTGGCTATGACACTTTATGAATAAATTAATTAATGTTTAAAATAATCCCAAAGCCAATAATTCTAAAATATCATTGATATGCTTAACTTTACTTGCCTCCTTCTTCTGTCATTAACTCAAGTACCTGCCCCATGCTTTTATTTTTCAAAAGATTTATCTATGCCAGGCAATGGTGGCACACACCTTTAATCCCAACTGGGGACACTGGGGAGTCAGAGGCAGGTGGATCTCTGTGAGTTCAGGGCCAGCCTGGTCTACAGAGTGAGTCCCAGGACAGCAAAAACTACATAGAGAAAGCCTGTCTCAAAAAGTGTGTGTGTGTGTGTGTGTGTGTGTGTGTGTGTGTGTGTGTGTGTGTTCATGTTCGAGTGTTTTGCCTGTACGGGCATAAGTGCACTATGTGTGTATGTACCTAGTACCTGCAGAGCCCAGAGGAAGGAGCACAATTCCTCAGAACTGGCCATGAGAGTGCAGGAAACTGAACTCTGCTCCTCTGAGAGAGCAGCAAGTGTGCTTAAACCACAAAACTGTATCTCCAGTCCTCTCCCCATCTCCATGCTGTTTCGTATTGCTTTGAACCAGAATGGAAAGATGGCCTTGAATCAGATGGAAAGATGGGAAGTGATAGAGACATGGGAAGGAAGAAATCCTTGACCTAGAAGTCTGGATAAAGCCTCTTGCCAAGTGACAAGAGTAATCATAATCCCAGCATAGTTAACATTTGCTCAAAGACTTTCTCTTTTCTCATCTCTAAGCCTGAAGTTTACCAAGAATCTTACTACCTGATTTACCTACCATAACTACTCAGTATAGTAAAAAGACTTGTCCAGAGATCATACAACATTGGTGGGTCTGAGTTCTAGCTTATCAGATTATAATCCCATCCAAGACCAACCCCCAAGGCCACACCATAATTTCATCTACCAAAAAGAAAGGAGAAATGGGTGGATTAAAGGTTTCTCAGAAACCCTCTGAGATATAATTTGAGAGCCACAATGTTTTGTAGGAATCACACTAAGGCACATAAAACCTGTATGGAAAGTAAGGCTGGTGAGATAATCTTTAGGTAAAGCATTGACAGAACAAGGGTGAGAACTAGAGTTCAGATACCTAAAAACTTACTTAAAAGCCAGATAGGCAAGGCAGCTGCCTATATCCCAGCACTCTGTGGGGCAAAGAAAGGTCTTCAGATCAAGCTGGCTAGCTAGCCTAGCCAAAATATGCTAGCTCCAGGTTCAGTGACATACCCCACCTCAGTAAATAAACTGAAAAATGATAGAAGAAGGTAGCCAACACAGACACACCAATGCATAGTGTCCCCTCATACTTTACACACACACAGAGACAGAGAGAGAGAAAGAGAGACAGAGACAGACAGACAGAGACAGATAGACAGACAGAGACAGAGACAGACAGAGAGAGATAGAGAATAGACTATAAATACCCATATCATATATACATTCTCACACCAAATTAAACATAACTATAGTAAATAAAAAGATTAAAAATTATCTTAATAAACTGTTACTATTCTCTGAATAGCTCATACCCATTCTATTTGATGTGCTTTTTCCCCCTTAATACCTTTCCATTTTTAATAAGCTCAAACTGTGCCTCACAATGCCTCCTCCTCACAGTCTCTCCTGCATCTAAGCCAAAGATCCTGTTTCAACTGAGTTGAGGTCCTTAAAAGATTTGGGAACTTCTCGGCTTCTGAGGGTGACAATGTGGAACTGTGCTTCTGTCTCTGGCTGTTGACAATCTGTGCCATTGAGACAATACGTCCCAATTCACCTGGTCCCTTCTTAGTTAATACCTTTCCTGTCCTGCTTAGAATTAACCAAACTTAACCAAAGAGATTTATTTAATAACCAAATAAAACAAAGAGGGTAAATAGATCCTCACACTGTGGTGCTTTCTAGCTTCTGTCCAGTCTCTTCCTGCAGTGTGTGAGGCATTTGTTCTGAGAATGGATTCTCAGTTTAGCACATGATTACATCTGCAAGATGACCCTGGCAAGCCTCTTCTTTGCTTGATTTCTTCCAGATGCAACATCTCCACTATCTCCCTTTCAAAGCCAGTGAGCAGAATGCCAGCTGACAAAATGAAATGTGTCTTGAGACAAGCAGCGAGGGAGTCCTAACTCTCTCTGATCTTGGGTGCTGATGGTGGAGGATAAACCAAGCTCATTACTCTGACAGTTCTTTGTTCTACTAGCTAGTCTGGCTCCTGATTGTCCAGTGACTTCTCTGAAGCTGAGTCAAGGAAATATTTTAAGTTATGTATACATAAACAACATGATAAAGGCTGTACAGTCCTGCCACACATGGGAGAGAAAAGTCAGCACTTGGGACACAAGAGGTTCTTTTGTGTTTTTTCCCCCATGCAATACTGCAAATATACAGTTTCTATTAACTTTATTTTTTCTCTGCTACTACATTTTATTTTGCAACAAAATCAGGAGATACAAAGTTCTTACTAAAGTATCAGCTATTAAGAAGACAATGCTTGAACACATGGAGGTACAGACCTGGAATATGTAACCAGAACCCATCTGTTAAACCTGACCCAGGTAAAAATGTATTTTAAATCAATCCTACCTAGTTACATTCCAAGAGTCACATTCCAAGCTTATTGTTGCTGCTGTCATTTGCATGGAAGAGTTAATTAGTCTGCTTCACCAGCGAGCAGGAAGTCCTTAGTAAGACATGTTTGTTACTTGGTCCTCACTGGTTTTCAGTAGAATCATGGCTTAGCCAATTATAACGAAAGTTGTTTTTCTAGGAATCTAGGAATCAAAGGAAGTCCGTTAAGCTTTTATTGCACCAGAGGAAAAGATCTGATTTTATTGAGAATGCTGCTATAAATTTGTTTTAAAGTTCCACATTGGAAATAAAATTATTTAATTGTTGCTGTATTGATACAAACAGAACTTTTTTGTAAAGCACAGAAGTGTAAGATAAACAAAACCCGTGTTAAAGAGTCTGTGAAGAAGACAAACCACTGCATGGGAAACGGATGGGACACACAAACAGCCCATTAATGTGAACAGGTTCAGGAAGTGCGTCTTCTAATTAGCACTGAAAGGCTAATAAGGAATAGTGAGGTATCTGAGAACAGCAGAGAATGTCTCAGTGAGCTGGGGTCTTAGAAACTTGATGGCTGCTGAAGCCATCTGCAACCCAGTGGCTTTCAGGTTCTCTTCTTCCAGAGCTCAAGAATGAAACTCAAAAGACTTAGAGGATGGGATTTAGAGAAAAGTCTATTATTAAAAATTTACACATCAGAGCTGAAGACGGGGATGAGAGAGCATCGTTTGTGTTGGGCATAGAGATAAACCACTTATGGCTAACAAGCAGCTGGTGGCAAAAGGTGGGGGAGGTGCTTCAGTGTAAGGAAGCTCAGGAGTTCTAGAAAAAGAGTAAACTCTGGCCAGAGCTGGGCTAGGACAGGGAAGTTGGCTCAGATATTTTGGTCATCCTGATAAAGCCTTAGAATCAGTGATCACAGGAGTGTTCACAGAATTTTGTTTATTGCCTCGCTTGTTCTTCGACTACTTGTGTTTATTGTCTTGCTTGTTCCTTGACTATTTGCATCTATTGTATTGCTAGTTCCTCAACCTAGAACTGACCTTAATACCTGCATGTAATTAAAATGGTATAAAAGCAAAAAGGAAGAGGAGGGATGTGATAGGGGGGTTCTAGGGAGGGGAAATTGGGAAAAGGGAAGGCATCTGAAATGTAAATAAATAAAATATCCAGGAAAAAAGGGGAAAAAGAAACAGAAGAGAGGAAAAAGGGAAAGCTGAATGTTTCTTAGGACTCAGAAATGTGGGTAGACCCTCCCTCAAAATCCTCATGTTGGCTTCTAGAGACTGCACTAAGGGCAAAGATTTGGGGAAGAAAAGACACATTATCCCTTACAGGCATAATTATTCCTCCTATCTCTTTAAACATGAACCCTTCCTGAGAGGTAGTTCTTCAGTGATTCTGACACAGGCGGATTACTTCTTATTGAAGAAGACAAAGGCACATCTGCACCCGTGGGAGATTCCACTCATCACTGTAATAATGTGGGCATGAAACCAAACTAGGAAACATATCACTTATCTATGATTGCTTTACAATGAACCAGTGTCAATAAATAAATAACAAAAAGCTTCAGCATAAGAACATGGTGCTCACTCCTCACTTGTGATCTTGAATCTGATTTTAGAGACTCTGAATTGGTGTCAGACTGACATGGTCTTCAATGCTCCTGCTGAGGGTTCCTTTGTAATATGATAATGTTTTGCTCAAAGAGGCTTGAAAAATAAAGAAACAATTAATATTTATCTTTATTACTTTAAGTGAATTTAAAATGATTAAATTTGAAATTATATGATTGGGATTTTGAGTGTTTAGAATATGGGGAAAGGTGTTTCAATAACCTTTTTTGTGGTTGTCTTATAAATGAGGATGAAATTAATTTTAATGGCAAAGCTTATACCCTCATGACCTTTCATTTAAAATTGTCAACAAAGTATGTCCTGTTAGTGTTCACACACACACACACAACACAACACATTGAACTGTTAACTACTGAAAGACACAACATGCTTAGTGAGTTCTGCCTGGAAATTTGTTTGAAAAGTAAAACTATTATGAAATAAAACACCGCACCTTAAAATGATTCATGCTGCTATTCTCACTCTGGTGGCTGAGGTAAGAGGCTTGCAAGGTCATTGCCAGCCTAGGTTGGGCTATCCATGGAGTTTCAAGTCAGCCTGAGACAGAGTTCTGATTTTGACATATAGTAACAGAAAGCTAACAGGATCTGACTATAGGTGTGCCTGAACTTTAGGCTGGATTTGAAATGCCTCCCCAACTCCAATAAGAACCCAGAATCCCTTGCTATGTGGCACCCAGAATCCCTTGCTCTGTGGTATTCAGAATTCCTTGCTTATATGGGCTTCTTTAAGTTGGTTTCTCTCTTCACTGAACACATTAGAGATTCTGGCTCCTGTATGCTAAGACAGTACTCTGTGTGATGCAATGCAGTCATAAGTGCTTTACAGTGGGGAGAAGGACTTGTAGAGTCCACCTCCAGTAGAGGGACAGGACATCAAATGGAGGGATGGGGTTGCCATCCCACAGTCAAAAGCTCTGACCCAGAATTGTTCCTGTCTGAAGGAACTGTAGGAAAAAAATGGAGAAGAGCATGAGAGAGAGAGAAGGTCCAGTGACAGGCCCAAATTGGGATCCAGCTCAAGGGGAGGCCTGGAGCCCTGACACTATTACTGATGCTGTGGTGTGCTTGCAGACAGGAGCCTAGCATGGCTACCCTTTGAGAGGCCCAACAAGCAGCTGAGTCAGATGTAGATACTAGCACCCAACCAATTGTCAGAAGCCAGAGACCCCCTGTGGTTGAAGTGGGGAAAAGCTGGAAGAAGCTGAGGAGGAGGGCAGTCCCATGGGAAGACCAACAATCTCAACTGACCTGGACCCCAAGGTCTCTCAGACACTGAGCCTCCAACCAGCCAGCATACACCAGCTGATATGAGGCCCCTGACACATATACACATATACAGCAGAAGACGGTCTTGTTTGGCCTCAGTGAGAGAAGATACACCTAACCCTCAAGAGACTTGAAGCCCTAGGGAGTGTGGAGGCCTGGTAGGGTGGGGGTAGGGTGTAAGAACATTCTATTGGATTGGGGCAGTGTGGGATGGGGAGCTGTTGGGGGGCAGACTGAGAGAGGGATGAAGTCTAGACTGTAAAAAATAAATAAAGAATAAAAATAAATGATTTTTTTAAAAAAGAAAAGGAATCTATAAGCTATTGGCTGGAAGCAATTTTTAGACACTGTTACACTCACAGAGAGTGAGTCCTGTGATTAATCTATGCACAAAGATGTAAATTACAGAATTTTGGAGTGTTGACATAGGATCTGTTTACAACAAAGTTTATATTAGAAAATAACTGGGTCTAAAGAGACAGCCCAGTGGTTAAGGGAGAGTGCTGATCTCAAATAAGATCTAAATTCAGTTACTAGCATTTTCATCGGGTGGGTACGATACATGTAATTTCAGTCTAGGGGGAATCATACACCTCTAATTTCTATGGGCACCTGCACACACACACGGGGGGGGAGGAGGAGGAGGAAGAGAGTGGGGAGAGGGAAAAAGAGGAAGAAAGAGGGAGGGAGAATAATTAAAATGTAAACAACATAGAGAAAGCAGTAATGTGTTGGAATATGTTTGAGTGGTTTTAAAATATTGGCATACATGTACAATCAGGGAGACAGCTCAGCTGGTAAAGTGTTTACTATACAAGCATACAGACCTGAGTTCAATGCCCACCACTCATTTAAAAGTGAGGCATGGTAGCATATACTTGTAATCACAGCCCTGAGAAGACAGAAAGAAGCAGATCTCTGGTGCTTTCTGGCAAGCCAGCCTCACCTACCTGGTAAACTCCAGCCTGCTAGAGACTCTCCAAAAGGTGAATAGTACCTAAAAACAAAACCAATGGCCAGCCTGTCATCTTAACATTCATGGTTACCTCCACATATATGTGAACTTACATATATAAACATGTGTACACATATAATAATAATAAAGTTTGACCATTTTGGTTCTCCTACCATAAATGATGTCTCTTTCTATATGTCCCACCTCTTTGACTCAGGGCTATTGAATGAATATTGAATGAATATTGAAGCTTAATGGCTTCATTTCCACTATACAGAGTCCTGTGTCACTGACGCACAGTGACTTCCAACACTACTTAGAAAGGATCACCCATTCTTTAACTGACTCACTTCTATTATTCACTTGCAGAGACCTCCCTTGTGACAAGCCCTTTGAGAATCCACTTAACACACTTGGCGGAATTCTCACCATATAAAGAAGCCACGTGTAAACACTCAAGTCAACAGCCTCGGTCCAGATGTCAAACTGCAAGTATAGACTTCATTTTTCAAGTAAACATTTTGCAAGGACATAGTCACCCTTTTTGTCTTCCCAGCAGAGGTACCAGACATTGTGGACCAAGCAATATCTGTCCTCTATAAGCCCTTTCTTTAAGTGTCAATCCAAAAGTCTATAAGCAGAATGAACTGTTATGGTGGAAGATTGGATCTGAAATGTCCCCTGAAAATGCAGGTTTAAAGGCTTGACCCTCAATGTAGAAATATGTAGAGGTGGGGGCCTGAGTCCTGAGCACTTTGTCAGAGGATGACTCATTGATGAATTCATCTGAATGGGTTAATAGGAGGTAGGATCTAGTCTGAGGAAGTAGGTCACGAAGGCCACAAGCCTTTGAAGGGTCTATAGTCCTGTCGAATTGTTTTCTCTCTGCTCTCCTTTCCTCACTGCCTCTCCTCTCCTCCCTTCTTCCTCTTCCCTGCTGCCCCTCCCCCACAGACACAACTGAGATGAGTAATCTTCTCTGTCTACTCTTGGTCCTAAGCAATGGGGAAAGCAGGCCTTGGACAGAAATGTATAAAACTATAAGCCAAAATAAACATTTCCTCTTTGAGTTCTTGGAAATTTTTTTCCCAAGTATTTGTTACAGTGACATTGTGTATGGCTGTAAGTTCAAAACATCTTTCTTTTTGCTTTAGTTTTTATATAGCAATAGCATTAAAAACATGAAGATTTCAAGTTTTGGGTTGAAATTGTTAAGTTTTCAAAACTCTCAAATAACTCAAAATGGTTTTGATAAATCAAGAAAACCAGGAAAACTCTGGAAATACAATGATTTATCGCTTTAAAATATTTTCAATCCATGTTTTTATGCATTTTGATTATACACACACTTTTAAAAAATTTTTTCTTTCATGTAAGATACCAGAAGTTATGTACAAATTAACTCATGAAGTTCATATCCTTAAAGATTCAATTCTGTGTTAAACTGTTACTTGCCCACTTAAATATTTTATATTTAAAACATCTGTGACAATTGTATTTACTACATAGACATTGAAAATCAATGAGGAACACTAAAATATTTATATAATCTATAATTAAAACCAGTTGTTAACTTCTCAACATGCACAAATTTTAAATTAAATATTACCATTTAAATGAAAAATATATTAAAATGGCATGCTGTGCATAAAAAAATAAATTGTTATATACAAAACTCAAAGATTCCTGTGCTCAGCGAGCAAATGTGGACATCATTTGCTTCTCCACATTTTGTTTGGATTTCATTTCAAGGTTGAGTTGCAGTATTTAAACGTTATGAATAATGTAAAATCTTCCTTGGAACCTATGACATGGAAGTGAAAATATTGTGATTTGGGGTTCCTATTGCATATACCATGTCAACAAACTTAATAAGATATTAATAAAAAACTGGAAAACCTTTGATATCCTATATACTTTTATAATGTACTAAAGTCATATTATAACAAAGTATTTAGATATGATTCACAACTACAGTTTATCTATGAAGACATAACTTCTCCCATAACAAGACTTTTCAATGTAAAAATTAATCTCAGATTTCCAGAGATGTGATTGAAAAGAATACAAAGGTTGCCAGGAAGGAATTGAAAGCTAAATACATG
This sequence comes from Arvicanthis niloticus, assembly GCF_011762505.2. NCBI lineage: Eukaryota > Metazoa > Chordata > Mammalia > Rodentia > Muridae > Arvicanthis > Arvicanthis niloticus. The sequence continues at coordinate 9,283,610 of NC_047664.1, read as the reverse complement.
AATAAGTTATAAAAGGGGAAAGTTGTAAAGGCTCAGGGCTTATGGCTCAGAAAATTACATGTCTAGGTTCTACATAAAATGAAAAACTAAAACAAAACCCCAAACCGACTGTTTGTCCTTCACTGATGAAAAGTGATAAAGGAAATATTAATTGAAATTATTAAAATGCAGTCACTATTTAAGCCTAAGGGCTTACACTATTCATCTGAAGAAGGATGCTAGTTGAAACTATAAATGAGGAAATCTAGAAGAACATGAAATAGAAGTGTTCTTCAGTGGCCAACACAACTTCATACACACACACACACACACATGCACACCAATGCACATATGTGGACACACACACAGATGCATCACTCTGTAGTAAACTCACACTTTCTGGACTGACTAATAAGGTAAGACAAGACAAAAGTATCAAGAACATTGACTTACCTCCTTTATAAAAATAGTAGTCACAAAGCAATATCATGGCTAACAGGAAATGTCTGCGGAGTTTCTCACATCGCTTGTGTGGCTACATAAATTAGAATCTGGATCCACGACAAAACTCCCACATTTATAATAATAAAGTGTAGCTTTCTGCATTGAGTCTATGGTGAGCTAATTTGTACAGCTAATCTTCCCAGCTTCAGGAGACAGGTTGTCATCACTAGACACGGTCAAATATCGGGTCACAGCAAACACAACTCCTGCTTTGGATTCTTCTGTTGGTTATCTACAGCTGCTAGGGTTGCCAAGCGTTTGCTACATTCAGACATGACCAGATTTTGTGCAGTGTCCTGCTCTACCTCAGACAGCATGTCCTAATGTCTTGTATTCAGTGAATGACAAAGAAATTACAAAAATGTCAAAGAGCTATTTTTCTGTCACAATCATGGGTGCTTAAATTACTTAAGTGGCAACGCCAGTCGAAAGACATAATCCATACATTAGGAGCTGGACAGACTCTTACAGCGTTTCCGGCTGTCCTAGCTAAAAGAAGCAACAGGGGAACTGAGACTTAAAAGGACTTGCTTTTCATAGCCAAGAAGAGAAACAAAGGAGCCTGTTTTTGGCTGGAGGCTCAAGTCATGACATATAACTACCATTAATTGGTGAAATATAGCCAAATCCATCCACATGCCCTGAAACTCACAAGTCAACAGGAGCCTCACTTCTTCCCTTTCCAAATGAATGACAGCCTCACACTTCTGAAAGAAAGCCATTGGTTCCCAGATAAAAGCATACATACTAGGAGACTTGTATTTGAAGTCATCATCTTTGATGGTATGTGGCCAACATTTCAGCTATTTGTTTTCCAAACTTTGCATTTCCTTCCACAATGAAACAAAAATTCAGCTCAGTGATGGAGAAGGCAAGGAGCACACACAAAGCCCGCCCAACGCCCAGCACCATCACTAATAAACAGAGAATCAGTAGGGGCAAGTAACTTTAGGTGTCTAGGTGACACTAAATATTTGCAACTTCAGTAATAATGTCTAGATGCAAACCAGAGGGAATTATTTTACATAAAATTTGCATGAATCATATTTTAATAAGTACTATCGGCATTTTGGTATTTTTCAGTTTTGTGTTCTTTGAATAACGAAGCAAAAAAAAATCAAAATAATTGCACTTATCAGTGTTACAAGTAAATTCTTAAATACACATGAGGATCCTGAGAGTGACAAGCTACTGGCATCACAGTACATGAAACTGACTGGTACTGAGCCAAAGTCTAAGTTACATGTTATTTGAAACCCAAACATATAAGAGGTGGGAATGGAATCAGTATAATTTTAGTGAGAGTATGTGAGTCTTTTCAAAAGCAAGGGTTATCAGTCTTCAGTATGTCTTGAAATCACATAGGGGGCTGCTAAAATATGAGTTAAGGAGCCTTAGACAAGTGCTTTGATTTCGTTGTTCTGGTATAAGATCCTGGAGTGTGAATTTTTTCACAAGTACTGTATGTTTATGCTGCTGGTCCACTCTGAAAACTGTTGATTTAAGGACCTGTGAAATAGTGTGAAAATGGTATCATTTGTTATTCTAGAATCTCCTGTCTACTGATTATTTGAGTAAATCACTCAATGTTCTATGTTGTGTAATCATACATCTTCATGTGGGAAAAGTTCTATGTCTCCTATAGTTCATCAATGACCTTATTGTCTATTACTACATAAAACCTATTGGGATACTGAACTTGTCAACCTTTTAAAACTGAATAGAAGTCACAGACTTTTGACATCATCAGGCGTTGCTAATAAGCCAGCTAAGGTTGAAACTACATCCTTTTGGAAATTCAAGAATATAAGACTTGAGATATGACTGAAGTTTTGGACTACTATACGTCTTTACAAGTTAAATGAGAGCCATCAAGATAGCTCAGCAGGTGAAGGTTTCTGCACCCAAGCCTAAAGACCTTAGTTTAGTCCCTGGTACCCACATGGTAGAAGGAGAGAAACAATGAATCTATCTTACAAGCCTCTAGCCTTCATACATGTATGCATTGACACACACTGCACACTCATGCACGCATGTGCACACACACACACACGCATGTACACATAATAATGTAATAATTTTTAAAGTTATATAAAAATCACATAATATTTTTCTGCAGATTACTATTTATCCAACAAGACATCTTCTTTCCCTGGAGACAAACTGATGAGTTCAAGTTTGTACCATCTCTGGGTTCTCTCCATAAAAATATTCAGTAAAAAAGAATAATGATTTTGTTCCATGATAACACATAAAGGTTCTATTGATGCAATAGCTAAGGGAATAGAGAGGTTTGGGTGAAGAGAAAGTTCATTCACTAAACTGTCTCATCCAAAATTTTCCTCCTCCCCCCTCCCTCTAGTTTTTCTTTTAAAAGAAACCTTTTAGAGCAAAGTTAAGAACTATATGGGAGTTGATCCATTTGCTGCTGCGGGCTCCAACACCAGTGAATGCTTTATCGACAGAGGTCTTGCCAAGTTTCCTACTGACAGAGAAGCCCTGAAATATGAACCTTGAAGTCAATTCATCAGAAAACAAACATTACATATAAATTAGCTGGAGGAGATGAAAACTATACACATTCTCCAACTTCCATAATTATTTTGAAACAAAACAATCCCCTCCTACTTCTGCCAAAGTATTTGGCAAGCATACAAAAGTCGTTACAAATTAGCATAAAAAGACTTAAAATGGCATTTATCTTTCTAGATTAGTTTAAATAACTTCCTATTTCTTAAGTTTCGTAGGTTGATATTTTGAAATGCTTTTTGGAGTACTTGTTAAAAACTATGCATATAATTTTCAGACTCTTTAGGTGAAGACAAAAGGAAATTTTAACTGCTAATATATTTATACTAGGTAAATTTATTAAAAATACAATGAAAAATTCAAGGGATCTTGGCAGATAAATATGCAGCTTTAAGGGTTTATTTTACTTTTGAAATTAATCAGATATGAAATGTTTTATCGGAAAATTTCCACCTACCGGGAAATCTAAATCTATAGAAGAGATTATTGTTGGAATGGTGATAATCATAAAAATTATAACCTTTCTGGATGCAGGAGACTATATTGATATTCTATACTCACAAACAGTTGCCACTACATTTCAGAGAATATTCTAAATTTATTCACATATGTTAGATTCAATAATTCTTTTCTATTAATTGGTTGTTTTATTTATTTACATTTCAAATGTTGTCCCCCTTCCTGGTCTCCCCTCTGCAAATTCCCCATCCTATCTCCCTTCCTTTTGCCTCTAAGAGGGTGCTTCCCCAACCCACCCACTCCCACCTCACCCCACTAGCATCCCCCTACGATGGGGCAACAAGCATCCACAGGACAAAGGGCCTCCCCTTTCACTGATGCCAGATAAGGGCCACCCTCTGCTACAAATGCAGCTGGAGCCATGGGTCCCTACATGTATACACTTTGTTTGGCTTAGTCACTGGGATTTCGGGGGAGGGGGGAGGTGTCTGGCTAGTTGATACTGTTGTTCTTCCTATGGGGTTGCAATCCCCTTTAGCTCCTTCAGCCCTTCCCCTAACTCTTCCATTGGGGTCCCTAAGCTCAGTCTGATGGTTGTCTGTGAGTTTCTACATCCTACAGCATCTTAGTCAGATGCTGGTAGAGACTCTCAGAGGACAGCCATGCTAGACTCCTGTTTGCAAGCACTTCATGGCATCAGCAATAGTGTCAGGGTTTGGTGGATGGATCCCAAGGTCTCTAAAGGGCCTTTCCTTCAGTCTCTGCCCAACGGGGATGACATTAGCCAAAATACCCAACAGAAGGGAGATAGAACCTGAAAAGACCACTTCCAGTAGATAGGCATGGCCCCCAGTTGAGAGATGGGGCCACCCACTCATCTCAAACTTTTTAAACCAGAATTATTCCTGTCTAAAGGAACAAAAAACTTCAATGATTTTTAATGAGCCAAAACTACATTACATTATTTAATGTGGTGATATTCAAATTTATAATATGCTCTGTAATTTAAAAAAAAATGGTTTTATTTTAAGTAGGGGAGAGGTGAAGAGATGGCTCAGTGGTTAAAAGCACTGGCTGCTCTTTCAGAAGATGCAGGCTCAGTCCCCAGCAACCACATGGCAGTTCATAACTGTCTGTAACTTCAGTTCCAGGGGATTTGATACCCTCACACCAATGCACCTAAAATGTTTTTTAAATGGAGTTTGGCATTCCCAGTGAAGCCCTAGCTTCTAGAAGTACTATTGGCAGGTAAGTTTCAGCTGGCAGCACTGCCATCTACTTTAGTATAAAGAGCTGTTTCCTCCATGGGAAGCACTTCATTCAATGAACAATGGGGACAAAGGTAAAACATTTTAGCTATTCCATCTAAAAATTGCCCAACTCTGGCTACCCATAGCTCCAAGGCTATGTATGCTCAGGCTCACACCTAAGTTTGACTATTTGTTCAACTCACTCCTGTTTCCTTCTTCTTCCACCAACTGGGATTCCGAGAAGACTTCATAATACATGTCTCACCTACCAATCTCCATCTTAATATCTGCTTTAAACCTAGCCCACGATGAATGATATTCTCACATAGTACTTAAGTTCACTTCTGTTTATTTACAAACATTGATAAAAATTTATACTCAAATGGTTATGATGATATATTTAATTTGGTGGTTAATATTTCTTGATTTTAGGATTCAATTTTTCTAAAGATTTTTCTTACATAGTAAAATATATAGTCACAATAATACTATAATTTAAAGTCTCACTATAAACTATACATTGATTTTCATTTTCAACAGTGCCAATTTCTGCAGTAACAAAGACAGTCCAATAAATGTTATCACCATATCAACTCTCTAACTCCTGAGAGACATACTTCAAATACCACTTCTTTTTTTAAAACTCATATTTGTTGTATAGATCCTGTGTTATTGGTTTATTATAATTCTCCTCTGACAAAATAGCAATATATTGTCCTATATTATTTTTCTTATTGAAAGAGATGAAATAGAGCAATGTATACATTTTATCATTTTGTTATAGGGTAGGCTAATGGATTGGGTAGTTTTATGTCAAGTTGAAACAAGCTAGAATTAAGAAGAAGGGAACCTTAACTGAGAGACTGTCCCTAGACAGTGCCTGCAATGTGTTTTCTCCACAGCTTCTGCACCATTTCCTGTCTCTATGTCCCCACCTTGTATTCTTGCTGAGACTTGCTTTGGTGATAAAAATGTTAGCTGAAAGAAACATTTTCCTCCCCATGCTTTGTTTGGATATGGTGTTTAATCACAGCAATAGAATCTCTAAGACAGATATTGGCTCCAGGTCCTAGAGTATTGCTCTGCCAGATGTAACTATGCTTTGGGGAGGATTATGTTGGTAATGGAAACCTGAGCTGGAGAAAGAGTTGAGTGTTTGGAGATGAACAGGTTGTTCTATGAGGACTTAGAAGCAAGGAAATATAATGATTTAACTGTGATACATTTGTGTGTCAAGTTAACAAGGGGTCAATTGTGCTGGCCAGTTTTATGTCAACTTGACACAAGCTAGAGTCATTTCAGAAGAGGGAACCTCAACTGAGAAAATGCCCCCACCAGAATGACCTGTGGCCAAGCCTAAGGTACACTTACTTGATTGATAATTGATATGGAAAGTATCAGCTCACTGTGCATGCATGGTACCGTCCCTGGGCTGGTGGTGTTGGATGCTATAAGAAAGCAGACTGAGCAAGTCATAAGGAGCGAGTCAGAAAGCAACATTTCTTTATTTCTTCTTGTGTAACAGTGTCCTCCTAGACTGAAATACTATATCCTGGAGGTAAACTCTTTAAATAAGCAGAAAACAACTTAAAATGGCTGTGAGACCTGACATGATACCTGGAAGAAGCAGAAGCAAGCCAAGATGTTTAGAAGAGTTTATAAACTTTCACCCATGTTGGTGTGGGCTTTGGTGATGCAGCTGTCTCTGAGCCATTTCTTCCCCTTAAGTAACCCCTCTCCCATATTCCTGCAAGTAACCCCAATAAAACCTGTTGTTTTACCAAGTTGGAGGGACATAGATAATTCCCATTTTTTGGTCTGTTATGAGTCTCCTATCTGGGGTGAGTAGACATGTGTTGTGTCACTCCAGAAAAAGTCACACAACACCTCCATTTCTGTTCCTACTCATAGGTTCCTGTCTTGAATTCCTGCCTTGACAGCCTTCGGTAATGAAATTCCTTCTATAATTTATTGTTTCCTCAAAGTATAAGCTGAAATACAACTTTTTCTCCCAGGTTTCTTTTGGTCATGATATTTCATCACAGCAATAAAAATCATAATACAATTTATTTAAGATGTAATTTTAATAATTCTTTGTGGGAAGCGGCTCCACTCTCACCATTACAAAGTGGCACTTGGCATAGGCATTGCTTGAGAGAAAAGACAACTCCATATATGGAGTTGTATGTGCTGAGAGGTGTGGTTACCCGATCACCCCACCTCGCGTGATTGAGAGTGGCCAATTAGTGACTTCGTGGCAGCTGCTGATAGGATCAAGGCAATGCATATAAGGGGCTGCGGGAGCTGGGAAAGGAGAAGAGAAGAGAAAGGGAGAGCTGTACAAGGATAGCTGAATAAACCGCTTGAAGAAGAACACAGTTGCCGTTGCCTTATTCCACTGGTCGGACGTGGGTAGCGACAAGTGGTGCTGAAACCCGGGATCCACCGAAACCTCTCGGGACGTGTTCAGAACTTCTTGCAGCTTCAGGACAGTCAACTGGGTAAGTTCCCAGGTAAGTTAGGTTCTCGGGTAGGAGACAAGATAAGTTCCCAGGTAAGTGGGACAAGTTAGGTTCTCGGGTAGGAGACAAGATAGGTTCCCGGTATTGGGACGAGTTGAAAGCGAGAGTTGAAACTGACAGTTGAAAGCGAGAGTTGAAAGTGAGAGTTGAAAGCGAGAGCTGACAGCGAGAGTTGAAACCGACAGTTGAAAGCGAGAGTTGACAGCAACACTGACAGTTGAAAGCGAGAGTTGACAGTGAGAGTTGAAACTGACAGTTGAAAGTGAAAGTAAGTTCCCCGTTAGTGAAACAAGTCAGGCTCTCGGAAGAGACGATAAAGCGCTAAAGTGAAACTAGCCAATAAAGTTCCGGGTTTTCAGACAAGTTTCTTATAAGATGGGAACTTCACAAAGTCACCCAATTTTTTTTGCCCTGAAAGAGCTTTTAATAGCCAAAGGGCTGGGGATAAAGTCCTCTACATTAGAAAAATTTTTACAAGATATTGATAAAGTGGCCCCATGGTTTGCTGTTTCAGGTCACTTGACACTTAGAAGCTGGGATAAGCTTGGGAGGGATCTTGATCTTGTATGGGAGCAAGGAGAGTTAAAAGGTGGTGTCCGCCCTTTGTGGAAGTTGGTACGTAGCTGCATCCAGGATAAAGAAGGAAGATGTCAGAAGGAACTTAAAAAAGGATCCGAAGTGTTAGAGCAATTAAAAGAGGAGAGATCGGCAAACTCAGAGGAATCAGAAGAAACAGATGAGGACGGGGAAGATACTGATACTGAGGAAGAGCTAGAAAAATTAGTAAGAAGACTGGAGAAGGCAGAACTTAATATGGAACCTTCTGCCCCAGGGCTGCCAAATTTGCCAAGGCCACCACCCTATGTCCCAGAATTAGCTATGTCTAGCGGACAGAGTTTCTGTCCAGAGGCCTGGAGAGAAGCTAGGGCGCAACAGTGCTCCCCCGTATTTCAGGATGGAGGGGGAAATAGAGTACATGAGCCCTTGGAATTTAAAGTAATTCAACGGCTCGCAGAGGGGGTCCATGTTTATGGCACTAGTGCAGCTTTTGTCATAGCACAATTAGAATCTCTTCATCAATTTTGCATGACCCCAAGTGATTGGATGAGCCTAGCCAAGGCCTGCTTAACTCCTGGCCAATATCTTGATTAGAAAGCATTTTTCATAGAGTTCTCAGCAGAGCAGGCTGCTGCTAATGCGGCTGCAGGTCAACAGGCCTGGAATCAAGACATGCTACTAGGAAAGGGTAGGTTTGCCAACCAACAGATTAATTACCCAATGCAGGTGTACGAGCAGATTAATCAATTAGGCACCAGGGCCTGGAAGGCCCTTCCTAATAGGGGAGAAGTACAAGGGAACCTAACAAAGATAACTCAGGGGCTGGCTGAGCCTTTTGTTGACTTTGTGGCCAGAATGGTAGAGGCCGCTGGTAGAATTTTTGGGGATCCCGATGCAGCCATGCCATTAATCAAACAGCTAATTTTTGAACAGTGCACCAAGGAGTGCCGACAGGCTATCAACCCCTATAAAAGTAAGGGATTGGAGGTCTGGATGAAGATATGCAGGGAGATAGGTGGACCGATATCTAATGCTGGTTTAGCAGCTGCAGTCATGCAACTTACGAGGAAGCAAGGAACCAATTCTGGGAATTGCTTTAGGTGTGGTCAGCCTGGCCACCTAAAGAAGAACTGCCCCCAAAAAGGAGGGAGTGGGAGAGTTTCTAAACCCTCCCCAGGGCTCTGCCCTCGTTGCAAAAAAAGGAATCATTGGGCCAATGAATGTAGATCAGTCAAGAACATAAATGGGCAACTGCTTGCTCCCGGGTTTGGTGGCACTAAGCCAAAAAATGGGGCACGGGGCCCCCATCCTCAGGGCCTTCAAATATATGGGGCAATGGAGGAGGAGAGATCCTGGCCATCCCTGAGAAGGCCAATGGCATGGAATCAGCAAGAAGGGCAACAAGAGGAAGTGCAAGGCTTGACCTCTGTGCCACCACCAGACTTGTACTAACACCCCAAATGGGACCCCAGTTGGTGGACTCAGATTTCAAAGGACCCTTGCCTGAAGGAACAGTGGGACTCTTGATTGGTAGAAGTTCTACCACTATGCAGGGGGTCATTGTTCACCCTGGAGTAATTGATTCTGACTATACTGGCATTGTAAAAATCATGGTATCTTCTCCCAGGGGAATAGCTGCGATCTCCCCAGGGGATAGAATTGCACAATTACTTGTGCTACCAAGCTGCCATTCTTTGTTTCCCTCAGCTGATAAAGAGAGGCAAGATCGAGGGTTTGGATCCTCAGGCACGCCTTACATAGGCTATGCCATAGATTTAGAACAGAGACCCCTTATTGAGTTACAGATAGAAGGAAAAAGAATTCTTGGCCTCTTAGATACAGGAGCAGACAAAAGTATTATAGCCATAAAAGATTGGCCTAAAGGTTGGCCTATTCAAAAGTCAGAACAATTATTACAAGGGCTAGGATATAGCAAATCCCCTGATATAAGTGCCCGATCTTTAACATGGAAGGATCGAGAAGGTCATTCTGGCACTATGCAACCCTATGTTTTAGAAGTTCCTGTGTCATTGTGGGGAAGAGATCTGTTAAAAGACATAGGTTTTATATTGACTAATGAAGCAGATTATGGAACAGCTGCCCCAAAGCTTATGAAACGCATGGGGCACCACCCTGAACTGAAAGTTGAAGATCCAATTTGGGTTCCTCAGTGGCCTTTCTCCTCAGAAAAGCTACAGGCAGCCATAGAATTAGTAAATGAGCAATTGGCTTTAGGACATAGTCAATCATCCACATCTCCTTGGAATAAGCCAACTTTTGTTATCAAAAAGAAATCTGGAAAATGGAGATTATTGCATGATCTTAGAGCCATTAATGCCCAGATGGAAGTTATGGGACCTGTTCAGAGGGGCTTACATTGCCCTCTACCTTACCAGAGGAATGGCTGCTTATAGTAATAGATATAAAAGATTGCTTCTTTTCCATTCCCTTGTGCAAACAAGATGCCAAGCATTTTGCCTTTACTCTTCCCTTCATTAATCATGCCCAACCAGACTGGAGATATAAGTGGGTTGTTTTGCCTCAAGGTATGGCCAACAGTCCTACCATGTGTCAACTCTATGTGAATAAGGCATTAGTTAACGTTAGACAAAAATTCCCAAAGCTTTATTGTTATCATTATATGGATGATATTTTATTGGCTATAAAGAGTAAACAAATTTTAGAAGAAGCATATACATTAATGGTTGAGGAATTGAGACATTTTGGCCTAATTATAGCCCCTGAGAAGGTACAACAAGACAAAGTAATTAATTATTTGGGATCTGTCATTACTGCAAAAGAAATAAGGCCTCAAAAAATTCAAATACGTAAGGATGGATTGTGTGCCTTAAATAATTTTCAGAAATTGCTAGGGGATATTCAATGGATTCGGCCTTGTTTAGGATTGTCCAATAGCCAATTACAACCACTATATGATATATTGCCAGGAAATGTTGATTTGATGTCTCCTAGAAGTTTGACACCTGAGGCTGGAGTAGCCCTGGATGAGGTAGAAAAGGCCCTGTCGACTTCTTACTAGCATAGGAGGGTTTTAACAGCCCCTTTAGAATTGTGTATCTTATCTACCCCAAAGCAGCCCACTGGAATTCTTTGGCAGGGAGGACCTTTGCTTTGGATACATCCAAAAATATCACCTGGAAAGATCTTGGAGTATTATCCAAGTGCTGTGGCTGCTTTGGCCTTACAAGGGTTACAACAAAGCATACAATATTTTGGAAGTGAGCCACAAAAAATTGTGGTGCCCTATACAGCCCAGCAACAAGAGGTATTATGTTCTACCATGGATGATTGGGCTATATTGAGATGTTCCTTTTTAGGTATTATTGATAATCATTTACCCAAGGATCCCTTCCAGTGTTTTTTCCAAAGATGACTAGCGCTGTTCCGTTAAAAGATGTAAAAGTAATATTTACTGATGGATCTAAAACTGGCTGTGGCTCATATGTGGTTTCTGGTGATAGCCCCAAACTTGTCCAGTTTGCCATAGAGTCCCCTCAGGTAATTGAATTAAGAATTGTATTAATGATATTTAAAAAATTTAAAGAATCTTTTAATTTAATTTCTGATTCCCAGTATGTGGTAAATATTCTTAAAATATTGGAAGCAGTAGGAAAAATAAATGTTAAAAGTACAATTCGAGAAATTTTAATTCAATTACAGCAGGAAATTTTAAATAGGAAAAATCCATTTTATGTACAACATATTCGAGCTCATACTGGACTTCCTGGTCCATTGGCAGATGGAAATGATTTGGCAGATAAGGCTACCAGAGCCGTCTTTATATTCTCTGCTCATACTCCTGTTCAAAACGCTAAGACATTCCATGAACAATTTCATGTTAATGCACGAGCATTAGTTACTCGCTTTAAGATCTCTCGAAAGGAGGCTCGTAGCATTGTGAAAAGCTATAATTCCTGTCTGCCATATATTGCTATCCCAACTGTGGGTGTTAATCCCCGGGGCTTATGCCCTTTGCATATTTGGCAAATGGATGTTACACACTTTTCTGAATTTGGAAAATTAAAGTATGTACATGTATCTGTAGACACTGCCTCTGGAGTCATAGCCGCTTCGACAATGACCGGAGAAATAGCAAGACATGTCATTGTGCATTGCTTTGAGGCATGGAATGCCTGGGGAATGCCAAAGTCCTTAAAAGCAGACAATGGCCCAGCTTACACCTCCTCCCAATTTGAGAGCTTTTGCAAAGCCATGGGAATATCTCATTCCACTGGACTCCCATATAACCCCCAAGGACAGGGCATAGTTGAGCGTGCCCATAGAACCTTGAAGGAGTGTTTAATAAAACAAAAAGGGGGAGTAGGTATGGGAAAGACACCTAGAGAAAGACTTGCTATTGCTCTTTTTACTCTCAATTATCTTCAATTGGACAAAGAGGGTAAGTCCGCGGCAGATCGACATGCGCAACAGTCTCCAGCAAATAAAGGACAAGTGTTATGGAAGGGTATCCTTACTGGTCAGTGGAATGGCCCAGATCCAGTGTTGGTGTGGGCGAGAGGGTCTGTTTGTGTTTTTCCACAGGATGGGCAACAGCCATTGTGGGTTCCAGAGAGACTTACTCGTCCAGCGCAAAGCCGACAACAGATGCTCCTATCTAATCATGATGTTGCTAATGAAGATGATGCTCATGCTGATGGTGATGGGGGAAAAGATCCTGACCCTGCAGGGAGAAACTAAAGAGTTCAGATGGGAATGCCTAGATTAGTTCCTTGGCCGGTGGAGGCCCCATCAGCTATGACCCTGTTTAGGACATGCAGGGATTTTGGGATTACTGCCGCCATTGTGACACCTATTGCAGTGTCAGCTACTGCTGCTACTGCAGCAGGCCAATGCCGCTATGGCCCTGGATACACAGAGGCAGAATAATTCTCAATTGAGAGCCAGCATTATGCTGGTGAATCAAAGAGTGGATCTAGTCCAGGAGCAAGTAGACATGCTCATGAAATTAGCTCAGTTGGGCTGTCAGTGGAAGTATACAGGTCTTTGTGTGACATCTGTAAGATATGAAAATGCAAGTCAAGCAGCTCATTTGTCTAGAAATTTGTCTCAGTATTTTACAGGAAATTGGACGGAAGATTTCGATGGCTTGATGCAGAAGCTGCGGCTAGCCATGGTGCACGTGAATTCCACCCGTGTTGACCTGTCTGTTGCTGAGGGCCTGGTCTCCTGGATCCGATCTGCAATGAACCACCTAAAAGAATGGGTGGGAACTGCAGCCCTTAGCTTTTGCCTTGTTCTTGTCAGTTGCCTAGCACTATGGTTCATTCTGAAGATGCGTATGCAACAGCACAATGCTAATGCCATGATTGTTCAAGCATTTACTGCTCTTGAAGGAGGCCAGTCCCCGCAAATCTGGCTAAGCTATTTGAAGTGCTCTGAGTTGTAACATGCAGCAGGATATAGGGCATAGCACCACAGAGGGCGCTGTACGTCCTCAGACATATGTCTGACTGCATACAGGTTTTGCCATAGTTCCTGTCCCCTGGAAAACAGCATCGGGTTGGGTCGCCCATGGTAACCATACTGTAGACAGCAGGTGGTGAAAATGGGGTTGACAATCTCCCTTCAAATACAGGGGGTTAGACCTCTATGTCCTTCTGCTCACATAAAACAAAAAAGGAGGAGCTGTGGGAAGCGGCTCCACTCTCACCATTACAAAGTGGCACTTGGCATAGGCATTGCTTGAGAGAAAAGACAACTCCATATATGGAATTGTATGTGCTGAGAGGTGTGGTTACCCAATCACCCCACCTCGCGTGATTGAGAGTGGCCAATTAGTGACTTCGTGGCAGCTGCTGATAGGATCAAGGCAATGCATATAAGGGTCTGCGGGAGCTGGGAAAGGAGAAGAGAAGAGAAAGGGAGAGCTGTACAGGGATAGCTGACTAAACCGCTTGAAGAAGAACACAGTTGCCGTTGCCTTATTCTCCGGGTTGGACGTGGGTAGCGACAATTCTTTACTAGCAAAAGTAAATTTTCAAGTAATTTATTTTGGTACCTGTCTTTCTATACATCATTAACCACCTTCAAACTTCCTATTCTGTAGAGGAATTTTAATCCAACAACATGGTTGTTCTGGCAAGAAATGAAGTCCAAAGACCTTCTAGATCTGTGTGATCTGGCTGGAAATACAGAAAAGCCCTTAATACACACACCATTATGGTAAAATTTGTTGGTAAAAGGAAGCAGCTATGTTTCAAAATGACTTCTAATTGAGGGGTAGACAAAGTGACAAATCAGAGAAAGATTTGACAGAATGAGTCAGAGATAGGATATGCCCAACCCTTATAAGAACAACACAGGAAAAAGAAGCTCTTTAAGAGCAGTACAAGGAAAAAAGGTCAGTCAGTTGGAAGTCAATGCAGTGAGTGCAGAATTGAGTTTGTTCATCAGTTCATGTAGTTCAGTACAGGTCAGCAGAGGCAGTTGAAGCAGTGGGGGGAGGGAAGGAAAGAAAGGAAACGGAAAGGGAGGGGAGAGGAGGGGGGAAAGAAGAGAGAAGAGATGAGATACTGGGGCAAGGAAACACACAGTTTTACAGAAACAAGTTGAAAGTGAAAACAGAATGAATCAGAAAATAAGAAGAAGCCAGACGATTAGAACAAATTGCCAGAGTTAATTTGAGGCCGAGCAGAGCAATTCAGTGAGAAGCTGACAGAAGGCAGTTTGAATCAGTCAATTTGGTGAAGAGCTGAATTGAACCAGACAGGCAGAGTTCAGAAAGAGCTTGAAAGTGTGAGTTTATTTAGCAGTAAGATGTAATTGAGACAACAATTACATCTGGTGAATGAAGGATACATTTACACTACTCACAGTCCTTTTCATCTGTCATACTCATAGTTAATTAAATACTAGTAAGGACTTCTTGGCATATATTCCTAAAAGGAATTTTCTGTAATTCAAAAGTAAGTCTCATTAAAATTAAGTTTTCTCTAGGCCATAAGGAGAAAATGTGTCAACTCTCAGAATATCCATGCACGAATCCCTAAACCTTGTGAATATGTCCCCTTAACATGACAAAGATTCACATATGCTAATGTGAGTTTGAATGAGAGGATTACCATAGATTAAGTGTTGCAAAGAGACTCATAAGATCGAAGCAGAAGAGTCAAAAATCAAAGGAACTGTGACAATAGAGGGTAAGGAGGAGGGGGAGACAGGTAGAAAGGGAGGAACAGAAGAAGAAAGAGAAAGAGAGAGCAAAAGAGACAAACAGAAAAAGATGAAAATATGTTACTTATTTTAACCAACTGTGGCTCATTTGAGATTTTGACATACAAACAACAACATAATTTTCCAATGATGATAGAAATTAAGCTTGTAATATTTAGTTATAAATCAACAGAGAACATAGTTTATGCTTGCATTTCTTCAGATTCCTTCAGGTGTAAGAAATGAAGTGAACAAGAGTAGCTCATTTTTATTCTTATACTTGGAGCACAGAGAAAAATATGTTTTATGATCTCACAAAATTTAGTGCTAATATTACCTGTTAGCGAGGTGGTATATGAAGTTAAACTTTATATACATAAAAAATACTAACATGCAATGTTTATGGGAGAATAATGCCTACCCCTTATACTCAATTGCATTCCCTACTATAGCTTCAAAAATAAATCATCAACATAAAGAGAAGTAGCTCCAGCAACATGCAAAAGAGAATTTGAATGAAAAGATAATGTTGAAAAAACTGTTCTTTTAATGCCATTAATCCTAATCCTATTTTCCCTGATACAAGATCATTGTTTTTCATATTAACACATTAAATTCATCTCTTATACTACTAGTAAATATTTAGGATAAACAATGAGTTCCTCTTCAGTTTTTTTTTTTTTTTGATATTTTATTTATTTTCATGCCTGAAGCCTACTTCTTTGTTCTAGCTTAAGTTTTAGATTCCTGCCTGTAAGTACTTCTTTGTTCTAGCCTAGGATTTAGATTTCTGCCTGAGGTTACTTCTTTGTTCTAGCCTAATGTCAGAATCCTGCCTGCGGACCATTTCCTTGCCCTTGGCCTATGTCAGATTCCTGCCAGGCAGCTCCGAAAGCTCTCCACATCTTCCCCCTTTTTTTATGCATAAACCAGACTGAGCCTGTCTTAGGTTGTTCTGACAAGAGTGCCTTTCTTACCCATCATGGAACATGTACTATCAAAAGCAATGCACTTCTGTCTTAAGTTGGTAAGGCTCTGTGCAGAATCTTATCCATCCTTGGCTTGCCAGACTGTTAAATTAATAGCTCTGTCTGGGGGTCCATTTTCAGTTTCACGTCATGTACTTTGGATGCCGACCTGTTGATACAGTTAACCTCCTCAGTTTTTTTTTGTTTTGTTTTGTTTTGTTTTGTTTTGTTTTAATTATCATGTAGTTTGTCCCACTCAAAGATGTTCTTGGTCAATTAGGACTGACTTTTCCTACTGCTTGTCTTACCCTTTCTTCAAAGATGTGATAAAATGCTTTTTTTTTTTTCATATCACCTCTGTGTAACCCATTACATATATAGTATGTGCATCTTTAAAGAAGTTAGCAATCTACACAAGTCTCTGTCACATAAAAAGTTTATTGGATGGATAAGACAGTGGCTCCAGAGAGGTATGTGGGTGCTTTGATTTATTTCTTTCTCTTAATCCATATTTATGGGAAAGTCTTGCCAAAGTTTCTGTTTTTGTTAGGGAAATCAGACATTCTTTAGATAAAAGTTTTCAGAACAAAATTTAGGAGCAGGCACTAAAATAATAATAATCAGATTCAAAGAAAGTTGATATTAGGGCAGCCAAGAAGATCCGTCATAAAATTGTAGCAAACTCTATAGAATAAGTTTGATTTATCCTGCTCTCATGACTTTTTCTAATCTTTTACCATACATTGCATGTGCAGAAATGTAGAAAAAAAGGTTTTTTCCATTCTTATGCAAAACTATTTCTAAAACACTGTCAAGCCTAGAGAATAAATCTACTCAAATAATTATTATTAAAATTTTATTCTCTGTGTTGTTTTTCTACTTACTCTATAGATGTGTGTATTTATGTGCAAAAATAATTTGATGTATATGTAAAAAAATTGCATTGGAAGGATTGTCATAGTTAGGGTTTCTAGAGCTGTGATCAAACACCAGGACCAAGAAAGCAAGAGAAGGAAACAGTTTATTTCAACTCTCAGGTCACACACCATCACTCAGGTAAGCCAGAGCAGGAACTCAAGGCAGGAACACTGAAACTAAGTACCATTCAATTCTTCCACAACCTTTGAGGTTGAGGAATATCAAATAAGGATCCAAACAACCACACCACCCAACAAAGGGGATATCAGATATCCATACTAAGAGCCACTTTAAAGAGCCAATTCAGGATGCTCAAGTCAAAATGAAAAAAAGAAAGAAGGAAAAGAAAAGAAAAGAAAAGAAGAAAAAGAAAAAAAACCAATATGTCTCCTCCAGAAATTAGCAGCCACATTGTCCTATTCTCTGAGAGAAGCAACTTAATTAATATACAGGACAATGATTTCAAAACAGCAATTATAAATATTTTCAAGGAACTTCAAGAAGATATGAACAAATGACTGAATGAGAACTAGAGAGAAAGACAGAGAGAGAAACAGAGAAAAGGAGGGAGACAGAGAGACAGAGACAAACAGAAAGACAAGGAAACAGACAGATGGGGAGGAAAGAAGTGTGTGTCAATGGTGCTACCCTACAATTAGAGGGGCAGAATCCTAACTAAACACCTCATGAAAGGAAATAAAGGCCTCAGCAACAAAAACAGGTGAGATAGATAGATAGATAGATAGATAGATAGATAGACAGATAGATGATAGATAGATAGACAGATGATAGATAGATAGATAGATAGATAGATAGATAGATAGATAGATGATAGAGATGAGATAGAGATGAGATAGAGATAGATATATTTTTTTCTTAATCTTTAACTAATGGGGTCTCACAGACCGTTAAATATTACAAGCTATTTCGCTATTTCCCTCGGTTACCACCCAGAACTTGCCAGTAAGACTCTATTGTTAAACATACCACATACTTGAGACACAAAACCTGGAAACATCTGGCTGGTACTCATCTGAAAGTTTCATCCATATTGCCTCATGTTTGTTGTTGTCATATGGGGCTGTGTACACTGCTGAAGAAGAAAAGTATTACTTAATCTCACCTAGCTGTGAACCAACCCTGCAAACAACAACAATGATTGGTCTGAGAAAATATGAGCACTAGCCCTACTGTGGCATGAATGTTATAGCGTTAACCAATCACTCTTTGATTATATCTAAGACCTACTCCATGAGACGGACTCCATACCTGGAACTGTTAAAGTTTCCAAGAACCTGAGGCTATATAGGCTTCATATATATATATATATATATATATATATATATATATATATATATGCTTTAGGGGAGAACCAAATAGTATTATTCTGGTAGTAGACATAGTACTAAAATGACTCTTAATAACTTGTTTCCATACCCATGGACCAGAGCATCTCTCAACTCTCATCAGAGTAGCTCCTCTTTGCTACAGATAGCAACTAACACAGGGAATCCCACCTGGTCAACACGAAGAGGATTAAAGATTGTGAAGTGCTCAGTACCAAATAGGATATTTACACAATATCCATCCCTAAAAGGCTCACAGATGTCTGCAGAAAAGTGGATAGAGAGATTATAAGAGACAGAAGAGTCAATAACACTATGTAAATGTTTTCCAAACACTTCAGGGCATTTACACAAATGAAGTCATTAAGAATGCACCAGACTTGTACAAGTCCTGCAGTCTCAGCACAGAGAGGGAGGTAGACACAAAACATCACCACTAGCAGAGGAGATACTGACATTTAATAGTTGTTTGGATAGTGAGAGTCAGGGTTTTGGTTTGTTTGTTTGTTTGTTACGATTTATTTATTTATGTGAGTACACTGTTGCTGTCTTCAGACACACAAGAAGAGGGCAGTGCTCATAACTGGTGAGCCAGCTCTTCAACCCCAGGTTTCTTTAATAAAGTGACCCCTGGCAGAGTGACCACACATCAGTGTAGACCCTCCTACCAAACATAGCTGTGCAATACAAACTGTTCTCGATGGAAAAGAAGAGAAAAAATAAATAGTCTCAAAGTGGGATGGGATGTGAGAGTGGACACAGTGATAAATGCAGGAGTTAGAGAGAGAAATGAATATAATCAAAATTTTGAAAAATTTTAAATTTTTAAAAATTTTAATTTGCTATTTTAAAATTTTAATGTGCCCATTATTTTTGTTTTTACCTACTCTTGTTGCTTAAAGAAATTTAGAATGTTAGTTTCAAATTCTACAATTATCTAGAACTTTAAGATTATCATTATAAAATGTTAATATTTACACTAAGAAAATTATCATTTAGCTTAACCAACAACAACTGATATCCCTTCTAACTGGTTTTTACTATATTCAAAATAATTTTCTAACCAGGTTATATGGAAATAATTATTAAATCATTCATTTGATTAAGATAAATTGAAAAGGATAATAGCCTACCAACCTATCTATACCATGTATTTCCTAGCTAAAATTTATTATTAAAACCCACAAAAGCCAAAACAGCAGAAGAGATGATTGTAGAGCAGGTTAAAATGTGAACACATGTATGTTAACTGCATTGCAGAACCTGAGAAAAGCAAGCCCAAAGCTAGCCATTAAGGAAGCACCAAAGAGAGTTTAAAGGCATTCAATGCACTGTTAAAAATACAAGTGACATTGCGGTGGTATGCACCTTTAATCTCAGCACTCAGGAGACAGTGGTAGGCAGATCTCTGTAAGTTTACCACCATTCTTGTCTACATAGGGAGTTCTTGGCTTGCCAGAAATAAACTGAGACCCTATATATTAGTCACTTTTCTATTGATGTAATAAAACACCATCTCCAAAGCAATTATAGAAGGAAGTCTTTATTTTGAGCTTGTGGCTCCAGGGGGTTAAGAGTCCATCAACATCACTATGAAGAAGCCTGGTATCAGGTAGACATGTCTGCAAGAACAACTGAAAGCTCACATCTTGAGCTGCAAGAACAAGCAAGTAACACAAAGTCCTCACCAATGACAGACGTCCTCCACCAAGGTCACATCTCCTAAAACTCCTCAGAGTAACCAACTGAGCGTCAAGTCTTCACATTTCTGAGATTATGGATGACATCTCATTCAAACCAACAAACTTTGCAAAAAAAAAAAAAAAAAAAAAACAGCGAATACAAGGAAAGTGAAAAACAGAGGAGGAGTTGTTAGCCACCATCATGAGTGCTTCCAAGTCCACTATAGGATGGCTAGCAAGATGCTTGTGGAATAGCTTGAGTGTTAATTTAGTGTTCAATGCAAGAAACCCATAGCACTTGAATTTAGCACAAGAATAAAAAAAAAAGTTATCTACAAAATATTTCTGAATAGTATCATAAGGAAAATCTTACTTCAACACTCATTTTTAAAAATAAAGATTTATTTTGTATGTATGTGAAGTTTTAATTATGTATGTGAAGTTTTGTCTGTGTGGGAGTCTGAGCATATTACTGTAGGCGTCTATGGAAGCAGACAGGCATTGGATCTCCTAGCACTGGGGTTATAGCTGCTTGGATACATCTGATGTGGTTCTCAGAACCAGTCTTGGGTCCTCTGCAAGAGCAGCACACGGTCTTACCTGCTAGGCCAGTTCTTCAGTCTTAACACATTTCAGTATCCACTAAAAGTTCCAGCATCTTTTTTTATTTATTTCTCAGCTTATGTTTTTTTCTAGCCAAATCTGTCCTCTATGCCTCACTAGCACAATGCCTCACAGATACTATATGGAGAGCTAAGTCAGAGGGTCTACTGCTTTAATGCCAATAGAGGAAAAGGGTGTGGGGGTCCAAATAGGTGCAGGGAGTTCTCAAGAAATGCATTATTAGTGACTGGTGTTGCTTTTCCAGATCTTTTTCCCAACTGGAACTTTGATAGTCAGACTCACACCCTTTAAAATTCACTATTGGTAAAATGCTCCTAAAATACTTACAGAATATGATATTTGAAAATACTCAACGAAACAGCTGGGAGCTATTCCACTGCAGATGATAAACATAATCAGAGAGACTGCTCATACATCTTGCTGCATAACATTGCAGATACTCCCACTTAGAGATGGGAGCAATTTCTTCAACCTGTGTATCTGTGCTTGGTGAGTCGTTTGCTTTGGCCAAAAGAACATTTATAAGTACAATACAAAACAGATGCTTGTAAGCCACTCACGCATCAGGTCTTACTGTCTCACTGTACTTGAGATACTAAGAATATCATGTAAATAAGTCCAATCCTGCAAGATCAGGAAAGGAAAAATATGTCTTGGACAATAAGCTGCCAACTCCAGCCCATGAAGTCCTAGACCATCCACCTGTCAGCTAGTGATTACAGAACTATGGAGACAAAATAAATCAGCTGAGTCATTGAGGAATCAGATTCTATTTTATAACTGGGGAATTGGGCTCAAGAATGGTTATTATTGAAATCACTGTGGTTATTACTATAAAACAGCCACTTACTGTATCCTGTAGGTTCTGTCGTATGGAAATCTAATCTAAGATAAATAGTTTAAAAAAACAACGGTTTACCTTATATTTTATGGTTATTTATTTAAGCTGTTTATTTTAACCTTCTCTTCATGGCCATTCTATTGTAGTTTTTAACTAGAAAAATAATCACATGCAATCAACTCATGTTAAAAATAATATCAAAAGAGTAAGAATAAGACAAGGGTTTTTTTTTTTTTTATAATTTAGAAAACATAGCCAATAAAATGCAAAGATTAAACTTTTGGAAACTTCAACACCCTCAGAGTGACATGATTTTTTTTTTAATGTGTAACAAGGTAAGTTTACAAAAGATAGAATCAAAACAACAACCACAACAAAAAGTTCTTAGAGATTTTAAAATGCACTGTAGAAATGGGAAAATAAATGACACTGTCAGAAGATCTAAATGTGAAAATAGGTAAGGAGAGCAGAGATAAAAAAAAAAAAAAAACAGTAAAAAAAAAAAAAAAATGGAGTGGGCATGGGTGAGATGCTCTAAGTGTATGTGCACAGGAGAGCTGGTCCAAACCCTCACCAGATGCAGCACTTGGGAGAAAGGACCATTCCCCTCACCTGGTCAGTGAAGAGAGCTGGCCCCAGGTGGTATGAGCTCCAAAGAGCTGTCAGGGTAACCAACTTAGTTACCACTCAAGACCAGATCCAGGGCTTTGAGTTGGCCCACTCCAACATCTACCCATCTGTGAACTGCTGGAGCCCATGAAGGCCTTAGTCTTCAGAACCAAAGCTGCAAGATCTCCAATGACACGGGGCAACAACAGGATATCCAAGAAGAGTTCTAGTGAGGATCCAATATTGATAGTGTAGTAGAAGCCAGAGGCCTCGAACCAACCAACGATTCATTGCAAGAAAAGCTGTTTGGGCAAAAGGGTATACTGTGTGACACACCAAAGAGGCAAAAATTTTGTTTATGTTTTTGGGTTTTTTTTGTTTGTTTGTTTCTTTTGGGGAGAAGGTTGCCAGGATAAAGGGCAGATATAAAAGGATGATGAGATGAGTGGCATTGGGGTACATAATATGAAATCCACAAAGAATCAATAAAAAGTTTTTTTTAAACAGTAGGAACATTTATTTATAAGTTTATTTGAGAATTTAAATATGAAGAACAACATTTCAAAGAAAACAGAGAAAGAGAAGAAATTGGCAATACATAGTTCTCCTTAAGAAACAGAAAACATTAATGCCTATGTTAGTTTCAAAGACCAACACTAGATTTATGATTTTAAAATGTCAAAACTTGACAATTAAGGGCAAGACTGAAAATGCTTACAATAAGAAAAGAAAGAAAGGACAAAAGTTATTCAAAGCACCTAAACAGAGCCATCTTGTGGAACTGTGAATGGGCAAATTCCTAGCCGCCTTTTAACAAGTTTTGTGGACAAATTTCATCTTGCTAGGAACACAAATGTTAATAACTAAAACTTAAAGGACAGTGAAAGCTAAACACCTTAAAACGTTTGAAGAGAAATAATTCCCAACTGGAAAATCAAGTTATCACATATGAGAGCAACTAATGAGATTCTCAGATGTGTGGGTTTTAAAGAGTCTACTGTCTATGAATCTTTTCTCAGGAAGTCACTACAGGAGATAGTTTCTCAAAAGAAAAGATGAAACAAAAGGAAGATTGAGGCAGGAAAGACATGTATTCCAGGGAACAATGGCCCCATCACAGAATGATGGAAATCTGCAAGCCTCAGAGCCAACATGTGGATGGCAGGAAGGAGAGCTCAAAGGACATAGAAAATCAAAACCAATAGAACACCAGGACAGTATAGAAGAGAAAGAAAGAGAATGTCCATGCTTGGTGTGTGTACTCATGCATGTATGAGGTTAAAACCATGAATTTCTTTTAGTGAAATCACTTTTGGCATAGAAAGCCATTCTGTAGGCCAGCAAGATGAGTCAGAAGGTAAAGGTATTTGCTGTACAAACTCAGAGACTTAAGTTCAAATCCTGGAACGTATGTAAATGTAGACAGAGGCAATTGACTCCACAGACTTATTTCCTGGTCTCACGTGAATGAATATGTATGCTCGCATACACATCATACATATAAACAGATACACAATATTTTGAAACTATGCTGTTTATGCATTAAATGTAGATTGCCTATATAATGGTTTGAGAAAATGCTATTCTTTGTTTTCAATTTGTACTACTTATACAGAGATAAGAAGACTAAATTCTAAAGTCTTTTATATATTTTAACCTGAATCCTAAGATACGAATGGGAAGTTGCCATAGGCTGTATTTAAGATTCATCAGTTACGTGTACCTGTTTCTTCAACAAACCAAGCTAGTAAATATTTCATAATAATTGTTTTACCCCATTAATCCTAGAAACAAAAATTAATCCTAGAAAATCAGTAAGGTGTTGTTGGGTACCAAAATCCAGACTACCCTGACAGTCTTTTGTATGCAGCTCTGACCCAAGAACAGACCACGCCCTCCTCTGGTGTTCACAACTTCCTGACAGCATGATGCCTGTCCCATAAAGCCTGCTGATCCTAGAAAAGCACTTTGAGAAGATCAAGGACAATCTTCTCATTGCTGTAAGAATACAATAATGTGTTTTGTTCTTCCGTATAACTACCAGATCTACATCATATCTCGTTGTGAGACGGATGAGTCCTTAGTAGCACACCATACATAAAAGAACACATCTGTATGATCAGGTGTGGTTTAATAATGGCCCTAATCCCCGTCTTCCATTTTCAAGTCTAATAAACTGAGGCTTGGAACCAAGCAAAAAAGTAAAGAAAAGGACAGAGGAAAAATGATCTACCATGAATTAAGGTGAATTTTTGCAATTTCTGTTTGTTTCCTTTTCCTTATTTTTTCTTACTTCCTTTCATTCTTTTTATTTTCTTTGTCTTTATTGTTTGAGACAGAGTCTTACTTATACCTTCTATATTATAGGCCAGCTGGGAGCTCCTTGTTTAATTGAGATGATTTTTCAGTTGACCCTCCAATTTACATCTACCAACTGCAAACTAATATTACAAGCCCATGCAAATATACCTGGATTTTTTTTCCAATCTTTACAGAAAAGAATTTAAGGTAAAGCCATGACTGAAAAGCATCAGTAAGTCCTTCAGGAAGATAAGAAAATAAAGAAGGGAAAGCCTAGCATACAACAAAGCCAACAGAAGCATCATATATTGCCATTCAGAAAAAGAAAGCTAGAGGACCAGAAAAAAACATACAACCGCTTTGAAAATTCTGAAAACTAATGTCTACTGTCAAATGTAAGTGCTCTGAAGACTAAAGAAAATGAAACAGATATAGTTAACCATTATAAACCAAACTAATCTAGGTACAACAATGGTATCCAATTGAATCAGTAGAGTTTACTATATTTATTTTTTAAAGTTCATCATCAATTAACATTAGTTGATACAAATACTGTATACACAATTATGCATAGTCAATACTTTTTGTTAATTCAAAATAGGTTACTCTTATCAATAAATTCTCAAAATAGAAAAGGCATGTTAATTTTGGTCCACACAACTAAAGCAAGCCTTTAATTAGTTTTAGACTTATATAATAAAAAATCTAGGTTAGGGTAATATTTTTAACATACTAAAATGTATCTATGTTTCTCTTATCAACTCAGAAACAAGTGGATTGGTACATAAGTATATCACATATCATAAGGAACAGTCATCCCCTAAAGCTGGATAAGATATTCACAATATTAAATGCCATAGTTGGTAAGCAATTTATGCCCTGGCTTAAGTAAGACAGTAATCATATTTTTCTAGAACTTTCTAAGAATTGAAGAATAGTTCCAATGCTTGTCCACTCTCATGATTTTTATGAACTAACCAGGGAGATAGTGATACATAAAGCAGTAGAAAAACCATATAATTCCTGCATGTCCACTCCTGACATTGCTAAAAGAATCACTGAGAGTCCATTTGAACCTCTACATAGGAAAGCACTTGTATTTGGATGCTATTTTTAACATAAGAAAAAAAGTTTAGTACTTTACAAAATATTTTAAGTGTGAACGTATCAGAGAAGTAATGTGTTAACCTACATACTTACCAATAAGTGACTGGCTGACCTATATTACTTCAAGGTATGTGTGGTTCAAATTGATGTGGTACCCATTAAGTTAAACAGAAAAAAAAAGTATGAAATTTTTGTGTCTTTGCAAAAAGTGAAAACCACTAATGGAAGTACAAGAATACCAGTGATCTAACACTCCTCACATGTCCTCTTCATTTACAATAATTAATTAACCCATTTATTGTTTTTATTAATTTCTTAATTCTTCATGGAAAATATGCATTTAGTTAGCACTGTAAAAGCATGTACTAGAATAAAGCGAGGATTGCCATCGCAAATGTGACTATCACATAGTCTCAAAGATAAAATAAGAATACTCAAAATATAGTAAAGAAATCAACCAAACACAACTAAAATATAAACATCTAGAAAACAAAGCCAGGAAACTATAGAGGATCTCTTTTTATTAAAAAGGACCATAGCTACATCGATGGTAATTTGGGAAATTCATTCTGGATGCAATTGGTTTTCCAGCCTGGAAATGATGCAAGCGTGCAGTCTTGCTCCACCAGGCAAATCCAGCCTTGATGAGCTTAGCGTACTAAGGAGATTAGAACGTAGCAGCAGGAACAATCATCAAGAAGACGGAATGGTTAGAGCAGCAAAGAGGAAGTGAAGAGGAAGATAGAAACCCCAAAGGTACTAAAATGGTTTCATTGCTCAAAATTCCAGCAGAATATGGGACTGTGAATAAAGACAAGGAATACATCATTCAACTGAATTTACACAGGTTTCAGAAACATCCTTCTAAGCGAGTTTGTAAATCTCAAACCTTTTCGCTCGTGCTAAAAAGCATCTCTTGCAAATCAATTATGCATCCATGTATCTTGTTATATTTAATCTCTTCACGTACACTGTAAGATTTGTGCTTTTCCTGATGGTTGGTACTCTGAATATAACTTTATTTAGCTAAAAGATGAGAATATATTTGAAGACTGCGCTGAGCTTCGCCCACCCTAGAGAACAGTGTTTATGTTCTACAGCCTGGTGCCCTTGATTTGAAGAACAGCCAAGAATGGAGTACACAGTCCTAGTCAGAAGACAGACATTAGCGATGGGTTTAGATCTATGGTGAAAAGGTACGTGCATCATGGAATGGATTGTTTGCTGAATCATCTGCTCAGCCACAGCATCCAACAAGAGTAAGAGAGAAATGAACAGGAAGGAGAGACACACATTAGCAGCTGTAAGTTTCAACCCACAGGTTTTCTGAGTATGCTTGGGCTACTTACTTTAGCTCTTTCTTTCGAGGTGACTGCTATGATAAAACACCATAGCAAAAAACAATTTAGGGAGGAAAAGTCTGTTTGCCTTAAACATCCTGGGTTACAGTCCACTGAGGAAAGTCAAGGCAGGAAATCAAGACAGGGAACTGAAAGCAAGAACTGAAGAGGAAGCTGTGGAAGAACACCACTAACTGGCTTCTCATCTATGGCTTGCTCAGCCTGCTTTCCCTTACATGGCACAAGCCTGGCACTTTGCACAATGAACTGGGTCTTTCCACATCAATTATAAATCAAGAGAATCCCCAAAGGCCAATCATAGAGACATTTTCTCTGTTTTATTCCCTTTTCTCAGATAACTCTAGCTTGTGTCAAGTTGAGAGAGAGAAAGAGAAAAAAAAAAGTACCCAAAACAGATTGCAAATATTTAATTCCATGTAATAAGACATTATTAATTACACTTATAAAAGTACTAAAAATTGCAATGTTCTTACATTTGGGTGCCCACAATAATGAATGTGAACACCTCAAATTTCTTTCCCATGTATATCAATCTGTTGCTACATTTCCAATTTTTATAACTTTACTGGGTTGAAATAAGAAGAACCCTTGTGGCACATTAAATCACCCATATTGGATATTGAATTCATATCTGAGGGAGGGGGTTTCCTCAGAGGAGAATTTTAGATTACAAATGTTTTACTTCCTTTGTTTACCACCTTACTGGGCCTTTTGTGAATAAAGTCAACACAATTTCATCCACATGTATATAAAGTTACATTCTGTGGAGATATTTTGAAAGTGAGGATTTCTGAGTACTAATAATGTATTACCTGTTAAGACACACATATCCCAAGTTAACAAAACTCCAAATAAATGAATGATCAAGATTACTAAATTCCAGCTAATACTGTCTATGACATTCCTAGGGCCTTCAAGTAGCTTCCATAAAAAGATCACATGTCCATGGCAAAACAGAGAAAAATTTATAAATGTAAAATAAAAATAAGTAAGATAAAAATGAAATGTAAAGTACATTTCACATAGTCATACATTTTATATGGCTGTACAGCTGAGAGAAAGAAGTTCAAATTCATAATGTCACATGAAACATGATGAAGTTATAGCAAAGAACTTGCTGATACAAAGGCCAAAAAACTCTTAGGTAAGAAAAAATTCCTTGCTATAACAAAAAATCTCAAATACTGTGATTCTAGTCAACAATTTGACTGCGTTCTTGCTGAATGTATGTGTGGGGGGTTTTTTCTGCTTAAGTTAGATAAAAATACACTATTTTGATTCATTCCTCAGAATAGAGTTCTCCATTATTCTCCAAATAGAGTTCTCTCTTATTTAATTGGCAGGAAGATGACAGGTTAGAAAGCATGCAGAAAGCTGTCAGGACAGGAGACCAATAGGGAAATTGTTAGTTTTGGGCCCCGTTGACATGGGCAGTTTCTGAATGTAAGAAACACTGGTATTTAATAGGAAGTGTTACCTGAAGATGAGAGTTAACATTCTGGAGAAACTGTACTGCCAAACAAATGCTCTCCGAAGTTTCTCTAGTAACAGCTCTGCTGGTACCACCCATGATCTGACCCTGATGTTAGTATAGTGGAAGCAAACAGAAGTCTAAGATGCTGAAGACAGAGAGAGAGAGAGAGAGAGAGAGAGAGAGAGAGAGAGAGAGAGATTGATTCTGTATTGAAAGACTGTAAATTTTCTAGTCAAGTGAGCCACTGGCTGTGGGACATTTGTTTAAGTTTTACAGTTTAGAGCATCACACAGAACCCATTCTTCATCCTGTATTAATAAGAATAGAGACATCAGGCAGTGGTGGCGCTCGCCTTTAATCCCAGCATAAAGGAGACAGAGACAGGCATATCTCTGTGAGTTCAAGGCCAGCCTAGTCTACAGAGTGAGCTCCAGGACATCAAGAAAACCTGTCTTGAAAAACTGGAAGGAAAGAAAGAAAGAAAGAAAGAAAGAAAGAAAGAAAGAAAGAAAGAAAGAAAGAAAGAAAGAAATCCAGCAAATCATCACCCTGGGTAAACAGATTTAGATTATTCCAAATTCCATTTTCTGAGATGGAATTGGCTTCATGAAGTTTTACCAAACAAAAAAGTCATAAATCAAGGCAAGTATAAACACATTGGCAGGTACATCAAAAAAGTGGTTCCAGCAACATAGGAAAAACTTTTCTAGAGACCTCATCGGCTATCTGATACACTCTTAGCTCTTGGGTTAGTGGAAGCTAGTTGTCTGATAAGTCAATAGGTTTCACAAAGGTTTTTATCTATTAGTTGCAGGATGTTTGTTATGATGCAAGGATAGGCAAGGACTGAAACATTCCAATCTCCCCAACCACTGAAGCTCTCATCAGTCAGTCTTTGCAGACACAGCTTCTTCCTAGGAATTCTTGTTTCCACCCCTAATTCCACCCCTTGGAAAACTCATGTATATACTTTGCCATTATGTGTTGGAAGCATGTAATTTGTTATATATATATATATATATATATATATATATATATATATATATATATAAATAAAATTAAGAGATTTAATTAAGAGATTTCCTACAGTCTCAGGACTTGGAACTTCTAAATACTGTTGAGATTGTAAAAGACTATGGTACTTTTGGAGTTAGACTAAATGCACTTTGCATTATGATATGGCCACAAGCCTATGGGAGCCAAGGAGTAGAATGTGGTTTGAACGGGATATCCCCTGTAGAAGGACACAATGTCGACTTGCTTGCACATAAATACTAGAGAAACAAGAATTGTTAAACACACAGGCTTTTTCCTTTAATAAAGAAATTGACTCCTATTCACCCAGATGCTGTTTGATAACCTGGTGATCTTTTGCTAGTCTATGAAGCCAGCCCCCACTGGAATCCCACAGAGTACTGAGTGTTGTTTCTCAAACAACAGAGCCTATCTTCATGTAAGAGGTTCCCTGTACTTTGAAAAAGAGTTTATTATTATGCTTTTTACAAATACTTTCTCTCTAGGCCCAGAGTCCTGAGTACTGTCTCTCAATCAACAGAACCCACCCTTAACACAAACCCTTCCTCCCTAGACCCTTATCCTGAGAACGGTTTATTAGCATTAGCCAATAGAATTCATTCATATGGGGATGGTCACAGGTGCTTTGCTAAAGAGATGTACTTTTCAAGAGAGTTTTGATGCCGCCATGCCTAAAGCTTTGTCTCGATAGTTGTCACAAGGAAACTGTTTTTCCAAAGCTTCAGTGTTTAAATATGTAAAAGGATGAACTGCTTGACATCAGACTCCTTAGGTTTGTACAGGTGCCTATTAACAGAGTTGAGCTTAATTAAGTTTCTGTCTTACCTCACCTGGACCATTTCTTAGCCAGTCATGATGCTTGCAGGGACCCCCCTAGTCTCAGGCATTTGCATACTTGTTCTTTAACTAGTAGCAGTGTTTGGGTAAGTTAAAGAGGTGTGGTCTTGCTGGAGGAATTATTTCACTGGAGGTGGGCTCTGAGGTGTCAAAAACCTACATGTCTCTCTCTCTCTCTTCTCTCTCTCTCTCTCTCTCTCTCTCTCTCTCTCTCTCTCTCTCTCTTCTTCTTCTTCTTCTTCTTCTTCTTCTTCTTCTTCATCTTCTTCTTCTTCTTCTTTTTCTTCTTCTTCCTTCCTTCCTCCTCCTCCTCCTCCTCCTTCTTCTTCTTCTTCTTCTCCTCCTTCTTCTTCCTGCTTGTAGTTCAAGTGCCCACCTTCCCAGCCTCAGCCACCACACTCATCTGCCACCATACTTCTCTCTCCTGATGGTAACAAACTGTTAGCCCTCTGAAACCATAAACACAAATAAATCCTACCTTCTATACATTACCTTGGTCATGAGGTTTTATCACAGCAATTAAAAAAAAAAAAACTAATACAGTAGTTGAGAAGGTACCTAAAGGAGCAGAATTACTCGAAGACAGCAGCAGTACCTATATCATTCCAACATCCACAACAGCTCATGAAAGAAGTTTGGGGGTTACAGCACAGTATACAGGCAATTGAATCAGTTGGAGAGTTTTATTTCAATGCAACTTGGTGAGTCTGAGCCTTTTGCAGGCAGTTTGTTTGATCTCTCTCTCTCTCTTTTTTTTTCCAGAAAGTTCAAGTGTTCTAAGCATGTCTCTCAGCCCCTGTCTTTCACTGTTTATATACTCTAAAGAGGTGTTGGAGAGTAGTGAATCTGGTCAATTTCAGGGACTTCCTGAAGACTTTTGAGTTGTTCCTATAAGACAAGTAGAGTGCATCCCTACAGGATGAACTGTTCATCCCAACATCATATTGTTTCACCTCCTCTTCATATTCTGCATCTTAACAAGCTTCCCTCCAAGATGAGTGTTTTTACATTGGATGAAATTGCTAAATAGCAATGGGGTATATATAAACATTCAGATACAGTTTTGATCAAAAATTAGTGAGACTCCAAGTAAAGGGAATGGAGACACAGAAGAGCAGTTAAGAGAGCTTATTAATCTTGCAGAGGGTCTGAGCTCAGTTCCTAGAACCTGTAGTGGCTCATAGAAGCATGGGAGTGGGAATGGGATTCGCAGAGGGGAAACTGGGAAGGGGAATAACATTTGCAATGTAAACAAATAAAATAACCAATAAAAAGAAAACAAACAAACAACAATTAGAACATAGAGATAAAATGATTTCTAATGACACTCTGCTACACTCATAAATCACTACCATGATTTGTCATCTCCAGAGATGTTTTCTGCTGTAGCAGACGGGAACAAATACAGACAACCACAGCCAGGCATGCAGAGTGAAAGACCTTAAAACACTCTGTCCTAAGGGGACTGGCTCTCTTTAATTCCTACCCTCAGGGCTCAGGGAACCCAGTGGAAGAGGAAGAAAGGGGCTGCAAGAGCATAAAAGCCAGACAGGATGGAGGACACCAAGAAAAGAAGGCCCTCTAAAATCTACACCAACACGATCTAAGCTCACATGAACTCATAGAGACTGCAGCAGTATGCCCAGTTAAGTGCCAGGTTCTCTGCACATGTGGCTTCGAGTTTAGTGTTTTTGTGGATTTCCTAAGTGTTCAAACGAGTTTGTCTCTGATTTTTGTGCCTTCTTTGTGTCTTTCTTCCTTTTGTTTGCTTGTCTTGTCGAACACCAATGCGATCTTTTTCATTTTATCTATTATATTTCATTTGTTATGTTTTATTATGGCCCCCTAGAAGCCCTCTTGTTTTCTAATGAGAGACAGAAAGACAAGACAGTGGATCTGGATGGGAGGGGAGGTGGGGAAGAGCTGTGAGGAGGAGAGGGAGGGTAAACTGTATTCAGGAAGAAAAAAAAATCTACTTTCAATAAAAGGGATTAAAGAAATAATGTATAAATAAAATTGGCAAAAAAAAGTCTAAAAATTTAAAAAGAAAAAGAGAGAGAGAGGCCATGAATTTGAAAAGGAGCAAGGAAGGTTAGGTAGGAGGGTTTGGAGAGGGGAAAAGAAAGCAAGGTTATACTTAAATTATAATCTCAAAAAAGAAAAAACAAACTTCTATAATCATGATAAAAATCATGAAAAATGATAATGGGGAATAAATTAAGGCCAACCTTAGCCGACATGGTTTATGCTATATTTTATATATAAACTTTTAAGTAGAACATTTCACTTAACAACAGGTAAATTTAGCTCAGCCAATAAAACAGCTAGCACATTCCTTACTTTTTAACCATTTGCTTTGATTCACTGCTTTATTTTGAAATCATTATCTTCCCCCAAAGTCTCTCGTGGAGGAAATCCCACACTCAAAAAGAAAAATAATGAAATCCAAATGCAAGTTCCCAGTTCTGCTCCCTTCGTGCCTTTATTTCTTTGTCCCAATGTTATAATAAAAACAACAACCAGAAGGGCCAGCAAAGTACTCTGACATGGTTCACATGCTAACCTACTTTGTTTCTGTTGTAGCAAGATCAAATTTTAAGCTAATAATTTCCTCCCTCACCAATTTTATTGCATAACAATAATCTTCTCTAGAAGAATAAACTCTACCATGAATGCAAACAATGGAGTGAGTTGATTTTAAGAAAGAAAATATAACTTTAAATAAAATTATGAAGCACAGAGCAGAAGCATTTTAAACTCTACAGAGTTTGGATTTTCAGAGGCCACATTTTGGAGAAGTATTTCTTTTATTAGCATTTTATTACAAAAATCTTACCTTCAAATAATAGTGAAACTTCAAACTACCTTTATAATTTAGATCACTTAAAAAATGGTTTGGAAAGTCTTCACAACTGATAAAGTTGATTCAGCCAGAGAGAGAAAATGTTTGCCCATCTTTGCCATAGACAAAGCCCTTATGATAGCATAACCAACCCTGAGAAGGGAGGGTAATGAGGACTCTGAGCAAAGTGCCTCCTCCTGGCATGTATTATGAAAAAACCTTTAGGAAGAGCTGGCCTCCTGGAAGTTGCGTTTTTAGCGTGGCACTTAGTGATGGAGCATCTAGGCAAAAGAGAAGGCCTGTGTCATCCTCGGTGTCCTCAGGAAACATCCAACAATACAAAGGACGAGCTGAGGATGTTTCACATCCTGACAAAGAGGAAAAGAAATCACAAAATAACAAGGAGAAGAGAGATTTCAAATGGTGAGCATTGCAAGGTATGAGTTAAATGGCAGGCCGTAAGGCCAATAATCTTATACATTTCAACAGAGCCTGCAAGAGAACTTTCTGATAAACCCAAACTAATTGTGTCTTTCCTAGGGACAAAATACCAGGTTACCTAGGTAAAGGAGAAAGGAGGGCAAAGAACACCACTTTGAAGTTGATTTGCTAATATTGAAGGTTTTTTTTTTAATTAGCACTAACTTAGTATTTGTGAGACAAATACTATGTTTTTAACAGCATAGTGTTATATTATATTATTTATTACCTTACTAAAGTAAATACTATAGTAAAGTTTCTAATCCAGATTCAATGTGATTTTGGAGCCAAACTTCAAAGTTATTTCTCCATATAGAGGAAATTATATGTTGTGCAACATGACATGGGCACATGTCTCCCCTAGGACCTGACTCAGGTTGCTGGAAGACTTCAGCATGGAATTCTACATCTTTCTCTCCAGTAAAGACATTCTCCCCACTATTGTTAGTGGGGAGAATGAAGGTGACACATCTACTAACAGTATTTCATAATTCCTTGAGTTTCTCTTTGTCAGATTTCCTCTTTCTCAATCGTACTTTATCTCAAACTAGTGTTTTGAGACATGAGATAACTCCATCTGTGTGGGGTTAAATTTAAACTTCTCATTCACCAACAAGTCCCCATTCTTTAGCTTGAGTCTTTGTATTATGCTTTTGACAAAGAGCTCCTAACTCCTTTCCCTCCTGTTCTTCCCATATTCTCCCCACTTTGTGATATTAGGATGTACATAGGTATCTGGCCATCATCTGGAACATTGGTAGCTTCTCAGTGGTTTGCATCCCTAAAGAAAACTGATGCATTCTCTCTCCCAGTGGCCATCAGTTGCCAATAGAGCCTCAAATAAAGTGGGACTTTGAGGACTTCTCCTTGTCTGTGCTGGGATTCTCTCTTTTGTGGGGATTATGCATATACTCTAGCTGCTGTCAATTCACATGTCCCATGCCCTGTCTTGTCCATAAAACATATTCTCAGAAGTCCACCACTACTTTCTGATCTTACACTCTTGGTATAAAAGAGGATTTTTGAAATAGGCTGAAACTAATAATAATAACAGGACCCTTTCCCTAACCTAAATAGTTAAAAGTGCCTGCCAGCAGGTTTGGGCCCATTTAATTAGTTACAGAGGAGGTGGAGTTACAAGACAAAGGTCTGTTAAGAACATCCCAGAAACTGACCGCCAAGGGAGGAACTACACCCTGCCCCCATGGTACAGCCTGCTAGTGTTCAAAAAAGTAAAACAACCAATCCTGTGCACCCTCGCGAAAGTTCGCTTTTTCCCCACCCCGCCCATAGATAAGCACTAGACCCCTGAGCCACGGGGTCAGTCCCTCTATCTCCTAGGTGAGATATGGGGATATGGGCTGGCCCAGAGCTCTGATTTAATAAACCACCTCATGTGCTTTACAGCAAGACGCTCTCTCGTGTGTCCTTTGGGTGCCTGCTATCCTGTGACTCTAGAGGACCTCCCTTCTGGGGAGTCCTGGACCTTTCAGGTACATCTTCTTCTATGATGATACCAGAGTCCTGAGGAGATGGGGTATAATATATGTGCTCCAATTAAGTCTGAGCAATTGACATTTCTTATTCTCCAGACCTTGAAAAATAGAGTCTTAATTAACAGCCATTTATGAAGAAAAACTGTAAGGTAATAAGCAGCAGCTGAATACTGTGTTTATTTAGCATGGTTATAGTAGTAGGTTCTCTGAAGAAGCCATGTGGAAACCTACTATTCTAGAGGCTTTCGAAAATATATGCATATAACCTATAAATGAGAGACAATGCTTCTTTTAGAAAGACTATCAAAAAGCCCAGTGTTGGGTGTTTGAGTAGTTGGCCAGTGAGCTTCTATAGGGCATTACCAGTCACTGGCACTGCTTTTGGAGACCCTCTAGAACTTGATAATAAGACTTTACTTCTGAATATACCACATATAAGAGTCATGGGACATGGAATTATTAAGTTGGTACTGACATGGAAGCTTTATCTCTATTAGATAGTTTTCTGGAAGGTCTTTTGTGCACTACTGGATGATAAAAATAATCCATAGCATGGCCTATTTGTGAGCCCTGAGAGCTACAGTAATGATTACCCTGACAAGATGTGCCCATCCGTACAATAGGGACACAAATATTATAGGAGTAATGAAACAACCACTTTCTGATTTGCTATGAAGCCATCTCACAAGATAGAACTCACTGGAACTAAAAGACAAATTACTTGTATAAATAATAAACAGCATTAAAACTTTATAAAGTACGAGTTTATATTTTTAAATAACCAAGTATATTGATTTAGCTGTCAACTGCTTTGAAATAAATTCATTTATCAACACACATAATACATATTAATGCATATTATCTGACTGTTTCTGTTGGCCAATAATCTGGACCAGGATTACTAAGCCCTCGAGTGCATTATAAAAAGCACTCTAATGACTGGCCAGGCTGTAGTCATCTTAAAATGACACCATGACTGAGCATCTGCTTCAAGCTCAGTGATAGAAATGTTAGCCACCCTGAATTCTTAGCTTCTCTATACACTAAGTAAATCTTCACTCCATGGCAACTGCTTCTTGTCTCTCAGGAGAGAGAGGGGTACAGGGAATCAGCAAGAGACAGTAACAGAAACAGAAAGAGATTAGGACAAGTTAATACAAGAACATGAAAGAGACAAATAGAAATATTTAGGTCTCTAATAAAAATTTCTCGCTCTGTATTTTTGAATATCAGTATGACAAAGGTAGACCCATATCTCAATGATAAATGAAAACACTGAAATTGTTTTTGAGCAACATTTTTGCAAATTGATATTTTAGAAGCTGACAAATATCTGTTTAAAAAGAACTTGAACGATATGTTTAGCAATCATGTTAGACAATGCGATTTTAAGACAAAGTCCTGTAGCTAAAGACATGCTAAACAGAACACAACCAGTTTCTTCTAAGTCCATTCTTTTCTATTCTAAACATTAATATTTTAATAGGATTATAGCTTATTGGGGAAAATTAGGTTTAGGGGGAGAGGTTGGTGAAATGTCTCAGAAATTAAGAGTACTGGCTGCTCTTGCAGAGAACTGAGTACAGTGCATCAGCGCTCACATGGTGGCTCACACCCCTCTGTAACTCTAGGTCTGGGCATCTGACACCTCTTCTGCCCCTCAAGGGCTCATGCACACATGTGCATACATACATATATTCAGGAAAACGTGTGCACACACACACAAATTAAATTTTAAAATATTAAGAATAAGCATTGTAGTTTGGTCTACATAGTGAGTTAAGGCCAGCCAGTACTAATAGAAAGACCCTGTCTCAGAGAGAAGTAGGGAGGGGAGAGGGAGAGCAAGAGACTTGGGAGGAGATTCAGAAGCTGGACCAAGTGTCTTGATAACTTTCTGAGCACACTGTCTACCATCTTCCCGATACTACAACTTTGCAATGACTTTCCAGCTATAGCATGGGTTCCCTCTTCCAAGGCCAGTCCAAATCTTTACTTTTACTTTTCCTCAGAAGTTCCATTTGGTTTGTAATTACAACCCGAACAATACCATAAAGTCATTTGCCTCAAATCTCAGCATTGATGAAAAAATACCTTCATGTTAACTGAACTAGCTATAAGAGGAATATATTTAGATCATGGTTTAAAATCCTCACTTCAACCTATTCTAAAATTTCTCAAACTAAAATAGGTAAGATATGTTATTAAATTGAAATGTTTGTTTTTCTGAGTTCTGTTACATTTTATTAAAAGACATAATAAATACAATATAATGTAATATAACATATCTACTATCAAGTTGGGTAGACTGGAAACTATTAGTCAGACTATTAACACCTACAATAAGGACCACATATTGCCTCAACAATAACTACATAAAACCACCTCTTTTGCCTAGAGCATATACTTCTGAGAATGGAATAACAGAAACAGGCTGAGCAAGGAATCCCTGGCTCATAACTTTTCTTCTCACAGATGTCCCCCCCCCCCCAATACACTTCCATAAACCATTTTGTTTTGTGTACTTGGTTGGTTTGGTTCTGAATCAAGCATAAATGCAAGTCCCAGTTGTATGCTAAAACCCAATGGAAACAACAAAGCCTAGGCATG
This sequence comes from Arvicanthis niloticus, assembly GCF_011762505.2. NCBI lineage: Eukaryota > Metazoa > Chordata > Mammalia > Rodentia > Muridae > Arvicanthis > Arvicanthis niloticus. The sequence goes on along the minus strand of NC_047664.1, from coordinate 9,246,084 downwards.
TCATAATCTTACAAAGAGAAACAAAAACATTAGTAGACCTATGCATGCCAACGGAATCATGTTTCAAGAATTAAACACTGGGATACTCGGTAATCAGTTAACCTCTGAATGGAAAACCACACGCAAAGTGTCAGAGATCAGTAACTGCTCTTTGGAAAATACCCAGGGTAACTGTCAGGATTGGTACTGTTTCTGAGCCCTTGAGCAAAAGCAATTACATTCTCTCTTCTCACTTCTTAGCATAGGGAAACAGCATAGTGTTACATATGGCGTGTTGAAACCTTATAAAGATTATAGTTTCAACTTTTTTATTATGAAAGAACAAGCCATAAATTATCGTTTACAGCAGGACTCATTTGTTTTGCTTTAGTGTTGTGTAACTAACAGAGAATAAAGGCCTCACACAGATTTTTTTTCCAAAGCAATATAACTCAAATAACCTTCTCTGACCTATCATCTTAAAGGTTTGGTTTCTACATAAAGGAAATGAATCATCCTGCATGTGTCGCAGACAGTTTAGAAAGCAGTACTAGTCAAACATTTCAAAAGTCTTGAAAACATTTTCTGGACCATGCTCTAGACATGGCAGGAAACTGTGGTCGTGAATCCCTGCAACAGTTTCTTTTTTTAAAACATTTTATGTGGAAGCCAAGAAATATTCCCAATTTTTTTTCAGAATTCTTTTGAAAAGTTTGGACTTTTCTACATTGTCTTTAAATTTAAAAAAACAAAACAAAAAAACAAACAAAAAAAAAAAAAAAAAAAAAAAAAAAACAAGGTCATTAAAGTCATGAGCTGAGCTGAGTTCCCATTAACCTTAACCTTTGCCCTAACTTCTTAACTCTGAAGTGGGTTTTAAGATAAACTAAAAGGACATCTAGGAGAGATATCCCAGATTCTAATCAACTGTTAGGACCCCTAAAGAAGCAGAGTAAAGGAATTCCTTAAATGTAAAGCTGTTCAAATTTTCTATCAATTTTCTAATCATTTACCAAGAGGGAGAGGATCGTTAATCACTAAAGATGTATTCATTGTAAACAGCTACTATTCATCTCACTCGAAATCACAAACGGTTTTGAAAAATTTGGAAGATAAAATAGATATATTTCATTAACAAGCTTTACAAGATTAACAAAACTAAGTGTAACTGAAATTTACCAAATGTCTATCCCATGGCAGGCTTTGTGTTTACTCCACTGAATCCTTTCGGAATTCCTTAGGGTTGGAGCTCCCATCCTTCTCTGCATTTCAAAGATAAGGAGCCTCCCAGTCACTAAGCTGGGTAACAAAGGCAAAGCTATTTAGTGGCTGCAAGGGAAAAAAGCCTGTGTTTCCACTTCAGAGGAAGTGTTGTAAAGTGCAAAGTGATCTGTAGAGCTTGCTTCCTTCCCCAAGCTTGCATCTTTAACCACTACACACTAAGGCTAGAATGACGTGTGTGGAAAGAATCTAGTTTGTGTTTCCTTGGTGGAAGAAGAAAGTAAATGTGGCATTACAAATCTGAAGTCCAAATACTGAGGACTGTATTTGTGCAATGTTTTCTTTAAATCCTTCCAAGCAATGCTACACAAAAGGACTTAAATGCCACATAGTTATACTAATTTGGGGTATTATTAATAAATAAAGCAAGATAGTGTGAGTTCAACAGACATTAGCCATGTTTTCTGGCTGACTAACACCTTTTGAATGCTATGTTATGTTGTTAGAAGCATTCTCTTCCTGGAGTATAATCCATAAAATTTATTTCTTCAGGCTTTATATCATAATTTGTTTCATCTTGTACAATATACTGTAAGTTCAGCAGACCTGTGTCCTGTTTCCTGGCTGGCCAGCACCTTTGAATACTGTTATGCTAGAAACATTTTTTTTCATGGAGTATAATCCATAAAATATATTTCTAGAGGCTTTCAATTTAGAAAACAAAACACCAGATATGTGCTTGAGTTGCTCAAACTGCACTTGAAAGGCTCGGGAAGCCCCCAAAGGGGACCCCACTCAAGTCACAGGATGGTGTGCACCCAAAGGACACACGAGAGACCAACTTGCTGCAAGAACACGAGGTAGTTTAATGGCGGAACGTTCCGGGCCAACACATGTCTCAAGGAGACAGGGGCATCGACCTCGTGGCTCCAGGGTTTAGGGTTAATATAAGCTCGGGGTGGGGAAAAGGAGAAACTTTCATGTGGGTGCACATGATTGGTTGTTTTCCAATTTTTGAACATCTGGCCAAACCGGTCCATGGGGGCGGGAAGCAGTTCCTGCAGGCGGATGTTTATCTCTTATCTTCATTCCTGGGATGACTCAGTAGCCCTTTGTCCTGTAACTCTGCATTCTTTGTTTACAACTGGGCCTCTGGTTGGCAAACCCTGAAGGTGGCTGCTTTAGCTACTCAGGTTAGGGAGAAGGAATCTATAGGGCCCTTTTCTTTTATATAAGTTTTTCATGGGACCCATAAATTTTTCATTTACACTCATCTATGAAAAACTAATTGTCAAGAGAATGGCTGTAGCAAACTAGCATTTGGGCTTAAAGTGAATATGGCTTTGAGCTCTGATTTGGGAGGGAAATCCCTGCTGACAGCAGTGGTTCCTTGGAAAGACTGTTAGGTGCCAGTTTCTGTCCTTGACAGCTGTCCAATGATCAAGGAGGCTCTGTGACAGGGTTAATGGCATCATTCCTCATGTGGCCTCTAGTCCCAGTCTTCAGTACCCACCAGTTCAGCAAGTTACTCCATAACATCTGTAGGGGGATTTGCTTCTTTATCAAGCAAAATCAGTTTGGATTGTTTATTTTTAAGAATTCCAAAACAGATTCTGGTTTTAAATAAGATGGACATGAGTCTGTCCTTGTCACCAAAAATCGCCATAACCTATGCACAGACTGAATATACAGTATAATTAATATTTAAAGAAGTACACAGTAAAGACAAAGGGCAGATACCAAAATAAGGATCCAATGTGGCAAGTCTACATTGTTGTTGTTTTATAGTATTATTTAATCTAAACTTAGTACAGCCTAAGTACCAGAAGGGCAGTGTGCTGATTAGTTTTTGTCAACTTAACACAAAAGAGAGTGACCTATGAAAAGGAAACCTTGATTGTGAAAATGTCATTTCTAGATTGTCCTGTGAGTCTGTCTTTAGGCTATTTCTTGATTAATGATTGATATGAGAGGAATCCAGCCCACTGTGTGCAGTGCTGCCTCTGGAAGGAAGTTCTGGGTTGTACAAGAAAGCAAGCTGAACGAAGCACTCCAGAGGGCAGCTGGAATTGTAAAGACAGAGTGATAGGTTTTGTTTTTTTTTTCCTCCACCAGTAAAATGAGTCAATTCAAGCCAGATTAGAAAATATTAAATCCAGGTTTATTGGGAAGTTGATGGAGGCCAGGGAAGTCACCATGCAGAGAGTGGAGGAATGGAGAATAGAAAGAAAAAAGGAGGAGGAGGAGAAGGAGATAGGAGAGGAAGAGAAGGGGGAAGAGAAGGAGAGAGGAGAGGAAGAGGGTGGAGGAAGAGGAGAAAAAGTAAGAGGAAGAGAGAGGTGGAGGAGGAGGAAAGAGGAGGAGGATGAAAATTAGAGAAAGGGGAAAGACCAAAATTTCTGAGTTATATAGGGAATCACCACTAGGGGAAGGTTTGGGGGCAGGCTGTGCCAGGGAGGGACTGAGGAATGCTTTTATTTGTAAAATGTGCACCTCAGTCCCTTTCCCCTGGGTCCAAAACCAGAGATTCACCTTAATCCTAAACAAGAACCTGAGAGGGAAACTGGCAGAGCAGAGGGAATCTCCCAAGTACTACTATGTTTTCTGTTGTTTTCTCTTGTGTCTTCTTACCCAGGCACCTCTTTGGTAGTAACTGCAACAGCAGTAGAGGCCAGGTTTGAGAATCAGCTGAGTCCAGAGCTCTAGACAGAGAAATAGCTGTCTAATGGAGATACTGGGTCTTCAATGGAGCAGGAATAACAGGATTCCTTCTTTTCTCCTCTGCTTGTACTCTGATCCCAGAACCTTAGACAAAGCACAGTAACAGAAATGGACAGTTCCCATTCAACAAACAAAGAAATAAACAACCAAGCCTTTGGGAAGCAGAATGCCAAGGGAATAATGGAACAGGAAGAACTCAAAAAGCAAATCTGAGAAAGTGCTTTTTAATGCCTAGAGTCACTCGCATATTGCAAATTCCTTGAATCCATTACCAGACATGGGAGAGAGAGAGAGAGAGAGAGGAAAACATGGAAGGAGGGAGGAAAGAAAGAAAGAGAGAGAGAGAGAGAGGAAGGAAGGAAGAATGAAAGAAAGAAAGAAAGAAAGAAAGAAAGAAAGAAAGAAAGAAAGAAAGAAAGAAAGAAAGAAGAAAAAGTTGATGCATGTCTCGTGGGCCAAATTCGGCCAATTATCTGATGAGCCAAATTATTAATTAACCTCATAAAATTTAAACAAAACTCAGAGTTTCATAACCAACAAAATATCCAGTAAAGGATTCAGTTACTTGTGTCATGATATTCATGGTAAAAGATCATCAACAAACATCAATAACAAGACAGCAAAAAATCAAGCTGGAACTTAGTTTGATGCTACTTCCCTGGTAGTAGATTTCATAGTATCTGAGGTGACATGCAGTCTGCTAGGATAGAAAAAAAAAATCATCCTCTCTCACTCTCAAGTATGAACTCTTTGTGCAAAATTACTGACCTACTGAGAGAGATGTACCCATCATTGGTAAATGGTGGTACTTCTGTTATGGGGGTCACCAACAACTTAATGATTGTTTTTGAGGCCTGCTATGGAGGTAGTATTTCTTACCTGGGAAACTGTTTCTGTTGTTTTGCTAAATGGACATGGTGTACTAAGTAAACTGCATTCTACATAACTGTGTTTATGCCCATAGATTAGTACTTCTCTCAGCTACTGTCAAACAAACTTCTCTTTGTAGTGAGTCATAGTTGAACTCATGAGAGTCATGTACTGACTCATAATTGTTTGAAGAACCTAGAATAAATAACTGTTGTTTGCTCAGCCCTAAATGCAGCATTTATATTACTCCATCCAAGGCTCAGGGAACACTGGAAAAGAAGACACAGAAAGAACGTAAGAGCCAGAACAAGGAGAGAGTGTGGTAGAAACTATCTTCAAAGCATTGATATTCACTCATGCGAACTATAGCTACCCAAACAAGATCTGAGTAAAAATGACCATGTCAATATTCTGTCATAGAAGGGGGAAGGGTGGTGAGAGTTGTGGCATGGTTTACTAGACATCATCCTGCCCTGAGATGTGCAGCCAGTTAATTGTTGCTGGAGTAAAGGAAATTTCATCAGTGGTATAGCCATATATAACCCATGCTCCTGTAAATATATGCTCACTCTTCCGCATGCTCATTTAAAGAACCTTAACTGTACACATTCTGTCACAGAAAAAAGAAGAAGAACATGACAGTAGTAAGACTGTCAGAGGATGACCATCAGAAGTGGACATTAGACAACAGAGGGAATGAAGGGTGAATATGACCAAAATACTTTGTCTAAAATATCTGAAGTATCTGGAATAGTTGTATCTGAAAATGTCGTTTTACTTCATTATTATTTGGATACTGATGTCATATGTGATTAGATATAAGGCCTGTTCTGCAAGACAAAAAAAATCCATATTTGACAACATTTTTAGGGTCAAGAACCTATGGTTAGATAAGTCATAGACTTTAGGGGAGAACTTACTACTATTATTCAACTAAATGTCGAAAGCATTACACTGACTTCTAGTGATTTATCATTATAGCCATAGATTAGTGCAGCTCTCAGCCTTCATCAGAGAAGCATCTTTCCGAAGTAGATGAATATTAATACAGAGACCCACAACTGTACAAAATGCAAGGAATAAAGGACTGTGGAATGTTCAACCTTAAATGGGTCATTTTTATCATATAGAGGAGTCTCAGGACTTGGGGAACATCGTGAAAATGGGCCAAAAAAGTTGTAAAAGCCAGGGATGGTATATGGCTGCATGGAAGTGGTGTTTTCTTGCAACTACATAGGTATAATAACTAAGATATGTATCACATAAAGAAATAAAATTCATAAAGTCACGTTTCCATGTTCTGTGGAAGTAAAGAATATTGATATTTAATATGTGAATATGTATATATGTATATATACATATAATGTGTGTATATATACATTATATATATAGATATAATATGTATATATGATATACATATATGTATATATACATATACATTATATGTATATATGATATACATATATGTATATATACACACATTATATGTATATATGATATAATATGTATGTGTATATATACATATATATATGTATATATACATAATATATATGTGTATATATACATATAATATATATACATATAATCTCTAACATAGCAAGTATAAAATTATAAAATGCATGGGAATCTAAACATACCAACACTTAGGAGGCTGAGGCAAGACTACTAGTAAAGCTGGACTAGATAACATAGAGATTCTCAAGACAATCTGGGATGGATAATGGTGATCTAGCATCTAACAAACTAACAGAAACCAGGAAAAGGAAGGACAAATGGGGAATTGTTCTATAGTGATGTGCTGTTCCACATATGTACTGCACTGTCTGGACCTGAAGAGGCAATGACTGCCCATGGGTTTCCAAGAGAACTACCAGAAAAAAATGCTATAGCCTCCCCTCCCCCACATCCCAGACTCCTAAGACCACTGAGAATGCAGAGCCCAATCCTCCCACTGGCTTTTCCTGTACACAGCACCATAGACTGCATAAAAGAGAGAGCGTAATATCTGAGCTTGAAGACCAGGTAGAAGAATTAGAACAATCAAGCAAGGAAAAATATAAAATACTAACAAGGTACCACTGTTAATTCTAAGATTAAGCAACACTCTAAAAAATGAAGTATAGAGACAAAGGGCATAGAAGAAAGAGAAGAAATTAGTTCAAAAGTCATCATGTAGAAGTCAAAATATTAATTGTAAAGAACGAAGAAAGAAAACTGAAAGAGCAAGAAAGATGAAGTCACATATAAAGGCAGGCGCATCAGAAAAACAGCAGAGTTTTCAATGAAATATTGTATAAGTATGGAAGATTAAACTACAGGCCCAGACAACTACATATAGAAGCATAATCAGTCTTTATCAAATGAGAATGTTATTTGTTTCATGATAAAAACAGATTTAAGGAATTTGTGATAATAAAACAAGCTCCATAGAAGATACTAGAAGGAATGCACAGAAAGTTAAGCACACCCAAGAAGACACAGGGAACAAATAAATAATTCCCTAACAGTGAATCAAATTATTTAATAAAACATTAAAAAGCAACAAAATGACAGAAACTAATGAATATTATTTCATAATAACATTTAATATAGGTGGTATCAAATCCTCAATAAAGAGACACAAACTAGCAGATTGGGTCAGTGTTGGGAGCCAACTCGTAGCAGAAAGCGGCTATCATCTTTGCAGCCATCTCGAGCCATATACCCTGACAAGAGACTTGTTGTTCAACAGCCTACAACAGCTGAAGCACACTCTGATAAACATCTTGTTTATCCCACATATCTTGTTTGCTGTTTAGTGCCCACAGCTGCAAGGTGCATGTGGTATCCACACCTGCAAGGCACGTGGTATCCACACACCTACAAGGCACATGGCAAAAGCCTATAAATATCCCGGTCTTCCCTTCAATGAGAGAGACAATAAATGAGACCAGAGACTTGATCAGAACCTCTGTCTTGTCTCCATTCTTTGTGTCTCTTCCCCTTCATCCTCACTCTCTCTCTTGCTAGACCCTGACCCGCAGACAGGAGCAGCAGAGGGGTTAGGAACATTTTGGCCCCCAACATGGGGCAGCGAGAATGAGAGACCCAGTGAGGGACGTTACTGGAAGAAGGGTCTGCCAAACAAAGGTGATCACCATGAGAATCTGCCATGTCAGAAAGGTAAGTCATGATAAGAAAAATGGGGCAAGACATAAGTCAGCCTGAACTCAACTCTCTGTTTCTGTTTTGTTGTTTGATATCCAAAATTAGAATCCAAAAAAACAACCAAACGTTGATGACAATTTGTCAAAGAAGATTGTGCTGACCTAGAGGAAGTCAAATATTATGACCCTGAATGTCCTTCTTCCCAAAGGCCTCCTCCCTACGTGCCTCCGCCCACAAATGTTCCTGCTATGGAGATGGTGGTTATAGATCCCAGAAAGGAGTTACAGGAAAAAATATCTTTTCTTATACAACTCTATTGAGTTAGAAAAAGAGTATCAGAACTTAATTAGTCAGCTACAAAAATTAAAGACAAGGAAGTGGTCTTGAAAGGCCAACAACGAAAACCCCTCAGATTCTCACGTTCCTCAACCCGGAGTCCAAAGTCGATCTCTGTCCTCTAACTTTAGTTCAGCCACAGATCAGCCAGAGGAGAAAGAGGCTGAGGCTTTCCCTGTATCAGAGACCAGAGACTCTCAAAGGGTTGCCATTCAGGCAGGCAATGGTTGGTCCTTTGATGCCTTAGTAGGAGAAGGGCTATTTGCTTCTAATGATAACCAGATGCAATATGACCCAGGCTTATTCACTCAAATTCAAAATGCAGCCATGAAGGCTTGGTGTAAACTTCCCGCAAAGGGAGACCCTGGTGCATCTTTAACAGCAGTCAGACAAGGGCCTGATGACAGATTTTCTGACTTTGTTCATCAATTAATAATAACAGCAGGGAGGATTTTTGGTAATGCAGAGGCAGGTGTAGATTATGTGAAACAACTTGCATATGAAAATGCCAATCCTGCCTGCCAAACAGCCATTAGACCCTACAGGAAAAAGACAGACCTTACAGGATATATCTGTTCTGACATAGACTCTGTTCTGACATAGGGCCCTCCTACCAACAGAGCTTAGCTATGGCGGCTGCCATGCAAGGACAATCAGTAAAAAAAAAAAAAATTTTTGGCAAGTAGAGACAAAAAGGCCTGTTTTAAATGTGGCAAACCTAGACACTTTGCAAGAGATTGCAAGGCAGAAAATGAGTCAGCCCAGAGACAGCCCAGCAAACAGCCTGGACTCTGCCCACGTTGCAAACATGGATTGCATTGGGCTAATGAATGTAGGTCCAAAAGAGACGCACAAGGAAATACCCTTTCCCATAATCAGGGAAATGGGAACAGGGGCCAGCTCCAGGCCCGGAACTAACACAAGCCAAAACAGGTTTATGGAGCAGTCAGTTTCATACCAGCAAACACCAATCCCTTTCTGACCTTAGTTGAACAACACTAGGAAGTGCAAGACTGGACCTCAGTTCTGCCATCCACACAGTATTAACCCCAGAAATGGGACCTTAGGCCTTACCCACTGGAGTGTTTGGACAGCTCTATCCAAATGTGTTTGGCCTGATAGTGGGAAGAAGCAGTGCTACTATGCAAGGACTACAAATTTTTCCTGGAGTTATAGACAATGATTATCAATGTGAAAACTTTTTACTCCTCTGACAGAGGGAGTTGTTTGTTGCCCTTAAAAAAGAGTGTTGCTTTTATACCAACCATCCAGGCATTGTTAAGTTTCTTGTCTCTTGGGTTCATGCTGTTCAACAAACTGATGGCTTTTGTACAACAACATATAGATGCTATTCAAATGAAACCCTTACAGGTCCACTATTACAGGCTGGAGGTAGGGGACTCTGAAACCTCTGTCATCAAGACTGATGAGGATTAACTTCTAACTTACGCACTAAGCCGGATAGTCAATGACAGGTAAGAGAACACATCAAGACCCTTGCCCCTAACTGGGAGGCCTCACCATCCTAGACAGGAGCTCAACCAATGGCTGTTGAATATCCAAAGACAGGAAAGGGCGAGTGGGGTCATTTGTTCCAACCTAAGATGGGCATGGTTTCCGTAAGTTTTCCCAGCCTTCCCTTTTGAAAAAAAAAATTAAAAATGGGGACCTGTTGGGAGCCAACTCATAGCAGAAAGTGGCTATCATCTTTGCAGCCATCTTGAGCCATATACCCTGACAAGAGACTTGTTGTTCAACAGCCTACAACAGCTGAAGCACACACTGATAAACATCTTGTTTATCCCACATATCTTGTTTTGCTGTTTAGTGCCCACAGATGCAAGGTGCATGTGGTATCCATGCCATACACATCTGTAAGGCACACATGGTAGCCATGCCTGCAAGGCGCAGGGTATCTACGCGCCTACAAGGCACATGGCAAAAGCCTATAAATATCCCAGTCTTCCCTTCAATGAGAGCAACAATGAGACTTGAGACTTGATCAGAACCTCTGTCTTCTCTCCATTCTTTGCATCTCTTCCTCTTTATCCCCACTCTCTCTCTCTCTTGCTAGACCCTGACCCACAGACCAAAGCAGCAGAGCGGTCCAGGACAGGTCAGAATGTAGACTTCATCTCTTTGGTGTCCCCAACAAGAACACCTCATGCCTTAAGGTGAATATTGCTGTCATGAAACACAATGACCAAAAGCAACTTGAGGAAGAAAGGGTTTATTTTGTTTATACTTCTATATCACAATCCAATATTTAAGGAACTCACAGCAGGAACCTAAAAGCAGGAGCAGATGCAGAAACCATGGTAAAATGATGCTTATTGGCTTGCTTTCATGGCTTCCTCAATCTGTTTTTATAGAATCCAGGACCACCACCCTAGGGTTGTCTCTACTTATAATGGCCTAGGACCTTCCTTATTAGTCACTAATTAAGAAAATGCAAAACAGGCTTGTCTTCACCAAGACCTTATGGAGAAATTCTCTCAATTAAAGTTTTCTCCTCTCAAATGACACCAGTTTGTATCAAGTTGACATAAAAACTAGCTGGCTCTTCTCATAACTTAAGATAGTTCTATCGTAGGGTAAAAAGAATGGGAAAATATGCAAAGTAAATGGAACAGGCAGATGTGGCTATTCTAATATTTAACAAATTAGATTTTAAACCAAAGCTGATTGAGATAGGGAAGGAAATATAATAATCATTGAAAAAATTCAACAACAGGATATTGCAATCACAAGCATTCTGTACCCCCAATACCCAGTTTTATAAAATAAACAATATTATATCTAAAATCATAGATTAACTCCAGTACAGTGGCACTGAGTTATTTCAATATCCCACTCTCACCAATAGTGCAAGATGGGGGAAACTGGGTAGAGAATCTCTGGAGTTAAATAAAATCACAAATCAAATGTATCAAACAGATATCTATAGAACATTTCACCTAAACATTAAAAAAATTGATGTTCTTCCCAGCATCCCATGGGAATGTCTACAAAATAGATATTGAAAGCACAAAGCAAGTCTCAACAAACAGAAATTGAAGTCACATTTTGCATTGTATCTGACCATCATCAATTAAAGCTATATATCAATGACTAAAGAAAAGCTAAAAAGCATACAGAGTAATGGAAGTTGAACAACACATCACAGAAACAAAATTGAGTGAAGAAGAAAGTAAAAAAAAATTAATTTCTGGACTTGAATGAAGCACAACATGATAAAATGAACTGGACACAGAAAAGCATTCCTAGGAAACAAATTTGCAGCTATGTATGTGTACATACACAAATGAATAGGTCTCAAATTAATGTCCTAATGATACATCCAGAGACCTTAGGAAAAAACAAAACCAACAGAATCCAAAATAAGTAAAGGGAAGAGATAATTAAAACCAGGGCTGAAATTAATAAGACAGATGCAAAAATACCAAATATATCAATGAGGCATAAAGTTGGTCCTTTGAAATATTAAAGAATTGACAAATTTTTAGTTAAACTAACCAAAAACAAAGAGACAGTACAAATTTATAAAATTAGAGATGAAAAGGGAAGCATCACAGCAGACACTGAGGAAATTCAGAGAATCATGAGAACATACTTTAAAAATCTCTATGTCACTAAACCAGGTAAATCTAAAAGAAAGAAATGAATTTCTAAATAAATGTATCCCAACAAATTTAAATCATGATAAAGTAAATTATTTAGATAGACCTGAAATACCCAATGAAAAGAAGACATTATTAAATATCTCCCAAGTTAAAAAGCAATAACAACAAAAACAACAACAAAACAAACAAACCACCCAGTCCCAAATGGATCTAATGTAGACTTCTTCCAGAATTCCAACAAAAAATTAACACTAACACTCCTCAAGCTATTCTTCAAAAAAAAAAAAAAAAAAAAGGGAAGGACTATTTCCAAATTCCCTTCATGAAGTCTGAACTATCCAGATGCCAAAACTAAACTAAGAACTGAAACAATAATTTTTTTTTAAAATTGAATAAAAATAAAGGAAAAAAATTATAAGCTAATATCGATGATGACTATAGATGTAAAAATTCTCAATAAAATATGTATGAATTGAATTTAAGAACACATCAAAAAGATTATCCACCATGATCAAGTTGACTTCATCCCAGAGATGCAGGGATGACTTGACTTATGTACATTAATAAATGTAACCCATCATATAAATTCTAAAGGATTTCTCATTAAATGTAAAAAGTTCTTTGATAGCTTCCAGTCTGGGCCCGAGCACTGAGCAGATCCCGAGCTGCAGCTCTGCCCCCCAATCTCACAGAACCCAGAGGAAGTGGGTGGTCCCAGGAGCACTAACCCCTGCAGAATCTTAGGTAAGGGGACAGCAACACATGCCCCAAGCCAGGGAGTAACTGGGACCCACTGAAACCCAAGAATTCACTTCTAGCCCAGAGCACTGGTTCCTTCTGGTCTGTGACCAAGCACTGAGCAGAGCTTGGGCCCCAGCTCTAACCCCAGTAGCAACACCTACCCCACACAGTTCTGATACAACCAAGATAATAAGAAAGAAAGGCTCCAGTCAGAAACAGGGCAGGTAGCACTAAGGAGATCCAGATGGTGAAAGGCAAGCACAAGAACATATGCATCAGCAACCCAGGGTACTTGACATCATCAGAACCTAGTACTCTCACAATAAAAAGTCCTGAATTCCCCATATTACCAAGAAAGTAAGATTCAAATTTAAAATCACTTCTAATGATGATGATAGAGGATGTTAAGAAGGGCATAAATAACACTCTCAAAGAATTTGCGGAGAACACGGGTAAACAAGTAGAAGCCCTTAAAGAGGAAACACAAAAATCCCTTAAAGAATTACAAGAGAACACAACCAAACAGGTGAAGGAATTGAACAAAACCATCCAGGACATAAAAAATGGAAGTAGAAATAATAAAGAAATCACAAAGGGAGACTGCCCTGGAGATAGAAAACCTAGGAAAGAAATCAGGAGTCATAGATGCAATCATCACCAACAGAATACAAGAGATAGAAGAGAGAATCTCAGGTGCAGAAGATACCATAGAAAATATTGACACAACTGTCAAAGAAAATGCAAAATGCAAAAAGTTCTTAATACATCCAGGAAATCCAGGACACAATGAGAGACCAAATCTAAGGATAATAGGTATAGAAGAGAGTGAAGATTCTCAACTCAAAGGGCTAATATATATCTTCAACAAAATTATAGAAGAAAACTTTTCTAACCTAAAGAACTAGATGCCCATAAACATTTAAAAAGAAGCCTATAGAATGCCAAATAGATTAGACCAGAAAAGAAATACCTCATGTCACATAATAATCTGTTCCGAGCCCCTCCGTGTCCCCTTCGCCCTTGAAAAAGACACGTGAGGCAGTGTTCGGGTGGTTACTACAGTGAGGCTTTACTTCTTGTGTAAGCAGAAGCAGAAAGACCCAAAGCCCAGGAAAGGCACTGCTATATATACCCTAGAGTGGCGTGTTCACTTCTAATTAGCTGTTCACTCATTCCCCATAATACGCCCCGGGATGGGCAGTCACTTTGGTGCGCTTTTTGCCTTTTGCACCTGCGCAGTCAATTGTTTACTAGTGGGAGGACAGGATGCCCGCGCCATCTTGAAATGGTGAATGCTGACACGCTCACTGCGGCTCCCAACAATAATCAAAACACCAAATGCACAAAACAAAGAATATTAAATGCAGTAAGGGAAAAAGGCCAAGTAACATATAAAGGCAGACCTATCAGAATTACACCAGACTTCTCACCAGATACTATAAAAGCTAGAAGATGCTGGACAGATGTTATACAGACCCTAAAAGAACATAAATGCCGCCCAGGCTACTATACCCAGAAAAACTCTCAATTACCATAGATGGAGAAATCAAGATATTCCACGACAAAACCAGATTTACACAATATCTTTCCACAAACCCAGCACTACAAAGGATAAAAGCAGAAAAGCTCCAATACAAGGAGGGAAATTATAGCCTAGAAAAAGCAAGAAAGTAATCCTCTTCCAACAAATCCAAAAGAAGATAGGCACACAAACAATGTCATTGCTAATAACAAAAATAACAGGAAGCAACAATCTCCTCTCCTTAATATCTCTTAACATTAATGGACTCACTTCCCCAATTAAAAGACATAAGCTAACGGACTGGATATGTATACAGGACCCAGCATTTTGCTGTAAACAGGAAACCCACCTCAGTGTCAAAGACAGACACTACCTTAGAGTAAAAGGCTGAAGAACAATTTTTTAAGCAAATGGTCCTAAGAAACAAGCTGAAGTAGCCATTCTAAAACCTCCAGCCAGAGAACACAAAGAGAGGGAATCATGGCTCCACCTGTATAGGTAGTTGAGGTGGCCTTGTCAGGCATCAGTGGAAGTGGAGGGCCTTGATGCCTGAAAGTTTGGATTCCCTAGTGTTAGGGAATTTGAGAGCAGGGAGGCGGGAATGGGAGGATCGTGGGATCATACCCTCATAGAAATAGGAAGAGGCGGGATGGGATACAGGGTTTTGGGAAGAATGAGAGAGGAGATAACATTGAAAGGTAAATAAATAAAATGTCCAATTAAAAAAAAAAAACAAATCATAGGTCTGGCAATTGTAGTTGAGGAGTCGAGACTTTTTGTCAACAATTTATTACAAGAATTTCATGTAATCCTCAAAGACAAGGTATTGTGGAAGAGGCCCATGGAACTTTAAAAAGATTGGTGAGACATTCTGTTTCTGAGACAAAGAATGATGCTGACCTGTGAGCTTGCTGAGTGCCCTGACAAGGGTGACTGGGGAGCTGCATTGGACATATGTTCCTGACCCACCTTTGCTTGACTATATCCCAGATAGGACAAGCTGACTTACCTCAATTTTTAGACCTTGTGGGATAGAGAAATTATGTCGCTTGTATTCTTCTTAAAGGTGCCCAGCTATTAGGACTCAATCAGGTACTTGTCTAGAAATCAATCCAATATGGGAAACAACAGTCTACTTTTGGAAGACTAGATCTGGACTTTGTCAGAAATATATTTGGAAGCTAGTTGTAGCCCACTATGATATTAGGATGGCAAGAGATAATGTTGGGACAGAATCTGGATGTCAAACAAGGGTTAGTGCATGTTTTAAGGCTCTTTTAATGGTCAAGCTAAAATTGGTTTTGTCTCTTCTACAAGCATTTATTGTAAGTTGCATTGACTGTATAATTTTCAACTATGTTAGTGTGTTGAAACCTGGAATGTCTGTTACAGGGGTCTATTAACCAACTTTCATCTCACTACCCTGAGTATTAGAAAACCTTGATTCTCTGAAAAAAGCTTGAAGGTGCTGGAAGAAGTGAGTTAGGCTTTAAGCAGAAGCAAAAGGGTAATAAGCTTGTATTTGCTGGTATAACAGCTTTAATTGTATTAATTGCTAGCACTACTGTTTCTGCAATAGCATTGACACAAGGAGTTAAGACAACTATTTTTGTTAACCATCTAGCAAAAAATTGTTACTAATGTATTGAGTATACAAAAGGATTTATATAGGTATCTGGAACAATGAATGATGCTCTATAACTCACTCAAATTATCCGAAGGAGGTTCAGAGTTCAAGAGTTAGGAGCCATCCCAAGTGTCATGACAAATATCATTGGCGTAGTGTTACTTTTGAAATTCACAATGATTGTCATTATAATTAGAAAAAAAGTTTAAAGACACCTGTAGGATACTTGGCATAATCCTAACACCTCTCTGGGTATGTTAACTTTGCATAGTATGATTGTGAATTTAAAGAATGCTGCTCTGTTGACCTTTTATGCTGCAGATAATGCTGATAAAATTATCAATGCCCCGAGTTCAGTATTTCCATTTTGGACAAACCTCAGGAATGGCATATGTAGTTTGATTAGGCTAGCCCTTCTTGTCCTGGGAATACTTTTATTCCTGCCCATCATGTTAAAGCTTATCCTTAACAACATCAACATGTTGGCAGCCAAAGTACAGGGCTTAAACCTGAAAATGGACCCCCAGATAAAGTTAGTAAATTAATAGGCTGACAAGCCAAGGATGGATAAGATTCTGCACAGAGCCTTACAAACCTAAGACAGAAGTGCATTGCTTTTGATAATGCATATTCTGTGATGGGTAAGGAAGGCATTCTTGTCAGAACAACCTAAGACAGGCTCAGTCTTGTAAACAAAATAAAAAAGGGGGAAAGGTGGAAAGCCTTTGAGGCTGCTTGACAAGAAGCTGACATGGGCCAAGGAAAAGGGCTGCTTGACAGGAATATGACATTGAACAAGAACAAGGAAGTAGGCTTCAAGCAGGAATCTGATATTAGACTAGAACAAAGAAATAATTTCAGGTAGGAGTCTAAATCATAGGCTACAATGGAGAAGTAATCTCAGGCAGGGATCTAAATATTAGGCCAGAACAAAGAAGTAATTTCAGACAGGAATCTAAATTTTAAGCTAGAACAAGAAAGTAGGCTTCAGACATGAAAATGACCTTGGGCTAGGACAGGGAAGTAGGCTCAGATACTTTGATCATCCTGATAAGTCCTTAGAAACAGTGATCATGGGAGTGTTCACATAACTGGGTTTAATGCCTTGCTTTTTCTTTGACTACTTGTGTTTATTGTATTGCTTTTTCCTTGACTATTTGCATCTATTATATTGCTAGACCCTCAACCTAGAACTGACCTTATTACATGCATGAAATCAAAATGGTATAAAAGCATAAAGGAAAAGTGGGTATAGGACAGGGGGTTCTAGGGAGAAGAAATGGGAAAAGGGGATGACATCTGTATTGTAAATAAATAAAATATCCAATAAAAAATTTCCTTGATAAAATCCAATGTTTAATTTATGATAGAAGTACTAGAAAAGAGTAGGGATATCAAGGACATATTGCAACATAATAGAGGCAATATACATGCAGCCCAATGACAATATCATCCTAAATAGATCACTAAAGTAAAACTTAACATATCATAAAACAAATATTTATACTCAATGTGCAACCTGAAAGCAGACAAAGATACACAGATGATAAGTTGTTATCTAAGTCAGCTTCTGTATAGTCCTGGCTTTATGGAGATACAGCAAATGCTTCTTCTGTCCTCCTCCTACTCCTTTATGAGACATGGCTCTGTGAAAAGCAGTGTGTCTAATCAAGTGCAGACCTCCAGCTTCTCAACACTCTCTCCAGCCTGTGAATGGTCAGCTCATTAAACAGTTCTATATTTAGGAAGTGCTGATTGCCACTGTGGTGTCCAAATTTCTCTTTCCTCACTCCTGCTCCATACCAAATTTCCAAGCACCTCCTTCACTTTATGTAGCCTGAAAACTGTTCGTTCAAGGACAGCACAGACTGTAATGTTGAAGACAGTCTTTGCAGTACTTAAAATATTCAGAATTAGCTTACACAGATTCTTTCAAAAACTTCTAAAATCATGTTCACTGAAAAGCTCCAGTTTTCTAGATGTTTGGATTTATGAAGTTTCCATATAAGAATCAAAATAAAAGAAACTATTTCTTAGCATGGGCAATCTAGACACAAGTCAAACTGCTTAGCTTTGAGGAATTTAAATTCAATGAGATGGTTACCATGTGTGATCAAATACTCTGGCTTTTGGATTTATTGGCATTAGACTGTGTTTATTTCATAAACTTGGACACAAGGGAGGTTAGCTCATGGTTATAGTGGCACAAAAAGGTGACATCATAGTCAATATTTGAGTGAAGTAAATATCATATAACTTCTGTTTCAAGGTTTTCTCAAGCCTCAGGGATAAGAAAGTTAAAGAGTATGAGCATATGAATATGTTTTGTTTGATAGTCTATACATTTTGAGGATAATTAAAAAGATAAATTTGCTCTATTTTGCATAATTGGGAAACTCTAATAAAATGAAGTAAAAAGAAAGAAATTTTAACATTTTTTATCTGAAAGAGGTATAGTAAGAATCTAGAAATTAAAGATGTAGATTTCCATTTTCCCTTTTATTAAACCTAGATTATTTTCTCAGATAATATAATCCAAAGATACTTTCTCTTCTGAATACTTCATCCAGTTCTTCCCCACCATATGAAGTTGAGAATTGGCCTTCCAAGATCAGTGAAGGATTGTATTGAAATTTTGATGGGGATTGCATTGAATCTGCAAATTGCTTTTAATGGAAATGACCCTTTTTGTCTTCTTTATAATAGTAAAAACTGATCAAATCATAAAGACTTATGCTGTAGAAGATACAAGAAACAAAGGGGTAGATTTGATCAGTAAAGTGCTTACTTACAATCATGAGGAACTAACTTCAATCTCTTCCAACCCATATTTAAAGACGAAGAGGAAGAGGAAGAGGAAGAGGAAGAGGAAGAGGAAGAGGAAGAGGAAGAGGAAGAGGAAGAAGAAGAAGAAGAAGAAGAAGAAGAAGAAGAAGAAGAAGAAGAAGAAGAAGAAGAAGAAGAAGAAGAAGAAGAAGAAAGCGATTTAGACGTTCAATCACACTTATGATCTCAGCATTGGGAAGACAAGAGACAGAAGGATGCCTGTCTATATGAATCTTTGAGTTGCAGGTTATTGAAAGACCCTATCTAAAAAAGTCAGAAGAGGAACAACTGAGGAATTAAACATATATATATATATATATATATATATATATATATATATATATATACATCCCACCTACACTTACCCACACCTCCATACACCCACCCACACCCACCCACACCCACCCACACCCACCCACACCCCCACACACCCCACCTCCCCCACACAGAATTCTTCATATTTCTCACTGGGGATTCCACTAAAGTAATTCTTTAATTAAAGGTGACCTTAAATGTGTTACAAAATATTATAATTCCTGCCTTAACACTATGACTGTCACAAAATGATCATATAGAGAGGTACTTATCTTGACAAATGACTTTCCGATCTGCTTGCAGATCATTTTTATAATCCATTGAGACTAATGGTTAGAGATTCCAATGAAGTAACTCTGCAATTAAAGCTAGCCTTTAGGGGAATCACGGAATATTAAAATTCTTGCCATAAATCTATGACTGTCATGAAATTATCACAAAAGAGGTATTTATCTTGACAAATAACTTATTCCAATCTAACTAAAGTTTAATTTTATAATCCACTGGGAATAACAGTGAAGTGAAAAACAACATACAAACAATACTATTGACATAGACACTTCTTTTCAAGGGCTTCCACATTCACATCACTTAACTTTCATGTTTATCAATTAGATCTTTGTAGAGACATCCTATTTTATATATTGTGGCTGCTTCACCTCTTTTATTTAACAGTGGTCTCTGTCTATGATGGTGCTGTTAATGTTATATGATTATAAAGGTGGACATGCTTGAGCCTAGACTATTCCCATACTATGTTGCTAAAACTTGCTTAACTACATGGGCATTTTGAAAATTTGGAGTGGAAGTTTGGTTTTGTCATGTGCTTTTGATGAATTTGCTGAGATAATCATATTAGGATTTTTTACTATGCTCACATGGGAAATTACACTAATTTTGTCATGTTAAAAAAACTATTTGTTCCATGGGTAAAATATGATTGATTTTAATATGCTAATACATTAAAACATATATGCATACAGATATGTATATTTAATATATATTTGATAGATTAAATTTTGTTAAAATAAATTTTGGTTTAGAATTTATGATTTTAGCATTCATTAAAGAGTGGTCTACAATGTTCTCTCTTATATTATTTTTAGTTTTGTTCATTCTATAGTAAAACAAGAGTTATCAGAGCTATTATAGAGCTGGAAGACTGTGTATAATTAATAATACTTCAATGTTGTAAGTTTGTAGAACATCTCTAAAGCTACAGTGGTTTGAATTTTCATTGTAAAAAATATTATCGCTTGAATTTCATTTCATTGGTGAGCATAGTATTGAAGTGAGACATTTTTCTTGAATTAACTTTGCTTATAACATTCAAAATTTGACTATTTCATCTAATTTGACAAATCTATTGATACACAGTAGTTTATAACCTTCTCTTACTATCAATCACTTTAGGTTTTCTAATGGTGTTAGTTTCCCATCTGGATGTACTTGTACCTTGTGTCACATTTTTTCTCAGATTAATTTGATAAGAAGTATATATCAACTTTAACTATAATTTTGGTTTGCTGGTGCTAAGTTCTATTAGTCTATATAGACTTCACTTTCTATTTTATTGATGTTGGCTGCACTCTTTCTAATTTTTCCTCATGTTTTGCTTTTATGGGGCCTTTTGTCTTTTATTTTTCCAATGTTAAAAACTCAGGATAGTGATAGAAATCTTGAGTATGATTATTTTCCTTTTTTATAATCCTTACTTCAACATCCCCCACCAGTCACAGGTCATGTAGCTTTTAACACATAATATATTTACATATGCATGTCTCTGTGTGTGTCTATTTCTCTCTCTCTCCTTCTCTTTCTTTCTCTCCTATATGTGTGTACAAGTATCTCTTTCTATATGTCTCTGTCTGTCTCCGTGTGTTTGTATGTCTGTGTATGTATGCGTGTCTTTGTGTGTGTCTGTCTGTGTCTCTCTGTTTCTCTTCATCTCTTTGTGGTGTGTGTATGTGTGTACAACCTGAAGTGTCAGTCCTCACCTTCTATCTTATATAAAGTTGGAATCCTTGTTCATCACTGAGTACTGTGTAGTTGTCCCTTGAACTTCCAGGGATTTTCTAGTCTCCCCCTCATAATTCAATATAGGACTGGATTACAGCACACACCACTGAGTCCAGCTTTATGTGGGTTCTGGAAATCAAAACTCTTAGGCATGTGCTTGCACAGCAAGTACTTGACTCACAGAAATTTCCTCAGCCTGTATTTTTACTTTAATTTTTTGTTAAAAATAGTGTCACGATAATTTAAAATAAACTGTTCATTAAATTCCTCCCATTATGTCTTTCTTTTCCACTTATATTAATATATGCTCAGTGGAAAGAGTTGTAATTCACTCCCCTAACTTCTCTTATACCCCTATCTACCCACTCTGGGACAAGAAATGTCAAGTTTATGTACTAATTTGGTTATAGTCCATGAAATTTAATCTTAACATATGTGGATAGTATAGTCTAAATGGACAAATAAAGAAACATCCTGTGCATAATAATGTCAAGATACATAGTTTTTGTATCATATGCCATTTTTCATTTAGAATAAAGAACACATACTCTCTGAAGGAATGTGTTAATGATTTAGGGAAAGAATAAATTTATTTTATCTTAATTTGCCACATCAAGTTGTTTAATTTTATTTTATCTTGGCTTAAGTTGAGCAAGAAAGTTAACTTAATTTTTTGAGACCTTCATGCATGAGTACACTAAAGTTTCATTCCTCCTCCACATCTACATCATTCCGTATCCCCAACTCCCTCTTCAATTTATGACCTCTTCTTCTTTTATTATTGTATATCTGTAATAGTCTCCATCAGCTACAAAAAGAAGTTTCTTTGATGAGAGGTGAGTGCTACACTTATCTGTAGTATAAAAATAAGTATACAGTTAGGAATTATACTAGTTTAGGAAAGTGATAGTAATGGGATCTTCTCTAGGGTCCATTACCTCACCGGCTAGTTGTCTAGATTTAGAATCAAATATACATTTTCTCTATTAATTTCCTCTTAAATGCAATTACAGGAAAATTACAAGTAGATTATCTCTCCATACCAAGACATGCATGCCACTATTTTACCCTTGGGCATATCTTCTCATGCTTGTCATACTTTAGTTTCTACACTTTACACCTAGGTAAGACTATTGATGGTTCTTCCTACTCAGCTGTTTGTCTTTCACTTTTAGATACTATGAAAACTAGTCCTCAGAGAGGAGGCTTCTAGGTCAGTTCTAGCTTAATTCCAAGCCCTGTGTCTGAACTGAGTGGTATCTGCAACTGTAGAGTCTTACCTTCAGTGAGTGCTATCTTCAATAGTAGAGTCTTATCTTCAAGTTCTGGGAGTCAATCTAAGGCCCACTGTAGCAGCCTGTATCACTTTGTGAATCTCTTAGAATCTTCTGATTAATATTAAAAGAGGAGTTTCCCTTAGCAGTTTTCCTTAACCCCTTACTGGGGTTTATTTTGTTTGGGTGGTTTGGTTTGTTTAAGTTTTTGTTGTTTTTTATATAGTCTCTGGCTCATTTGGGAAACATTATTACACCAACCAGTGTTACTTTGTGCAAACTATTTGTATATATACACAAATACAACAATAAATCATTCATGTATTTTAAGGAAACATAAAAAAGTATGATTCTCTGTTGCTTTTTTAAAATAATAATACTCATAATGTTTGAAAACCAATATTTTATTGAAATTAAATTTTTTATACAATATATTCTGATTATACTTTTTATCTACCCCAACTTCTCCCAAATCCTTCCTACTTCCCCACCCACCCAAATCCACACCCTTCCTTTTTCTCTCATTAGGATGCAGACAGGCATCTAAAATAATTAGTAATAATAATAATGTAAAAACAAATAAACAAAAATATGACAATATAAAAACATCAAATAAACAAACAGACAAAAAAAGCTAAAGAAACATATATGGAAGCAGACACACACAGAGAAATTCCATAGAACACAAAACTAGAATATATATGCTGAGGACCTATGAGAAAAAATGAAGAAGGAAGAGAAGGAGTGAGGAGGAGGAGGAGGAGGAAGGGAAGGAAGAAGAGGAGGAAAAGAAAGAAGAGGAAAAGGATCTGGAGAAAGAGGTGAGGGGGAGAGAGAGAGAGAGAGAGAGAGAGAGAGAGAGAAGAAGAAGAAGAAGAAGAAGAAGAAGAAGAAGAAGAAGAAGAAGAAGAAGAAGAAGAAGAAGAAGAAGAAGGAGAAGAAGGAGAAGAAGGAGAAGAAGGAGAAGAAGGAGAAGAAGGAGAAGAAGGAGAAGAAGGAGAAGAAGGAGAAGAAGGAGAAGAAGGAGAAGAAGGAGAAGGAGAAGAAGGAGAAGAAGGAGAAGAAGGAGAGAAGAAGGAGAAGAAGGAGAAGAAGGAGAAGAAGAAGAAGAAGAAGAAGAAGAAGAAGAAGAAGAAGAAGAAGAAGAAGAAGAAGAAGAAGAAGAAGAAGAAGAAGAAGAAGAAGAAGAAGAGAAGGAGAAGAAGAAGAAGAGGAGGAGGAGGAGGAGGAGGAGGAGGAGGAGGAGGAGGAGGAGGAGGAGGAGGAGGAGGAGAAGGAGGAGGAGGAGGAGGAGGAGGAGAAGAAAAGAAGTAGGAGAAGAAGAAGAAGGAGAAGGAGAGAAGGAGAAGGAGAAGGAGGAGAAGGAGAAGGAGAAGAGGAAGAGGAGGAGGAGGAGGAAGAGGAGGAGAATGAGAGAAGAAGAAGAAGAAGAAGAAGAAGAAGAAGAAGAAGAAGAAGAAGAAGAAGAAGAAGAAGAAGAGGAGGAGGAGGAGGAGGAGGAGGAGGAGGAGGAGGAGGAGGAGGAGGAGGAGGAGGAGGAGGAGGAGGAGGAGGAGGAGGAGGAGGAGGAGGAGGAGGAGGAGCAGGAGAAAAGAAGGAGAAGGAGAGAAGGAGAAGGAGGAGAAGAAGAAGAGGAAGAGGAAGAGGAAAGAAGAAAGAGGAAAGAGGACAAAGGGGGAGGAAGAAGAGGAGGAAGAGGGAGAGAGGGAGGGAGGGAGAAAGGAGGCACTGACAAAACATGATGAGACAGAAAACCTTCAAAAAATGCCATTGAGTTTGTTTTGTTTTGGGCTTCTCTTGCTAAGCATGGGGCCCTAAAGAAAGGTTTGTATGACCAGTGAGACTCCATTGAAGAAAATTATTTTTCCATTTGTGAGTGGTTATCTCACAAATTGGATATAGCTTGTGGGTGAGGGATGATGACTTGTATCCATTTAGTCTCTCAGCACTGGAACCCCATCAAGCCCAGACTTGTGCAGGCCCTGTGCACGCTGCCACAGTCTCAGTGAGTTCATATGAAAACATACTATTTTTTAAGGAGAGAAATTAAGGAGTAGATCTTTCCTGTTATGTGCTCATATTAACATAGATGAGAGCTCTCATAACTGGAAGGCACTGGTGATGTTAAACAGGCCTTAGGGCTATGAAGTGTTGAGAGCGCTCATGTGGAGCAACAGGCCACAGGAATGCAAATCAGCCAGGAAGCCAAGAGCGGAGCTAGCAGGTGGCTCCATCCATTCAGCTTACGTCAAAACACTAATGCTTATGCTCTTAACATCTGCACAGACCCATTAATGCTTTTAATTAAGTAGAAGACAGATTATACAGTGTTCCTTAATATAAGAAACCCATGGTAACAAAAGAAATAGAATTGCCTATATTTTAAGAGCCACTTTCATTTTATGTAAATAAATGCAGTCACTTTAGTTATATTGTATAGAGATTTTACTTTCAGATTTTCCATACATCATTTCAATATTTTATGGAAAATATTTCTTTGACTTTTTGATGATTGACCGAATTTTCATAAAGAGAAAAATGTTTTTTAACTTTCCTATGATTAACATTTGATACTTCTTAAATATTTCTATTATTAAGAAGTTTATAAAAAAAATCATTACATATTATCTCAGAATAACTTTTGGAAGATTAACATATAACCGTAGAAAGTCTCAGTGTAGAAAGGCCTGCCCTTTTTTATGGTTTCAAAAGTAAACCATTTACATGTGAAATATATGTAAGGTCACACACGCACACACATACATTCACACAAACATTGAAATTTTCAAAGTATACCAGACAAGTCACCTACCAGAAACAACTTCAACTACTATTCTTTAAAAAACTTTTTAATTGTGAAATTATAAAACCCATAATACATAGTGATTCTTTACATTATTAGGGTCAGCTGAAGTGATAGTTCACTTAGAATTATGTTACACTGCACTAGATTTCCACACCACATCTCAAATGCCCCCCATTTCTAGTTGTCTCTCTCTGACACTCTCCCCTTCCTGTTTCCCCCAACTTGATTCCCTCACACCATCCCCAGCTGCCCTCAGTCTACCTTCCATATGTAAAATCTATTTTATTTTCTCTACCAGAAAGAGCCATGCATTCCCCTTAGACCTCTCCTCTTGACCTAACCTCTCTGGGTCTATGAATTGTAGCTTGGTTATCATTTATTTAACAGGTAATATCCACTTATATGTAAATGCACGCCATATTTCTCTTTCTGGGTCTGGTTACCTCACTCAGAATGATTGTTTTCTAGTTTCATCCATTTGGCTGTAAATTTCATGACGTCATTTTTAACAGCATTTTTAATACTTTATCATGTAAATGTACAACATTTTCTTTATCCAGTCTTCTGTTGAGGCTCACCTAGGTTGTATTCAGTTTCCGGTAAATATGATTAGCACTGCAACATGGTTGATTAAGTATCTTTGTGATAGGATGGGCATATACTCAAGAGAACCAAAGCTGTATCTTGAAAAAGATGAATTCCCAACATTCCAAGGAACTGCCATATTGATTTCAAAAGTGGTTGTACAAGTTTACACTCCTACCAGCAATGGATGGAGGCATGCTCTGTGTTACACATCCTCACTTGAGTTGTCACTTGTGTTATTTATCTTAGCCATTCAGACAAGTGTAGGACAGGATCTCAAAGCCATTTTTGTTTGCATTTCCCTGATGGCTAAAGATGTTGAACATTTATTTGTTTTTCAGTCATTTGAGATTTCTCTATTGAGAATTCTCTGTTTAGGTATTTACCCCAATTTTAATTGAATTTTCTAATGTCTAGTTTTTTGCATTCTTTATGTATTTTGGATATTAGTCCCCTACTGTATGTGTAGTTTGTAAAAAATATTTACCTATTCTGTAGAATGCTGCTTTGTTTGAATAACAGTGCTGTTTGCTGTCCAAGAGAGATTTTCAGTTTCATGAGGTCCTATTTATTGTTAATCTTAATGCCTGCACTATCAGTGTTCTGTTCAGAACATCATCTCCTGCGCCAAATGCGTTCAAGAGTACTCCCCACTTTCTCTTTTATAAAGGTTAATTTATCCAGTTTTATGCTGAGGTCTTTGATCCACTTGGACTTGAGTTTTTGGTGAGAAGATAAATATGGATCAATTTGCATTCTTCTACATGTAGCCATCCAGTTTGATCAGGACCATTTGTTGAAGATTATGCTTTGTTTTGTTAGTGTCTATTTCTGGCTTCTTTATCAAAAATCAGATGTCCATGTGTGCGTGTGTTTCTGTCTGGGTCTTCAAGTCCATTGATCAATGTGTCTGTTTTTATGCCAGTACCATGTGGTTTTCATTACTATACCTCTGTAGTACAACTTGAAATTGGAAATAGTGAGACCTCCAGGAACACAATGCAGTGGGAAACTACCCATAACGTATAAAAGTCATTCTAAGGAGGACTTCTAGTAATAGGAGCTACAGAGAGTCTCAGCTGGTCATCTCATGTTACCAGGTAAGGTTTTGAATGGCAGGACTTGGTTGCATTAAATTCAGTTGTTGACCAAGAGAATCCCATGAAATTCCCCAAATAAATCAGGTTGTTGCTAAGACAAAGGGTTGCTCCCCACAAATTAATAATAGTGCCCCGTTGCCAAGAATAACACAAGTCACTGAACATGGAGAAGTTGAGCTAGTGCCTACACTGAACCTTCATTTTTATGTTCCAGTCTGTTTGGTAAACGAAGGTACTCTTCAAATTTTGGACAAAGAAATGTGAATACAAACTCAGCCACAAAACCTTTGACCAAAAACCTGTCCCGTGGGCAACTATGCTAGGGCAGTGGTGGCAAAGAACTTGTGGGAGTGGCCAACCAATGTCTGATTTGATTCAAGACCGACTCCTTGAGAAGGAACCCATATCCAACCAAGAACCAGAGACTGGCCAGCCCAGAGACCTAAGATAAAACAAAATGCTACTGTTTTTTAAAGGAATTATCAATAAAATGATGCCTATTGATATTCTGATACACTCATAGATCACTGCCTTATACAGTGATCATCAGAGAGGCTTCCTCTGGCAGCAGATGAGAATATATCATTACAGGGAAAGAGAGTCTAAATGGGAGGCCTCTAGCAAATCCCTCCCTTCAGAGCACAGGGAATCCTATAGAAATTGTAAGAGCCAGGGAGCATGTAGGACACCAGGAGAACAAGGCCCTCTGACATAACTGAGCAAGGCTGATGAACTCACAGAGACTGAAGCAGCAAATGCAGGGCTTACATGGGTCTGCACTAAGTGTTCTGAATATATTATAGCTATTGACTTAGTTTTTTTTACAGGACCCCTGACTGTGAGATCAAGTGGATCACTGACTCTTGAGTCTTCTCTTCAGATTCTTTTCTTCCTGTTGCCTTCCTGGGTTGCCATGTCTAACTTTAATATGATAGTTTTTGCTTCATCTTATACTTTATTTTGTTTCTTAGAAGCCTGTTCTTTTCTACTCAGGAAGAGAAGAGGAGTGAAATCCAGAGGGAAATGGGTGAAGAGGAACTGGGGGGAGTAGAGGGAGGGGAAACTATAATCAAGAGATATTGTATGAGAAAAGAATCTATTTTTAATAAAAGGAAAATATGAAAAAAATTACATTACACATTTCGTGAATTAATTTTATTTGTATTCTTTTTTATCCTAGAAATGAAACTTTATATTTAGTGGTTAAAGGAGTTTATACTTTATATAAAAAAGTATTTTTCTTAACCGATTGCTATAAATTTCAAATTTGTTACTTCACAGTATAATTTGAAGTTCTTAGTTGTGATATCTCCAGCAATGCTTTAGTTTTTCCAGTGTTAGTGTTTTGTGATCATTGAGGCTGTTCATAAATGTTTTCCTGTCTAATTTGTATATGAGTTTATTGGTGGTGTTGTATTTTTTTGTGTGTGGTTTTTGTATACCATAATTCTTAAATAATAGTCATTGTTTTCAAGATAACTAACAATGCTAGACACTTTTTCATGTACCTTATGGCGATTTGTATGTTTTCCTTTTAAAAGCTTCAAAAATGTGAATACGCTTTTAGCCACAAATTGCATATTTAGTTTTTTATTCTAGGACAAAATGTAAAATGTATTTCTGGTTGTTTTTATTCATCCTTTATTTCACATTGCTTTATCAAACAAACAAAAAACCAAACAAACAAAACAAAAAACCCCAGAAAACTAGCAAGTTAGAAATACATCGCAGGAAATGGTTGCAGAAACAGAAATATCTAGAACAGAATAAAACACATTACATGTTTTTATAATTTTATGTATGTGTGTTTCAAGGTGTCGTATATGTACACATGTGTGTGCAGATGTGTACACCATTCATATGTGTGGAGGCCAGAAAATAACATGATGCGTCCTGTTCTACCACTTATTTATTTTTTCTTTCCACTGAAAATATAGTTAGACTGATGGCCTTCAACCCACTTATTTTCCCTTCTTGCTCCCAGAACTGCCATTATACATGCATTCATGACATAGACTCTAGTGATTCTAACTCAGGCCCTTATACAAAAGCAAAAGCTCCTACCCATTGCTCCATCTCCCCAAGCCCAGTAAATTATTTTAAAAAGTCTTTGTAACAAATTCATAAACACATGGTAAGCCACAAAACAGTGAGTACACAATTGTCTTTCAAAAGATGGTGCGTGCTCATGCCTATGTGTGCTAATGTGTGGGGTGTGATGTGAATATACAATAAGAAGCAAAGAAGGAAACGTGGTAGTTGTGCAGAGCTCTAGATGTTCGAGTAACCTAATGTTATTTAGCAAGAGTGTTTATGCTCCCCAACAAAGAATGGAATGTTTAGCTAGTAATAGAAAGAAGTTGGCATAGAAGAAACAATGATGAAATGAAAAATAGCAAAGGGAGTAGTCCCACAATGTGGGACTCTGGATACAGGCAGCATAAGTACAGCTTCCTGATGTCGTCTCAACGGTTTTGTTGAATACATAAAAACTATGCTCACACTTTGATATTTGCTTGTCTTGTTCTTCCTTTTTCCATTTAATTTAATTTCCATTAAAGTAGGTTTCACTCGCTTTAACCAAAGGAGCATAAACAGATTTAAATAACTCTGTTCTGAATTATATTCTCCTTAGCACACACAGTTTGCCTCAATTTTATCTCCTCTCCTTGTTGTAGATTTGTAAAAGGGACTGAACATGTAGAAGTCTCACTGGCTGCTATTGGAGTTAAAGCCATTATAATATCAGATATTATCTATACAGTCAAGCAGTTCAGTTAGCAGGAGTTCAAGGAATGACAGTCTGTGGGTGTACTCACTATTTCTGACTTCTAGTCCTCAGTTTTAAAAGTTAATTTGCTGGACCTTGAATAGTAAATAAAACATTCGAGACAATTGGTATCAATATCCAAAAAGATCTTTATTTTTGGAGTCAGTATTATTTTCTTCACATCAAATAAACTATTAAGGTATTTGATTGATATATGTTTCTTTTCAGTAATACAAAGTCCTCTCTGTCTACTGCTGCCATCCAGCTACATCTGAAGATACTTTTCATTATTACAATGAAGAGATACTATGGAGATAGTGTCGGGGACTAGTATGGAGTAGTGATCGGGGACTCTGATCAACTGGTCAACGTCCTATAAAACACAACATTCACGTGCTTTTCTCCATGACAAAGAATGACAAAATTATCTAGCCCTAAATACCCATAGAGCAAGATAGAGAAACCTGCAAATGACACATAAATTTGCCATGATTCCAGCTACTCCTCTTTTGCAATGGGATACAGTAGAGATGTTAATACTGGGTTTTGGTATTTGGTTGCTAATTTGTATGCTCTGTTTATGATTCTTAAAACATACGCTTCACAATAGGCCTACAATGTAACTAATTAGATTGCAGTTTTCTTAATTCAAAATGCATCTCCCTGTTACCTCCTCAAAATTACAACTGAGTCAATTTAACTATTCTGTTTCATTCATAGAAAAGATATGTCATAGGATATGCATATCTCAATTGTTTCATAAATTATCACATTGACTATCTGCATTTGAATATAATTGTATTCTCTATCTGAGCTAGCTCTTGGCATTTCTGGTTTTTAACATTTGTAAACTTGGGTATGATGCAATATCTCATGGTTATTTTTCTAAGTGCTTTTACAACTTACAAAAATATTAAAAATTATCAATATTACATTGTCATTCTAGGTTCTTTTACAGCTAGCCTTTGCAACTCTTTATTCACTTTTCTACTAATTCTTTACTAACTTAGAGGAATCTTTATAATTTTATAGGACTTAGTTTTTCTTTAATTTTATTTATTTATTTATTTTATGTATATGAGTACACTGTAGCTGTCTTCAGACACACCAGAAGAGAGCATCAGATCCCATTACAGGTGGTCATGAGCCATTATGTGGTTACTGGGAATTGAACTCAGGACCTCTGGAAGAGCAGTCAGTGCTTTTAACCACTGAGCCACCTCTCCATCCCCTACAGCTTAGTTTTTTACTTCATGTATTAAGGTATATAATAGCATTTCATTATGAGTAAAATTATATTAATTGAAAACTCTATTCCTCAAAAGTTTATTAATTTTGTGGAAGTATAATTATCAACCATTGTACTCGATCATCTTTTTCTCTTTAGTAAATAGTTTAATTATAATAGCTAACTTAAGTGTATTTTAAGAAAATAATCAATTATTTGTTTTGCCCTTAAATTGGTCTGTGATACATTGTATCCATTATAACTTATTTTTATGACATTTAACATGACATAAGCTGATACAGTTTGCTGATGTTTATTAAAACTGCATTGTGTATTCTGTGGCAATGCTCATTTACTGATTCAGTAAATTTTTGCAACCCATTTTATTGACAATGCTTTAAGTACAGAGAAGACACTAGCAAGCAAAATAAGCTTACGGTCTGATGTATAGTGCCAAGTTGCAGAAGGAATCAAGCGATAAATGGGATAAATATACGAAGTATATGAGCTACCACAAGGCCCTGTAAAACTCACATGATAGTAGCACTTCCGGGTGGCAGATGCTCACTGGACAAGAATAACATATTCATCAACCCAAAATCTGGCAAATGAAGAAAGCCTGAAACTTGAATCCAATCTTGTGGTCAATACTTTGATCTCTGGACTTGAACTCTAGTGGAGCTTCTATATTGGACACATTGATAGCCTGGAAGGAAAAATGATGGCACAGAGAGGACATGATGACTGTTGTGCCTCTTCCTGACCCCACATCCACAAAACTCCCCGTCTGCCTTATATGTCCCTTATTGGCTGCTCCAAATCTGTATCCTCTATACAAATACTCTGGTGACAAATATGAGTTCTGTGAGCAAATTATCAATCTTGAGAAAAAAAGTTAGAGAAAACCCTGACTTTAAAGCTCATCCGAAGTCCAGATGTAGTCAACATCTGAAGTGGAGGGCCCTTAATACATGTCTCTGTTAACTCAGAGTCATTATTATGTTTTAAGTGAAACACATAAAAGGCTATTATTTTTATCATTCGAGTCTTTCAATGTGATATTTGCAAATCACCTCAAGTCAGTCTTAAATAAAATTACAAAACCAAAAAAAAAAAAAAAAAAAAAAAAGAAGAAAAAAAAATCATCCTATCTGAGGATATTGAGGACTAGTTGTACTGAAATTATAGTAATTTTTATTGAAGTAACTTTTCCAAAGACCTTCTTTATAAATATTGAAAAAGGAAACTCATGGGCAAGTTCTTTCTATAGCTAAGTAGAGAAGTGGCAAGTATCCAGTGGCCATGAATAGTGTGAGTGGTTAATGTGGATGTTTGAGAACAAAAACCCACCCTTTAAGTCATCACATTTCCTTGCTTATACATCCTCTGGCATTCATATATCTTGACCTCAATGTTTTTTCAGACATCTCCAAAATGAAAATGTAGAGGTTTAGAAAGAAATATTGGGAAAATAAATTTATATGTAAACAATATGTCCATAAAACTGTTACACAACTTGAATTAAAATATAAGCAATGTTATTAGGTATTCTTTCAATCTGAAGATAATACTTCCGGGTTTCAGAAGCTAGGGGTATATATATATATATATATTTTATATATATAAATTTTTATATATATATAAAAAATATATATAATATATATAAATATATATAAAAATATATAAAAATATATATTTATATATATATATATTTATATATTTATATATATTTAATTAATATATATTAATTAAATATTATATTATATATTAATACACATTAATATATATATTAATCATGAACTCCCTAGGCCCAAGCCTTAGCATATGACCTAAAGTTTTTTTTTTTAAAGAGCAAGGTTTAAATTATCATTCAGATTGCTAGTGCAAATTTCTCCTTCATTTTCCAGAGCATAATGATAACAGAAATGTGTAAAAGCCAACAAAACCAAATAAAAGTAAAAAGCACCAAGACTAGCAAAACATTAATATAAAATTCAAGCATATGATTGTCTCCCTTGAGCTCTTAAGTCACACCTACATAAAACAACACTGAATGGTTTGAAGTTGGTTTTATGGCAAAGGGAGGGATTATAGGAAATTAAGTCACCGTGAGCCCTCTCTCTAATTTCTTTTAAGACACAATAGAGAAAACATTTTGTATTTAAAAGGAAAAACAGGAACTATCATTATGCTTAAAGTTCTAGGTATAAAACTGCCAGAAAAAGTAGCAGAATTACACCTGCTGTCCATTAATCTCATATGATGAAAAGAAAGATAAACGGGTAATAATTTCAGGGAATTCCAATCTTATTATTCTGTAAACTCCATTCACATTAAGAGTCTTTATTCCCGTTTAAGGTATAATGAATGTGTCAGTTTTCATATCCAAATGATGTTAGACTGTTTTTAAAATGCAAACACCCAAACGTTGGCACTTTAGTCATTTTTCCCTCTGTTTTTGTTTTCAACTACTGTGTTAGTACCAAGCCATTGTAACTTCCTGTTTATTATTACCTAGATTAAAAGCTATGAAGCTCATGTCCATTATGAAAACACATTACTTCATAGCTGTACTAAAAGTTTCCTGAGCTTAGACATTTCCAAAGCCTCTTCTCATCCAAAACTGAATTCTGAGCTGCATAATCCACTCATTTGCAGTTCTTGTTTGTTCCCTCACCGGTACACTCTTTCCAGAAGCAGATGCCTTTCTACAAACCATCTCTAACCATAAATTCATGAGTGACAGTGCATAGATTAGTTTGCACCTTGGAATTTTTCTTAATTAAAAATTGTAAACAATTTTCAAACTTCCTGACATGTACTTAAAGATGTATAATCCCCAGATATATATGTGAGTACTGATCCAGGAAAAAGTTTGAAATTAATTTCATAGTGTAAATTTTACATACCTTAGTTGCCCACAACTCTTTATGTAGATCTGAAAGTTCTTGGGCCACTTGCCATGTCTGTTGTTGTTGTCCTTGTTCAGCTCATGTATGGGTTGTCATGTTGATGAGACTTTGAACTTTTAAAATTATATCTTATAAGATCTTGGGTGTTTGATAGTTATGTTGACATATTAGTTTGAACTTTAATACATAAATTATTGCATCAACCTGAGATTTAATTCCAAATAAATAAAATGACTGACTTGTCAAGCTTATTGTGAATATTAGCTAATTCATGAAAAATGCCTGGAAGGGAGTATGCGTCTGTTGATATGGTTATAATGTGACAGTGATAAAGTTACCATAGTCTTCCCACTTACTCTCTATTCTTTGCCCCTAATTCAAAAGAAGACAATCAGACAGTGCCTGGAATGGTCCGGTGACCTAGGACTTCAAACAACAAGAAAAAAAGAAGAACATATGTAAAGTCCCTCTGGCCAAGAGAATGATTAATAGTTTTTTATGGAACTATATAATCTCAGTGGTGGGAGGTGAGGGACCATGGTGCCAGATACGGCTCAACAGGTAGAGAGAGACCAGGTTAGAGGGGCCTGTCTGTCATCTGAAGGAATTCTGTCCTCATCTTAAGGACAATAGACATTACTGATAGAATTTTAGGCAAATGGGTATATGTCTATACACTCCATATTTTTACTTGGCTGCAGAGAAAATGAGTAGAAGGCTACATTAATTATCTACTGCTGACTTAGTGGGTTCTAGAATCTCTACACAACAATAATTTTTGTCTCCGTAGAATATGGTTCTGTGGAGGCAAAGAGAAGCTTGGTGTAGCTCCTCACTGTACTTAAACATTACCATTCCAGGAGATATGCCTAGTGAGCACTCTTGATTCTCATGCCGCCTCAGTGAGTTATGCTGAAGTCAGTTGTGTCTAGTTGCCATCAACCATGAGTCCTGTTCTCATGAAAGACATTTGTGAACTTTTACAAGGTACAATATTTCATTGGACTTAAGTCAAAAAATCTTTACAAAGGGATCTTTGAAAGAGAGATTAAAACTAAATTATAAAATGAACAACGAAAAGAGTCTCATGTCCAAATGTACTCACTACCATGTAAACAATTAGAAGCAATAAAAATATATACTAAAGTGACCTTATAAGTACTTGATATATTTAAAACTTCTTCTAGAAATTTTATTCATTGTACAAATATTTCCTGACTCTGTTGAATGCCTGCTCTATGCTGAGTTCTAAGACTGACTCTGGAAGGGCTAACTCATTTTCTAACACAAGGTAGGCTATACATAGCAATAAAATCATCATTTTGGCTGTGCTTCATTTCCTGCCCCACAACTTTGCCTACTTTTCTGGAGGCCTGCTTATATCAGGGACACCAGCCAAGACCCCTACCCCAAGCCCTTGCTCACCAACTTCCCTGAAAGCACACCCAAGAGCAGTAAACTGTGCCCATACCCTGTGCTCTATTTTCTGCCACACAATCCTGTCTTTTTTCCTGGAGGTCACACAGGCACAAGGGACCACAGACCATGCTGGTCACAGACCAGAGCAACTTTAGGGCAAAAAACACAGAATTCACACAGGCCACAAAACTCCCAGTAGAGACATTCTACTGTTCTTAAAGATTATCTGGTCAACAGAACCCCAGGCTACTCAGATAAGAGGACTGAGAGGAATTAGAAAACAAGGGAAGAAAACATTCAAAGACTGCCCATCCAATGAAGATTAAACTCAGAAATCAGCACCTGAACCTAAAATATCCACAAAGCCAACATGACCAGAGGCCAGCTTAAGAACACAATCAGCAGCAACCAGGGCAACATGACATAACCAGAGTTCAGCTGTCCTACTATAACAAGTGTTACATATCCTAACACAGCTGAAGCGTGAGGAAATGACCCAATGTTATGGAGCTGATAGAGGCCTTTAAAGAAGAAATAATCCCTTATAATAAATCCCTTACGGAAACACAAGAAAATACAATCAAATAGGTGAAGAAAATTAATAAAATGTTTCAAGAACTGAAAATGGAAATTGAAGCAATAAAGAAAACACAAACTGAAGGAATCCTAAAGATGGGAAAACCTAGTAAGAGAAAAGGAAATACATATGCAAGCATCACCAACAGAATACAAGAGATGGAAGAAAGAATCTCAGGTGTAGAAAATATGAAAGAAATACATCAGTCAAAGAAAATGTTAGATTTAAAAGGCTCCTGACACAAAATATCCAGAAAATCTGGGACATTGTGAAAGGATCAAATTTAAGAATAATAGGAAGAGAAGAAAAGGATTCCCAATTCAAAGAACCAGAAAATATTTTCAACAAAATCATAGAAGAAAATGTCTACAACCTAATTAAAGAGATGCCTATAAACATACAAGAAGTTATAAAACAACAAATAGATTAGAACTTCTTGCATATAATAGTCAAAATACTAAATGTACAGAACAAAAAAATAGTTTAAAAAAAAGAGAATATTAACTGCAATGTAAAAGGCCAAGTAACATATAAAGGCAAGCCTTTAAGAATTACACCCAACTTCTCAACAGAGACTTGAAACTCCAGAAGGGCCAGAGCAGATGTCCCTCATTCTCTAAGAGACCACAGATGCCAGCTGAGACCATAGATACTATGCTGAGCAAAACTTTCAGTCACTGTAGATGGAGAAAACAAGATACTTCATGACAAGACCAAATTAAATAACATTTATCCACAAATCCAGCCCAACAGAAGGAACTAGAAGAAAAACTTCAACCAAAGGATGTTAACTACACCCACAAAAACACAGGAAATAAAGAATTCCACACCAGCAAAACCAAAAGAAGAGAAACACACACACACACTACTACTAACATCAAGATAACAGAAATTAACAATTGTTAGTCATTAATATCTCTCAGCATCAAGGGACTCAGTTCCCCAATAAAAAGACAAAAGCTAACAGAATGGATGAGAAAACAGGATCCATCATTCTGGTGCATACAAGAAACAGACCTCAGCATCGAAGATAGACATTATCTCAAAATAAAGGGGTGGAAAAGATTTTCCAAGCAAACAGACCCAAGAAGGAAACTAAAGTAGCCATTCTAATATCTAAGAAAGTAGACTTTCAACCAAAATTAATCAAAAGCGATGGGGAAAGATATTTTATACCCATCATAGGAAATATCTGTCGCGGCCCGAGCAAAATGTTGAGGCCCGGGCTGCCCAGCGTTTGGCGGCCACTGTATCCCCGGCCCAAGCTGCAGCTCTGGTCCACGGGTGGGGGTTGAGCAAGAGAGAGAATGAGGATGGACTCGAAGAATGGAGACCAGACAGAGTGTGATTCACTCCTGTTTATTCTTCAGTCTCTCTTCCTGGTCCAAGTCCCAAGTCTAGCTGTACTCTCTAAAGAGTCTCCCTAAAAAGTATATCTCTCTGCCGTCTGCCTCTGCCTTTTATATGTCTCACTTCTAAGCCATGCCTCTAAGTTACACCTTTAATCATGCCTTAGGCCTTGTCTCTAAATCCGATCTCTAGGTCACACTCTTAAATCACACACCTTTAATCTCACACACCTTTAATCTCATGCACCCAAGGTATCTAAACCAAGATTATCAGAGTGTGCTCATGTAGAGAGCCGCGGTGAGCGGTGACAACATTCGCCATTACAAGATGGTGCTGGCATCCGATGCTCCCGCAAGTTATAAGTGGACTGCGCATGTGCAAGTGGTGAAAGCGCGCCAAGTCACTGACCAACCCGGGGCATAATACGAGGTAATGATCAAGCAGCCAATTAGAAGTGAACATGCCTCTCTAGGGTGTATATAGGCAGCGCCTTTTCAGGGCTCGGGGTCTTCCACTTTCCATCGCAATAAACGCTTGCTGCAGAAGGATCCTGGTGCCTGCGTGCGTTCTTGCTGGCGAGACGATTGCACGGGTCATATGCTCAGCTGTTGTAGGCTATTGTAATCCAAGTCTCATGTGGCTCAAGATGGCTGCAAAGCTGATAGCCGCTTTCTGCTAAAAGTCCACAAATATCCACTAAGATGACATCTCAATTCTGAGTATCTATACCCTAATGCAAAAGCACTCATATTTGTTTAAAAAAAAAATTACTGACGCTTACATCATACATCAAACCCTACACATTAATAGTGGGAGATTTCAACACTCCATCCTCACCAATGGACAAGTCATCAAGACAGAAATTAAACAGAGAAATAATGAAACCAATAGACATTATGAATCAAATGGACCTAACAGGCATCTACGGAACATTTCACTCAAACACAAAAGAACACACCTTCTTCTCCTCACCTCACCCAGCCTTCTTCAAAATTGACTATGTAATCAGTCACAAAGCAAGTGTCAACAGATAAAAGAAAGTTGAAGTCATCCCCTGTATTTTATCTAATCATCATAGATTAAAACTGGACATCAACAACAAGAGAAACAATGGAAAGCCTACAAACTAATGAAAATTGAACAACTCTCTACTCAATGACCCCTGAGTCAAGAAAGAAATAAAATAAAGAATTCAATGAAAATGAATAAATAACATACCCAGATTTATGAGATACTGGAAAGCAGTGCAAAAGGAAAGTTCATAGCACTAAGGAATTTCATAAAGAAATCAGAGAGATCTTATAACATTTACCGAACAGCACACCTGAAAGCTCTAGAACAAAAAGAATCAAATCCACCCAAGAGGAATAAACAGCAGGAAATAATCAAACTCATGGCTAAAATAAATAAATTAGAAACAAAGAGAACAATACAAAGAATCAATGAAACCAAGAGCTGGTTCTTTGAGAATATCAACAAGATAGACAAACCTTTAGCCAAACTAATTAAAAGGCAGAGAAAGAAAATGTACAAATTAACAAAATCAGAAATGAAGAGGAGAACATAACCACAGACACAGAGGAAAGCCAAAGAATCATAGGGCCTACTTCAAAAACCTCTATTCCACAAAATTAGAAAATCTAAAGGAAATGGACAATTTTCTTGATAAATACCATTTACCAAAGTTAAATCAAGATTAGGTAAACAATTTAAATAGACCTATAACCCTAAGGAAATATAAGCAGTCAGGCCAGGTAGCTTTAAAGCAGAATTTTACCAGACTTGCAAAGAAGAGCTAATATACTCCTTAAACTATTCCACAAAATCAAAACTGAAGGAATATTGCAAGATTTGTTTTATAAGGCCAAAGTCACCCTGATACTAAAGACACACAAAAACTCAACAAAGAATTTCAGACCAATTTCCTTAATGAAATCTTATGTAAAAATCCGCAATAAAATACTCAAAAACTGAATCAAAAAACACATAAAAAAACATCCACCATGATCAAGTAGACTTCATCCCAGGGATGCAGAAATGGTTCAACACAAGAAACTCCATCAATGAAATCCACCATTAAAAAAAAATGATCGCTGGGCAGTTGGTGGCACATGCCTTTAATCCCAGCACTTGAGAGGCAGAGGCAGACAAATTTCTGAGTTCGAGGCCAGCCTGGTCTACAGAGTGAGTTCCAGGACAACCCGGGCTACACAGAGCAACCCTGTCTCAAAAAACAAAAACAAAAAAACAAAACAAAAAAAAAAACCAACAAAAAATTTCATCAGATGCTGAAATAGTCATTGACTAAATTTAATATCCCTTCATGATAAAAATCTTAGAAAGATTAGGGATACAAGCCACATACATAAATACAATAAAGGCAATACACAACAAGCCAATAGCCAACATCAAATTAAATAGAGAGAAACCTAAATCAAATACACTAAAGTTAGGGACAAGATAAGACTGTCCACTCTCTCAGCATCTTACAATATAGTACTTAAAGTTTTAGTTAGAGCAATAAGACAACTAATAGAGATCAAGGGGATACAAATTTGAAAGGAAGAAGTCAAAGTGTTGCTATTCATGGAAGATATTGTCAGTATACATAAGTGTCCTCCAAAATTCTACCACGGAACTTCTACAGCTGATAAACATCTTCAGCAAAGTGGCCAGATACAAAATTAACTTAAAAAATTATTATCCCTCCTTTATACATATAATATGATAGCTGAGGAAGAAATTAGGGAAAAAACACCCTTCACAACAGCTATAAATAATATAAAATATCTTGGTGTAACTCTAACTAAGCAAGTGAAAGATCTGTAGAATGAGAACTTCAAATATTTGAAGAAAGAAATTAAATGAGGAAAATGTATGAAACTAAAAAAGATCATCCCTAGTGAAGTTACCCAGACACAGAAAACGTGAGCATGCTATGTACTCTCTTATAAGTGGATATTAGCTATAAAGTACAGGATAACCATGCTACAATCCAGACCCCCAAAAGCTAAGTAAGAAGGAGGATCCTAGAGGAGATGCTTGAATCTCACTAAGAAGAGGAAATACAATAGACATCAGGAGTGGATGTAGGGAGGGGAAGAGGAGGGGACCAAGATAGATTCACTGTGGACAGGATGGAGGGAGAATCAGGAGGCAAAACTAACTGGGAAGGAGCACCTTTGGGACAAGCTATAAACCTAGAACAATAGAAAGTCCTAGGACTCTATGAGGTGGCCCTAGTTAAGACTCCTAGTAATGAGGAATATTAAACAGCCATCTCCTGTAAGCAGACAAGACTTCCAATGGAGGGATGGGGACACCAACCTAGCCACATTGACCCACAATTTGTTCTGCCTACAAGATATGCAGGGGTAAAGATGGAGCAGAGATTGAAGGAATGGCCAACTAATGACTGGCCCAGCTTGAGACCCATGCCATGAGAGGGAGCCTACCCCTGACACTATTATTAATATGCCGCTATACTTGCAGACAGGAGCCTAGCATAACTGCCATCTGAGAGGCTTAATCCAGTGGTTGATGGAAACAGATGCAGACCCACAGCCAAACATTAGGAGGAGCTGTGGGAATCCTGTGGAACAAAGGAAGGAAGAATTAAAGGAGCCAAAGAGATTAAGGACACTACAAGAACACTTAAAGAATCAACTAACATGGGCCCATAGAGACTCACAGAGACTGAACCACCAACCAGAGAGCATGCATGAGATGGACCTAGGCCCTCTGTACATATGTCAACAGATGTGCAGTTTGTTCATCATGTGAGATCCCTTAACAACCAGAACAGTGGCTGTCTCTGACCCTGTTGCCTGTGTTTGCATCCCTTTCCCCTAACTGGCCTTCCTTGTCTAGCCTCAATAGAAGAAGATGCCCCTAGTCCTACTGCAACTTTATATACCAAGGCAGATTGATATCCAAGGAAGACATCCACTTTTCTGAAGAGAAGAAGAGGAGGAGATAGAGGTAGGGGAGGGGAGAGGGAGAGATAGTGAGGAGAAAGGGGAAGGGAAGATTGGGATGTAAAGTAAATTAATGGAAAAAAAAAGTAAAGCAAAATATAACAAAAATACAACCTTCCATTTACCTAAGACAAACAGCATTACAAAAATCAGAAACCAATAAAAATACAAAGAGTGGGTGGTTGTGTGGTGCCCAGCTCTAGCTGATCTATTTACAACACAACTTCTGCACCAAAGGCTCAGGGATCATCATGCAAGAAGGAGAAGAAGGAATGTAAGAACCAGAGGAAACAAATGTGTGCTGTGAGATTGTGTCTCCTAGAAATGCAGTCAGCACTAAAACTATGTACAGAAAATAATATTGTACAAGTTAATTAGGTTGTATTTATATATTTAGGAATATATGAAGATGTATAAATGGAATTAAAAATGAAGAATTTGAGAGAGAACAGAAGAGTATATGGCAGAGATTAAGAGAAGTAAAGGGAAGGAGAAATGGTATAATTATGATTTATTTGAAAAATATAGTAATGCAAATGTTTAGTTTAAAAATGTAGGGTAATGTGTATAGTACAAAGTCTAAAATTATAAGAATAGAAGATAATAAATATTACATATGCATGCTTTACTCGCAGTGTTTGTCTAGCCAAAAGTCAGTCCTGTTTCAAGTGTTCCCACGTTGCAATGTCTTGCAGCTTCTTAGTCACTGACAGACACTTACAGAAATGTATCTTAATAATATTGGTGTTTCTTATCTAGGTTCATTGTCATGTATTTATTATGTCTTGCTGGAAGAGAGAACAAGTGCTATAGAATCGGGAACCAGATTTGCAAAATAAAAATGTCTGAAAAAATGCAAAAACAACAGGTCAAAATGTACATACTAAAAATGTTCAGAAATGTCTATGTCAGCCATTCAACAATAAAGTAAACACACACACACAAACCATCATTTTGTCTTGCTAGGGACCACCCTTGTATTTACGGCAGGTGTCTTTTGTAAGTCAGCCTTTACATGTCATTTAGGGAGCTGCAGTTCGCCTCCCTAGAAATGAAGATAATAATACTCATGTGGAATAATGGACACTGAGAAGATAATATATCATAAATGTTCAAGGTAGAGTCTAGCACAATAGGAATTAGAAACCAAATCCATATTTGGAAGCATCCCTTCCTCTGTCTTCACTGTTGATCCTCAAGAGCACCCAGCCTGACACGTCATTGGAGACAAGACTTGTAGATTTACTAGAAGTGGTGAGAAACATGGATGGAGGGAGCATTGCTTTTTAGGAGTGTGTCCCAACTGAGCGTTCATCCATGTCTGGGGAAAAATGTAAATATAAATGAATATCATTGAAAACTTGCACATTTAAGACTCCCAGTAAATTTTCAATTGTTATAATCCCTTCAAGCATTAGTCTGATCTCACACGAGGCAGCTCTTAAATAAATGTTTGATGAAAAATGAATTAATGGCAAAAGGGTCAAAATTTTTCAGTGATCATAAGGATTCTAACAATGACACACTCTTCCCAAGCATTTAGAGTCAGGACTTGATGCTTGCAAAAGGGGCAAAGATTATTCAAATCCAGTAGATTCGT
The DNA here is from genome assembly GCF_011762505.2 of Arvicanthis niloticus. Classification (NCBI taxonomy): domain Eukaryota; kingdom Metazoa; phylum Chordata; class Mammalia; order Rodentia; family Muridae; genus Arvicanthis; species Arvicanthis niloticus. Next base: position 9,203,539 of record NC_047664.1, on the reverse strand, counting down.
TTACTTTCAGCCAATTATAATGACTATCAGAGGAAGGTTGTTTACATTGCTACATGACCCACAGGCATCAGCACCAAGTTAATATGTAAACCATGACTCAAATGATAGCCTTGATAAATCCCCAGTGTTGTCAGATAGCAAAGTACACTGTCCCAGCCTTCCTTCCTGGAATAACCTTTGATCTTCACATCAACAGTAAAAATAATTACTGACTTTGGCCAAGCTAGGATTAGTCATTTCTTGTGAGTAGCTGCACAGCTGGGGCCAGACGTGCAGATCTCCCTTCCCAGAACCTCACAAGAAAGTCTTCTTGCCTGGATATCAGCTTGACATTCACTTATCAGGGGCCAAACATTTTTCTTTGTAAATGTATGTAAAACACTCGCAGAAGTTCAAACAATAACGAAGCAGGGCCAAGCACGCTGAGGTGCAACAGAAAAGAAATATCCCACACCAAACAGTGGCATCAGCAGGAAAGTAAAGCTAAGAGCTATACATACACATATATGCTAGTATACTTTTTCAATGATTTGTCCAAGAAAAGAATAATATTCAAGGAACACACCCAACGTTTCAGCAAGAAGAAAAGGGTAACCACTATTACAAAGGAAAATTAGAAGTAGTTTGTAAAATGTTTTAGTTCGTGATTTTATATTTTTCATTTTTATATTGTAGTATTATTGTTATTTTAGGAAAATAATACACGTCACAAATATGAAATATATGTGATATATATGAAATTTTATACCTTTAGTTGACATTTTGAATGTTTTTATCTAACTAGGAAGTTTGGTTTGTTCAGTCAATATTATTTAGGAAATTAGACTCTCTGTGCAGGCCTGGTACTGACACCCATGCACGGGGAATACAAGAGAATCCATGACTCTGCCAGCTCAGGTGCAGGCTGCTGGATGTTCATGAGGAATGATGAAGTTCGTTTAGTGTGATGGTTGCTACTAAAAAGACGATGAACATTCTGACTGTTGAGGGTGACTGCGGTGGGCAGACTGTTTAGAACATTTGGACAAGGAAGAAGTCACTAGCGTCAGTGCTACCAGACACAGCACTTCATGTTGAAAGCTCATCAATCATGAGGAGACCTTGAGCTGAATCTGTCAGACAAAGCAGCAAGGACAAGTGTCCTAGGTGACAATGAGCTGCTTTCCACCCCCACAGAAGACAGGAAAACAGGGGTAACCAGAGAAAGGAACCTGAAGAAACTGGTCTAGAATCTGTTTCTCCTGGGCCTTGAAGGTTATATCAGCAGGTACGTTTTCCTTAAATGCATGTAATGTATCAAGGCACGTTTTGGATTCTTTTCTGTAAGGCGCTGCAAACAGAGAAATGTTTGAGCTTCCTCATGTAAATGAATACAAAAGGAAAATTGAATAGTCAGGCTTACATTTTTTGAAAAAGAAATCTTTAACAGACTTCTTTTTTAATATATTTATTATATATATGGAATGTGTATACATATAATATATAGAGGTAATATATAATATATGAAATGTATATATATGGAATATATATGTGGAATGTGTGTGTGAGTGTGCATGTTGTGTGTGTGTATGTGTGTGTATGTGTGAGTGTGTCTGTGTGTAAGTATATGTGCATGTGAGTGTGAGTATGTGTGTGCAAGTGAGTCTGTGAATGTGTGTATGTGTGTGCATGTGATATAAATATGTGTGTGTGCATGTGAGTGTGAGTGTGTGAGAATATATGTGTATGTGTATGAGTTTATGCATGTGAGTGTGAGTATGTGTGTGCATGTGAGTATGTGTGTGTGCATGTGTGAGTATGTGAGTGTGTGTGAGTATATGTGTGCATGTGAGTATGAGTGTGTGTGTGCATGTGATATGAATATGTATGTGCAGGTGAGTGTGTATGAGTGTGTGTGCATGTGTGTGTATGTATGTATGTATGTATGTGCATGTGATATGAATGTGTGTGTATGAGTGTGTATGAGTGTGTGTGTGTGCATGTGTGTATGAGTGTATGTGTGCATGTGATATAAATGTGTGTGTGCAGGTGAGTGTGAATGTGTATGTGTGCATGTGTTATGTATGTGCATGTGAGTGTGTGTGTGTGTGTGTGTGTGTGTGTGTGTGTGTGTGTATGTGTATTCCAGCCAATGCATGCAGGCAAGACACTCATAAACATTAGCTTTTTTTAAAAAGTGCATATGATTAAAATACATTGTTTGAAACTCCCAAAGAATAAAGTGTTGAATAAAATATAGCAAGAGGAAAGTTTTCAGTTTAGAATTCACAATTGTCAAGCGCCTCCTGAAGCTGACTTTTATATCCGGTTGAGCGTGTATCCTGGATGGTCTACTTTTATTCAGGCATCACAGGAACAGATATGACACTGTCCCTGTTCCTGTTGCTATCAGAGCTTATCACAGGTCTGCTTACTGGACAAATGACACCCAGGTGACTAGACTAACTTCATTTTTAAAGCTATGCAATGATTTCATCTCCCCTTCAACTTAATGGTATTTTAGTAAAGGGTGTAGTGGCGGTGTTTTACCATTCTAAACTGAATTAAAATCTGCTATGTGATTTGTGAATATTAGAAAAATGAACCAAAACCCACACACATTAGCCCCTACTAGCCAGGAAAAGACAATCCATATTTATGTTCAATTTATAGATATTAAGCCTTTAAAATTCAGACTAGCTCCTCCTTTTTTTTATCTCCTCCCATTGTTTATCTTGATACAAAATTAAAACCTATGAATGAACCACACATAACCTAAACCAATGCTATCCAGACCTTAAAATTGTTGAAGTTTCCCCCTTTTACAAAAGAAAACACACACACACACACACACACAGAGAGAGAGAGAGAGAGAGAGAGAGAGAGAGAGAGAGAGAGAGAGAGAACTCCCCTTTCCCTTTCCTCTTGGTGTGTGGTTGGCCATTTTGGACACAAGTTAAAGAGGGTTTCTGAGAAAACAACTGTCTAGGTTACCGCAGCTAATGCAACCATCTAGGGTCTTTATCAAGTTCATGTTTTCTGCCAGTTAAAGAATTGAAGGATAGCTGGGCGGTGGTGGCACATGCCTTTAATCCCAACACCTGGGAGGAAGAGGCAGAGGGATCTCTGACTACGAAGCTAGCCTGGTCTACAGAGCAAGTTCCAGGACAGCCAGGGCTACACAGAGAAATCCAGTGTCAAAAAACAAAAACGAATAAACAAGAGAGAGAAGGAAAGAGAAAGGGGAGAGGGAGGGACAGAAAGATTCTTTCACACTACATGAAATAAGCCAACTCTCTTCTATATAATTTGTAGCACAGCCACTGATGCTCAGATCAGAAGCCTGAAGTGAGAGATACTCCCCACGTGGCTCACACTTACCACTGGAACTCTGCCTTTTAATTCCCTTCTGCTCCAGAACCTGCTTCTTTGTTAAATAACTTTTCTTGAGATATAACGTTATTTCCTAAAAGTTTAATTGTTTAAAAATATTAAGTTAAATGACTTTGTATATTTAAAAGATTGTATCATGAAGTCAAAAACGTTTTCATCAACTCCCCCAAATGACATATTTTTGCATGTCTTTGAGGTTTACACTGTGACATTATAATATGTAAATATATCATGGTTGACTGATGGTGATAAATGTCACTGAAACCTATGCATTTTATTTTTCAGTTTGATAGTATGTATATACTCATTTTTATTAAACTTGCTTTAAAATTAGGTGTGCATTTTATTCACAATGAATATCTATTTCATAATTACAAATCATGAATAAGTTAAGAGTTAGGAATCACTCTTTAAAAAAAAAATCACAACCTTTGCTCCAACCAGCAAATGTGTGTGCTACAAAAGACATCTGAGCATGAACACTGGGAAACACAGTTATATTATGTAGGGTTATCTAAAGGAACTGACAGAATATATACATAATTACTATTATATACATATATGTGAATATTATTGTATGTGCACATATATACCAAATATAGGAGAGTTAGAAAATTCAGTATTTTCTGAGTCTACAGGACTGGGAGTCCCAGCAGCCCAATTTGGCACTGGAGACCTGGAAGACTCCTGGGAAGCTGCCGGTCCTCAGTCTATGTTTCTAATATTGGTGAAGAAAAAAATGCAGCAACAACCAGGTAGGTGAACTTGCCTGTGAGAGTGAAGTTAGCCAGTAAAGGCCAAGACCTTTCTTCCATGTCCTTCCATCTGGGCTGCTGACAGAAGATGCCACCCTCACATTTTGATTATGTCTTCCTGCTTCAGATAGTCTGATGAAGAAACTCTCCCTCAGAGGTACTCAGCAGCTTCATGTTTTAATTGATTCCAGGTGCAGTCAAGTTGACAGTCAAGATAGAACCATCAAAAACGGCTTTAAATCGCTTCTCAGCCTTTTGGCTAAGATCAAGTGTAAAAATGGCTTTCAAGCTGAGGGAGATGTTTATAAAGGAACATTGACAATTCTTTACAGGTTATACGTGTTAATTTCCTGTCTGATGCGTAGCTGGCAACATTTTATCTTCCCTTCTGTGTTGTGGTTTTTCTCTGCTGATTGTTTCCATTGCTGTAGAGATGCTTTAAAATCTCATGCAACCCTATTTGTCAATAATATTATATAGACAAATCAAACAAATCAAGAACAAAAGCCAAGTAATCTAAGCAATAAATAGATACATGAATTGGTTCTCTAAAGAATGGGGTATTAATGGCCAATCAATATAAAAAGAGATGTTCAAAATCCTTAGATATGTGGCAATTCAAGTTAAACTGCAGTATGCATCTATATTATTCAGTTAAATCAGATACCATCAATAAACAAACCTCAACAAAAGCTACTGAGGATGTGTAGGGAAGGAAAATGTATACACTATGGCTAGAAGTTTCAATTAGCTGCTAAGGGAATCAGTCAAAAGGTTCCTGAAGAAACCAGCAATAGCAATACTCTGTGATCCAGCTATTCAACTCCTGGCTTTATTCTTGAATGAAACCAAGTCAGCACACCAGATATTCTGGCAAATTCCTATTTGTTGTAACACTCTCCAGAACAGCCCAGATTTGAACTAGTCTGTATGCCCACTAAGACATAGGTGAAGGAAGTCTTTTTCAATAGGTAAAAGCATTGTCGTGCCGGCCAATTGACCTGAGTTGGATCCCTGTAACCTGAGATGGAGGGAGAGAACTAACTCCTGAGACTTGTCCTCTGACCTCCAAATGTGTGCCTCACACACATGCTACACTCATACATATACACACACATTGTACACAAACTAATATAAATAAAAGTGGAAGCAAGAAAAGAAAATGTGGCTTGTATTGCAGGCAGTGGAGTTTACTCAACTATAAAAGACAAAATTTCATCACTTGCAAGAAAATAGAAAGACCTGGAAATTGTCACTTTATGCAAAATGACCCAGATATTCTTTTCTACATGTGGAATCAAGATTGTATAAAAATAACACGAAAGGAGAATGATCATTTGCAAAGAGGAGCTGCAGGAGGGGGGGTCAAGAGGGTACTGAATAAGACCACTTTACTTGATGCACAGGTTTGAAAACATCCCAATGAAACCTGCAATCAGTAAACAGAATATATGTTACTAATAAAAAAGAATGCTGTCAGCAAGCACTTCTTGGCATCTACGATAGTTTCTGGGTTTGGTGCCTGTATATGAGATGGATCCCCAGGTGGGTCAGTCTCTGGATGGCCTTTCCTTCAGTCTCTGCTCCACATTTTGTCTCCGTATTTCCTCCTGTGAGTATTTTGTTCCCCCTTCTAAGAAGGACTGAAGCATCCACACTTTGGGCTTTCTTCTTCATGAGTTTCATGTGGCCTGTGAATTGTAACTTGGGCATTCCAAGCTTTTGGAACCTGATATAGCTGTCTCCTGAAAGTCTCTGCCAGACCCTGGCAAATACAGAGGCGGATGCTTGCAGCCAACCATTAGACTGAGCACCAGGTCCCCAATGGAGAAGTTAGAGAAAGGACTGAAGGAGCTAAAGGGGTTTGCAACCCCATAGGAAGAACAACAATATCAACCAGCCAGACCCTCCCGCCCCCCAGAGCTCCCAAAGAGTAGACATGGAGGAACCCAAGGCTCCAGCCACATATGTAGCAGAGGATGGCCTTGTCAGACATCAATGGGAGGAGAGGCCCTTAGTCCTGTGAAGACTTGATGCCTCAGTGTAGGGGAATGCCAGGGTGGAGGGGTAGGAGTGGGTGGGTGAGATGGGGGAAGGGAGGATGGAATACGGGGGTTTCCAGAAGAAAAACTGGGAAAGGGGATAACATTTGAAATGTAGATAAATAAAATATCCAATAAAAAAGAAAGAAAAATGCTAAAAGTGAACTTGTAAAACTCATTCTAGAAAATGTTTCATTTGTCAGGAAAATGTGGCCAATTATAAGGTACTTTTTCTAGAAAAATGTAATAAAGTGGGTTTTTTAATGCAAAACTTAGTAAAGTAGTTCAACATTGACAGCATGATAAGCTGCTGGTATTTAGGGAGATAGAACTTTATGCCCAAATTCCAGCAAAAATTTAGAACTCATTAAATGTTGTTTCAAGTATACTTGTTCTTTTCATTAAAATTCTTATCAGTTTAAAAGTATTTTAAGTTATATCACCCATTTAAACATATTTACATATTTTATATATGTAATATTTTCCATATATATATAGTATACATTGCACAATGCTTATGGTCTGCTACCTACTTGAATGTCCTATATATATCATTTACACATAAATATAAGTCCACATCTTCTATATCCATGCAATAAAATAGAAGAGCATGATTTTTTTAACATTGGGATACCAGTGGTCTAAAATATATTTCTATCATCACACAAAATATTAACTTTCCATTCCTGACTTTTAATGATACCTGTGACAAGAGGGTCATCATCAGCCATCAGGTTTATGCACAAGTATTAAAAGATCTACAATAATTGTCACAGAAATTTGTATCAGAAGTACTTTTTTTTTTCATGGCCAAACAAAACTATTTATTAGGGTTTTTTTCCTTATAAATATTTCCTTCTAAAGAAAAAAAAAAACCCTAAAATTTAAATACTTCTTATTCTGCCACATATAAGACTGTATGCATTATTTACATCTGTCAAATAAAAAACATTTCAGATTTTCTGACATTTAGTATTTCCTTTAAAATAACAACAGTGAAACAACTTTGATGAATAACTACAATTTGCATAATTTTGGCACAATTTACAATATGGCGCCTATGTTGCATTTCATATTTTAGATCATTTTTGTCCCATATAACTATCTTACTAGAAAGCCTGTCCCCCCATGAGAATGGACTCTTGTTTCTGTGCATATCTTAAGCAATTGCACAGTGTGAATGCTGCCCTTCCACTTCCATTACCCGGCACTGGCAGCATTTCTGATTTTTGTCTTCAGAAATGATTTCTACTCTGACTTTAAGTGTTCCTTATATGCTGTCTTCACAACATTATTTCTACCAATAATTCTGAATGTATTTATAGCTGAGCTAGTTAGTTGATTGGTTATTTGACTGGTTGGTTTGGTTGGGTGGGTGGTTTGGTTGGTTAATTGGTTGGATTTCTTATTAGTATACATTAATTATAAACTTAATAGATTCCTATCTACGTTTCCCACCTATGTATGCAATTTCCTCTCCTTATTTCCTGCTTCCTTTCCAACACAGTAGTCCAATGATCATGCTGAGATCTGATGGGGGTGGGGCTGAGCTCATTCGGCCATACCCTTCCCAGGGAGCTATTGACTATTGATATATGTGTAGGGAAGCAGAGTCATTGTCCTCAGTAGTACACACACAGATAAGCCCACCCGCCTCCACTGGATAATTGCACACCTGTGGTCAACATACAGCTCTGGTTAAACTCAGAAGAGCATAAGACAAAGCTAAGACATAATACAGCACAGAAACTTCTGGAGGAAGGCGTTTGATGAAGGTGGAGGAGAGATGTAAGAAGGTGGGTGGTAAAGGTAAACAGGATGCATGTATACAGGTTTGAAAATAGTAATGAACAAATTGTACTAATAAAAATATAACAATAAATCTTACAATCAATCATTTCATACACACATACACATGTTAACAGCTTATTGAAATGGTAATTTCAATTTATGTAGTAATAATCTAGAAATTCTTTGTTTCAATTAAGTTGCTAGAGAATTTCCATAATATGAAAATAAAATAATATTTGCTTTAAATTAGTCAACGGCACTTATAAGTCTAGGACAACATTATGTGTTATGTCCCGTTACCATCATAATTCCCACATTTGAACCTATGTGTTAGATACATCTGGAAAGAATCACCAGTTCTGAAGAGATTCACTCACAGTTCCTCACTTTTGGCCTCCAATTTGAGCACAAACTTTATTTTTCAACTTTAAATTTTAATTCCCATACTCTGTTTTCCTGAAGAAAAATATACTCATAATAGGAATATTATTTTTTAACTGTTGAAGTACCTCAAAATACTTCACTGAGAATATAATTTTTAGTTGATAATATCAATACCAAACACAATTTCACACTCAGAAATAAGTTACATGGTTACATAGCAACCATGGTAGTGTCATTTCTTTTTTTTTATTTGATATTTTATTTACATTTCAGATGTTATCCCCTTAACCCATACCCCACCTCGCCCAGGAACCCCCTATTCCATCCCCCCTCCTCCTGCTTCTATGAGGATGTGCTCTCACCTACCCCACCACTCCCACCTCCCCACCCTCGAAATCCCCCACACTTGGTGTCCAGCCTTCATGGGACCAAGGATCTCCTCTCCCACCTATGCCCAACAAGGCTATCCTCCCCTACATGTAGAGCTGGGGCCACGGGTCCCTCCCTATGTGCTCCCATGTTGGTGGTTTACACCCTGGGGAGCTCTAGTTGGTTGGTATTTTTGCTCTCCTCATGGGGCCACAAACCCTTTCACCTCCTTTAGTCTTCTCTCTAACTCCTCCATTGGGAACCCCTTGATCAGTTCAATGGTTAGCCGTGAGCATCCACCTCTGAATATGTCAAGTTCTGGCAAACCTCTAAGGAGACAGCTATATCAGGTTCCTGCCAGCATGCACTTCCTGACATCCATATCAGTGTCTACCTTTGGTGACTGCACATGGGATAGCTACCCAAGTGGAGCAGTCTCCAGATGGCACCTTCTTCAGTTTCTGTCCCACATTTTGTCTCCATATTTGCTCCCTTGAGTATTTTGTTACTCCTTCTAAGAAAGACCGAACCACCCACACTTGCTCTTCCTTTTTCATGAGCTTCATGTGGTCTGTGAGTTGAATCTATTGTCATTTCTAAATAAATTCACTAACAAGTGTTAAACATTCAAAACAGTAACTAAAAGGGACTATTTCAGATAGAGGTGTTGTGTCACGCCTACAATCCCCAGATTTTGGAGGCTTAGACATGAAGATTGGCACAGATTGAGGACAGCCTGGGCAACATACAAAGTTCTAGTTAGCCTTTGGTACAAAGTAAGAACCAGTCTCAGAAAAGAATAAAATGAAGGAAGGTAGGAAAGAAGGAAGGAAGAGAGGGAAGTATGGAGGGAAGGAGAGAGGGAGGGGAAGGAAGGAAAGGATGGAGGAAGGAATAAAAGCAAATGAATAAAATTATTTAAATAAAACATTTTAAGCAATTAAGATACTTAAATTTTAAACAAGTAATCTTTACTTATTCAAGAATATCAGTTAGCTATATAAGTACACAGAGTGAGTTGGAAAGATTCTTAGAAAGTCTGTGTGAACAGAAAAACACCTTAAAAATTTGGTGTTTTGAGGCTGATAGTATTTGATAGATTTTTTTTCCTTATGGACAAAACAATAAATTGCTGCATTTACTCTCACACAGGTGATTTAATAGGGAGAGGTGCTGGAATAAAAAAAAAAAGATGGAAGAATCTGGACCATGATGCTTTGGGACTCTACTGTTTGCTGAGACCGTCCAGGAGCATTAATATAGATTTTTGCAAATAATCTGTTCTAAGAAAAATTTCAACATGAATAAAAAAGTAGCAGGCACACCTTTGTCTTTGAACCATCTGTTCAGAAGTAAAAGTACAATCGAAGAAATCCCTGATACAAAACGGAGAAACTACTTAAGTGTCCACAGACTTCTGAACACTTGACATTTGTTGCTTAAAACTTCCATCAACTTTCTTTCCTGTGTGTTAAAAACTAATAACATATTCACATTGCTAGTATACAGATTCACATTATGTAGGATGTTAAACAAAGGTAAGCTTCTGTATAGCAACAAAAATGGATAGTTTTTTTTTTTTTTAAGTTGAGAACTGTGTTGTTACACATGTAAATTAGCCCCACAAACTTATTAGCTCTAAATTCAGGAGTCTGGGTTGGCTCAACCAGCGGCCTCCGCGCTTCATAAAGCAACAGGTCAGCAGTACTGAGAGACTCAGGAGGATCCTGGTTTCATGGTCTCTTCGGCAGCAGCCAGTTTCTCGCAGCAGAAAGAATGGGTTCCTGCTGCTCAACGGTTGGCTTTGATGGCTGTTTTCAGATTCATCCACGTTGCCTTACGCCTCCATCCTCAGAGCCAGCATTGCCTTTTCACAATTTAGTCTTTCTGGCTTCACATTCTCCTTGTGCCACTGGTGCTGTTGCTGCGGTCGTTCGTGGTGTTCCTGTTGCTGACACCGACGGTGAAGACGAAGATGGTACTGATGACGATGATGATGAGTCATGAGACTTGTTGGCTCTTCTGTCTCCACCGCTTGATTTTAAGACTTCAAGTGATTACTTGGGTCCATCAAGATGGTCCAGGTCGTCTCCTTGTCCTACAGTCATCTGAGTAGCCCCCAAATTCCATCTTCAAGATCCCTCAATGAGACCTCTAGTCGTCTTTAAATTACGACACAGGATGGGAATCTTGGAACAACCTCTTTAGAAATATGCTTACAGCCATTGCACTAACAAAAATGTGAGCCGTGCTGGGCAAAACAAGCCTCTGCTTTGCATTTCTTCTCTGACAGTTTCTCCTGCAGGGCAAACAAATGCCAGCTTCCCTCTCTAGCTCTCCACGTACCTAGCAGAGAGCCCTGCAGACAGCTAGAGCTCTGAGAATAGTTGTGATAAATATCCATAATTGTTAAATGCTTGACTTGTCACATTCTTTTCGGCTTTATTTGTAACTGTATTAATAAAAAGTCACATATTTTTACATTTAATTTTACATTAAAATACAAGTTGATATAGCATTCTCAAAGAATACTGCTTAAAACACAAACCTTATGATTCATTTCATTATCCCCAAATGCCCACATCAAACTGCTATATATTGATTTTTCATCTTTACTTAAATAGTACATTTTTATGCAGTTGTCCTGATGTGCAATGTATCCATTGCTTAACTACCTAAGAAGAAAAGAATTTACCCAGACCACACTTCATCACCCTCTCCACTTCCTTACCCCCCTGGTACGTTGGTGACCTTGTCAGATTGTATTTTTTCAGGATAGCTGCATTAAGCTATCCCATCCCTCATCAGACATAGCAAAACTTTCTTTTATTTGTTCCTCCCCTGATTCTCACATGCGTTTAGAAAGAGCAGAATTGACGCTACTTGACTTCTAAGGGTCGACAATAAAAGACAAAACAGCTTTCTCATGATTCTCTGGGGATGTTCTTTCCTGGACTGCAGCCATCGTGCTCTGAGGAAACCCAGAGCACAAGGAGAGGTCATGTGTCGATGTTCCAGCCAACAGATCCAGCTGAGGTCCTAGCTGACAGCCAGGATCAACTGCCAGACATCTGAGGAAGTCTCAGTGACGGCTCCAGTGCCAGCCATTGTCTGCCTATAACCACAGGAGAGACCCAGAGTGAAGAGCTGGCTGAGCCCAGCCATTTCTCAGAAGCAGGAGACAGAACAATGTTGTTGTTTAAGATTGCTAGGTTTAAGGCCAGCAAAGTGAAACTGTTATAGCTGCATTCTGTTTGTATTGTAACATTTTATTATTTCAGCATTCTGTCTAAATTTAATTTATGTTTGTAAAAAAAATTAGACAGTTCATTTTGAATCTTTTTCATCTTTTAACATCTTTAAGTTTCTAAATAAAGGATGTTTTGTAAAAATATTTTTCAGAGCTCCCAGGAGGAGCATCAGAATTCTGCCTCCCTGTTTGATTGATGTCATGATCAAGTAATGTGAATTTTATATATTTGTTGGTTTGACAAAATTCTGTATTGCCTTGATGTTAATCATACTAACTCAGCTTTGTCCAAGTTTGATGGCTAGATGAATTCAATGCTCCAGACGAACAGAAGAAGCAAAGTTTTTAGAAAATACTTACATCTTTTCTACAATATTTTCAAAGTATATGTAACGAATACCTTCTGGGTAATAAACACAAGTTTGGGTAAGCTTAATACAAGAAAAAAAAATAAAGCCAATGCCCTGTTCTGTTGCTTTCTACCTTTTCATATTTAACCTTTCAACGTAAGCAGAATTTAGTGAATTGTGAGTGTATAAATGAAACATCATGACAAATTAAGAGACTTAATTAAAATCCTAGTGCCTGTCACTAAATCTTGCAAAGCAATACTGTGCCACACTAAGGTCCTCTGTACCCTCACAAATGTCTGCTACAATTGTTCTGATATCTAAGGAACCCCTCTATCTGATGTTTTTATATTTATTCATTTATTTGTGTTGTTTGTGTGTGTACGCACTCACACATTTGTGTGTCTATATGTACAAATGTATGCGTGCATGTGCTCCAGCACACTGTTGGGATCAAAGAACACCTTGCAGGAGTTGGTTTTCTCCCACGTGACAGATACCAGCAACCGTCTCAGGTCATCTGCCTTAGCGCTAAGCATCCAACCCTCTGAGCTACCTCACTTGCCTGGGACCTCTCCCTGCAATACGTTTTCTTTTGTTCTTAGGTTAACTCTTTGCATGGAGGATGCTAAGGTGGGGATATTCTAAACAATGAAATTTTAAGGTTTTTATCTCATGCTCATTTTCTTGAGTAGATCAGTATAGAATACCAGTGCTGATGTCATTTAGTGTGAAATCACTTGCTTAGTAGTGACTTGCTATGGATTATTATGAACTGGTAAGTACTGCGTATCCAGCCAGCTACCACCTATTGCCTTGCAAAACCACCTCTGAGTATTTTCCTACTCTCTGCAGCCAACTCCACTGCCCTGCTTCAGCCATGCTATAGACACAGATATCCTGTTGTCCATCTGTTTGCAGTGTTTGTCTCACTGCAGTTTAGGGACACTTACTTTTATGGCTAACTTGGTTTCCATAATCTCTTCCCTCTTCTCTGCTTTCGGATGTCTTAGATCACCATAGAGATCTGCTGATTTTCCCTAATTCTCTAATATCTGTCTTAAGAGTTCTGTACTAGAAGAAAGGTCTTTGTTTCTTCGTGTATCATTAGATATCTTTTTCACCCTGACCCATGTTCTCCATTTGCACGATTTGTCTCAAGTTTTGGAGATAATATTTATTTCTTACTATTTGCATATCTATAGGTAATTGGAGGAGGGGTTATTTATGATCCGCTCTTAACTTCTTGATGTGAAATTCCCATTTATATCATTGAGTAAAGCCAGCGTTTCTTACAATAATCTCCCCATGAGAAGTGCATGGGAGGATCTGGAGAGATTTTGACTTGTCAGGGTTGTGAGAAATGCTATAGGGTCTCATGGGTAAAAGCAGTGAATGTTAACCAATGTCTCATCTTTCAAAGAACAGACACCCACAAAAAAAAAAGTCAGTTAGACCAAGGTTTGAGAAGCCCCAGAATAAACCTATTAGAAATATGGAAAGTTCTATTAATTCCTTATTTAACACTTAAGTTAGTGGATATATTTTTCATTATATCTTTTACATTGTTTCTCCCCACATCTGAGGGCATATTTACACAAAGTATACATGATTGACTGGTAGATATTTTCCAGAGTTGCAAAACAGTATAAGTAGTATAAGGAAATGAAAATTGAGAGGTTGGTCATGAATCATAAATTTGGAAGTTTAAAGAAAAAAATCCCCATAAATGTAAATACTAAATACTGAGCTCAGGTTGTTAGATGCAATGGCATACGTCCCAAAAACATAAGGCTTTTTTTCTTTATTTAATAAAAAAAGACAAATTAAATGGGCTTGTTAAATTTCTTTATTTTTTATTCTTTATCTATTTAATTTTGATTAAGTTATGTTTTTAAAATGTTGGCACCTGACTAGATATAAACAATAGGAATAACAGTACCCACATTCACAAACAACCTTTGCCATTAAGAAATAGTACCACAGTATAGTATGAATATAAGCACATAAATGTAAATATATTTAGTAGACAATATTTAATATATCAAATATAATAACTAAGTATTTTACTTCATTGGGCTAGGATCGATAAAAGCATAATTTGACAATTAGAAAATTAAAGACAGAGTGCTTTGTATGTACTCTGTTGGTTAAACAGTTAGATTGAGATGAAAGAACAAAACACCCAGTCCAGCACACGAACTCATACCCACCGTTAACGTTCACCCTGACCACACACTGTGCTTCCATCAGTTGTTGTTTAAAATTAAGGTTGTGCCTTGTCTTTGCTGGATATAAAGATGCCTGTTAGTACTCAGCTGTGTAAAGGCTCAACCCACTCTTGACTATGGCACCCATTTATGTTTTGTATACATCCACAAATAGAAAATGGGCATTGCATGACAAGAATTAAAAAGTCTTTCATGAGGTCTCATTTTAGAGCCTGGTCCATTAATGGTATGTTCAGGAAATTTTCTCTTGTGCCAACGTGTTCAAGGCTCTTTCCCACTTTCTCTTCTACTAGATTCAGTGTATCTGGTTTTATGTGGAGGTCCTTTATCTACTTGGACTTGAGCTTTGTACAAGGTGATAAGAATGGATCAATTTGCATTCTTCTACATGCAGACTACCAGTTAGACCAGAACCATTTGTAGAAGATGCTGTCCTTTTTCCACTGGATGGTTTTGGCTTCTTTGTTAAAGATCAAGTAACCATATTTGTGTGGGGGTCATTTCTGGGTCTTTGATTCTATTCCACTGATCTATTTGCCTGTATCTATACCAATACCACGTGGTTTTATCACTATTGCTGTGTAGTACAGCTTGAGGTCAGCAATGGTGATTCTTCTAGAAGTTCTTTTATTGTTTAGAATTATTTTCACTATCCTTTTTTTTTTTTATCCCAGATGAAGTTGAGAATTTCTCTTTCTATTTCTGTGAAGAATTGAGATGGAATTTTGATGGTGTTTGCATTGAATCTGTAGATTGCTTTTGGTAAGATGGCCATTTTTACTATGTTAATCCTACTGACCCATGATATTTTATATTATTTGTGACTATTGTGAAGGGTGTTGTTTCCCTAATTTCTTTCTCAGCCTGTTTATCCTTTGTGTACAGGAAGGCACAAACTCAAACTGATTTGTTTGAGTTAATTTTATATCCAGCTACTTTGCTGACGTTATCATGTATAGGAGTTCTCTGGTGGAATTTTTGTGGTTGTTTATGTATACTATCATCTGCAAATAGTGATATTTTGAATTTTTCCTTTATAATTTGTACCCCTTTGACCTCCTTTTGTTATCTAATTGCTCTAGCTAGAACTTTGAGTACTATATTCAATAAATAGAGAGTAGACAGCCTTATCTTGTCCTTAATTTTAGTGGAATTGCTTCTAGTTTCTCTCCATTTAATTTGATGTTGGCTGTTGGTTTGTTGTATAATGCTTTTATTTTGTTTACATGTGTGCCATGAATTCCTGATCTCTCTAAGACTTTTGACATGAAGGGGTGTTGAATTTTGTCAAAGGCTTTTTCAGGATCTAATGAGATGATCATCTGATTTTTTTCTTTGAGTTTGTTTATATACTAGATTATGTTGATGGATTTTCATATGTTGAACCATTCCTGCATCCCTAGGATGAAGCCTACTTGATCATGGTGAATGATGGTTTTGATGTATTCCTTGTTGACAAGTGAGACTTCATGAAACTAAAAAGCTTCTGTAAAGGAAAGGAAAAGCATTGTCAGTAGAACAAATGGTAATCTATAGATTGGGGAAAGATCTTTATCAAGCTGACATCTGATAGAGGGCTAATATCCAAAATATACAAAGAACTCAAGAAGTTAGACTCCATTACACCAAATAACCCAATTAAATAATAAAATACAGAACTAAACAAAGAATTCTCAACTGAGGAATCCTGAATTGCCAAGAAGCACCTAAAGAAATCTCCAACAACCTTAGTCAACAGGAAAATGCAAATTAAATCGACCCCGAGATTCCACCTTATACCAAAGAATGGCTCAGAGTGGCTAAGATCAAAACTTCAGGTGAAAGCAGATGCTGATGAGGATGTGGAGAAAGAGGAACACTTCTCCATTGCTGGTGGGATTCCAAGCTGGTGGGGGTACAACCACTTTGGAAGTCAATCTGGCAGGTCCTTAGAAAATTGGAAATAGTTCTACCTGAGGACCCAGCTATACCACTCCTGGGCATATACCCAAAAGACGCCCCAACATATAACAAGGACACATACTCCACTACTTTGATAGCAGACTATAACCAGAATATAATAACCAGAATCCAGATGTCCCTCAATTGAAGAATGGCTACAGAAAATGTGTTATATTTATACAATGGAATACTACTCAACTATTAAAAACAATGTCTTCACAAATTGTGTAGGCAAATGGATGAAACTAGAAAATATCATCATGAGTGAGGTAACCCATACATGGTATGTACTCACTGATAAGTGGATATTAGCCCAAAAACTCAGAATACACACAATACAGCTCACAGACCATATGAAGTTTAACAAGAAGGAAGGCCAAAGTGTGCATGTTTCAATTCCACTTAGAAGGGGGAACAAAATAATCACAAGAAGCAGACGGAGGGAGAGATCTGGGTGGGAGAGGGGAGGAGTAGGGAAAAGGCGGGGGCAGCACCAGGTATGGAAAGAAACAAGAGAGAAGTCCAGAAGGCCAGGGGAATGAATAGAAATAAGCAGCAGTAGGGGGTAGGAAACAGGGAAGAGTATGAGAAAGTCCCAGAGACCAGGGATGTCAGAGGCTCCCAGGACCCTATGAGGATTCCATTAGCTTAAATATCCAACAGCGGGGTGATACAACCTGAAGAGATCACCTCCAGTAGATAGACATGGTCTCCCCAGTGCAGAGATAGGGTCACGCACCCATCTCAAAAATTTTAACCCAGAATTGTTCCTGTTTAAAGGAAACTCAGGGGGGGGAAAAAAGGAGCAGAGGTTGAGGGAAAGGCCATCCAGAGACTGCCCCACCTTGGGATCCATCCCATCTGCAGACACCAAACTCCAACACTATTACTGATGCCAAGAAGTGCTTGCAGACAGGAGCCTGGTATGGCTGTCCTCTGGGAGGCTCTGCCAGCGTCTGACTAAGACAGACACAGATACAGACAACCACTGGACTGAGCCCAGGGACCCTAGTGGAAGAGTTAGGGGAAAGGCTAAAAGAGCTGAAGAGGACTGCAACCCCATAGGAAGAACAATATCTACTAACTGGACCCCACAGAGCTCCTAAGGACTAAACCCTCGGCCAAAGAGTATACTATACATAAGTGGGTTCATGGCTCCCGTTACATATATAGCAGAGGACGGCCTCAGCTGACATCAGCCAATGGTTTACGATGACTTTAAAACACGGTGCTGTAGAATAGTTACTGTAATACCAGAGGTCTGAGGAGAGAGGACAGACTTGGATACACCATGGGTTCTCGAAACATAAATAATAAATAGAGTGTAAGTAACCTTAAAAATAAGACGATACATCCTGAGACAATTCTAGCATTAACATTTATTTGTTTTGGGCTTTCTAAGAAAGTCAATTGACCCTGAACTTATAATCCTCCTGCCTCTGACTTGTACCTGTTGAGCAATAGGTGTATAGTCACACCCAGCTTATTATTTTCAGATTAGTAAAGTCAATATAGACAATGCTTTGTGATCTTATATATCAAAAAATCCATATACCTTTATATTTAAAAGGAAGCATGCTACTTACAGTTAGAGTTTTTTCTAAGGGACAAACTTTGTCCAGATTTTATTTATACATGTCAGAGACAAAAGAGAAGATAAATTGCTTCAATATAATCATATATTCTTGCCAAAAATGTTCTTTAAGTTACTGAATTTATGTTTTGAAGTTGGGTAAAGCATTTACTTGCATGCAATATATATCATGATTGTTCTATACATGACTACTAAATCATATTTGCTAACCAGGTACATTTGCCCTCTTCCAACTGCTCCTATTTTTTTTTCTTGTTAGTCTATCAATTTTTGTGAGAAATTTGCTAAAAATATTACAGTAAAAAGGGTACATTCGATCTTTATTACAACATTTTCATCTATAACATTTTCATTTATTTAAAGTTTTTTTTTTAATTAATCATTCCATTAGTTTACATCTCAAATAATATCCTCCTTCCCGGTTACCCCTTCACAACCCCCCCACCCATCCCACAATAGCCCTCTCCCCCTCCCCTTTGCCTCTATAAGGGTGCTCCCCTACCCACCCACTCACTCCAGTCTCACCACTCCAGCATCCCCCTACACTGGGGCCTCCCCTACTTTTGCTATTTGCGCATGTTTTGAAGTATGGATTGGTGCACGTGAGTGCAGTGCCCAAAGAGACCAAAAGAGGGAGTCATATCCTCCTGCAGCTGGGATTACAGGAAGCAGCTGCAAGCAGCCAAATAGATGCTGGACTTGAATCTTTTGAAAGAGCAACAAGTGCTCTTAACCACTGAGCCATCTCTCTGGCCTCCGATTTTATAGTATTAGGCATTAACATTTTAAGAGGAGATGATGTTGAAAGCTGCAGTGTGATATCTCTCATTGCCTCTAATAAAGATTTTTTAAATTGTAATGTAATGTATTTTATTACTGTAATTACTGTGTTTCCTTTAGTGGATACTGTTCTAATATTTGTGTGTCCCTTTGTGTTATCCTCATCTTTCCTGTAGTTTTAGATTTTAGACATATTTCTTTTTAATAGCATGTCATGGGCATGCTTGTTGAAATAATTATTTAAAATCAACAGGGCAGCAATTCTCGCTTTAGTCTGTTTGCATTAAATGTTATATGATTATCTGGACCCCTTTCTGCTCTGATTCTGTACATATTATTTTGCCATTTACACATATTTTTTCTTTCCTATATTGTATTTGTGTGAACTGATTGCATTTTATGGCATTGCTAGTACCTCTCATGCTGATATAAAATAGATGTTAGAATAATTTAGCTTGAGACAAATGTCACCCATTCCTTGTTGCTGCAATGAAGCGCTATGCCACGGCTACCCTCCTTCATTTAAGTAATTTCTTTAATTGCTTTGAAAATAGAGAAGCAAGTTTGAATAGTTACATCAGCAACACAAAAGCCTAAAAAGTTATTAGCTTTGTTTTTTAAGATTTATTTATTTATTTTATGTATGGGAGTACACTACCACTGTCTTCAGACACACCAGAAGGGGGCGTCGGATCCCATTACAGATGGTTGTGAGCCACCATGTGGTTGCTGGGAATTGAACTCAGGACCTCTGGAAGAGCAGTCGATGCTCTTGACCACTGAGCATGCTTTTTATAGAAGAGAAGAGTCTGACTCTGGTTTAGGTGGAACATACTAGTTTTCAGGTCTGGTTTTATCCAGAAACTTCTTCAGAGGAGAAAACTGAAGATGTTTGTGTAGTCATCATTAGACAGAACCCTATTATCTATGATCTCAGGACAGTCTCTGTAGCAAGCAAACAGCAAAAATCCTCTTCAATTACCACCATCTCAGCATGGGTATTTTATGATGATACTGCCACTAATTCTATGTTGAACACAATTGTTTGTTCTTTTTCAGGTACATCTTTTAGCAACAGTCTTGCTTTTAATACTAAATTTTCTTTTAGCTTCCTGCTTTATTTGCCTTGAAATGGTTTTATATTGCCCAAGGTTTTGAAAGACAATTTTGGCTAGATTCATAATTCTAAATGACATTTTTTTTTTTCTCAGCAAAACTTCAAAGACAGGAAGTATGTGTTGACAGATTTCCAATTTGAGTATCAAGCTTTGATCGATGGGCCAATTGTTAGCCCAAAATTCACCTTCGGTTCTGTGAAATAAACACATGGCAGGGCGTGTTCTTTCAGTTCCCCCATGAACTGCCCTCTGTTCATCTAGCTCGCTGTCATCTAAGGGGAAATGTCTGCAGATCTAACTCACTAACCCAGCACACCCAATAAAGTTTCCATTTGTTTTTCCTTTTTGCATCTACCAGTCCATTTAAAATATTTCATACTTAAGATTTTGGTCTCCTCAAAAGCCACATCACATCTTCATAGTATCAAGGACATACTCAACAACTGGATAACCTCTCTGATTTGTGCCACCTTTGTTCTTTCGTTTAACCATTACAGTACTCCCTGCACACTGTTCTGACTATGAGCTTTGCATATTTTCAGTGGGTGGTCCTCATGGTCTGAGATGGCATGGCAGTCCCCACAGAGCATCTCCCTGTTCTTTCGCCAATGTGTTTTCAGATTCACTAGAGGACTGTGAAAATCCACAAGTATGATTTCTGGTCACAAGTTTACACGAATATCCCAGAAGGCTCTTTTCCTCTCACCATGCAGAAGACAACAAATTTCTTTGCTATCTGGTTCTGCTTGCTTTCTGGATTTATGTAGCAGTCTCTGATACAGCCCCTTTCACTGCATAGGTAGAAGCACTTGTTCCTGCCTATAAGGCTTGGTGTCTGAAACCAAACCTCCAGGCCACAGTGGACACTCCATTCTCTGGGTTATATCAGCCTATCATATCTGGCCTCCATGGATTTATTCCTCACTTTGTTCATAACCTTGCAATGCATTTTTTTAAAGTATGTTTTATAGATCAGTGCCTTACTCAGCCATCATCGGAGAATCTTCCTCCTGCAGCAGACGGGAACAAGTACAGAGCCCACAGCCAGACATTATGCAGAGAGTGAGAGACCTTGAAACACTCAGCCCTACAGGAAATGTTTCTCTCAAATCTCTCCCCTAAGAGCTCAGGGAATCCTGAGGAAGAGGATGAGGATAGATTGTAAGAGCCAAAGGAGACGGAGGACACACACACACACACACACACACACACACACACACACCCAAAGCACTCTAAATCAGCATGAGGAAAGCTCATAGGAACTCACAGAGACTGAAATACTGAAATAGAATGCGTAGGACCTGCACAGCTCTGCACCAGGTCTTCTGAATGTGTACTATGACTTCCAATTCAGTGGGTTTTTTATGGGATTCCCTAGTATACTAATAAAATCTCTGATTCTTGTGCCTTCTCTTGAGTACTTTTCCTTCTCTTGATTTGTTTTATCTTATTATATTTTAAATGAATGAATGAGTGAGCGAATGAATAAACAAATAAATAAACAAACAAATAAATCTCTAGTCACTAGGAAAAAGGTTAACAACTGAACTGTCATTTATACCTACTGGAAGAATAAAAATCAGTTTTTTAAAAAAAAAAAAAAAAGAGAGAGATACTGCTGTTTCTACCACTCCAGGGCGGGCATCGTGTTCAGGAGAAATTGGCCAGCATTCAGTGGGCTCCACAGTTTTGGGAGTGTGTGCTTTTATTTGATTACAGTTTCCTGTTTTGTTTTGTTTTGGGGGTGTGTTCCTATTTTCTTTTCTCAGTCTGGGAGTTTTGTTGTTTTGTTGGGTTTATGTTTGTTTTTTTGAGAAAGAACTTTGGGGTGAGGGGAGGATTTGGAAGTACTTGGAATATGATCAAAATATATTTAAATTTAAAATTTTCAAATAAAATATGTATGTATAAATACACACACACACACATATGTCTGTCTTATTGCAGACAGGTTACTTTGTAACTTAAGCTACCTTACTGATCATGCAGCCTAAGTTTTAAAAATTTCTCTTTCTGGGATATTTTTCAGGAAAACAAATATAATCTACAATTTAAATTCTCTTTTATTGTATTTCACTATTCATTAGTAGCCAGGCTGAAAGGACGAAATATTACTCATAATCTCATAAATCAGGTCAGCTTCTATTTCAGCACTGGCAATGTCTCGAAGTACCTAATGTAGTCTCCTCTCTCTGCCTCTCTCTCTCTCTCTCTCTCTCTCTCTCTCTCTCTCTCTCTCTCGCTCTCTCTCTTTCCCTCCCTCTCTCTCTGTCACACACACACACACACAGACACACACACAAATAATTTCCAGAATTAAAGGTATAGTTCAGTTGTATATAAACATTGGCTTTCCATTAAAATTGAAAGTCAAGGGGCAAAATTTAATTTAGGGTTTTAGTTTTCTGAGATTTTGTGAATTGTAAAGGCTGTAGATTCTCTCAATTTCCCTCTCTGCAAGCATTGTCTTTCAGATGCCATTAGTGAGTCTCTTCTGAGCCCCCTTGCTCCTTCTGTAACAGCCACCTTTACACCTAAAGCAAGTGTAGCCTTGCTTTATACCTAAATGAGAGGAAATACTGGCATTGCTCACAATTTTTCATGCTCTCTCCTGTTTTCATCTTCTCCAACTTGATATAACACAGATGTAGCCTCAGTGATGCGTCTGCTTTATCAACTGCCGTATCTTCACTCTTCACTTCAAACTCTCCAGCTTCCTCCCCTCAAACAGGGTGAGTGAGGATGCATACGAGAACATGTAACTCAAGACAGACTCTGAAAGATAGATTGAGCACTAGACTGAACAGCTACGACTTGGTGGCAGCCTATGTTTGAGAATGAGGATTTCTTCTGCCCTGAGCAGCACTGCAGTGTAAGCTAATTATTCATTGTAAACATCTTGAGAGATCACAATTGCCAGACTGTAGAGTTGCCAGCAGGCTCTGGCTCCGTTTCGATGATGATGATACCGGGACTATGAAGTGATGGCTTTTCAGCTGAAAAATAATTTTGGTTTTTCAGTCTGTTTTCTTTAGCTCGAGGTAGAATATTTTAGCCTTGCTTTCTTTTTTTTTAAAAAAAAAAAAAAAAAAAAACTTGAGTATTTATGATTTATGTCCCCTTATTTCCAAACTGGATAAAGCACTTTCACAAAGCAGAACACATGTAAAGTAGAAACATTTCCAAAGTGCACAAAAAACGCCAGCATTCTAGCTACTTATAAAGACTTAAACATATTAAAAACTAAATTTTTGTCTCTGATGATAATTAGAATATTACTGAAATAATATTAAGAATTTAGGACAATCATTTGAGACCATCATAAGTACACACATACATATAATTTTTGGGAGATGAAAATCGGTGTCAATTAGAGTGTTTCTATGTATATATGCATGTGTTTTCAGATGCATATGAGCACACATATAAGTGGAGGCTACAGGTCAACTCGGGCATCCTTGCTGAAGAGACACCCACACTGGTTTTTGTGACTGGGTCTTTCACTGGGGACCTGAGTCTCACCACCTGTGTGGGCAGGAAACTCCTGGTGATTCTCCCTTTTCCCAGCACTGAGAGTTGCACGTGCACACACAGCATCTGCTGGTTCTGGAGACTGGATTCAAGTCCTCCTGCTTCCATGGCAACAGTTCACTGAGCCAGCTCCACAGGCCCTATCATCACCCTCCTTATTTCTTGTTCTATATGAACAAGAAAGAAAATAAGATGGCTTTCCACTCTTAATTATTCTTGCTATTTTAAATATGTCTTTAAAGTTTAGACACATTTTTTTAAAAAGCTATAAATCAGAAATTGGTGTTTTGTCCACTTATTAGTGAGTTAACTATGAGAAGTACAAAAGAGCATCATCAACTGAGAGCAATCGACGACCTATATAATTAAGAAGATTTTACATTTGGTAAATATCTTAGTCTAGGATGCATTTATATTTTATTTTTTTTAATAAAGAACTATGCCACACACATACACACACACAAACCACAACAGAGGTTGGCATCATGTGTTTAATATATTTTCAATTTAAACATACATTCAAGTAGTACATTTAAGGAATAATATAATAAAATTCTATTTTTTAATCTCTAGTCTTATTCTCACTGATACACTATTAATTTATTAACTAAAAATATATTACTTAATGCATCCCCCAATATCATCAATACCATAGTTTCTATACGGTAAACTGTGTTTTAAAACAACATTGTAAAATATCTGAATCACAAACAAGCCACAATGTTTGGAAATTATTACCTATGGATTCTTGCTTGAAAGCTACAAACGGTGAGTTAGAAACGGTGTTTCATGAATATTTTCAGTCGACTGCTACAAACCTCACCATAGAGCTGACAAAAAGTAGTAACTGATCAACTAGAGACCCACTCCTCAGAAAGTCAGTGTGGGCTGGAGAAAGACCTTAGTAACCGGTCACGGTCACTGTTCCAGCAGACATAAAATAAATAAACATCAGAGAGAAAAGCATTTGAGTGCACACACACGCACACGCACACACACACACGCACACGCACATGCACACACACACACACGGATGGACGGACAGATGGACACACACACCACACTGTCATACCACCCCAGAACCTTCCCTATCGTACTTATTCATGCTTAGAGGAAGGTTTCTAAAATCCCTTTGTAAAATTGGGTTTTTCACTGAACGTATTCTCAGAAATGTGGAAAACGGCATGTAGCTGTTTTTAAATGGTGATTCTGTCAAAGTCATTCTGTGATTCTTTTTTCAATTTAATGTCAATACTCTCACTCTGAATAAAATCCCTTATATCACATCAGCTGGCAATGTCCATTATAAAGGCAAGTGACAGCGAAAGATTCTGTCGGAGTGATGGGTTCCAGCACATTTTATGCATGAAGTGACTCTTGTCTGTAGGGAGTGAAATGGAGCACGTGCGATTACTTCTTTACTTTGGATTAAGTTTTAAACAAGAAAGAAAGAAAAAAACTCACTGTAGCTGTAGTGTTATAGACTATGGTCGGGCTGATTTATTTGAGGTACTTTTTTGTGTCAGTTTGGAAACAGGTAGACAAAGACTCAAGCCTGAAGCTTTCATCTTCTTGCAAAAACAAAACAAAACAAAATCTGCCAGTCAGAAGCAAGAAGCAGCATTCTCCTAGAGTTCTACCAATTCCATTAAAGGGAACAGTTAAAATAATTACGTGGTCTTCCAGCTTCTATGTCCGGCCTGTACTTAATGCATCCCCCAATATCATCAACAGCATAGTTTCACTCAAATCCAGTTCAACATTTTACTTTAGCCAAAGAAGCACAAATGGCAAACAGTGTATGTGTGTGTGTGCGTGTGCGTGTGCGTGTGCGTGTGCGTGTGCGTGTGCGTGTGCGTGTGCGTGCGTGCGTGCGTGCGTGCGTGCGTGTGTGTGTGTGGTTTTTTTTAAATTTTGGTTGTTAGTTACTTTATTTCTCGATATTCTATTTTAGTTTTAGTTAGTGCAATATGTCAAATGTATTCATCTCCCTTCAATATTAAACTGTCAAAAGAGTTCTACTTAATATCAGAAAATTATTTATATTAGCGTTGAGAAAAATGTTGGCATGGAATTAAACTAAACTCATCACACCCCAACAAAAGTTAGAATAGAAATCTATTATATAATATGGGGATCTTTAACAGATTTTACTGGTAAGGCATTCAAAAGAGAATACATAATTTTAAATAAATAAGAAGTGTATATACATGATAGCATACATGGAGAGATGAAATGACCCAGATCAATTTTAGGAAATTCCCCATTTCCCTGCTTTTTATTGCGGTCATAAACATAACACAGATCTGTTTTGTCATTATCCCAAGCACTTCCAGCTAGTGACAGCCACATGAACGTACTACCATATTTCTGTACTTCTTCAAAATTACATTGGAGCTGTCATCAAAGTAGAGGACTGAGATGGCATTTAGTTTGGTTGGAGCACAGCAAGGCTTAGGAACATGGTCAGGGAACATCAGGTGTACCTGGTAAGAAAAGAAGGGGAAAAAAAAGAAGATGTGTCTTTTAGAAAAATGGGGTAAACATTTTCTTTACATCTTTAAGAATATGATGTTTATATCACAACTCCTGGAAGAGGGAACTCATCACCTGGCCCCTTTATACCCCATGGATGACTGGTCTGGGGGCGGATCGGCAGGACATATTCTCAATCAACAGTCAGTAAGAATCGAACCAACAGTTCTAAGTAAGTATGGGGCAGGGGCTTGAAGTGAAGTTCATCAAATAAGGCAAACTCTGTAGGGAATGGTCAGCAGAATTATTCTGAGGAAAAAGCATAACATTTTGCATTGCGCTGCTTGTAATTGACTCAGTATCTTCTACATTCACTGTCAGAGTAACAGAGGCTATAGGCTCAAGTCAGTGAAGACATCATTGGACTACAGAAAGTTCTAAATCTGCAAGATATTGGAATAGGATAGTCAAACGATACATCACAGACGTTGTGCCAACTGTTACTCTTCCATGGGAAAAATAAGCTAAAAACCACAATGAAATAAAATCTATATTTGTTTTTGCCTGAACTTGGGACCCTTTCCCTCCTACTGGGTTGTCATAGCCAACCATGATGTGAGGGTTTGTGCCCAGTGTTAGTTATCATAGCTTGTTAGGCCATGTTCACTGGATACCCCTGAGAGGCTTATTCTCTCTCTCTCTCTCTCTCTCTCTCTCTCTCTCTCTCTCTCTCTCTCTCTCCCCCTTTCTCTCTCCCCCTCCCTCCCTTCCATCCTTTCTTCCTTTCTCTCATTCATTTGTTCATTCGTACGTTTTCTTTCTTTCTTTTTTTTTTAAGGGGAAACTGGAGGAGTGGATCTGTGGTAGAGAGAAAGTGGGGGAGGGGCTGTGAGGAGAAAATGGGGGGTGACTTCGGTGACGAAGTAAGAGAGAATAAGAGGGTTTTTTCAAAATCTAGTACTTGTTTTTAGAGCAATGATTTCAACTCTTTTTTCATCAGACTGACTGGAGTTTCACATTGCTTTCCTTTCCCTATATGCTCCTCAGAAAACTGCCAAAAAGCAAGCTGAAACTGAAACAAGAGATCCAGATAGTTCACAAATTGAATATCCATTCTCCTTAAGAGATTGAAAACGTAACCGTGTGGAAAAGTGAAATACTTAACTAAAAACTTGGGGCTCGTTTTGATCACACTGGAAGTTTGCCTGTAAGTTATAATAATTGAGCTAGAAGTCAGAATATGGCTCCCAACTACTCTGGCCCTTTTCCCAAAGGAGTTTATGGGAAGTCCCCATGATGAGCCTTGAGGGATCTACAAAAGAGCAAACACAGCCTCTTAAAGTTTTGGCTTCACAGTGTCCTGGCTGAAATGGTCTAGGAGGCCTATGTGCAAGCAGAAACGGGACAAATGAGTGATCCCACATGACCTTGAAATTTCCTAAGACCTCACAAAACTAAAAGTTGGAGAGCGTCTCCGGATTTCAGATGCAGCTCACATTCCTCATCAGCTTATCTCCCGGAGCCCTCTCAGCCATGATTGATAAGCCCCAGGTTTCAGTGGCCGTGACAGGCTCAATAAGCAGCAACTCCAAACAAAATGGATTTGGTCTTGAGTGACTCTTCCAATATATTAGTCACTCACATGCTCCTCCTTAACAAAGAGCGTGCCTGTCTTGTCGCTCCACATGCTTTGCAGAACAAATGTAAAGACATTCGCAATACCAGAAACACTAAAGTCAAGCTCGTCCATGAACTTGAGTTTTGTAATGATGGTCTAATATAACAGGGCAGTAAGCGAGTCAGAGAACAGTCTTCCAATTTCACATCAAGATTTCTTTTGTTTTCCCTTTAATACCACTTCTAGACTACAGCCATAAAAACAAAAACACTTATTTATATATTTTAAGAAAAAATAAAGTAAATAAAGAAAAAGAATTATATGACAAAGGATTTTTTATTAGTATTCATGCTTAGCCTGAGGGAACTTTGATATACTGGATATAAGTCTGAGGAAGCAGAAATCAATCTTCTTTCTCAGGCATTATTATTTTAAGGATGAAAACCAAACAGATCAAGATTTTTTTTTTTGAGAAACCAAGTAGCATTGTTTTATAAGCTGTCTTGTTTGAGTTTCTATTGCTGCGGTAGTGCATTGTGACCAAGGGCAACTTGGAGAGAAAAGAGATTATTTCATTTTACAACCTGTAGTCCATCATCCAAGGAAATCAGGGCAGGAATCTGGAGGCAAGAACTGAGGTAGAGGCCATAGAGAAATGCTGCCTTCTAGCTTGCCCATCGTGCCCACTCAGCCTGCTATCTCTTAGAACCCTACACCATCAGCCCAGAGGTGGCCCCCCGACACTGAGCTGAGCCTCCCATATCAATCATCAATCAAGAAAATACACCCCTGGCTCGGCCACAAGGTAATCTGACACAATTCTAGCTTGTGTCAAGGTGACATAAAACTATTCAGTACATAAACCAAAAGCAGTTCTTCTTCCCTGTCACTACATATATAGTGGCCATACTGTCCCTTCAAAAGATGAATCAGGAGCATGCATCACAATCTACCAGTAGAAATCTGAGTGCAGCATCTTCGCAGAGCCTACCTGCTACCCTTTGCTCAAGAATACTAACACATATTAAGGAATATTTATGAGGAGAAGGCACATCTGACTTTAATTCTCCCCGGGGATTTACTTTATGCTTCACACACTACCATTAAAGTAGCCTATCTCATGAAAAGAACATTTTATATGTGGCTATCGAAATACTTCTTTGCTTGCTTTCTTTTCCTCTCCGATTTTATTTCTAAAAATTTTAATCAAATCCATGCTTAGCCACCATAGACGAGCACTCCAGGAGAGGCTAGTCTACAGTATCTTTAAGTCAAGAGTGATCCCAGGAAATGAAAAGGATTTCCCAGGAAAATACACCATTGGCTCCTCTGAGATCAGCTAACACGTACTGTGGGCCACCTGTGTAACACTTTTGAATGTATGGGAAGAGAGGTAAAGGTGACAAATCAAGGAGTCATAAAGACGCACTGGGAGGGCCAGACACATCAACTGGAGAGATGAGTGTGCTGAGATGGGCTTGCAGACTAGTGAATGTGCTGAGTTCATGGGAAGGCGGAGTAGGAGGCTCAGTCCAATGCAGGGGTCAAGCAAAGCAGGACCAAACCTAAAAGAGAGAACTGACTTCTGGGGGGGGGGAGGCGGGGCAGGGAGATGGATCAGTTGGTTAAGTGCTTGCTCTGTAAGCACGAAAAACTGAGTTTGGTCCTCCAGCACTCAATAAAAACAAGGAAGCAAACTGGGCGTGGGACTGACTGGAGAGGTGGCTCAGCAGTGAAGAGTGCACACTCCTCTTGCAGGGGTTCAGTTCCCAGAACACAGCTGCTTGTAAGTCCAGCTCCAGGGGTATTGCAGAACATCTTCCCTGACTAAAAATGATTCTTCAAAAGGAAAGTAATCCCAGGTAAGCATCAAGGTATTTAAGTACTTGATACGCCTGTTTTATATTATATTTTATACTTATTATATTACATTTTTATGTTATATTTATATGAGTCCTTATTTAGAAACTAGATACTCTGTTCATCAGCTCTCGAGTCAAAATGGATTGAAGGGGAAAGGTAACATTTCAAGGTCAAATGCAAATTCTAAGATTCTAATTCCTTCAAATGATAGCGTCATTCTGCCATCAGCAAGACGACTCTACTTCTATCATGCCTTCCTCATTCTAAAACCATGTTCTCTTCTTCTTCTCCCAGATACATAATCATGGTTTTCATATTAACCCAGACACTAATTGGTGATTCTATAACATAATCTAGTGCACCTCTTAAGAGACTGTTGATTTCCAGAGTCCATCCCACTGACACATCAGGATGTTGGGAGAGGTTGAGCATGTTCAATAGATGTAGTATAACCACAGGTCACTGAGTCAACATGTTCTTATCTCATGCACAAGAATATGCCGAGGATACTAGAAACTCAATCCTTTCTAAATATTTGGAAGTATGGAAGAAGAAAACGGGAAGGTTATTTTCCTTTGAAAAATAACAGAAGGAAGAGGAAATGAGGATAAGGAAAAAATCAATGAACTACAGTGACTATAGTACAGTAAAAACTTGCCTAAAATAATTATATCAAAAGCTCTCGAATGAAGTTCATGCAGCTGTTTGTCAATGTTTCAGTAAAGAATACTAGTGAATTTATAGTTTAAAAACTCATCTGGCTGGGTTGGTTAGATGGCTCAGTGGTTAAGAGCACTGACTGCTCTTTCAGAGACATGAGTTCAAATCTCAGCAATCAAATGATGGCTCACAACCATCCGTAATGAGGTCTGATGCCCTCATATGGGTGTCTGAAGATAGCTACAATAATAATATAGATATATATATATCTATATATAATATAAATTATATTATATAATAATATAAGCTATATATACAATATAGCTTACATATAATTAATAAATAAATAAATAAATAAATAAACCAACCAACCAACCAACCTTTGGGCAGGAATGAAAAGGGAGCTGTAACAAACAAAAACAAAAAAAAAAAAAACAATAACCAAAAAAAAAAAAAAAAAAAAACCCTCATCTGGCTAATCACTGTGCTGTAATAAAATCTGTGCAGCATAGCAACATTATTTAATTACTTCACTTTTCCCAGCTTAATTTGTACCAATTCTGGGACCAGGATTATTGACTTAAGTCAGTTTTAATTTCTTACTATACCCATAATTATTATTTCAGCTACAAGTTACGAAAGAATTTAAGAATTTGAGGTTGATAATTAAATTTTTTTAAAGCAACTCTATACTGTGTTTGTCTTATAAGCCATTTTTTTATCCCATAAGCATAAAACATACCAGAGTTTGAACTATGGCGTGATTGGTGGCATTCATATGGGCATTGAGTGGAAAAGAACATTCTCCATCACAATAAAATGCAGCATATCCCTCTGGTGCTATGATCCAGTCCTGAAATTTACAAAGAGAAGAAAAGGAATATCATCTAAATGACAGCAAAGACAAATAATTCTTAAGTAGTATTCAAAGATACTTAACCTGAATCAGTTTCATTTCTTAGTCCAACAATTATTTAAAAAGTTCTGCTTCTCCTACATCTTTTCATTTTTAGTTGAAATTTTCAACTAAAGTATAAATATTTTCAAAAAAAATTGTCCTTTCTAATTTCTCCCAAGAGCTTACTATACAAAACTTAGTATACATTAATCATTCTGCATTTGAGAATAAAACTATAATCACGAAATGGCATTCTAAATAGTGTTTTGAACTTGGAATGATGAACTCTGGAGCATTCAAGTGAACCAGAAAATGTGGGGAGTGGATAAAGTCTTGAGGGATTTGTGCTATTGACATGAGCACAGCCATGTCAAGGACCCCAGTGATTCATGGGAATGGCAATGACTTCCCTAGAATAGGCTAGAGGAATGGCAAGCTGTTCCCTGTGTCAAGCTTAGAGGAATGGTAAGACCTCAAGTTGATGTATGAATGTTGACAACATGTGCAGAAAGTATCAATGGCAGCTTCCCCTTCCAGGATGGATATAGGCTGAGGCTGCTCCCCTCCAGAGACACCCTATCAGGATTAGTTAGCACACCTCCATCTTGTTCGCCTGGATACAATAAGTTCTGAGTTCCTGGCTGCAGTTAGTATGTCTCCATCAAAACACATGATCCACCCAATCCCAGCTTTTCTGTTTATACATCTATCACTTCTCCATTCCAAAGCCCTGCAGGCCGAGACCGGTGGTATCCAGTGTGGGTCCTTGACTGCAGGGAACACACATTGGTCAGGCAAGGGAAAACTACAGAGGCAAGTGCAAGCACATAAAGCATCTCTGTAAGTCAGGTGTATATCATGGGATGAGGAGAATCTGGAGATAGACAGTTTGTGCTTTAAGGTGGATTTTTGAGGAAGTATGGAAAAAATAAAAACATTACAACAGCATCTGTGTTTAAACTATGTTGAGGAGACATGCCCAGGCACTCCTGTTGAGGAAAAGGACTATAAAAATTCAGTCTTCAGACCCAAGGAAGAACTGCAGGGTATGGGTTGCAGCAAAAAGTAAACTCACTCCTTTGTTTAGGGCAAAAGATCCAGATGGAGATGCTAATGGTTTTAACTGCTCTCCTGTTTGGGGGCAACCTGATCCACAGAATCAAAACCAAATGTCGGAGGGAGCATGAGGCCTGGGGTTGGGAAACATTCCAGAGGTTTTATTTCTGATATGTCTGGTGATTGTACCCATGCACAGAAGTCTAGTCTAAAGAGGATCCTTCTGGATCTATGTATCCACCCAGCAGCTTGGTCATGTTTCTATTAATGACTCTCTGCATTTGTTGGGGACACTCCTCTAAAAACATGAAGTCCTAATGGGCTCCATTCAACTATTTGGAGTGGGCTATGACTTAGCTCAAATGTGTTTTTCCTTTATCATTCCCTTGGGGCATTCCTTTAAAGAGACCTAAAGAGCCACCCTGCTATGGAATGGTACCCATGCTAAATATAAAAAAGATAGAACCCCCTAGAACTTGAGACTTCCACAGTATATAATGGTTCTCACCAATAGTGGTTCTAATGTCATAGGAATAACCAACCACTTTCCAATTGGATATGTCACATTTTACAAGATGAAAGCTGGCTCTAGGGGAGAATATATTGTTATTATGCTGTTAAGTGAACACAATGTTAACCAACTCCTAATGACTTATTACACCCATAAGCTACTACTGTACCTCCCATTCCTCATCACAAAGGTTTGTATTGTAGTAGATAGTGATTAACACGGACATCCATACTAGACAAGAGATTATGGAATAATCAGCCTTAATTGGAACATATATATTATACCTACATCCTTCCAAAGCTCACTCTGTGAAAGTAGGACCAGAACGATATTAAAAACCAGAGACTGTTGATAACTACAAACAGTGTCTTCTGAACACAATAGAATAAAAACAGTTTGTAGTAGTTGTGACAGCATGCACAAGACCCAAAGCGAGACTAAATCTCAGCAGGAGAAGGGAATTGTGTATGTAATCCTTCTCCTAAACAAGATGCTATTAAAATATTTGAGCAGCATGAATTGGTCTTGGTTTCTTTTTTAAGGAACCTAAAGTTGGAAGAGCAAGGAAGTGGGCTGAACCTGGGAAGAGTTGAGGAAGGAGACTGAATATGATCAAAATATGTTAGATGAAAATTTCAAGGAACTAATAAATATTTAAAAATGAAAACAAATATATGGCTTCATCTTAATCTTATTTTGTGTCACTCTTTTAATTTTGTGAATATAATACTATGAAGGTGGCTCATATGCTGAGAGTTTGTTGTAATAGAATACCAAGAGAAATCTGAAATTTTCATATTGCTTTCAGAACTGTTAAAAATTATTTTTTCTGTTTCCTCTTTACCTCTTTTTTGAAGCATATTAAAAGTAATGAGAGTTTCAAGTAAAAGAAAAGTACTCTTACAAACCTGGTTTATGATTTTAACTTTATAGTTAGAATTTCTATTTCCTAAAGAGAATTGTGATGGTAATAGAGCTAAGGTAGGTATTTGTAACAATCCAAACACGTATATAACTTTATAATTTTAACTTTATCAAGAGATGCTGTGGAGAAGACTCAGGAGGTATGAGTGCTGACTGGGAAAGCATGAAGGCTTGAGTTTAGATACCCAAGACCCAGGGGAAAATCTGGGAGAGGAGGGGGAGGGTGCTTGTCTGTCATGTGTTGGGTGGTTGGTTGTGTTTACATGGAAGTTCCCAGGTCTGCTGCAGGTCCCTGCCAACAGTTGGTTTTTTAGCATGTCAATAAAAAGCCAACAGACAATGGCTAGGCAGCAGGATTGAAGTGGGACTTTTGGGATTCCTGGGAAAGAGATGTAGAGGGAAAAGAAGCCATGAAGGGGAAACAGATAAGACTTAAGAGCCCTTTGACTAGTAAGAATCCAGGAAAGTGGCCCCAGGGACCACTCCTTCAATTGGGTCTGGGGTAGCAGAGATGAAATATAGATTTAGCAAGTATCAACTCAGGAATATCAGAGGGGAGTGTGTCAGCCACATGGAGGTTCAGGAGTGGACCAGTCATTGAGCTAGTAAGGCATATTAGAAATTACACTGCGCATGTGTGTCTTTTCATTCAAAAATCCAGAGAACTCTGGCGGGTGGCAAGAAGCATGATTATCCACTGGGAGCTCAGAGCGCTTTAACAATTTACCACTATAGTGATGCTTGCTTATAATCCCAGAATTTTCTACATTGGAGTAGGAGAGACATGACAATCACTGGCCCATCCTGGGAATCACCATAGCTCCAAAGACAATGAGCTCCAGACTCAGTTGAGAGATAATTATTTCAAAGAGTAACATGGAAAGTGATGTGGCCTACACACATGCTCACAGACAAGCACACGCCTGTATGTACAAAAATAAACACATTAGTAAATTTGTATTATATATGCGTGGTGGCACATGCTTATAATCCCAGTCCTTCAGACACCGAAGCAGAAGAAGGTATCAAAGACACCTTGAGCTGCATAGTGAGACTCTGATTCATGCAAAACAAAAGACTTTGGATATTTTAAAGACAGTATTGCTTTTACCCGTTCTAAAATGTTATGTTTAAGAATATTATATTTCCCTAGACAGTTGTTAAACTCAACTCATTATGTTCCAATAAGGAAAAAATAATAAGGAAATGAAAATGATGTGTGTGAACCACATGCTGAATAGTCTTCAAAATGGTTATTATATTGAAACAATTATTAGCAAAGACTAGATTTAGAAAAGAGCTAAGAGAACACAGAAAAGAAGCGCCCAAGTTAGCCAGTCTTACCTGCCATCCCAGATCCCGGAAACTCACATAGAGTTCGTGCTTCTTGCAGGCTTGTTTTTGTTCACTTGTATTATAATCTATGGATTAAAGAAAAACAAAAACTCAGGCTTTAAACAAATGACTGCTTATTAGGTATAGAGGTATACAATTTCTGATATGAGATTATATATAGATACGGTTTCTGGAAGAGGTTTGAAGATGTAAAACGTGAACTTGATGCTTGACTGAGAATTTTGGCTGTCGATCAATTTTCCTATGTAGAATGTAAATAATATCATTGGCTTTATAAAGTTCTGAAAAGAATTCTATTGCTGCCTGTATGTCAGGCATAAGCTGGTGATGCTATTGACCGAGTACTATTATCTGTGTGATCATTCATTAATTCAGTCCTACTATCATGATACTTTATATAAATATATGTCGCATATTCATACAATATTTTCTGCATAGATACTTCCAGAGCAGATGGCAATGTATTTGGAGATCTTATTTAAATAAATGCCGTCAATATAAGAGACTCCATTCTGAGTTTCTAATCATCACTCAAATCTATAGCCACTTTAGATATCTTTATCCATGGCTAATCGAAGTACCCAGGCAAAAAAATTCAATCAGACAGGCAACCCACTCCGTTTTCTCTTCAATCTCACATCCAATCTGTCAGGAAGTCTCCCACACAACTTTCAAACAGATTTCAAACACACTTTCTTACAGTCTTCACCATTGCTCTTGGACCAAGCCACCATCACTAGTCAGGATTATTACAGTATTATGAGTGGTAGTCTTTCTCCCCTTGTACCCCTACAATAAGGAGCTAAGTGGGCTTTTATTGAAATGATTACACATCTGTCTGAAAAAAGCCCAGCATCACCAAACATGAGATATCTGCAGAATAAATACAGGCTTGCTGTGAGTTGGTCCCATTGCCTCACTCACTCATTTCAATAATTCTTCTCCTCCTTATCTTGTCCTACACATAACAACTACTTTCTGTTACACACACAGTTGAATTTGGACCTCATTCAGGGACTTGACACTGCTGTACTCTTTTCCTGGTATTTTCTTGCATGGACATCAACACTGCTAAGTGCTGTATTTTTTTTTAGTAATTTTCAAGAACCATCTTATGTAAAATGATTGTTTTCTAACTAGCACATTTAATATTGTAACTCTGATGCCAATAGTCCCCATTTTTCTGATCACATAAACATGTGATTTGTGTTTCACTTACACTCTAACCTTCTCTGCCATTGATTATTCATCACATGCATTACTTCTTATCTCTGTTTTCCCCCCTAGAATAAATCTTCACCAAGTCAGAAAACCTGTTTAACTCTGGTTCATTGATGTATATATACCAAGTACTAGAAATAGCAATGGATACATAAAATATATACTTCATAAATATTTGAAGAATTAATGTGCTTATTCCCTACAGTTTTCCATGATTAATTTAACACAGATTCGTTACTTCTATTACATATTTTGCAATGTATTTAAAAACATTAAAATTTGTATGATTGTTTTAACAGATTAAATCTGAATGTAAAATTCAATTTTGCATTCGAAATAAAGTAAAATGCATTTAAAATGCAAAACGTTACAGAACATTTTTTATGTTGCCTTGGAATTCTCTCCCACCTTTAAAAAATAACATTATAAAAGATTTGTATTATTTTCAATGTGAAAGAGGGAGATGAAAGAGAAATAGGTATCTTCCTTCAAAGAAAATTGAGTCACTATTTCACTTTCCAAACTAATGACTGAATTGCTAATGAAAGAGTCTCAAACCAGAAACAAAATTGTGACTCTGTTATCTTTATAATTATTTCAAGTGATTATTTGTTTGATAGCAGTTTAAAAAATGAGATAGTAGAATTCCTCCCTTATGTAATAATTGAATAAATATATGTTAAGAGTAAAAAATAAAGAAAATTTTGTTTCAGTTTCTGTCCTCTCAGTTTTCAGGGAAACTACTACCTTAATCTGAATAATAGCCCAAACAGTTTTATTCAAGCAATGAATGAGTATGTTTTAAACCATAAATATAAAATGAATACATTACATATACATCTTTAAAATTAGATAGATGGATGATAGATAGATAGATAGATAGATAGATAGATAGATAGATGATAGATAGACAAAAAGAAAAATAGATAGATGATAAATATAAACTACATATATGTTTATTAGAATTCCATGTTTATAAAAAAAGAAAATGAATAAAATTTTAAAACCCAAATATCTCATTTCATTAATATAGCTTCATAAAGACTAAGTGATATATATATATTTGTATATATATATATATATGTATATATATATATATATATATATATATATATATATATATATTAGTACATAAAGGTAATGAGCAATTAAATTTATAATGGATTCTTTTTCCAAGAGTCTGATGTCATGGAGAGTTATACCTGTATGCTTATTCTGTCAGAAATAAAAATTAATGGGCACTGAGTGAAGTAAATATTTTACCCAAATCAACAAAATCTGCAGTTAGGTTCACTCTCAATAGTTGGCAGAGTTAGCTGCAGGAAGAAGGTCTAGCAAATGATGTTTATAGCTTTAAAAATATCGACTGGCAGCCCTTAGAAGATTAAATAAAATGGACATAATTTTGCTGTTGATGTTCAGGTCTACAAATGAAGTCATGTGTCCAATCCCAATATGCCCACAGATTGCCAGAAATCTTGACCTCCTGGGGCTCCCTACTCCACTTTATAAATTACCAAACCCAGACCCTCTAGGCCAGGCCACTTTGCATGAAGGCACATGCAACATATCTGTGCTCCCCTTCACAACTTCTCCCAGTTTGGATCGCCATAGCTATTTGTGCCAGATCCATCTTTAGGCTCAGCCAGGCCCACACATCCTGTGCACAGGGCAAGCCTGGTGAGTCTGACTGACCCTATCCTGCCTGTACATTATTCCAAGACCTACACCAAAAACAGACAAAGAAGAACCTGGCCCAGCCTAATGTGCCTGAAATATATCTTTCCAAAGCTCCAGGTTCAGACCAGGTGGCACATCCTAAGCCCCAGCTCAGCTTGCTGTGTTCACATAAGATATACAACCAGCAAAAGATCACATAATCAGATCTCATATTAAAAATAATATGAAGGATAAAGACACCACCACCACCCCACCAAAAATCTACCAATCCAATAGAAATGTTCTCCAGTGGGAATTACATAGATGAGCTCCAGGATACAGAATCTTAAAGAAAAATCATAAACTTTATCAAAAAAAAATTATAAAGAATAAACTCAAAGTGAGAAAGCACCTGAAAGATGTGCAAGAAAACACAAGCATAAGTCTGAATGGAAATTACTAAATTCAATGAAGAGACAGAAATCATAGTCAAGAACTCAAGCTAAAATGAAGTTGTAATTGAGAAACTAAATCACTTAACTAGAAAAGTTCAGGGATTCCATCAATAGAGTGGGTCAAGTAGAAGATAGAATATGAGGACTTGAAGATACGTAGAGGAGCTAGAACAAACTAGCAGAAAATATCAATTTTTTAAGCACAGGAAAAGAACATGCTATAAATGTGAGATCCCAACAAAAGACAAAATCTCCAAATTATAGATGAGGATGAATAATCACAGGTCAATGGCAAAAAAAACAAATCTTCAATAAGTTCACAGAAGAAAACTTCCATAAACTAAGGAAAAGCATATTCATAGAGCTGAAAGAAGCACACAGAACCCCAACAGACATGCCAGAGAAGACCTTATGGTAAATCATAGTTATGTCACTAAATACACAGAAAAAAAAAACAAAGATTCTTGAAAGTTGAAAAAAAAGAAAAAAGAACATGAATCACATATAGAGGGAAAACCCACTAGAAAAACACAGCTAATTCCTCAGTGGAAACTTTGAAACCCAGAAGAACCTGAAGCAATGTATTCCAAGATCTAAATAGCACAACTGTCAGTCAAGATTACTGTATCCAGAAAAATCTATGGGCCAGAGTTGAAGGACAAAAGCAAAGCTTTCCATGATCCAAACAGGCTAAGGTATTCATACCCATCAGACAACTCTAGGCAAAATACGGAAAGAAGTACTTTAGACAGAAGGAAGGAGTAAGCAAAACCAAGAGACTTTAGAAACTCCCATAATTACTCAGACACAAAGTATGATTAAAAGTAGCAAAAAACAAACAATATGACTACAATCAACACATACCTTTTAATACTAACTTTAAATATTAATGGCCTTAACTCTCCAATCAAAAGACAATGGCTATTTGAATGGATTTTTTTTAATGTTACCTTTCTGTTGTCTCCAAGAAACTATGGTTTAAAGATATCTATCACCTGAAAGTGAAAGGATGGAAAGAAGAGCCCCAATACAATGGGAACAGGAATCAAACAAGTACTGCTCTCCTAAAGCTTGACAAACCAGACTACAAATGGAAACCTGTCAGAGTACATAGACAAGGACACTTCATTCTACTTAAGGGAACAGTTAATCCATTGAAATCCTAAATATATACACACCAAGCTCCAGTGAAAACAACATCATTGAAAGAATTTACTACTGGAATTAAAGAAACAGATTAACATCAAACTACTAATAGTAGGTGACTTTAATATCCCACTTTCTCCAATAGATTGATCATTTGGATGAAATATAACAGAAACATCATATAAACAAATGACATACATCAAATGGAATTAACATATATCTACAGAATATTCTACCCTACATCCAATTAAATGTGTGTGTGTGTGTGTGTGTGTGTGTGTGTGTGTGTTTATACACATATACATATTCAGCAGGTCATGTAAGGTTCTGTATTAAAAAGTACATTCTGAGACAGAAAACAAATCATTAAAAATTCAGAAATTTTGAAATAACTCCCTGTATCCTATATTGACCATAATGTAATAAAACTTTAAGTGGA
The DNA here is from genome assembly GCF_011762505.2 of Arvicanthis niloticus. Lineage (NCBI taxonomy): Eukaryota > Metazoa > Chordata > Mammalia > Rodentia > Muridae > Arvicanthis > Arvicanthis niloticus. The sequence goes on along the minus strand of NC_047664.1, from coordinate 9,163,750 downwards.
CAGCAAGCAAATCTCTAGTTAGTGCACAAACCCATGGAAATTAAAAACGCATTTTTGAATGACGAATGGGTCAAAAAATGAGTCAAGCATAAAAGCAATCAAATTAATGCAAGTTAAAACAACTTGAGATTTTATATCATCCCAGTCGGAATGTCAGGCAATGGATAGAACTAGAAAATAATTTGAACTGAGTGAGGTATGCCAGACTCAGAAAGACAAATGCTGCATGTCTATCATCTGAGGCTCCAGAGTGTCACATGTCTGTTTGATAACCTGGAGAAACCAAAGAAACTCAGAGATCAAAAAGGTACTACAGAGAAAGGAAGAAGGGTCACTAAAGACGGGAGTAGCAGGATATGTAAGATGCAAAGGACCTGAGGAGGGACTTATTTTGGGAGTGATAAGGGCTCTGAAGGAGTGGAAAGAAGGTAAAACTCACACTAAAGATGTCTGGAAGAGCCATAAAGGAACATACTATTTATTTATTTATCCTAAATTGCATGTAATTGTACATTTACATATAGATGCGCATTTTAAATGGATTTAAGCCATTTGGGTTGACAAATGCTCCTGAATAGCTTTAGTCTATCTTAAAATAAACAAACAAATAAATAAATAAATAAATAAATAAATAAAAACCCAACACTACTCATAAAAATCCCTTCTTTGAGTTGTTGGTCAATCCAATTATACCCTTAGTTGCCTCCCGGAGACTGAAGGTAGGTCCTTGATGCTGATAACACAAATAGGACACAGGACTTGGAGGATGCAAGCTGGATCTGACCAAAGAGCCAACACCTTACAGACTAACTTTAATAGTCCAGGATACTGCTAAGAAAGCTGCAAACGGAGGAAATGCCAATAGTTGCCCCTAGCTGCCAAGCCTATAAATCACAACAAATATCAAGGCAAGTTTTTCCCAAAGGTACAATAGTGGCGCTATATAGCAGCAACCTATAGCTGTCTAACTGATAGCTGTCAAACTGAATTTAAGGCCCATCCAACAAAGGGAACACCATGCCTGGTGTCAAAACCTAATCAACTACCCAGGATTAGTGAGGTCATGAATACTAAGAGGAGACCTGACTGCCACCAGTTTACTAAACCAGCATACTACCTAACTGCATTCAAAAAAACTTTCCTTATTCATGCAGACAATAGTAACTCCTGAGCCTCACCAAAGAAGCTTCCCTTTGCAACAGATAAAGACCATTACAGAAAAATTACAACTTGTCATAATGCAGAGAACAACTGATCTTGGGAGACCTGCCTAACTAGATACATCTCTAACACAAACCCTATATTTTATGGCTCAGGCAACATAGCAAGAGAGAAGGCAGAAAGATTATATGACCATAAAAAAAGGGAATCCTACTGTGAGGTTATCTCCTAGAAATGACGACAGGGAAGCTTTACCCAGCATACTTCAACTTATTTAGCTGCTTTTCTCAGACTTGAACAAGCACAATAGACAGGCTAACATGGAGCAGGAAATCTCTCATACTGCCTCCACCCCTGAACACGGTATTCCAGATAACTGAGGGATACTGAAGGCAGAAGTATCTTCCCTTAGAGATAAGGCTTCTAGCTGCTTATCCAGTACCAAATGACCATCCCTGAAATCATGAGGATGCAAACAACACTGGATAATGTCAAGAGACTGTATTTGTGTGTGTGTGTGTGTGTGTGTGTGTGTGTGTGTGTGCATGTGCAATAACAATAATAACTAAAGAAGTGGAGCTCAGGAATTAGAGAGGATGTGGAAGAAATATGGGAGGACTAGTGGGAAAGAAAAAGAACTAAAGAAAATGATATACATGTTTAATTTTTATTTTATTTTTTATTGGATATTTTATTTACATTTCAGATGTTATCCCCTTACCCTATACCCCCCCGCCCAGGAAACCCTTATACTAGCCCCCTCCTCATACTTCTATGAGGATGTGTACCCACCTGCCCCCCACTCCCACCTCCCCACCCTCGAATTCCCCCCGCACTGGGTGTCTAACCTTCATGGGACCAAGAATCTCCTCTCCCACCTATGCCTGACACTGTCATCCTCCCCTACATACACAGATGGAGTCATTGGTCCCTCCCTATGTGCTCCCAGGCTGATGGTTTAGACCCTGGGAGCTCTGGTTGGTTGGTATTGTTGCTCTCCCCATGGGGCCACAAACCCTTTCAGCTCCTTCAGTCTTCTCTCTAACTCCACCATTGGGAACCCCATGATCAGTTCAATTGTTAGCTGTGAGACTCCACCTCTGAATATGTCAGGCTCTGGCAGACCTCTAAGGAGACAACTATATCAGGTTCCTGTCAGCATGCACTTCCTGACATGCACATCAGCATCTACCTTTGGTGACTGCACATGGGATGGATACCCAGGTGGAACGGTCTTCAGACTGCCCCTCCTTCAGTTTCTGTCCCACACTTTGTCTCCATATTTGCTCCCTTGAGTATTTTGTTACTCCTTCTAAGAAGGACTGAAGCACCCACACTATGGTCTTCCTTCTTCATGAGTTTCATGTGGTCTGTGAGTTGCATCTTGGGTATTGCGAGTTTCTGGGCTAATACCCAATTATCAGTGAGTGAATACCATGTGTGTTCTTTTGTAATTGGGTTACCTCACTCAGGATGATATTTTCTAGTTCCATCCATTTAGCTAAGAATTTCTCAAATTCATTGTTTTTAATAACTAATTAATACTCCATTGTGTAAATGTACCACAGTTTCTGTATCCATTCCTCTGTTGAAGGACATCTGGGTTCTTTCTAGCTTCTGGCTATTATAATAAGGTTGCTATGAACATAGTGGAGCATATGTCCTTGTAAGTTGGAGCATCTTCTGGATATATGCCCAGGAGTGATATAGCTGGGTCCTCAGGCAGTGCTATGTCCAATTTTCTGAGGAACCGCCAGACTTATTTCCAAAGTGGTTGCACCAGCTTGCAATCCCACCAACAATGGAGAAGTGTTTCTCTTTCTCCACATCCTCCCCAGCATCTGCTATCACCTGAGGTTTTGATCTTAGCCATTCTGACTGGTGTGAGGTGGAATCTCAGGGTTGTTTTGAGCTGCATTTTCCTGATGACTAAAAATGCTGAACATTTCTTTAGGTGCTTCTTGACCATTCGAGTTTCCTCAGTTGAGAATTCTTTGTTTAGCTCTGTACCCCATATATTAAAAATTAAAAATGAAGTCATGATAGAAATTACTAGTAAGTTCTGGTGCCACAACCCAAACTACAAAACAACAAAAAGTATGCTAACTTACTTCAAACATAATGCAAGTGTTATCATATTTCCCTAGTTTGTTTTTAATAGTAGTAGCATTGGAAAACTAATGTCAAATGTTGAAAATATTAAGTACTTATTCAAAATTTATGACTAATTTCTAGAAAAATTCAAATTTTATGACTAGTTTCTACAAATTTTCTAAAAAATTTCTATTTCTAGAAAAATAAAAATTCAATTTTTACTTAAAATATCATTCTATTTTTTACCTAAAAATAATAAAGACACAATAAAATAGAAGTGAGGGAATAAAAAACCCTGAGATCTATATACATTTTCAATGTTCTGAGCACTGACTATTGAAATAGCAAGTGAAGAGTCGCCATAGGAAGCAATGTTGAAGTCCGTGGTCTGACTGGGGCCACGCTGATCTGGGTGTCCTGAACTACCACCTGTGGCTGTGATGACGCCTGGGCCTGAAGAGCCACTGGAGGCTATGTATAGGTCTGTGGTTCTATTGCAGCTGGGATCTGTGTTACCACCAAAGACCATGCGAATGTTTGTGGTCTCTGCAGTGTGGGGCCACGTTGATGCCCATGGGCTGTGCCGCCTTCAGGGGCCACATTGATGTAAATGGCCTGTATCCTTGGTCCTGGCTGCCTCCAAGGTCCTTGCCTGGTCCATGGTCCTATCGTATCTGGGGGCTATATCCGTGGTTTGTGCTGAAGAGTAACAGTCTAAACAGGAACCCGTCTTAGGGAACTCTTGGGAAGTGTGATAGTGATGCTGAGGTCGGCTCCCCACAATTGGTGGCTTCTGTTGGGGGTGTAGGAGGAAAATGACTCAGTTTTATTTAAGATGCAGGCCACTGAGAGTTTGACCATTCTCCAGTGAGCGTATAGATAACACAAATTGGACTTGTTTTGGTTTTTTTTGTTGTTGTTTGTTTATTTGTTTGTTTTTGTTTGTTATTATTATTATTATCTGTTTTTAATTTTTTATTTTTCAGGGAGAAGTCACAAAGGAGGAGGACGAACATGGAAGGACTGGGAAATGAGAGTGACTGGGGTGGAGCGGGGGGGGGGGGAGAGAGAGAAGGCAAATGAAGACAGACTGGGCTGAGTATATACATGAAATAATAATTGACTTAAGTGAAAACAAACAAAACAAAAAACTTCCATATATGTATCAATAATGTTGCATTTAAGAGTTATCAAAGATAACTTTTCTGGATGATACATAGTAGTTAGATGCTAGATATAGTTGATAGAGGAATGGTAGATAGATGCAGAATTATCTATATGTAGACATATTTTATATAGGACAGTTTAAATAAACTAGTAAGTTGAAAATTTTCTCTTTCAAAGCAAATATTTTTTAGCTTTCTTTTTTTAGTTTTCAAAAAAAGAAGTAAGCAAAGAGAGAATTAGGACAAAAATTAATTTACTCATAGAAAATAATAAATGCTGCCCAATGAAGCTGAAAATAAACTGTTCAACAAGGTGAATTTCATATATTCTTCAAGGAAATTTTTGATAAACCTAAAAAGGGCTTTAGGCCACACTAAGTGAATCACCAGCGTGAATATGTACAACGTGACCCAGATCACTGCTTTTGTTTGTATAGGGATAGACGTGCTTTGAGGGGGGATAAATTTGTAACACAAAACAGTAACCAATAAATTAACAGCTACCTGGAATGTTTCCTTAATTCTGTTTAGCCAAGCATCCCTGTAACCATACAAATGGTATCTACACCTTTGAGTGGCTGTACTCAACCTGTGGTTCACAACACCTTTGGGGATTCAATGACCCTTTCACAGTAATTACTTATCAGATATATTACATATCAGATATTTAAATTAGTATTCGCAACAGTGGCAAAATTGGTTATGAAGTAGCAATGAAATAACTCTGTTGTCCGGTAATATGAGGAACTTCATTATAGGGCCACAGCATTAGGAAGGTTGAGAACCACTGCCTTAGAGGGTATTGACATCACATTTTATCTACAAACTTTAGATTCCAACTATCTTTTAGACTTCTCTAGACGAAAGCTTCCCAAACATCTCCCATTCACTGTTTGTGAATGAGGGACTTCTGGTTTCACTTTTGGTTTCATTCAAACTCTGGGTAAGTAGGATCAACAGTCACCTAGTGGTCATATCCAGAACTACACGCTGAGTAAATGACGTGGTCAGTATTAATGGAGAGAGGATAGAAAACAAAATGTGCCAATAAAGAAACAGGGCTAGCTAAAGACATACTGGATGTGCCAGAGTAATTGCTTGGGAAAGGTTTCTAAAACCTTTCACAATTCGCAGAATAATCAATTTTGAATGTTAATTTTTACACAGATCATCTAGATTAGCATTGCAGAAATTTCCTTTTGTTTTTCACTTTTCATTGGTGCTTTTCGCATCACGCACCCTAACCCCACTCGTCTCCGCCCCTTCTCCTACCCATTCTTCACCCTTGCAACCTCCTCCTCTACAGACAAAAAAAAAAAAAAAAAAAAAAAAAAAAAAAAAAAAAAATCTCATCGCGGAAGCTGAAATGTGTCCCAGTGTGTCCTACACTACACCCTTTACCCACACTTCTTTACTTGCAAATGTTCGTTGCATTGATTCATTGGTCTGGGACAAGACCTCTGGCTCCTGCTATACTAACAATCTGTAACCTTACTGGAACTCCTCGCAGATATCCTGTCTTTGCCCTATGTCATGGAGATCTTGTAGTTTTGGATCTGTAGGACCAGGCCCTTCATGCACTCCAATAGTTCATCAATAGGATAGATGTTGGGGTGGTCCAATTCAAAGACCTGGATCTGGGCCTGAGAGTTATCTGAGCTGGTCAGTCTGCTGGTTCTCCCTCTCTCTTGCCATACGGACTGGCTCACAGACATCCATAGCCAGGTCTGCTGTGTTTCCCAGATGAGGTGCAGGGCCTGTTCTCCCAAGGGTGTGGTAAAACCAGCTCTCCTGCTCCGATGTCTTTGGGGTCAGCTCTCCTCCCTGTCATTGGTAGCAAGGGGCAAGAGAGTGACATTTATCCCTCACCCAAGTCACCACATGGCAGACAAGTGGCATACTCACACCCTCAGGGCTGGCTCACCCACACTGTGGTATTTTCACTACAGTATTAATTTTAGAGACTTCATTCAGAAACAAGCAAAATGTTCATTTAAAATTGTATGCTTACACTAATTCTAGTTTTATTAAAAATGCTGTGACATTTTTAAAAGAATCAGGTCATTTCGCTAAGAATATGACTAAATCACATCCAAAATACATAAAATGTAGCACTCATGTTTTACTGGTGGTATACTATAAAGCACCCTAGATAATTTAATTGATTCTAGTCTCTTGTTTCCATTGTATACATTAGACAAGAGGTAATGTGTACTTGATTTGAGGATACATGCAGAATGTCTGGTTAGGATTAACTTTGTGAGAGAACGACCCCAAGACACTATCAAGGCTTTAGGCAGGACCACCACTTGACCAGATCCACTTTCAAGGACTCTTAGTACTAAGCATGTGGTAAAATGTTTTCCAGAGTTCTGGCATGAGCTGAGACTTGGCATATTTCCTGTTAGCTTTCACAGACTCTGCTGTTTGGAGCACTTTATGTAACTCTTGAAACAACATCATGGTCCATGGGTTCCTTGAAAACCTTATCAACCTAAAGCCTTTTATCCTCAAGAGTGGCTGGCTTAAAATGGAGCTGATGTCTTTTCTTCTTTCCTCTACCATCCAAATTTCAAATAAAGAAATTCATTGTGCATGGTCAGTGTGACATTACCACTATCTTCTATAGGATCCCTGTTCAACCTTCTTGCCAAAGAACCTGAGACTGGCAATCTCTGAAAAATCTGAAAACAGTGATTCTACAAATTTTCATTTGAATTCGGAAGTTGTTTTTCCAGGCACAATCGTAAGTGTTTGGAGGGCACATATGTTGTTTTAGATACTCTTCTGGGCTCTCCTATAGGATTATGTTCAGGACAGGGAACACTGAGAAGTCCTAACGAAGGATTCTTACTTGCCTCCTTTGCCCTCCTTCCCCTTTCTCCTTCCCTCACTCCCTCCCTTCATGCCTTCTTTTTATCATCCCTCTTTGCTTCTCTACTCCCTTTACCCCTCCCCTTTGGTTTTATGTTTTTACACAATCTCTAGAGAACTCAAACTGGCTTGGAATTCTGGATTTCTAGCCTCGGCCTCCTAAGAAATCAGATTACACAATTGTCTCACGATGTCCACTATAAGGCTCTTTGAAACAGAACAAAAGTGAACTAAAATAGTCAGAATGACCTGTCCTGAATATTGATCTTCCTATGCCTAGTGCTTTTTCAGACTTCCAATGTTTTATGAGATGCATTTAAAACTGCAATTTGACAAACCTCTATCATTACTTTCTTCAGCCTGTGTCTACCGTGCGTTAGTCAGGGAACCTCTGTTGCACCATTTATTATAAAAAGCCTGGTACTATTATGGCATCTATTATTTACATTTAGGTAATTTTATATTTTCCCTGGTATTTCAAGCCTCCCAAGTATCAAGTGTTCTGTTTATATTACCATTCCCTCTATTTTTCAGCCCCACCTTTTAGCCCAAATCCTAGGAGGCTTTTCCAGTCTGCTTGATTATTACCTATTGAAAGGTTAAGTCTCACAGAAAACCAGCTACTTTCTTATTATCAAAATATAAATGAGCTTCAAAACCATCTACCACATATTTTACAGAGATGCTTGCCAAGGACAAACTTGGCAAAAAAGAAATATTGGTCTATATTATAATAAGCACATACACTAAACGTGTTGGGAAACTGGCGAAAAGGCTCCTGACTGCTGCTCCATATGTTTTATTCATCGATGGTTATAGAAAGACATTTGTTACTTTGTGGTCAAAAAGAAAAGATAAATAGAGTCGGCCCACAGGGAAAAGGACTTTGATGATTCTGGTTGCTTGAACCTTCTGCCAGAGTAATTATAAGCTTGACTACTAAGAGCATGGCTGTCCTTTGTGCTTTCCAGTTTCCTCAAGATTTGTTGACTATTCTATTCAGCTTTAGAAAACTCCTTTCTTGATACACAGTGCTACATTAAGTTAAAAACATTTCAGTCAAATTTAGAAACTTTCTATCTGAAAAAAAAAATATATATATAATCACTATAACAAGGTAGTATTTGCAAGAAAAGGGGGCTTAGATTATTTTTCTCCATTTTCATATTTAGAGACTATAGTTTTTGCCAAACTAAATATTTTGTGAGGGTATTTAACAAAGTAGTATAAAACTACCATTATTGATCAATAGAACTCTCTTTGAAAGATTCATTTTATAGATGTAGCATTTAATTCAGCAAAATGTAGTACTGTATATAATTCTTTCCTATTGCTTCTGTTTCTAGACATACCAAACGAACTTCTGCCCAACATGATTAATCTGGCAACTACACTTTAGGAAGACGAATTAATTCCACCTTTTCAGAATCTCTAGTTCTAGGAGATTTGTTACATTGAAGTAACCTCAAAAAATGAAGATTTAAAAAAATATTAGATTCCTAATTTGCTGAAATACTGTTGGTGAGAGTCACAGCTATTCTATGCATCTGCTCATCTGTTGTGCCTTGCAAAGTTCTGTACATATATGTTGGCTGTAAACATAAAATTATATACATCAGTAAACATGTGCTAGGATTAGTCAACCTCCAAATCTATTTTTTCATAGATGGAAATAGATTCTTTTAATAATGTAGGCATCAATTTCGCCTCATATATAACATTCTTGTAGCCTAGAGTAACCAAGGTCCTTCTTGACATAAAGTATGTAGTTAAGTCACAGGCAATTGCCTACTTTCCAATCAGTGATGCTTTTATCTCCTCTTTCAACTGAAAGCAGATTAAATTAAAAATCAAAGTAGATTAATATCAGCTGCACATCTGTAATGTTTTGCTGAAAAGTTTTATGTATGCATGAGATTGGATAGTTCGGGTATCAGCCTACCCAATAATAATGCGCCTTCATGTGTTGAAAGATTCCATTCAAACACATCCTGGCTGTCTGACAGTCTGCCCTGTTCCTGCTTCTAGAAAGAACTACATGATTCACACCTAAACACTGAAGAAAGAACTGTGTGCTATGGTCACCTGGTTGGGCATTCCTTGAGGAAGTCAGCCTGCTAACTGTGTCATTTCATTTTGGGTAGACTTTGTTGACTTAGCCATTTCATAACTTTATTACTGCCAGTTTGATTTTAATTTGAATGGAATCTTTCAACACATGAAAGCACATCATGGTTATTTTTAAATGAATTACTGAGTGATTCACTGGTGAAACATTCTGGGGATGCTAGAAACATCACTTAGATGATTTAATGTACCAAATGAAGGTATATGCAGCTGGCAAATTTATTGTGGCAACTTGACTTGCAACATATGACCCAATAATTCTCAGAGCACAACTGTCATACTCATTCTATCTTACCTCCAGCACTGGGCATCCTGGAGGTGTCCTGATGAGAGCTGGATTTATTACGGTTTTGATTTTTCCGTTTGCTGGCTGCTCTCACAGATCGAAGAAGTACCTCACTTGCCTTGAAGAAGGCCACCATGAACGGCTGTTTTGACTGAGGCCCATGTCTTCCCACAAGACCAGCAGATTTTACGTTGATACTGCGTCCTAGAACATAATATATAAACATGTGGTTTATGAGAAAGATAAAGTAGTCTGAATGAGCTCTGTGGTACTTTGAAAAGGAGAAAACAATTTTAGCATTATCAGAATGTTTTCTTTACAGACTTTATAAACTAAGGATTGGATTCTCATAAACCTTGATATTTATGATTAAATAAATATTTAGGCAGATTTGTCTGTCTTGTCCCTTCACCACAGCATAGAACACACGGGTGATATCCCATGGCTTCTCTCATTCACTGACACTTTTTCATAATTCAAGGAAAGTGATAGATTTGTTTACCCATCAGCCTAAAAATGTACGCATCAAATATAGTTTCCAAAGTCAACTCTGGGTCTTTCTGCATTAAAGGCGTATATAGTTTTTTTTTTTTTTTCCTCTAAATGATAAAGATTGAATGCCTAAAGGAGATTTCTACTTCTTTCAGCCAGTTTCAGCCTTTCTAGGGTAAATCAGTACAGCTAGCATTTCCCCCCTCAATTCTGGCCATGTCAGGAAACTTCCCAAAGTTGTTTGCCATTAACATTCTTCCTGTCATTCCGGAAATACAGTCTGTTGTGAACTCCATTCTCATTGTAAAATATATTTGAACAAATGTGGATTTTTTAGCTTTTTATTAATTCTCCACATCATGCACCTCAATTTCACTTATCTCCCCATTGCTTCATACCCACCCTCCAACTTTACAACCTCCCCACCAAAAGAAAACTAGATAGATAGATAGATAGATAGATAGATAGATAGATAGATAGATAGACATCTCGATGTGTATGCTGTTGTGTGTCACTGTGTGTCACATAGTATGCCCTTTATCCACACATCTTGCAAATCTTTATTGCAATGAGTCATTGGTTTGGTTCATCATCAATAGTACATCTTCACAGGACTCTTCTTGGATGTCCTGTTGCTGACCTATGTCATGGAGATCCTGCAGCTTTGGATCTGCAAGAGAGGCTTCTTCACATGCTTGAGCAGTTAGTAGATGGAGCAGATGTTGGGGTGGGTCAACTCAAAGCCCTGGATCTAGGCAAAGGTGATAGCTGAGTTGGTCAACCTGCCATCCTTCCTACACCCACACCACCAGGGTGTGTTCTCCCACTTTTCCCAGGTGAGAGACTGGACAGGCACTCGGGAAAGCAGCCCTGCATCTCACCTGGGCAGTGCTGGAGAGCTGGCCTCAGTAATGTGGAACTTTCTAAATTCCTCTCCCACCAACTTTCCATAAACTGAAAGTTGCCTGAGATTTCAGAAGACTCAAATGAAGTCTGGTGACTTTCAATACACAGAAGGAAGCTCTATGTGAGCTTATCAATGCTTGCTTAATTTGTACTTAGTTTACATCTTAGACTCTTGTTAAGCTGTATATGTGGCTGCACACCAAAGAAAGAAGAAGAAACCAGAGTATATTACAAGTCAGTGTGTCCTAGGTTCTAGAAACTAAGGTGACTTAAACTGCCTTTCCTATAGAGTATCAATAATATTTGTAATTGTACCAGAATGTTTGGAGTCCTTCCTCTGAATATATTATATAATTTTCTGGATGCTTCCTATGCATTATTTAAATATGGTTTCACAAACACTATAGGAGTTAGTTACTGCTATGCTCCCAATTTAAAGTAATTGTCACTTTAAATTATGTTTATACAATATATAACTAGATGATGTATAAAATATCTATATAATAGAAGATAAGATATAGTCAATATATATTCTATACCTACATACGCAAAGAAAACCATTGATTGGTTTCTAGTTCCATGGAAATCACGCAAAGAAATGGTGAGCTATTTAGTTTTCTGCTGTAACTTTATATGGAAATTACTCAGACTTATTGCAGTTACTAGTCTAGATATGAAGTTACTGACCCTGTAAGGGTAATATATAACATGGCTTGAAATATGTGCATGATTGACTCTGGCTTGCCCCTTGAGAAATGTGCAGGTTCTCTTAAAATATTTATCCAGCCAAAACTATGAAGCAACCTCACTACCAGGTCCACTACAAGACCAAATTAACCAGAAAATAAAGAAAAGGGAGGCAAATCCCTAAGATGGCATCAGTGTCATTTAACCAAATAAGCCCTTGTTTTTAACAGAGTGTATTTTGGCAGCGTAAACAAGTTTTCTGTGCACGTGAATTGTTCAGAGACTTTCTACCATCAGAAAATAAGTGTGTGTTGCAAGAGTTCATGCAGCTGTTGTAAGGGACACAGAAGTCCTTCACATGTTGCGATGCTAGTTGTTAAAAGAAAGTTTGCACCAATCCAAGCAACATGGGTATCGCCAACAAATGTCCTATAGCAGAGAAAAGTTGCCTACAAGAACAAAAATGGGCATCTGCCTCACAAGCCCCTCTGCAGTCAGTCCTACCAGGAAAGGGCTTACAAATAACCCAAGCAGTAAACCTTAAACAAATAAGCATACAAGTTTTCCTTTCAAATGCAAACTTATGGTGGCTCTGTGCCAGAGTGTATATACTTCTTAGAAAAACTTTATCATTGGCATAAATGAAAGAGGCAGTTTGATTTGTGGTTAGAGTAGTTTCCATTTTACTTCCACTGTAACAAATGTATTAATTCAGCTCAGACTTCCTCCTTCTGGCAGCCCTTGTGCTGTAAAAAGAGAAATTAGAAGTTCCAGCCAAATACCATACCTTGAACTGACCCACTTCAATACATAAACACTTTTACAACGTGTTTATTCAGGTGTAGCCCTTGAAATCGGTTTAAGAGTTTCCAGCAACAGAGAGCTCGGCAAAAGAAAAGAAAATGCAAACTGAGAAACTTGACTGCTGTGGAATAGAACTGGCAATCTGTTCTTCATTTTTTTGTCCTGTTTTGAAATATAACATAAAAAAGTATTTGTTGAAACTTTTACTTTGATATTTTAACGAAGTGTTAATTTAACAGTAGCTAGACTTTACTTGTGTATGTTGATGACTGCAGGGACCATTTTTAATATATGATTTTTCTGATTCTGAAACAGGTTATTGTAAGGATTTCACAGTGGAAAAAACTGGTTTTCTAGTGATTGCAATATGCATTGGTTGTTATAATTAAAAAAAGCACTTAACCACACACACCAAGTATCCTTCAGTTTGCAACGTTTCTTTCTTTTTTTTTAAATTCCAAAGATTCTCAGTATTTTTGTTTTTTGCTATAGTGAAATAATGCTACTTTAAAGATTTATGTTCTGAAAATTGTAAAGATGTGTGTTACAAATAGCAATTTTCTTGGGATTTGCAAAGGAGGATGATGTATATGAAACAAAGTATTTCTTCAAATCAATGTTAATTCCCTTTAAAATAACTTTGATATTACTAGATTTCTTTTTGATATCTTATTTACTTCAGCAACAAAGTAAGAAATAATATTTTGTAAATTCATGCTTACTCAGTTACTCTTGGTCTTGAACTATATTATAAAAGCATTATCTGTTTGATCTACTCCTCTAGTTAAAATATACCTACATTGATTATGTTGGTTGAACCTTTTGAATGATTTGTCAGCTGTTTTTATTAAAAGTGCAGAAAGGATCATAGAATATATTACATATAATACAGATGGTAAAAAAATTTAAAATATATTTCATCATTTTTCATTTTATGATTAAATGTATACTATATGTTAGGTATTGAAAATATGAAATAGATGAAGCCTAAACCATTTTCAATTAGGAAAACTGTGTTTTTACATTACCAAAGCTCTTCAAAGCTGTCCTTGTTTGTAGTTATTTCCAAGTTAGAAAAATAAACACAACAACTGAAAAACAGGCTGAATATGTAATGGAAATTCAATTTGGATGTGAAATTAAATGACCGTTAATATAGAGATGGTAAAGATATTAGCCTGAATTCACAGTTAGGTACATTAAGATTCATACATATCATGCAGTAGAATGATATGTAAGAAGAACTTAACAGGTTAAGTCAAACAGGGATACATTTGAACAAAGCAACAACCTACAGAATAGGAAAAAAATTTTACCAACTACATATATGATAGAGGAATAATATCCAAATTATATAAATAACTCATCAAACTATATAGCAAGAAAACAAATAAACCAATGTAAAAATGGGGTAAATAACTAAATGGAAATCTAAATGAGGAAATTCAAATGGCTAAGAAACATTTTTAAAACGTTCAATATCTTTAGCCACCAGGATAAGAAGAAGCAAAATTACTTGAGATTCCATCTTACGCTTGACAGAATGGCTAAGGTCAACAACACGAATGAAAGCTCATGTTGGTGAGGATGAAGAGAAAGGGGAGCATCCGTCCATTATTGGTGGTGGTGCAAATTTGTACAGCCAGTCAGTCGTAGCCTCTCGGGAAGATAGGAATTGATCTACTTCAAGATCCATCTATACCACTCTTGGGAATATACCCAAAGTACACGTCGTCTTACCACATAGACACTTGGTCAACTACATTCACTGCTGCTCTATTTATATTAGTCAGACATGGGATGCAAGCTAGATGTCCCTCAGCAAATAAATGTGTAAAGAAAATGTGGTAGATTTACACAATGGAGTGTTACTCAGTCCTTAAAAAAATGAAATCATGAAATTTGCAGGACAATTGATAGAACTTAAAAATATCATCCTGAATGAGGTAACCCAGAACCAGAAGGACAATTGTTGTATGCTTTTTCTTATATATGTGTGGATAACTATCTCTTTGCAAGTGAGGGCGGGCACAAGATGAGATGAGAGCCTGTGATTGGGTAGTAGAAAAGAAGGCGGGCTGAGAATTTTGGAAAGGAGTATAGAGAGGACAGAGGGAGAGGGAAGAAGGGAAGGAGAGGAGGAGAAAAGATGGGACCTATAAGAGAGGAAAAGGAACCAGAACCACATAGTCCTGGGAGCCATAAGTATTGGGAATTTCTTAGATAGATGATTAAATAATAATTGGGGTGCATTTGCTCCATCTAGATGTGTAACTTGTGTTTATATCAATTGAGTTTTGAGTTCATTGCATGGGTGTTTATTGGGTTGAGAATTTACTAATATAAGTCTGACTGATAAATTACAAGCCTTTAGAGTTTTGACCTTACCAGGGCTGGGAATGTGGGCAGAATCCACAGCAATAGAGTCCTGAGATGGACAGTCTCTGCATGGGGCTAGACATGGAGGTGGTAAGATCACTGGGGCCAGAGAATAGCCAGCGCTAGTGTGGGATGGTGTCTATTTATATTTCATGCAACATATATGAATATTAGCTGTCAAATCAATGATAATCAAGCTAGAATACATAGAACCATAGATGTTGAGTATAGAGTGAGGGACTAGAAAAGACGAATAAATCTCCCTAGGAAAAGAAATAGAATACATAGTTATGAATGAGTGGGACAGGGGCTGGAGTGGGAGGATCAAGTGGAGAAGTAAGAGGCAGATGAAGGATGGTATATGGGGAGAAACAGCTAAAAATGAGAGCCATTTCAGGGATATGGAAACATATTACTGTATAGAAGCTTCCTAAAATATACACATATATGAAAGCAATCTAAATAAAATCACCAAATAATGGGAGACAGAACCCCAGCTGGACATATTTTGTCACCAAATGAAGCTTCCAGTACCAAGTTTTGGTTCTATCAACTTTAGTTAGTTAGTTAGTTAGCTAGCTAGCTAGCTAGCTAGCTAGTTAGTTAGTTAGTTAGTTAGTGTTTGGAATCCCCAAAAAACGTAGGATGTTGCCCACATGTAGAAGTTGACCTGGTGCCTATATAGAGGCTTTGCCCCAGAGTTCTAGCATCTTTGGACAGGAAGGCACACTTTCAAAGGTAGAACATAAACACCAACCTAGCTACAAACCCCTCGATCTACAATGGTCTCCTGCCTGCAAGATACATTAGTGAAATGACATTACAAAACTGTGAGAATAACCAGCCAATATCTGATTTAACTTAAGGCCCACTCAAACCCATACTTAACACTACTTAGGTAACCAAGAACCTGAGACTAGATAGCCCAGGGACCTAGATTAAAACCACTATTTAAAAGTGGTTGGGGAGGACACCTAATAACATTCTGCTATACTCATAAATCAGTGTCTTATTCAGTCATCATCAAAGAAGCTTCCTCCTGCAACAGATGCAATACAAAGACCCACACAGCAGAGAAAGAGACCTTGGAACATTCAACCTTAAACAGGATGTCTCCATCAAACCCTTCCCTTTGGAGTGCAGAGATCCCTACAGAAGAGACAAAAAAAAGTGTAAGAGCCAGGGGGATGGAGAAGACCAAGGAAACAAGGCTCTCTAAATCAACATAATTGGATTACATATGAATTCACAGAGATTGAAACAGCAAGCACACTGCCTGCAGGGGTCTGTACCAGATGGGGTTCTAGAGCTGAAAGGAGAAGAAAACACATGTCCCTATCCCTAACCCAGAAGCAATGTCCAACTGATAACCACTAGCAAATAAAAATTTTAGTTTCATTCAAGGGAGATACACTAGGCAAAACAACCTACTCTAAAATGCAGGGTGCATGTCCAGCTGTAGATGGCTAACAGAAGACAAACTCAGAAGCATCTTTGGAGGCTCCTGTCTCCAAATGTCATAGTGTCTCTTAATGTCATGTCAGGGCTTTTCCTCTTGAAAAAAAAAATGTGATTTTACTTACATATTTTCTTTTATCTCTTTTTACATGGTAGTATATATTTGCATATTTATTATGGCTTCCAGTTTTTATGGGATTCCTGAGTGTGCCTCTGTTTCTCATGCCTTCTCTTGAGCTTTCTTACTTCTGGTTGTTTGTTTTGTCCCATTCCAATGTGTTATTTTTTGTTTTATCTTATTTTAATTTATTTTATTAGTATCCCTTAGAAACCCATTTGTTTTCTAATGAGAGACAGAAAGGGTGTGGATCTGGATAGGAGAGGAGATGGAAAAGAATTTGGAGTAGAGGTAAAGGAAACCATAATCAGGATATATTATGTGAGAAAAAAAAAAGCATTTACTTTCAATAAGAGGAAGAGGGAGGAGTGAGCTATTTGGAGCAAGGTACTAAAGAAGTGACTTTTGAGCCTGTAAGTCAGAGTTGTTTCTAGCTCGACTACAGTCAATTCATCTCTAATCCTAGAAACAAAGAGAAAATATAACAAGCCTTCTAAATCCAAGTGTCTGTAAAACACTAAGAGCTAGTGTTTGGGACTTGGTTAGCAGAGTGACACAGTAAAGAAAATATATTCTCCCTGTGTGAGAGGGATGGCAGCAACAAAATAAGGTCTAAAATGGTCTTCTGTATCAGAATCAGAGTCAGCAGAGACTTCAAAGAATGAGAGGAGCTCTCTAGGTTAACAGACCTGCAATCAGAAGACATTAGCAGTTCTCTACTAATGCAAGAGATAATGCAAAGGAGAAAATAGCTGCCTCGTAAAATACCCTGGTAAAGCTATGTACTGGGCAGGGCAGAGATGCAATGAGAGGATAACGGGAGGCAAAGAATTTGGTTGCAAGGAGTTGTTCAAGTTTAGATACACATGTGCTCTCCCACATGTGAGGAAAAGAGGGGAGAGGTGAAGAGGGTTGAAGGCTCCCAAAAAAATGTGGCAGCCTTCCAGTAAAGGCTTCTAGAGACAAAAGGATGCCATTTGTGAAGAATAAACTCAGCTGATGTTTAATAAAATACTTATGTTATGAACAACAGTAATTAATGTATTAAAAATATAGGAGCACCCTTCCGGTCTGCGCCCAAGCACTGAGCACAACTTCAGCTCTGCACCCAATCTCACAAAACCCAGAAGAGACGGGACTCCCAGGAGCTCTAACCCCAGCAGTATCTTAGATAAATAGACAGCAACACCCTACCCAAACAGGGAGTAACTGGGACCCACTAGGACCCAGGAATTTACTCCTAGCCTGGAGCACTGGTTCATTCAAGTCTGGGCCCAAGCACTGAGTAGATTTTGGGCTTCAGTTTTATCCCCAGCAGCAATACCCACACCACACAGTTCTGACACAACCAAAATAATTGGAAAGACAGGCTTCAGTCAGAGACAGGGCAGGTACACTAAGAAGATCCAGATGGTGAAAGGCAAGCACAAGAACATAAGCATAAGCAACCCAGGGTACTTAGCACCATCAGAACCTAGTTCTCCCACACAAGAAAGTCCTGATTTCCCCATATCACTAGGAAAGTAAGATTCATATTTAAAATCACTTATAATGATGAGGATAGAGGACTTTAAGAAGGACATGAATAACACTCTCAAAGAATTTGAGGAGAACACAGGTAAACAGGTAGAAGCCCTTAAAGAGGAAGCACAAAAATCCCTTAAAGAATTGCAAGAGAACACAACCAAACATGTGAAGGAATTGAACAAAACCATTCAGGACATAAAAATGGAAGTAGAAACAATAAAGAAATCACAAAGGGAAACTGCCCTGGAGATAGAAAACCTAGAAAACAAATCAGGATTCATAGATTCAATCATCACCAACAGAATACAAGAGATAGAAGAGAGAATCTCAGGTGCAGAAGATACCATAGAAAATATTGACACAACTGTCAAAGAGAATGCAAAATGCAAAAAATCCTTAACACAAAATATCCAGGAAATTCAGGGCACAATGAGACCAAATCTAAGGATAATAGGTATAGATGAGAGTGAAGATTCCCAACTTAAAGGGCTAATACATATCTGTAGGCCGCTGACCCAACTCGGCCGGTCAAGATGGCGCTGGCCTCGGCCTCTGGTATCAGCTACTAGTAAATAGTGCACTGCACATGCGTCAACTCAGTTTGGTGCCAAACCCCTCCGGAATGGGGTATGCTAATGGGGTACCACGATCCTGACCAATCACCCCCTCCCGGGCGGGGTATGCTAATGTGGTATGCTAATGAGGCACTGCAATTCTGACCAATTGCACACCTCCACGCACTTCCCCCCCCCCGCCCCCCGCCCAGGGCTGAGGGTATATAAGCAGCTCGCCCTGGGCACTCGAGGTTTCCTCCTGAAAACTATAAGAGCACTTCTGCAATAAAGGCTGATGAGAAGGATCCAGTTGTTCGAGTCTTCCTTGCTGGACGACTGGGGCACAACACATATCTTCAAAAACATTATAGGAGAAAACTTTCCTAACATAAAAAACAAGATGCCCAGAAACATACAGGAAGCCTACAAAACTCCAAATAGACTAGACCAGAAAAGAAGTACCTCCCGTCACATAATAATCAAAACACCAAATGCACAAGACAAAGAAAGAGTATTAAATGCAGTAAGGGAAAAAGGCCAAGTAACATATAAAGGTAGACCTATCAGAATTACACCAGACTTCTCACCACATACTATAAAAGCTAGAAGATGCTGGACAGATGTGATATAGACCCTAAGAGAACACAAATGCCAGCCCAGGCTACTATACCCAGCAAAACTCTCAATTACCATAGACAGAGAAACCAAGATATTCCATGACAAAACCAAATTTACAGAATATCTTTCCACAAACCCAGCACTACAAAGGAAAAAAGTGGGAAAGCTGCAATACAAGAAGGGAAATTATACCCTAGAAAGAGCAAGAAAGTAATCATCTTCTAACAAATCCAAAAGAAGATAGCCACACAAACAATGCCACCACTAGTAACAAAAATAACAGGAAGCAACAATCTCCTCTCCTTAATCTCTCTTAACATCAATGGACTCAATTCCCAAATAAAAAGACGTAGACTAACAGACTGGATATGTAAACAGGACCCAGCATTTTGCTGCATACAGGAAACCCACCTCAGTGACAAAGACAGACACTACCTTAGAGTAAAAGCCTGGAAAACAATTTTTCAAGCAACTGGTCCTATGAAACAAGCTGGAGTAGCCATTCTAATATCGAATAAAATTGACTCTCAACTTAAAGCTATCAAAAAGATTAAAGAAGGACATTTCATACTCGTCAAAGGAAAAGTCAACCAACATGAACTCTCAGTTCTGAACATCTATGTGCCAAGTGCAAGAGCACCCACTTTCATAAAAGAAACCTTACTAAATAAAGCTCAAAGCACACATTGCACCTCACACAATAATAGTGGGAGACTTCAACACCCCACTCTTAGCAATGGACACAACATGGAAACAAACTAAACAGAGATACAGTGAAACTAACAGAAGTTATGAACCAAATGGATTTAACAGATATCTATAGAACATTTCATCCTAAAACAAAAGAATACACCTTTTTCACAGCACCTCATGGTACCTTCTCCAAAATAGATCATATAAACAGGCCTCAACAGATACAAGAAAATTGAAATAATCCCATGCATCCTATCAGATCACCATGTACTAAGACTGGACTTCAATAACAACAAAAACAATGAAAAGCTCACATTCACATGGAAACTGAACAACACTCTACTCAATAATAATGTGATCAGGAATGAAATAAAGAAAGAAATTAAAGACTTTTTAGAATTTAATGAAAATCAAGACACATCATACCAAAACTTATGGGACACAATGAAAAGCAGTGCTAAGAGGAAAACTCATAGCTCTAAGTGCTTACAAAAAGAAACTGGAGAGAGCATACACTAGCAGCTTGACAGCACACCTGAAAGCTCTAGAACAAAAAGAAGCAAACACACTAAAGAAGAGTAGACAGTAGGAAATAATCAAACTCAGGGCTGAAATCAACCAAGTAGAAACAAGAAGAACTATACGAACAATCAATAAAACCATGAGCTGTTTTTTGAGAAAATCAACAAGATAGATAAACCCTTAGCCAGACTAATCAGAGGGCAGAGAGACAGTATCCAAATTAATAAAATCAGAACTGAAAAGGGTGACATAACAACAGAAACTGAGTAATTCAAAAAATCATCAGATCCTACTACAAGAGCTTATACTCAACAAAATTGAAAATCTGGATGAAATGGACAATTTTCTAGACAAATACCAGTTGCCAAAGTTAAATCAGACCCAGATAAACCATCTAAACAATCCCATAACCCTGAAAGAAATAGAAGCAGTCATTAAAAGTCTCCCCACCAGAGAGGAGATCCTCAGTCCCATGAAAACTGAACACTGAGTGGGGGGAATTTGAGGGTGGGGAGGTGGGAGTGGGGGGTTGTAGGTGGGGCCACATCCTCATAGAAGCATGAGGAGGGGGGGACGGGTTAGGAGGTTCCTGGGTGGTAGGGGGAATCGGGGTAAGGGGATAAAATCTGAAATGTAAATATAATATCCAATAAATAATAATAATTTAAAAAGTCTCCCCACACACACAAAAAAATCCAGGACCAGACAGTTTTAGTACAGAGTTCTATCAGACCTTCAAAGAAGACTTAATACCAATTCTCTATAAACTGTTCCAAAAAATAGAAACAGAAGGAACACTACCCAATTCATTCTATGCAGCCACAATTACTCTCATACCTAAACCACACAAAGACCCACCAAAGAAAGAGAACTTCAGACCAATCTCCCTTATGAATAGCGATGCAAAAATAAAACAAAAAATTCTGGAAAACAGAATCTAAGAACACATCAAAACAATTATCCGTCATGATCAAGTAGGCTTTATCCCAGAAATGCAGGGATGATTCAATATAAGGAAATTCATCAATGTAATCCACTATATAAACAAACTCAAAGAAAAAAAAAACACATGATCATATCACTAGATGCTGAGAAAGCATTTGACAAAATTCAACACCTTTTCATGATAAAAGTCTTGGAAAGACCATGAATCCAAGGCCCATACCTAAACATAGTAAAAGCAATATACAGCAAACCAGTAGCCAACATCAAACGAAATGGAGAGAAACTCGAAGCAATCCCACTAAAATCAGGGACTAGACAAGGCTGCTCACTCTCTCCCTATCTATTCAATATAGTATTGAAAGTCCTAACAGAGCAATTAGGCAGCAAAAGGAGGTCAAAAGGATACAAATTGGAAAGGAAGAAGTCAAAATTTCACTATTTGCAAATGATATGATAGTATACTTAAGTGACCCTAAAACTTCCACCAGAGAACTCCTAAACCTGATAAACAACTTTAGCAAAGTGACTGGAAATAAAATTAACTCGAACAAATCAGTAGACTTTCTCTACTTGAAAGATAAATAGGCTGAGAAAGAAATTAGGGAAATGACACCCTTCACAATAGTCACAAATAATATAAAATACCTTGGTGTGAATCTAACCAAGCAAGCAAAAGATCTGTATGACAAGAACCTCAAGTCCTGAAGAAAGAAATCTAAGCAGATCTCAGAAGATGGAAAAATCTCCATGCTCATGGATTGGAAGGATTAATATAGTAAAAATGGCTATCTTGCCAAGAGCAATCTACAGATTTAATGCAATCTCCATCAAAATTCCTACTCCATTCTTCACATAGATAGAAAGTGCAATTCTCAAATTCATTTGGAATAACAAAAAAAACCCAGGATAGTGAGAACTATTCTCAACAATAAAAAACTTCTGGGGGAATCACCATTCCTGACTTCAAGCTGTACTACAAAGCAATAGTGATACAAACTGCATGGTATTGAGACAAACAGGAGGATCAATGGAATAGAATAGAAGACCCAGAAATGAACCCACACAACTCTGGTCACTTGATCTTTGACAAAGGAGCCAAAACCATCCAGTGGGAAAAAAAAACAGCATTTTTAACAAATGATGCTGGTTCAACTGGAGGTCAGCATGCAGAAGAATGCAAATTGATCCATACTTATCTCCTTGTACAAAGCTCAAGTCCAAGTGGGTCAAGGACCTCTACATAAAACCAGCTACACTGAAACTAATAGAAGAGAAAATGGGGGAAAGCTTCGAACACATGGGCACAGGGGAAAAGTTTCTGAACAGAATACCAAAGGCTTATGCTCTAAGATCAAGAATTGACAAATGGGACCTCATAAAATTGCAAAGGTTCTATAAAGCAAAGGACACCATCAAGAGGACAAATTGCAACCAACAAATTGGGAAAAGATCTTTACCAATCCTACATCTGATAGAGGGCTAATATCCAAAGCATAAAAAGAACTCAAGAAATTAGACTCTAGACAATCAAATAACCCTATTAAAAATGGGGTACAGAGCTAAACAAAAAATTCTCAGCTGAGGAAACTTAAATTGCAGAGAAGCACTTTAAAAAGTGTTCAACATCCTTAGTCATCAGGGAAATGCAAATCAAAACAACCTTGAGATTCCACCTCACACAAGTCAGAATGGCTAAGATCAAAAACTCAAGTGACAACAGATGCTGGTGAGGATTTGGAGAAAGAGGAACACTCCTCCATTGTTGGTGGGATTGTAAGCTGGTACAACCACTACGGAAAGCACTCTGGTGGTTCCTCAGAAAATTGAACACAGTATTACCTAAGAACCCAGCTATACCACTTCTGGGCATATACCCAGAAGATGTTTCAACATACAACAGGAACACATGCCCCGCTATGTTCATAGCAGCCTTATTTATAATAGCCAAAAGCTGGAAAGAACCCAGATGTCCTTCAAAAGAGGAATGGAGACAAAAAAATGTGGTACATTTACACAATGGAGTACTACTCAGCTATTAAAAACAATGAGTTTATGAAATTCTTAAGCAAATGGATGGAACTGGAAAATGTCATCCTGAGTGAGGTATCCCAATCATAAAAGAACACACATCATATGCACTCACTGATAAGTGGATATTAGCCCAAAAGCTCACAATACCTAAGATACAATGCATAGACCACATGAAGCTCAAGAAGAAGGAGGAAAACCAAAGTGTGGGTGCTTTTGTCCTTCTTAGAAGGAGCACCAAAATACACAACCAGAGCTCCCAGGGTCTAAACCTCCAGCCTGAGAACACAAAGGGAGGTACCCATGGCTCCACCTGTATAAGTAGTTGAGGATGGCCTTGTCAGGCATCAGTGGAAGAGGCCTTGGTCCCTGAAAGTTTGGATTCCCTAGTGTTGGGAAATTTGAGAGAAGGGAGGAGGGAATTGGTGGATGATGGGGGCACACCCTCATAGAAATAGGAGGAGGGGGATGGGATAAGGGGGTTTGGGGGTAATGGGATTGGAGATAACATTGAAAGATAGATAAACAAAATATCCAGAAAAAACAGATAATGGGTCTGGCAATTGTAGTTGAGGAGTTGAGACTTTTTGTCAACAATTTATTACAGGGATTTAGTATAATCCTCAAGGAAAAGGTATTGTGGAAGAGGCCCATGGAACTTTAAAAAGATTGTTGAGACATACTGTTGCTGAGACAAAGAATGATGCCAACCTGTGAGCTTGCTAAGTGTCCTGACAAGGGTGACTGGGGAGGTATATTGGACATATTTTCCTGACCCACCTTTGCTTGACTATATCCCAGATGGGACAAGCTGCCTTGCCTCAAGTTTTTAGACCTTGTGGGATAGAGAATCAAATAGAGAAATTATAATGTCTCTTGTATTCTTCTTAAAGGTGAAAAGCTATTAGGACTCAATCATGTACTGGTCTAGATATCAATGCAATATTGGAAATAAAAGTCTACATTTGCAAGACTGGATCCAGACATTGTCAGAGACATATTTGAAAGTTAGCTGTAGCCCACTATGATATTACAATAGCAAGAGATAATGTTGGGATAGGACCTGTATTTCAAACAAGGGTTAGTGTATATTTTAAGGCTCTTTTAATTGTCAAGCTAAAATTGGTTTTGTCTCTTCTACAGCATTTGTTGTAAGTTGCATTGACTGTATAATTTCCAATTTGGTTAGTGTATTGAAACCTGGCATGTTTGTTACAGGGGTCTATCAACCAGCTTTTGTCTCACTGCCCTGAGTATTAGTAAACCTTGATTCTCTGAGAAAAGCTTGAAAGTACTGGAAAAAGTGAGTTAGGTTTTAAGCAGAAGCAAGGGGGTAGCGGGCTTGATTATTGCTGGTACAACAGCTTTAATTCCATTAATAGCTAGCACTACTGCTTCTGCAATAGCATTGACACAAGGACAATTTTTGCTAACCATCTAGCAAAAAACTTGTTACTAATGTATTGAGTATACAAAAGGATTTATATAGGTATCTGGAACAACAAAGGATGATCTATAGGTATCTGGAACAACAAAGGATGACCTATTCAAATTATTTGAAGAAGGTTCAGGGTTCAAGAGTTAGGAGCCATCCCAAGTGTCATGACAAGTATCATTGGAGTAGTGTTACTTTTGAAATTCACAATGATTGTCATTATAATTAGAAAAAAGTTTAAAGACATCTGTAGGATATTTGGCATAATCCTAACACCTCTCTGGGTGTGTTAACTTTGCATAGTGAGATTATGAATTTAAAGAATGCTGTTCTGTTGACCTTTGATGCTGCAGATAATGCTGATAAAATTATCCATGGACTAAGCTCAGTAATTCTATTTTGGTCAAACCTCAGGAATGACATATATAGTTTGATCAGGCTAGCCCTTCTTGATTTGAGAATACTTTATTCCATTGTGTTAAAGCTTGTCTCTAACTACATCAACAGGCTGGCAGACAAAGTACATGACTTGAACCTAATAATGGACCCCCAGACAGAGTTATTAATTTAACAGGCTGGCAAGCCAAGAACAGGTAAGATTCTGCACAGAGCCTTACCAACCTAAGACAGAAATGCATTGCTTTTGATAATGCATATTCCATGACAAGTGAGGAAGACATTCTTGTCTAAATGACCTAAGACAGGCTCAGTCTTGTTAACGAAATAAATAAGGGGGAGAGGTGGAAAGCCTTTGGGTCTGCTTGGCAAGAAGCTAACATAGGCCAAGGAAAAGGAAAAGGGCTGCTTGGTCAGAATATAACATTGGCCAAGGACAAGGGAATAGGCTTCAGGCAGGAATCTGACATTAGGCTAGAACAAAGAAGTAATTTCGGGTAGGAGTCTAAATCTTAGGCCACAACAAAGAAGTAATCTCAGGCAGGAATATAAATATTATGCTAGAACAAAGAAGTAATTTCAGACAGGAATCTAAATTTTAGGCTAGAACAAGAAAGTAGGCTTCAGACATGAAAATGACCTTGGGCTAGGACAGGGAAGTAGGCTCAGATATTTTGGTCATCCTGATAAGCCTTTGGAAACAGCGATCATGGGAGTGTTCACTTAACTGGGTTTAATGCTTTGCTTTTTCTTTGACTATTTGTGTTTATTGTCTTGCTTATTCCTTCACTATTTGCATCTATTGTATTGCTAGACCCTCAACCTAAAACTGACCTTAATACATGCATGTAATCAAAATGGTATAAAAGCATAAAGGAAGAGGGGGTATAGGATACAGGGTTCTAGGGAGGGGAAATTATGAAAGGGGGTGACATTTATATTGTAAATAAATAAAATATCCAATAAAGAATTGTACAGGAGCCTAGAATTTTATGCTGGCACTGATATCATCTTTTTGCCTGTAGAATAAAGAATTCCCAGTCAATTTCTGTATGCAAAAATTCATCCTTTTTTACCTTAAGATTGTTGTGCAGGTCTCAGGTGATAAAATGGAAAGGAGAAATTTTTAGCATATATATGAATATTTTTTCACTGCTTTATTAATTACAGTGTCGGAAAAAAAATAGAGTGAAGGTGTCTAATAAAGCAAGGAGTATTGCCTTCAAATAGAAATTATAAGAAAAATAAATGAGACTGAACTTCACTCTACTAAATTTTGTTTTGTAATTGAGAATGGAGATTTAAGATTTCAGTTTCTACCACTCCTACCTTACTGGTTTGAGTAAACACTGAGAACAAAGGATTAAGACAAATTCACCAAGAATCCAGATGAGCCTATTTCAGATTTACCATAGCAGACAGGTTAAATCACTGTACTGTACCGAAGACTTATCCTAAACTTCCTGCCTTGTGTTTCTAGATGATCCCTTCTGGAAAAATATAAAGTCAAACATCTTTAATTCTTTCAAAACAGAGTTACTAAAGATATTCTGACAGAAAGCAGAGTCGAGCCAATACACCACTAAGTGCTTCTAAATCAGTGCATTTCATTTCCCTGGAGGATACACAATTTGAAAAGCATTCATTTAAGAATCTATCAGAATGTAAGTGTTGATATCACTGTAAGAGGTTAGGATAAATTCTTTAAACCTTCCTATAAACCCATTGCTGCTGACTGACTAACCCAGAACACCAGTGACAGAATATGAACAAATTAACTTCCCTTTCTTTGAAGCAAGACATACAGAACCCATTATTGCCAACTACCCAGAAAGCAAATTGATCCTCCATTTTACGTTGACGTGTCTACTTGATCTCACTTACATTCAGCCTGTAGTTAAGTTTGATTCTAGTACACATAAGTCATGGATTCAGTAACTCTAAAATATGCTTGGATTTTGCCCTTTTTTGGAAACCAATTATTTTAAATGTATAGAGTTTTCTGCCTACTGTATATACTAAATCATGCTCATAGTACATTTTAAGCACTGTCGTCAAGATATAATTTTATCTACTTGAATCTCATACATACTTCAAGACAGTATAGCCTTAAATTATGTATCTTCTAATTTAGTTACAGATCTCAACTTTGATTAAAATATGCATCGCTTGAGTTGTATAGCAGAAAGGCAGACCTAGTTTCAGATCTAAGTGTACAGACTTCTAGTACTCCAAACATAATTTAACATGGTTGCTCATGTTTTCACATGATTCACACTTACTCATAAATTCAAACACAAACAAAAAATGGGCTTAGATTTTAAACTATCTTGATGTTACTTAAACCTGGAAGGTAAGTGGTATTTTAAAGAAAAATTTTTTGAACTTTAGATCACACAGTAAGATTTTTTTTTAATTTTTTCATATTAATTCACAATTTTGGTTAATGTGTAAAGCCTAAGAATAATGTCTTTCCTGAAATTTTGGGTTATCATCTTTAGAGTGACATTTAAAGGAGCAATTTTAAACTAACCATTCTCCTTTACAAGTTTATAATTATATGACATTTTTAAATGCCAAAAACAAAAGATGGAATGAATGGACTAATATGCCAAACAGCTATAGGACTCTGTGACTGACAAATTAGTGTAAAATGACCTCTCAAGGAGCTGGAGAAACAACTTAGTGGGTCAGATTCCCTTCTGTGTTACCATGAGGACCAGACTTAGGAACCTCTCAGCACTTATTTAACAAGTAGAATATCTGACAAATGTCTGTAACTCCACTCCTGAGGGATCTGATTTCTTCTTTTGTCATCTTTATATGTACCTAAGCAGGCAAAACACACATACATACATACATACATACATACATACATACACACACACACACACACACACACACACACACACACACACACAAGCATGCACAGGCACACATAAACACAGAAGCACACACACATTTTTAACAAGCATGTCCTGACACACTGATATGTCCTAAGAGCTGGAAATTGTCTGTGATTAATAAATATGGCAGCTGGATGGTAAATGTGGTCTTGCATGCCTTTAATCCCAGCACTCTGGGGAGATAAAGGCAGGCAGACTTCTGTAAGTCCAAGGATAGCCTGTTTTATAGTGAGTTCCAGGACAGCCAGAGCTACATAGTGTGACTTTATCTCAAAAAAAGGTATGGAAGGAAGGAAGGAAGGAAGGAAGGAAGGAAGGAAGGAAGGAAGGAAGGAAGGAAGAGAAAGGTGGCAAAGTAGAAAACTGAGTATGGAGATGAATAACACTGAAGAACTTTAAAAACGCTGTATGAAAATCTATTACTATAGATATAGAGAGGAGAGAAAAGGCTGTGGATCAAAATGAACTATACACAATTATTTGAAAACAATAAAAGAAAAAACAAAAATGTATCTCTTATACATAAAATAATGCAATACCTACAGAAGAAAGGAAGAAAGAAAGAGAGAGAGAGAGGGAGGGAGGGAGGGAGGGAGGGAGGGAGGGAGGGAGGGAGGGAGGGAGGAAGAAGGAAGGAAGGAAGGAAGGAAGGAAGGAAGGAAGGAAGGAAGGAAGGAAGGAAGGAAGACCATACTGGTGCCTGCTCAATAATAGAGAAATGTTGCCTGGCACTGGAAACCTAGGCAACTACCCACCCAGGGTTAATAAAATTATGAATCTTCGAGAAGAACCTGTTACCGTTCCTTTACTAAACCAGTATAGTTTCTAACTGTATTCTAAATAATTATTCTCATACCCTCAGGTAAGTGTAGCTCTCACCTCTCATCGAAAAAAAAATCTTCTCTTTGAAGCACACAGAGACCATTACAGAAAACTACAACTTGATTTGGGAGTGCCCGGGCTCAGTGGATACAGCTACCAAACTATTCATACATCAGTGAATGTTGCAGAACAAAGGGTATGAAGACTGTAAGAACCAGAAAACCAGGAATTCATCTCTAGTCTGTATCTCCTAGAGATTATAGGAAAGCTACATCTGTGATACCACAGTAGTACAGCTGCCTAATAAAGACCTAAACAAAACTAATGAACATGCCATCACACAAGGGGAGACTATAACCAGGCCTTTCCCAAACAAAGAACTGCAGGTAACTAAAGACTACTGCAAGCGAGAGAATTAGTCTTCCCCAGGAATCAGCCCCCTAGCTGGTTCCCAGTACCAACTGGTCAGCCATGAAATTGTATACATACAAGCAACGCAAAAACTGACTCAGCAGATTTTATTTACATATTTACACATAAACACACACACTAATCAAGGGGGAAATGATCTTGATTTTGAGAAGATGTGAGGAAATAACACAAGAAAGTTTGGAGGGAGGAATTGCCAAGACCTGCACACCTTTGGGATAGACCTGACAGAGAAGAACCAACAGATGCATATACAAGAAAACTGGAATTGAGTGGGTGTGCATTCTAATAGAGATGCACCAGCTTCCAGAAACCTACTGCAATTCTAATGTACAGCTAGACCGAGAGGCAGGTTTACTACACACAGCTGAAGAAGGAGGTGAGCTAGTGGTACTGGTTGTGTGGATAGTACTCTTTGC
Source organism: Arvicanthis niloticus (assembly GCF_011762505.2). Lineage (NCBI taxonomy): Eukaryota > Metazoa > Chordata > Mammalia > Rodentia > Muridae > Arvicanthis > Arvicanthis niloticus. The sequence continues at coordinate 9,133,904 of NC_047664.1, read as the reverse complement.
ATGTACTGTTTTTTAGCCCAAAATTAACCATTTATCAGTATCCATAACTTGGATTGGGGAAGGCCTTACCATTCTCTCCCCAACCCCAACTCCATCCTGACCTGGGGTCTTGCCATTTCCATGAGTCTGACTCATTGGCAGACTTAACATGTGTCAACAATACTCATCCATACAGGTAAGGATCTACTCAATCACCACAGAGCATTTGGTTGAAGGGGGGAAGTGATATAATTATATTTTAAATGGTAACAGTCTAGTCTAGAGCAAGATGCTACACTAGTACTGTCAGTGATGACAACAGTAATTCACATCTGCCCTGCCCAAATGGTAGCCAGTGGGCACAGGCAGATTTTGTTTAGCTGAGACACTAAACTTTAATCGTATTATTTTTATTTACTTCCTATTCTTCCCTCATCTGGTTACTGATCTTAGGACCTCACACAGGCTACACAAATGCCCTGTCACTGAGTTACAGCTCTGGTCCTAGTGTTTTGGGGGTTGGTTGGTTGGTTGGTTGGTTTGTTGGTTTAACTATATATAACTATAACTAGTCATGTATTTTTAACCTCTCCTATAGTGGGTAGTGTACATGTCAAGTTTGCAGCTCCACAGAAGTAGTTGTATTTTAAAAAGAAAAGTGACTGAATTCAGTAACTTTTGGTAAATACTTTATAATAGCTTTAGTTTGTTTTTTAATGTCAACTGACTACAAATTAGAATCACCAGAGCAGAAAGCCTCAACTGAAGAAATGTCTTGATTGCTATGATTGATGTGAGAAGCCTCACCCCGATTGTGGGTGTACCTTCTGGTAACAGTGCAGACAAAAGTAAGTAATAGAAGAAAGATCATCTCGCCTTTTACTACCTGGACCTTCCCTATTGCCTCAAGGTTAAATCAGCCTGTTTCTTGCCGCTTATTATCTCTATACTTATATTAAAAACCAGCCATCCCAAACCTTCATCAGGAACCAGAAACAGTGGCTCTTCAAGAACTTTTTGGATTACTGGGGTACCCAGCCTTGAGGACTGTCTTAGCGTTTTATTTCTGTAAAGAGATACCGTGACTTTTACAAACAATGCATATAAAGAAAAACATTTCACTGGAGCTAGCTTACAGATCAGAGGTTTAGTCCATTATCATCATGGAAGGAAGCATGGCAGTGTGCAGGCACACATGGTGCTGGAGAAGGAGCTGAGAATTCTACATCTTGATCAGCAGGCAGAAGGAAGAAAGAATGACACTGGGCCTGGCTTGAGCATCTGAAACCTCCACTTCCTCCAACAAAGCCACAGCTACTCCAACAAGGCCACATCTTTTAATAGTGCCATTCCTTGGTGATCAAGCATTCAAATCTATGACTCTATATAGAGGACCATTCAAACTACAAAAAAACAAACTTAAAAGTAAAAAGATATGACACTAATAACAACAGCAGAAAAATCAACCAAAAGAAAAAAACTCTCTGAAGAACTTGGACAGGTTTAGCATGAAAAAGGTCACGGTCACATGACTTCCACCTTATAAAGCTTGAAGGAATGTCATAGAGTAAAAGGGTTAATCCTTGTGCTTGACCCTAGACAACAAAACACAGCCCAATATAGGGAATCTGCAGAAGGCAGATTGTTTAACATAATGAACTTCTTGCTAACAGTCTGAGGATACCTCAGGAAGATATCCCAAATAGTTATTTCAACAAGTGGCTGGTTAAACATGGTAGTCAGGCATCCTGTGTTGATTTAAGTTCTGACTCTTAACATTCTGGGGTTCTAAATGAGCACCCTGCTAGGAGTTAGGGGAATGTTCTTTGTTTTGGGGATTTTGTAGTTGGGGGGGGGTGTGTTTTATAAACTTTATTTTTTTAAACTTGCAAATAAATAAAAAACATTATCACACATCAAAAATAATAAATAGTTACAATTTCAAGTAATATAAAACCTTGAAATTCATTTTCTTCTGTGACTGGGGCACATTCAGAGTAGAGAAGCATGAAGGGGAAAGAGTTTTCACCAAAGCTTGCTTCTGTCTCTAAACACTTTGCATTAGATTATCTGATGTGCTGATTTTGAGATATGATGGGGGATGGGAAGAGAAGTCAGCGTATGTGAGCAGAAACATTGCCAAGTAACTGGGACATAGCCAGAAACACAATTCTTGAGAACCAAAGCTCAGGAGACCCTAGGAAAAGAAGACCTGGGGAAAGAAAGGCTGAAACACACAGAGAAGTAGAGCCAGAGATCTGTGTCCAGTGTGGATGCTTTTCAGCAAATTCAAATATTGTACAGTCTGGAGGGCAGGGCTAGGGTGGTAGAAAAACAAGTCTGCCTCCTTCCACACTTAGCCTGACATGAGAGGTGCATTACCTCCCTCATGACAAGCCCACCAAATGCTTCTTCCTTGGCCCCAATTTTCATCTGATGGAAATATGAATCTCTTACCAAAAATTGCAGTTTATCTTCGCAATTTTTTAATAGCTCTTGTCTTTATATAGCCCCATCCCCCTGGGGTCCCATAATCCCTGAGACATCATCCCTTCTATATCCCAGAAAGACTGGCTAGCATTTTGTCTTATGGCCCTCATTTATTTTAAGAAAGCAGAAACATTTTGTTCACTAAACCATAAGAAGAATGAATTATTTTTAGTCTTCTTTCCAATTACATGACGTTTTATACTAAAAAAATATATATATATTACACTGAGATTTTTTTTCTTAAAAAGAATAGGAGATGTAGATAAAGCTGTGGTAAACCACAGACAAGCAACAATCTACTGAAGGTCTTTAAACTCTCAATGAATTTTGATATCCTTACAGAAATGCTCTTAAATCAAAATCGTTTATTTATTTATTTTCACATGTATCTGCTGTAAGATTTGCTTAAGGCTTGGTGTTTGGTTTACGTGGTGACAACGGCCTTGGAAAAGCACTCAGTGCAGTCATGGTAAAGTGAGTGTCTAAAGAAAGTATCGCTTTGTACTCACTTATCCAGAACTCGTTTATCATGGAAAACAGTGTACTTCATTAAAGACTTAACCTGATTTGACCTTAACTTTACATTCTATACGTGATCATATGCTGCTTCTACCATCATGAAAACAGAAGATCAATAAAATATTTTAATAATGAGAAAATAAAACAAGTTAAGAGAACAGACACCAAATTAATAATAGTAAAGTGTCCACATTTAACTCCCTCCCCTGATACTGACTTGGGACACTTGGGGCCAGATATATGAATGCATTCCTGTGATCTAGCATTCAAGGTTGACCCAAAGCATGTGAGCTATTTTCAGTTTGAGGCCAGTCTGAGCTATAGAGCAAGGTGCTTTCTCCAGCACAAACAGGTAAGTGAACAGAAACGTATTTAGAAGCCATTTCTTTTATTTCCTTCATACACATGAAGTAACAAGATAACTAGCATTCCTCTTAGAAAAAAAGATGCAAACTTCCATTGACAATTTTCCTATGCTCAGTCGACTTAACACTTCTGACGCTAAAACAAGAGCAACGGCTGCCCAGGACTGAAGCCAGGTTACACCTGTTGCTTAACAAGTCTCTCCATGTCAGTTCTTCACAAAGCAACAATGGTTGTATCTTTTTAAATTATTAAAATAAGACTCAAAGAGAGTTCAGATTTTAAAATAATACTTATAATGTATTCTTTGAAATTTTCATACACGTATACAAGGTATCCTGATTATAATCCACTTTCTTCAGCAGATCCCTCCAGCTGCTCCTCAGATACACTCATCACCTCTCCCTTCTAATACCATGTCCTCCTTTTAAATTGACTATTAGTAATTAATTGTTATAATTCACCCACTGAGTCTGATTGGTGCTAATGACACATACATGGTGGTATATCATCCACTTAGGCATGGGCATCCTTCCAGCAGTCACACTCCTAAGGTAAAGTGACTCTCCCTGCCCCAGCAGCCATCACTGTCAATAGCCGTGGATGGGGAGCAGAGTCATATTTTAAGAGCATTTTCATCCCTAAAGTAGTATCTTTTCCCCACTTGGTGCTAGTAAATTATTATGGTTGATGTTTTTCTCTCAAGTCTCTCTATAAAAATACTTCCCACACTGTGAAGAACAAGAACAACTCTCTTCACAGTCTATCAATGGCACATGTAATATAGCTGTCAAAAGCAACAACATTTATAATAATTCAGAAATAGCCAGTCCTGGAAAGGTAGATTGTTTTCCCCATGTGTCTATTTCACAGAAATGAAAATATCACTCTATAGATAAAATAATAGCCCTTTCCGGGGCGGGGTGTTATATGTGAGCTTCCAATCACCATTCTCTGGTCTAACTATTAATAATCATGTTATTGACCTCTTTTGTTGGCTTTTTGTTTGTCACTATTTTGAGAGTTTCCCCTTTGACCCAGTGAACCTACAGCAGGCTGTGGGTTGAACTCAGCAACACAGAACTCCTGAAAAGTCCCCTGACTTCTGATGAAATTTTTCTTTCTTCTCAGTGTGCTGTCTGTAATGCATGCATACATCAGGACTGTCATTAATTTATATTTACTTTGGAAACTTAGGTATCATTAAGAAGTTAAACTCATGTAAAGAATAGAGATGTTATGTGGTATCTTGTATAACCATTTCACTGTATTTGTGATGATGGCATTACTGTGAAAAATATTTTTCCCTCAAAACTACAATAGAGCCATAGTGAAGAGCCCAGAGTGGGGCCATGAGAAGCACAGGGAGATGTTCTTGATATAGTGTTTGTTAAGCATGTTGCTCCACAGCTACTTTTTTAAATTTTACAGACAATAAAACACAAAATATAATATTTAAAAATAATTATACAGAAATAAAACAAACCACAAATACAGTATATTTACAAGTGTTGGGTAACAAAAGTAATACATAGCAAAAACAAAGCTTTTTAAATATTAAAATCATGATTCTATATCATCAGTAATCTTTCTCAGAATACAAGGTTTTCAAAACAGCAATTCTGCTTAGGGAATAAAATTATCCAAGCACATTGGCCAATAACAGCAGAATTTTTTTCAACATTTTTGGGGAAAATATTTTCTGATACATTGCTTTTCCAAACATAATCTTGGTAGCCAAGATCCCAAAACCAGGGATGTCACTGTCTGCCTCTTAGCTTGGATGTTCAGAGAATGGTAGGTGAGAGAGGGGAAAGGGTAGATTCAAGGTTGACTTTTTGTGAAAAGATAATGAGATTTAGAAATTGCATGTTGGACCACCTTCAGAGTGTATTTGCTTACACTGGACAAACCACAAGCTTGAGTATTTATTGATACATTACACAAATGTGGGATAGTGGGATCCATAAAATGAAAGAATTGATATACTGACCTTCATTGGGATAAAAATTCTTCTACTTTCAAGGTAATGATAGACAACTTACAGACATGGAGAAAATGTTAAAGGGCTATCATCCAGAATTCAAAACCTCCTTATAAGTCAACAAAGGAGGAATGTGAGCTGGGAGTGGAGCTATATACTGCAGCCCAGCACGCTAGATATGAAAACAGGAAGATCAGAAGGTGAAGGACACTGCGAAGTACGTTCAGGGTCTCTGTCTCAAAAAAGAAAAAAAAAAAAATGGGGCAATGTCTTAGCAGAAACTATACCAAAGAGGACATTCAGATAGCATGTGAAGAGAGGTTCACATCCAACATCATCAAGATATGCACACTTATTAGAACAGCCAAAGTCAGAAGAAGAACACTTAAACTATATTTGTGGGCATAAAGAATTGTACAACCCCTTTGGAAAAAAGTTTGGTAGGTAATATTTTGTAATTAATATTAAACACAGACCCTCAGGCAATGCAAACATACTATCACTAAGCTATATTCACAGCCCCATTATTTGTGTTTATTTTACAACGGGGCTTATCTGAGCTTTCCTAGTCAGTCCTGAGCTTCCCATACAGTCTGGGCAATCCTTGAACTTACCACAGTAGCTCCTCAGCATCCTAAGTGGCTGTGATCGCAGGCCTGTGCCACAAAGTCCATCTCAAAGCTAAACATGTTTTCACTACATGATGCTACAAACCTTGGCATAAAGTTAAAAAAGTACACCTCCACGAAAAAAATATTTATAGATGCTGAATTAAATGTGCCAAGTTGAAGTTGGAAGCAACCATGATATGCTTCATTAGATGAATGGATAAATAGGATACCATATATCCAGATGATAGAATAATATTCAGTGATTACAAAGAAATGAGATATCAACTAATGAAAATACATGGAGAAAACGTAAATACAAGGTCCTATGTGAAATAAGCTACACTAAAAAGACTATGTCCTGAATGATACTAATTATGCTACATGCCCAAGAAGGTAAACAATGGTGAAATTTAGAACTCAACAACTGTCTGGGACTGTAGAATGCATGGACAGGCGTGTGTGGGCAGAGCACAGCCTCTGAGGGTAGAGTAAAACACTCTCTGACCATAGAATGGCAGATTCATCTCATTAAAAGATTTTCTCAAGTCTATAGATTACAAACTAAAAGTGAGACTTAATGTCATCTATGGCTGACTATGAATCATTGTAGGATCTTCATCAGTAATTAATGTGCCAGCCTAGAAGGAATGTCTCAAAAGAAACAATAAGATTATGGTGTTTTGGGAGAATGCTAATAATAGGTTCTCTTCTAGGGTATATGTCTTCTCCGGCCATTGGTAGTTGTCTGGGTTTATAATACCAGACACAAATCCCTTCCTGTTGAAGAAGACTGAAATCCAACTAGACTATCATTGTTTACCCCCAAGGCAGAAGTGCCAGTACTGAACTACTGTGGATATCTTCCCAGTCTACTCACTCGTGTGATTTCTTGGCTTTACATCTGGATGGGACTATTGGTTACTTTATGCAAGTGTGTTATCCACACTTGTTTTATCTTCTGCTGCTAACTACTCTGAGAACTAATTCTCAGGAAGCAGGTTTCCAGGTCAGCTCCAGCTCCACTGTTCTAAGCTGTTTCTGAAGTGCATGGAGCTTTCAGCAATAAAGTCTTCTCGTCAAGTCCTGGGAGACAATCAAAGCCAATGGCAGTATCTTATATTGATTTGGAGGCCTCCTGGACCTCTTTTACAGCAGATGGAGGCTTAGAAAGATCCATAACTGGTCAAATGCACTATGGGATGCCAACCTCCAAATGATACATCTACAATCCAACCCGTACACATAAGACTCAGAGAAGTTCTTTGTGGAAGAATTGTAAAAGCCAGAGAACCAGAATTCCTGCTGCGAGATAGTATCTTGGATATAACAGGGACACTGCACCCATGAGATCTTCACACTATAACTGTCTAAACAAGACCTATGCGACAACGTCACCAGAAAACATGGCAACAAAGAAAGGGGAAATTTAACAAAGCCCCACTCCTAGATGAGCCTTAGGCATTCAGAAGCTACCAAGAGAGGGGAAAATCAGTGTTCTTTAACTATGTGCCCTGATAAGTTACCCATTCCCAAGTAGTCATCCTATACCCTTGAATGTATAAGCAACACTAAATTGACTCAGTAAGTTGTGTGTTGTGAGTGTGTATATGTGTGTATGTGTATATGTGTGTGATAATTAATAAATAATTTGAAAGGCAGATGAGGGAAGAATTGTAGTAAGGAGAAGGAGGGTGGAAATTATGTTAACATAGCACTCATGCATGAAATTCTCAAAAAATAAAGCCTTTAAATTAAAAAAGAAAATAAATCAATCAAAAGACATTATTCATCTGCACAGAAATGAGAGAGGCTCATTATCAAATTCATAATAAGTTAAATTTGCCTTTATTTAATGTTGGAGTGAGTGACTGACAGAAGAAAAATATTTTTCTTCTAATTTATAAATTTAGAAATCATGATACTATAAGAAGCTGAAAGAAATATTGAAGTAGTTTAATTTTGAAAAGGAAACATACCGGGAATGCTGTCATTTTGCAGGGGAAAATGACACTCCTAATACACAGGGGAAAGTATCAAAACTCAGAGGGCGTTTCTTGTAGAGCTCGTCCAGAAATCATTATTTTCCTGTAATGGTTATTTCAATATCATTGTTTTTTAAGAAAATTATAAAATGTATGGGTTTTTTTTTTTCATTTTGGAACTTATACAAGAGTTCCATAAAGTACGTACATGGCTGAAGATGGAAGAAAGAAGCTGGCTCTTAAAATGGTTTTAGTCAATGGGCAAGATTCTTATTGTACCTACAACTAAGTATAATCATATGCAGAAGAAATTTTAAAATATGATTTTTAAAAACCTGATTTTAGAAGCTCAACATAGTGCTTGCTGTTAGTAAGCTCCTGCCTAATGTTGTTTTATTAATATCATTAACATGATTTCAGCTAACCACTCTCAATTTTATTTGTACATTTATTTTAGACGAATTAAGAGGCCAGTAAGACTCTCAGTGGATAAAAGTACTTAGTGCCAAACCTGAGGGTTCACACAGTGGACGGAGAGAACAGATTCCTGCAAGCTGTTCTGTGACTCCACATTTGCAAACACACAAACAAGGAGAAATAAATTAATGTAATGATTTTAAATTAATTAAAAGTACTCCTGGAAGGTAAAATCTTTGTTTGCTTTGTAGGATTAAAAAATATGGAGTATTAGCATAGAAGAACAATTGATGTCGGTATGAGCTATGCCCAGGATGAGAACACAGGGAGACAGAGATGTCTAAAGATTTGCTACAGTAAGCTAAAAAATAAAGCATGTATAGTTTATGAAAATCACAACGTATTGTTTGGTTGGACAGTGCATAAAGTTAACAGTAATCATCCTGTTCATCTAAATAGTCGTGAGAGGTGAAGGGGATACTGAGGTTTGGTCATTCTTTTGCTGTGGACAGAGGGCAATTGAAACAAAAATGAGAAATCTGTATTCTATAATGAGTTCTAAGATGTTATCCCACTTACAAAACCCTGGGGTCTCAACGTACATGGCTTTAAAAAGCTAAAAAATACAGACTTCAAACCCCAAAGGAAATCACAATCATATTTATTTTGGAGTAGAAATCTTGCCATTTTTACCATAAGTGTACATGAATTTTTCTCAGTAGATACTTTTGATAAATATTAATATTAAAATGACCAATGTATTTTTGTTCTTTGACTGCCTTTTAGATATCTAAGGCCTTTACTCAAACAAAAGCCTAATTTTCAAAACTTAATACATTATGATAGGCCATGCTTTTTAAATGATATAAAAATATGCCTTTTAAAGGATATAAAAATATGCCTTTTAAAGGATATAAAAATATGATACAAACAGAAACCACTCAAAAATATGAAATATTTTAGACTGAATTGTATGTTTAGCTTTGTTAATGAATGCTTTCCTAAGATCCTATGAAGAAAAAAACTATTAAGTTGGTGAATGCTGTAAGGTTTCTCTGAAAATGTTAACAATCTCAGATTTTCAATTACAAAACGTCTATGTGGTCTCTTACACGACTACTTGAGAATGCGTATGTGCTTGGTATTTCTCCCTGGCACATGCATGAGTGACCTTTCTGCCTTCCTTTGTCTTCACCAATGTCTCCATCTCTGATTTATGAAAGAAAATGTTTTGACTTGTGGGCATAATGTAGCCTGTTTAAGAAGATGTGTGTCTATACACCACATTCTTTCTGTGTATGGTACTTAAGCATGTGTAATGTCTAAAGGGTAAGTGTGTCCTCAGGTTATTGTTGGCTTACTGTTAACCTTATGTGATCTTAGAAAGTTCCTGAATGCTGATCTTCTGTGATACAACAATTAACATTGCAACCAAAGGTCAACTAAATGGAAAGTGTTTCTGGTAACACAAAGTTCATTACATCACAGAACAATCACATGGTCATTAGCTTTCATTTTTCAGACTTTTTTTCATATTTGGGCCCTGATATCTGCTTATTTCACACATTAATTTAATTTCTGGACTATAAAGAAAACAACTACTTTTGTCTATGCTTTTAATTTCTTAACATATTTAAAGATAAACCTTCTTCAATTATTCTTATATACTCATTTAAAACTCATGCTCTAATTATCCCGACATTAAACAATATACAAAGGGCATATTCATCTAGAACCAAGTATGGTCGTGCATGTTCCTTTTCCACCTGGAAGAGTGACCAGGATGTGTGATTCATGTCAGTTTTGAGATTTAGAGACTTGCTATTTATTTATGTGAGACCAGCAGTCATTTTCAGTACCATAAATTTACCAAAGGGGAGAGGCTCTAAATGACTTCACTGCTTTCTAAGATAAAATTCAGATAATGGAAAGGAATGCTATTAAATCTTAAAATGTTTTCTAAAATCCTTCGGTGGATATAATTCAGCCTTTTGAACTTCGATAACTGATAGTGAGATACTGCATTCAAAACAATAGGGTCAAAAGGAAACCATCACCCTTGGTCTATAATTTCTTCTGCTACATATTTGCACTGTCAAAAGATATTCAGGTTAATCAGCAACATAGATCATCTGATCCTTGAAACAAATCAATAGTCATTGAGCAACACAAAGTAATAAATGGATGTCTTGATATGAGGCTTCAGTGACAGTCCCACATATGCTAAGGATAATACAATAAATTTTATTAATCAGATGGTTCTATTTTTAAAGAATAGATTAAGGAAAGAAAATAACAGATTCAATTTTTACTCACGCAAACTTGCTTACATTTTAGAATGTAAATTTGATAATTTGCACGTTGGTTTAAGGTACATGAAACCATTAGATGTTGTCATATATGTTTCTGACCATAAGTCACCATGAAACTTCCGGAAATTCTAATATTAACAGAACATATTTAGATTATAGGACAATGTATTATTGGGGAAGTAATTTATTGGTGTGTTACAATATCCTGCATAATTAAGGAAAAATATAATATTTTAAATCCCTCAAGGATATAGAAAAAGGCAAATATGAGCCCTTATTAGCATCATTATAATAGCTGTGAAATTACAGAGATCAAAAAATAACAATTATAAGTTAAGGACTAGAGAACAGGAAAAGAAACACCTAGGAAATAAGAGCTTTAAAATACTCCAACTTTATTGTCTGAAAAGCTAAAGGCTTTTTTTTTAAGTTTTCACAATAATCTTGGTGAAAAGAGGGTGGATAATTTTTTTGTACTATTAAGGTAAAATTACAAAAAGCTTTGTGAACCAATAAACAGGAAAAGTGGTAACATCTGTGAAGACAAATGTGTGTTTATGTTATCAATGTTATCAACCTACCATTCCTCTAGGCACTGCTATCCCTTGTAAATTTTCCTAGTGAAAAACCACGTCTAAAAACTCTTTTCTACCACTGCAATGAAAGAGCTTTTCCCATGATGAAGTTGTGCCACTGAGAGTTACCTCCACTCGGATGCAGAGCAGGGCACTTTTATCCCAGCGCTACCATGTTCCCATCGAATGCAGCGCCACACTTCTTTCAGAGTGATTGCTATTACATTATTTCACGGTTATTGTCAGAGTCAATATTTTAATCTATTGTGCTGGCTAGTGGTTTTCTTTTTTTTTTTTTTTCAACTTTACATAGTGATTTGGGAAGAGAAAATCTCAACTGAGAACAATTTCTCCCCAGGCTGGCATGTAGGCAAGCCTTCGGGGCATTTTCTTCTTCAATGATTGATGCGGAAAGCCCAGATCACTATGGATGTTTCAACCCAGGGGCCGGTGATCTTGGTTAGAAAATAAATCAGGCTGATCAAGTCACAAGGAAGAAACCAGTACACAGCACTCCTTCAGGAGCTCTGAATCAATCTGCTCCTGCATACGGATTCCTCCACTGGCTTCCCCTCAGTGATGAACTGTACTGTGGAACTTTTAAGCTGAACAGACCCTTTTCTTCCCAAGTTGCTTTTTACCATGGTGTTTTATAAAAACAATAGAAACCTCAACTAAGACAGAAATTGGTACCAAGATTGTGATATTTCTATGTCAGACCTGATCATCTATTTTGAGGGAGAATTTGGAGTGACTTTCAAATTTGGGGCTAGAAAAGCCATTTGAGTGTTCAAAGTTTAATGAGCTCTTGTGGGAACTTAGATAGTCCTAAGACCAGTGCAGCTGATGGACAACTGGCTAGTGAAGTTTCAGAAGGAAGTTTAAGAGTCCCTTAAAGACTCTCAGGGAGATATATATGTGTGTGTGTGTGTGTGTGTGTGTGTGTGTGTGTATACATATATATATATATATATAATTCAGAACTACTAAAGTGAAGCCTTTGCATTGCTGAGAAATTTAATACTGAGAATCAGCTGTGATTAAAAATAGACCAACGTAATTGAGGACAAATCATCTTGGAAGTGTTTCCTTGGAATCAGCACACAACACAGAAGCTGTGGTCCACAGATTCCAAGGCTGATGTTGGGCTAGGAGCCTAACTTAGTAATGTGTAAGAGACTCCCGTGGAGTACTCTTTGAAGGCATAAAGGATTCCTAGACAACAGCTAAGGCTTAGAACTGTAAGAGGCCACTGTTAAATAAGCAATCTCACAGTAAAAAAGCCCCAGAATTGAAGAGGTCAGAGAAACCTGAGGATTGATACTATGGGTCAGGGTCCCTGAAGAGAACCCATAAAAGGCTATTGGTGAAGTGCAGCAGATATCCCAGCATACTGGAGATTCCAATACTATGGAATGACCTTCACAGACTGCAGCAGCCATGGAGTGAGGCCACCCTGAGCCTGTCAAACAAGCTGTGTGTACTGCAAAATGCAAAGCTGGAGAATTGGAATCCTTTGGGACTGAGGACTATGAGTGAGTCCAGACCTCAACACTGAAGTTTTTACACCGTTAAAGTGTGGTTTTGCTTTTATTTGGTTGTGACTGTACCTTTCCTCTTGAAATAAGAAAGTCTTCAGCTTGTTATTTTGCCACATTGGAGCCTTTAAAAGAAACTTCAATTTTCGGGGGATTTTGGCATCTTAGACTTTGTATATTTTAAAGGGAATGGCCTTTTAAAGGGTTTGCATTTTTAAAGACTGTGTGACTTAAAATTTGAGATAATGTTTTATATAGAAACATTAATACTAGTATAACATCTTGAGGACCAATGAGAAAGTAATAGTCGTAGTTGAATAGTTGGGTGTGTATTTTTGTGTGAAATTGACAAGAGGTCAATTGTGCTGACTAGAACTTTGGCAATTTGACACGACCTAGAGTCATTTGGGAAAAAAGAACCTTAATTAAGAAAAATCCCCCAGAACGTTGGCATGAAGGCAAGCCTGTTGGGCATTTTCTTGATTAATGATTGATGTGAGAGGTCCAGTCCATCATGACTGGTGCCACCTCTTAGACAGGTGGCCCTGGACTGCATAAGAATGCAGGATAAGTGAGCTAGGCCTGATGAGGAAGCCAGGAAGCAGTACTCCTCTGTGACCTCTGCATCAGCTCCTGCATGCAGGTCCCTGTCTTGACATCCCTCAATAACAGACTGTGATGTTGAACTGTAAACTGAAATAACCACTTTTCTCCCCAGCTGCTTTTTGTCACGTGTTTATCGCAGCAATAGAAACCCAAACTACATCATCTATTTTCCTAATTTCTTCTTAGAGTCCCTAGATATCCAGAGTAGTTATTCTGTTCAGTCAGTTTTCATCTTCTATTAATTAATGGTTAAAAGTTTAAATTCTATAAGCTATAACTAAATTTCTGTCTTTGACATGAATCAATTACAATGGAATTTAATTTTGGTCTTTTCCTTTTGGTAGGGATACAAAATTTAGTGGTGTTTGTAAAACTCCTACTGTATGCCCAAAGTTTTACTTTGACATAATGGATAATGACTTTCTTCATGAGCAAAAGGACTTTAGAGGCTTATTTTTAAGAGCACTTTATATTATTTTGGGACATTAAACAGTACACTAACTAAGCAACATTTTGATGATTTGAATTCGAGTGAATCAGAAACATATGGGTTGGATTTTTCTTGACACACAAACAGGTTTGAAAAAAAAGAGAAAAAGTCATTGGCAAAATTCAGCCTGAGTATTGCCAAATATAAAATGCCTAAAAACAGGGCTTTTAAATCAATATTCTAATGAACCCCAAAATACTATCTTTGTTTTTTCATCATTAAATTACTCTATAAATTTGTTTTTTTAAAAAGAAGGAATTAATTTACTTGGAAGATTTAAACACATAAAGTACCAAACAATGGAAAATTACAATTCTGGGGAGGTTGGAGGGAAATGTAAGTCTTAAAAATGAGGTTAAAATTTACCTACTAAACTATGTACATATGTGTGCAAAAACAATATATATGTGTTAGAAATGTTCATGAATACCTAGTAAGTCAGAGAATTCTATCTTTACAATTTAGAAGACTGAATATCTTAAGTAATAAAAGATCTAAGCCTGTTTACCATTTTTTTAAATAGTGCCTGTTTTTATTATAGACGCTAGTAGCCATCATGAAAGAATGCTGAACAACTTTGAAAATTATTTTGTACACTGCATAAAATAACTTATCTGAAGTCTCTGGATTTTGCAAGGAATAAAAGGAGACATGTTTGAAATGCTTGCTTTGTTTTTTTAGAGACAAACAAACGGAGCTTTAGAAAATCATGCATAAAGCATGAAAAAATGTAGTAAACTCCTTAAAGTCTCATGACAAATCCATTGCAGTTCATTTGTCAAATTTCTAAAAAGATGACTTCACAAACAGACATATTTTCCACAGGTTCTCTGAGTCACAATGCTGCTTTTTATTTCAATTGCCTTTTGATTTCCAAGATATATTTAGACCTGTTTTCCATTTTTCTTTACAGGGGAGGATAAATAAAATTTAATAATATATCTCTCTGACTTTCTCCTCATTTTGTGATTGAAGCTGTTTAACCACTGGACTGTGGTTTGCTCTTGTTGACATGTGAGATACAAAGGCCCTATTTAATTTTCAAGATACTTTTTTAAGTATAGCTTATTACATTTAATTCACTTACTTTTGGGTGCATATGTATATGTTTGAGAGGCTGTGCATACCATGACATATTCATGGAAAAAATAACTTGCAAGGATAAGTTCATTCCTTCTACTGCATGGGGCCTTGGGTTTTGAAGACAGGTCATCGGGTCTGGCATAAGATAATTTAACCACTGAGTCACTTCACTATTCCTCAAGACAGTTTTTGTTTTGTTTTGTTTTGTTTTGTTTTGTTTTGTTTTGTTTTGTTTTGTCATGTTTTAATACATGTGTCCTGCACTGTGCCAAACATGGTAGATACAACTGTAAATGAGAGATACAGAATTCCTGACACCATGAAACTGACATTCATTCAAACACACAATCACAAATAGGCTCCTGTGGTTGATTAAAGCAACAACTATAATTTCCTATGACTCACAATCTAGTTGCAAGAGTACACAGTACTTAACTCAGATTCTCAGATTCCATGCTCCTTCCATGTTTCTGTTCACTTTCTTAATAGTGCCTGCAGCCATTTTATGCATGAAAGTTGTTCTGCCCAATTCTAGATGGTTAACTTTCCCCTAAGTAGACCATCACTGTAAATCTCTTTATTTACTAACATCGTTTCCTCTTCCTCACAGCCTCAAGATTTCTGTCTCTCTCTCTGTCTCTCTCTCTGTCTCTCTTTTTCATGCTTTCTCTCTCTCTCTCTCTCTCTCTCTCTCTCTCTCTCTCTCTCTCTCTCTCTCTCCCTCCCTACCTCCCTCTTTCTCTCTGTCTGTCTCCACCTCTGTTTCTTAAGATCCTATCCCAAAGCTGAGGGTATAGATGCCAGTCAATGGTAGAGTGATTGTCTAACATGCAGGAAAGCCTGAACTCTAGACCACATGTACCTGGGGAGTGGCACATTTCTGTAATCCCAGCATACCAGGACTGGTGGCAGGAGGATAAGATGATGAACATCTCATTGGGGACCTAATATATTTGAGGTCAGTGGGATACAAAAGCCAGGCCAAAAAAAAAAAAAAAAAAAAAACCACCAGGATTTTTAGTTTAAAAGTGCATTCACAATCCAATGTTGCAAATAAAAAATGGTCTGTTGGATCCGTTTAAAGTAATATCCTGTTTTTCAGTTTTTTTTGCAGGAAAAGATAAAAACAAACAAACAAACAAACAAAACCTTAAATTGTGAACACACACCATTGGGAATGAGTAAAATGCAAAGATCTGAAACATCTGGTTATTTCTGCTTATAAGAAAATAATGTCACGTGTATATTTGTTAAAAGGATGCAGTGACTAAAACTTAGGTACTAGGGGGTCCTCAGTCTCCCAAGGCCATGCACACCTCACTTCCAGATCAAATCTGGTCCCAACTATGAGGGACCATAGAAAAGAAGCTACCAGAGAGTTAATCCCTGCTAAGTCTTTGTGAATATTGATCAGACACAAGGAAGGAAGTTACTAAAACTGACATGAAGTTATGTTAAGCATGGTAACGTTTACCTGCAATCTTAGCACTCAGAAAGTTGAAACAAGATCATATGTTTGAGGACAACCTAGACTTCATTGGGAGACTCTGTGCCAAACTAAAAAGAAGGATCAGCCAAGGTTTTGTGCAAACATGGTTCTTATGCAAAGCAACTGACATTACCTGAATATGTTCTAATGTTGACACCTATGTATATTCTGTTTAGAATATTTGCTTCAGACAGAGGCATATTTCTTTCAAGACTTATTTCTTGTGTGTGTGTGTGTGTGTGTGTGTGTGTGTGTGTGTGTGTGTGTGTGTATGGTTAGTTTGATTGCATGACAGTCCATGCACCACATGAATGAAGCATAAAGAAGAGGGCATCATAGCCCCCAAAACTAGAGTTACAGACTGTTGTGAGCTGCCATGTGGGTGGTGGCAAACAAACTGCTGAGCCATCTCTCCAGGACCAAACACAGGCATATTTCAATTCAAAATTGGGAAAACACATCTAACCTATATAGGGGTGGGATTAATATGATCGAAATCTAAAAAGGCCACCATGCTTCCCTTTTTGGCTATCATCCTGTTAAAGAAATGGAATTTCAAAAAAAAAAAAAAATCTCCAGCTGAAAGAAGAAAGGACTGAAACCAGAGGAGGAATTTGTCAGAGGATCTTGAAGTTTGAAGTAGAAAATAACTTCGTAAAAGCAACTTGGCTCTGGGGCAGTGCTGGGCAGGTGACCACATCTGGTGGTCCTGCTTCATCAGGTATGTCTCTTGTTTCTAAATTAAACCTTATTCTCATGTCAAGACCCTGAAGTTAGACTGAAGTGGGCAGGGCTCACTGGGTGTCTTTGTCTCTCTTGCCACTGTGACCACATAAAATAAATCTTCTCTTTCTGGCTTTTATTATCTTAAAAATCTTGCTTTAAAAAGTTCTTGAGCACAAAAGAAAAGCTATCCTGGCACACTTGACTATTTTAATATCTTCACAGTTGACTACTATAGAAATTTTGAAAAGTACAAAAGGTAGGATCCAAACTTAAACTCTAAAAATCTGAAGTATTTGAAAAGAGGTTAATGCTAGTTTATTTTAGGATCAAATGATAAATACTATAATAGTTTTAAGACATAATTACTCATGAAATATAAGAGAAATAAATCAGGAACAATTAGAAACTTAATATATAAAGGCAAGAACCAATCCCCGGCACTATTTTTTTTTTTTTAGATGTAATCCGCAGAGGTTTATTGGGGAAAGTTGGCTAGCCAACGGTCAAAACTGCTTGTCTACACAGGAACAAAATTTGACAAAAGGCCAGCAAGCTGAGGAGCTTTTTTTTA
Organism: Arvicanthis niloticus; assembly: GCF_011762505.2. Classification (NCBI taxonomy): domain Eukaryota; kingdom Metazoa; phylum Chordata; class Mammalia; order Rodentia; family Muridae; genus Arvicanthis; species Arvicanthis niloticus. The sequence continues at coordinate 9,116,169 of NC_047664.1, read as the reverse complement.
TAGCATGGGGTGGGGAAAGGGAGGAATTTTCGTGTGGTTACACATGATTGGTTGTTTTACATATTTTGAACATCAGTAGGATGTAACACTGGGAAAACCTCAAGGGGGGGGAGGGGTAACCAAGAACAGTGGAAAGTTAGCTAGTTCTTGGAACCACCCAGATGACCTGTATCTTTCTAGGTGGTCAGGAATGTGTCTTCTTGCTTTGGGCCTTCCCCACCCTGAGGCTTGGGGAATGTTAATCCAGCAAGTATCCTCTGATTCAGGGATAATGTCCTCCACTCAGAATGTGTCCCGGGGCAGTGAAGGCCTGAAATCTTACATTCAGTTCCGCCTTCTGGAACCTGCATTCTCTTGCTCAGGTTTAGGGTAAAGAAAAAGCCTATATATATTTCATAAAATGGATAATTTTCCACTCTACATCCCCCCATTTCCTCTAATGAAAGTTTTTAATCATAAAAACTTAGACCCCAGTATCATCATAATTTTCATTTTCTTGACCTAAAGCTCGATATTGATGGCACAACACAAAAGACTGAACAGCATTTATCCTTTCTCTAATAAAAGGTACTAATCTATTTAAAATGTAAGGACCTGTGGTTAAAAGCAAAAGTAAAATCACAAGAGGTCCAGCAAGGGAGGATAATAGGCTCATCATCCAAGGAGACTTATTGAACCAACTCTCGAACCAACTTTGCTGCACCTCTCTATCTTTCTGTCTCTGATCTTAGAGCAGCACATAAACCTCCTTCTTTAAGGAACAGCAAGTCTAATCCTCTCCTGTTCTGCAGAACAACCTCTGAGAGGGAAGTCAATGACTCTTTTAACTTTGATACTGATTGTTCTAGGGCTCTCAAATCTATATCAATGGCAGCCCTTAGCTCATGGAAATAACGAATCCCCGACACTATTAATGATAGTTATGCTTGCAGACAGGAGCCTAACATAACTGTCCTCTGAGAGCTCCACCCAGCAGCCAATGAAAACAGATACAGAGACCCACAGCCAAGCAGTAGATAGAGCCAGGGAAGTCTTGTGGAAGAGTTGAAGGAAAGATTGGGGATCCTGAAAGGGAAGGGGACTCCACAAAAAGACCAGCAGAGTCAACTAACCTGGATCCAAGGGGCCTCCCAGAGACTGAACCACCAACCAAGGAGCAAGCATGGGCTAGACCTAGGACTCCTGCACATATATAACAGATGTGCAGCTTGGTCTTCATGCAGGTCCCCCAACATCTGGAGTGGGGGCTTTTCCGGATTCTGTTGCCTGTCTATGGATACTGTTCCCCTAAATAGGCAGCCTTGTCTGGCCTCAGTGGGAGAGGATGTGCCTAGTCCTGCAGACACTTGATGTACCTGGGTGGGGAGATTCCAAGGGGAAGGTTTCCCCTTCTCAGAGAAGAAGTAGGGCATAGGGAAGAGGGTATGGGGTGCTGGGAGGGGGGCTGTGATCAGGATGTAAAATAAATAAATAAATAAATAAATAAATAAATAAATAAATAAAGCTCTTGAAGAAAAAAGAAGTCTAAAGTAAAATGAAATTAAATTGTATAAATAGTAAAAGAAACAGAAAGGTAGTGGCGAGAGAAGGTGGTGAGGAGAGAGCAAACCTTCAGAAAATGTGTGTACAGCATGAGGAGGGGAAGGAATTAAAGAAAACAAACAAGCTGATCATGTTTCATAGATTCTTGATTTGTTTAGTTAGACATTTCAGGCGTGTCCCCTGGGAGAACACTGGGATAAGTACACACCACTAACTTAATTTTCTCTCCTTTTGGGCCACATACCAAGAAAGAAACAATTGGCTCCACCCCCACAAAGCTGATTTCCCAGTCTGACCATAAGTGTACAGTAGTCTAAGATTGTGAGAATTATTGGGAACTCATTTAAGTACATTTTTTCCTCAGTTTACATTTATGACACTTAAACTTGTTGATTTTCAACAATAATTTCAAATCCATAAGTAGGAAACATCCTACAATGCAACCTAATTGAATTACTTACAAAATTTTTAAATTCGGTATCACAAATAAAAAGTCTATGGAAAAGTTTTTACTTGGTGGGGGCAGAATCTTGCAATAACTTTATCTAGTAACACTTCCAATGACAACTGGTTTTTTAGGTCAGGATTTGGGGGTACATGAGACATTTACTTGATGAACCTTGTGACATAGTTAATTCGTGACTGTCCATTCCTTCCTTGGAATCACAACATTGTATATGGTGTCGCAGACAGGTTATGACGCTGGTTATAGGAGAAGCAGGATCATAAGGAAATCTTAGCACATGCAGCTGTTACTCCTGGAGAGAGACCCTAGACAGACACTAATTGAGTTTAAGTGTGCAGTCTATTATGTCAAGAGAGTACCACATCGAGCAGAACTAAGTGAGTCACATTTTAGATGCAATGTCCTGTGCCTGACTCTGGGAGAAACAAAGGGTTGTGAAGCTTTAATAAAACTATCGTCTGCTGAATAAACACTTTGAAGCCCATGCCTTCTGAACCTACATGTAACGCTAGAAGAATATAGGGCATGAGATAATGGATATCCACATAGAATATTTTGAAATATTTAAAAAATACAAAACTAACATACTGTTGAATAATTATGTTCTACCTTCCTATCATGACAAATGTAATTTTGAGTGGCCTGAAAGTATAGGTTTAAATCATAGGGTTTGGACTCTTTGTGATTAAGGGCTGACACGGTTCTAAAAAAATGGCTTCGGCTTCCCTGCCCTTATTTGATTGTGTCAGTATTATTCCTAGTCTACAGAGGCTAGTCCATTTGTCTGAAAAGTCCATCCCTACAACATCTATCACTAATAGCATCTTCCCTGTTTTGAAGTACTGCCTGTTCCACTCACTCTAGTCTTCCCCCCATACCATAGCAGGCTCAGTAACATCACCATGTGGCCATCACTTTGGGTCTCACCCTTGTCAAACTTCAGGAAGCCACTTCTGCATTTGCTTACTGCCTCTGTATCTCTGCCATAAAAGTACACAGAATATAGTAGGTCCTCGGTGAACACTTGAGTGCAGAAGAATTAGAATTTTGCCCGAGGTCCCTAAAGTGATCCCTTCCAGGGCGATACTAGAGAAATTGTCTTTGACCAAATCTCTCAGCATGTTAACAAGCCCCTGAGATTACTCTGTGAGATCTGTTTCATGACCTTTGCTCCATCAGTATATTCTCTCCTTCCTTGTATTATGTATTGACAGTTCTATTGTTTCCCGACTACATCCAATAGACTTTTTCTTTTTAGACATATGTTCAGAGAAAAATATGTATGTGTCCCCAAAAACCACAACCAAGCCATAGGTCCACATTACTTTTCATGCTGTTATATTGCAGTAGTGTTTCCATATGCAGCTTTAACAGCAGGCTGAAAAAAGTCTCCTGAGAGCAGACGTGATACCTATGCTCCCTACCCATGCCCAAAGCCGGGCAACTCATGTATAGAAAATAGATACAACTTCATGTGTTGACTTATCAATATTTTGTATTATCCTGAGGAATGTGTTGCCTTAGACATAAATAATAAAGCTTCTATTAAATAACACAAAAAGCCATGGGCCTAAGCAAAGCCGCATTAAAAACATTCAGGTCAGGACTTACCATCCCCCGTCTCTGCACAGAGCTGTAAGCCCAAATTGTTCTGTGGATTAATTACCCAATGATTGCTGGTCGCAGTGATATCAAAGACGAGCCAACCCACATCTAAAGCTTGTGTCTTCCTTGTATCGAGCAGAAAAAGATCTGCATCCCTAAGGAGAGAGGAATGAAAAATACATTAAAGGTTTGAACGAAGGTCATAATTTCTCATATGAAAGTGAAAATATTTTAAAAAGCACTCTAAAAGTAACATGAGTTAATTAAAGAGCAAGGAAATTGGTGTCTCTAATGACGAGCAGAAAGACTTCTACTGCTCACCTCCCAACCCCAACCTGGGACTTATTACGACTATCTGAATGTCATTTCTATCTTTCTGCTTCTCTTTGTCATTTCATGCTGACTTAATGGTCTTAATTTGTTCCCTGGTCATCAGGGCTTCCTCCAACAAACATCTGTAAGTATGTACCCCTTAACAAAGAAAGAAAAAAAGAAAAGGAAAAGAATTAAAATGAATTGAGACAGAAATGAAAGTAGCTGCTCCAATTTGGATGAACACGGACTCTCAGAGGAGCACAGGCAGGGGAGGTGTCAGCATCTGTTTTGGGATAATTGATTTATACTTTATATTTTTAATATAATAGTTTTGTGGATAGTGAGGTCCAGAAGGAGTCATTAAGTATACCACTCCATAAAAAGGCAAATTTCATGAGTGGAGAGACACAACCCACAGTGACACACATGTCCTTCCCCTGTGAGTCTATGTTCCCTTGGAACAATCGTGGCAGTGAACAGGAATGCCTGTGCACTAGAACAATCTGAACAATGTCATGATTATTAACATTTGTGAATATATGTTGACTCTTAATTGTGCTATTAAGTTCATGAACATATGTTGGTTAAATTATGGAGAATGGTGCATATTGTTCTTTTTCTACTACTGCAAGCGAAATGTTGCCTGGTCCTGGTATTTTATCTTTAAGATGTCACTTTATGTTAATGAAACAGAGGCTCAAGTTAATCATTGTAAAGTGCTGAAACTCTGCCAACATAAAAAAAAGTTACCATTTTTAAATGGACTTTTCTACTTTTTGAATCCTTTTATTAAAGAGCATATTATGTAGGGAGAAAAGTAAAGCTATGCTATGATGAATTCCATCGCGTCGAAGGTGTCATCATCACTCCGAAGGTGTCTCAAAAATACAGACATTTTGAATAAGTCATACACAGATTTAGAAAGATCAAAAATTGAAGTATTTATGACCAAAAAATGAAAGTGAAACTCTAAATCAACATTTGAGGCACTTCATTGTCATGTCTTCTATTTTACTTGGTTTATACTACTCACTGAGCAGCCAGAGAAATTAAAATAAGTGAATACGACAATCAGATCACCTAGTTATCAAATATCGCACCATAAGTATTCAAAGTGCTTAGCAGAGAAAGGCTGCAGACTCGCTGAAGTCTGATGCAGGATGTAGTTTGACATATTACAGACTTTCTGATGAGCAGGAAGTGCAAGGCAGCAAGGTTCACCTCGTCACACGTTTCAGGACCCATTTCACTCATTCACACTAGACAACATCAATCAATTTTTTTTCCTCTCCTAACTTGGGAAAGCCACCAAATATACAGAATAAGTAAAACATCAAAAAATTAGGATTTCTCATAGTTTTAAGCAATTTGAAGTTGTAATCTTTTTAACTAACCACTCTACTCAAGTCACCGCACCTTGGAAAAGACTCAAAGGCTACAGGGATTTCAAGATTGCTCCATTTTTGAAATATGATATCATTCCAATCATTCCTTTAAAGCTGATGGCCCCAATGATTAAAGCACCTGAAAATTATAGATTAAAAAGAGGTAGCTTTGGATGTATAGTATATGTATGTGCACATGCTTGTGTACATATGTCCATGTAAGTGTACGTGCATGAATTTGGAGGACAAAACTTGACGTCATGTATTTCCTCCATCACTATGTTGTTTTCTGAGATGGGATCTCTCCCGAGCCTAGAGATCACTTACTCTAAGGGTCTGGCCAGGGTGACGCAGGGGTGCGCCTGCTTCTGCCCCTCAGCACTGAGATTGCCACTGTGCATCACCTCACCCGGCTTTTCATTTGTATTTTTTGACACGGGTATGAGGGTCCAGACTCAAGTCTTCAGGCTTAAGTGGCAAACACTTTACCAACAATGATGTCTCCCAGTGCCCTCAAAAAGATAATTTTGATAGGTTATAATAATTTGATAATTTGATAGGTTTGATAGGTTAAATCAACAAAGGTAAGCATTTAGGTGATATTTTCTATTATTTTTAAAATGTATTATATCATCTTTCCATAGAATATAAAACATCTAAAGTCAAGTCACAAACCTTTCTAATGTGCCCATCATTGTTAATAACTATAGATTTAATGTATATGTATGGGGAAAACCATGCCACAGGACTGTAAGCTCGAAGTGTCTGCATTTTTTCAGTGACAAATCGCAATGCACCAGACAACAAATCCAAAAAGGATGGTTTCAAAAACCATGCATTCTAGTTCACCTCTGAAGGGTTTGGATAGTCAATTCCTGGGGATTATTTAATTTTCTCTACAAAGAACTTTTAACACTAAGAATAGTTTTTAAAAGTCTTCTTATCATTTCCCATGAGCAGTATACAATAAACCTGTTACATTTCACTGTTTTCCTGGGGATCGAACTTAGGACCTCATGCATGCTAGTCAAGAGCTCTGGCACTGTGCCAGTGCTTTGACTGAAAGAGAATAAATTCTTGTTGCTTTAAGGTACCCCAGACTTTTGGTGGTTTGCTATAGCAACTTCAAGGACTTCATACACTCATTGAATTAGAAGATTCCCACGTGAAACAGAGAGCTCACTAATATAAAGAACTGAGGAAAATAGGAAGAAAGAAAGCATGTCTATAAGCTCCGTGGGCAGTGAGGCTCTCAGTGGACGGCAGGAAACATTAACGGCGGTTTAGAAATCCAATTGCAATTGGCTGAGAAGTGAATGAGAAAGTGACAGGACTGGAGAAGAAAAATGGTGTGTAATTTGGGGCGTGGGGGTAAGGGACAACAGAATCTAGTAGGAGAGGTTCTCCATTAAATGATTAATAATGTTAATAATGTTGCTTATATAATGCATTTAAATATATACTCGTAAGACGAAGTGTCTACCATGTTAACACAAGATAATCTTGGGTAGACGATATTGGATCTCCTTGAAAACCAGCATGTACTCTCTCCATATTATCTCTCTCCACATGTTATCTCTCCATAGCACTGCACTTGGAGTTCAGATACAAAGTTTCTTTATGAATCAAATCACTTGACAAGAAGCAGGGGAGAAGCTAATATGCTTGCTTTTGGTCATAAACTAACGATTACAGTAACGTTTGAACTGCTTTTATTGCTGTGTCCTTTTGTCCTTCCAACAGACAGCATTTACACTTGCATTTTCTGCATTGTTCTATGAAAGGTACTGTATGACATACTTGTGGATAATGTATTTCCTTGCTTCCTTCTCAATGCAACGGACACACATTTCACATTGATATCTTCCCACAACCTAAAGGGGGGGGGGTGTAAGATTTTTGGATCCTCTGTGTCTTGGTTAGAGTTTCCATTGCAGTGATAAAACACTGTGATCAAAAGAAATTTGCAGAATAAAGATTTCATATTCTAGCAAAACGACTCTACCAGCTGGAGGACAAATATCCAAACTCGTGCTCCTATAAGGGACATTTTGTGCTAAAACAGAGTGTGGCCAAGAGCTTGGAGAACCTGCGAGGACATTGACTGTTCTGCTTCCTCTCTACAAGGCACAGTCCCATCTCCACACTGCCCAGGCTTTCTTGAACTGAGACTCTTTTATCCTCTTTTATGACTATTTTTCTTTGAATAATTTATCAGTTTTAGGAAAATAATAATTCACTTACACGACATCCATATCATGGTTTCTGAGGAAAGAAAATTACTGGGTCAGGAACTCAAAATTAGTGGCATAATCAGTGACCAAACAAAAAATCCTCATCTGTCTCATCACATAAATATTGCCACTACACTCCTGAGGAATTAATCTAGCACTGATCTCATTAACTAAACATGTCACAATAACAAATTATAGTTTCTGAACTTTGTCTTAAAGTTAGAAGTTTGCCCAGTCCCCAGTGGATGCATCTACCAGACACTCCGACACCTAAGCCTCAGGGAACACAGCAGAAGAGTGGATACAGAGATTGTAAGAGGATCATGGAGTTTACGGTGAGATGCTGTAATGCTGGAAGCTGCGTTCTCAAAGTTGCACCAATTTGACTGCCTAAACATGAGCCAAACAAGGATGACATAAATGGATTTGCTAACGAGGAAGGGGAAGCCCCAACGGCCTCAACCCTACACAAAGAATAGATAGGCAAAGAGTGGGAGAAATAGTTTTTCTGGGCAAAGGATTAGAGTTGGTTATCCAATACCAAATAGTCAGCCCTGAAAGCATACATACAAGAAGCATTAGACACACTGAGTAGGTTGTATATAAGAATGAATGTATATAAGAATGAATATATATACATATGTGTGTTTATGTTATATTTATATATATACATTGTATATGTAGATATATATAGTAGGTTGTATTTAGAAATATATTATATGTACTATATTATACATATATTTATATATAAGATTTTTGTATACATTTATATATTTAGATTTTATATTATGATATTATATATAACATATATTCCTAAATACAGTCTATATATATGTACTATATATACATATATGCATATAACAACAATGAAAAATGCCATGAACTTGAAACACAGCAGGAGTAGGATATGGGAGAACTTTACGGGAAGAAAGGAAAGGGAAAATGATCTAATTATATTATAATCTCAAAATGAAAGAAAAATATGGAAAAGGGTAAATTTTAGATTGTGTGCTGTTTTTAGATGTTTTTAGATGACCCTTACTATTTCATATGAAACAAACATGGACTTCTAAAATTCTGAAAATCATAAGAGTGTCAGTATCCCAGGATATCTGATTCTCTGTCATATTTTAAATATTGAAATAAAAAAATGAACACTTGGGATCAGATCATTTGTTGTTGGTTAAAGGAGATGCCCGGGGTCTTTTAGAAGGTTTAGCAGGACCCACTATACAAACTCAGCGTAACCACACATCCAGTGTCTGTAGTATACACCCAGATCCCACTCCATCCCCATTACTGTGACAACCAAAAATACATTCAGACACTGACAGATGTTCCCTAGGGAGCCATGTGGCCCCAGTTGAGAACTGTTGATAGAACAGAGCTTGATCCCTGGATACCAAGAAATGTAAGCTGTGATTAACTGCTGTCCTGCACTGGCAGGATCAACTCAGTGTCCTTCGAGAGTCCTTCTCTGTTCTGCTATCTCATGAGGCCAGGAAATCTTCCAGTGTAGAAGCTGTCAACAGACATTTATTTGAAAGAATGTCCACAGAAGAATCCCAAATCTTAAAGGAGCAAAAAGGGGGAGAGATAGTGTAAATGGGAATCTGACTGTGGACAGAAATGATGACAACCGAGATAAATACACCAAGGAGTGAAGGCAGTCTCGCCTAAAATGTTTGTGCAGTGGAGTACAGAAATGTATGCCCATAGGGCAGTGGACTCCTAGAAAGCTCATTTGTGTGTGTGTGTGTGTGTGTGTGTGTGTGTGTGTGTGTGTATCTGTGCACAGCTTTTAATTCAAATGTAACACTTTAGTACAGCACCAGACACGTGTGTCTGTTAAATGTACATCACTACCTTTGGTGCTGTTAATCATTTCGTTTGTATAATATGATTTAATTAATAACATATTTAGGCCTTTTAACATTTTAATGTGTAGTATTTCCTTCATCCGCCTATAAAAAGTTTCTATCCACCCTGAACGGTAAGCCCCGGAGCCTTCCCCTGAAGCCCGTCCCCCACCCACATGAAGAACTCATTTCCCTTCCTTCACATTTCCACATCACTTAGTGCATACTTACATCATAGTTCTTAGCACATTGTATTATTGTTATTAAAGTCTGTGTGAGGCGAGCTGTCTACATCCCGTGTCCCCCAGGCTATGAGCTTTTTGAGATCTTATTTACTCTGCCTTAGGTCCTCTGTGCTTGCTCAACAAAAGCGTGCGTGTGGCGTTCAGCTGCATGATCTGGAAAATTTAATAGTGTGGAAACCTCATTTCTCAATAATGTCAATATATGAGGTGTGACTGAAGAGCGGTAGGTTCTCTATATGAGATTTGAAGTTGTTGGTTTTATATAAAATGATTAAAATAAATGAAATGATAGAAAAATGTGTTACCTCTTTAGCAGGAAAAATAAAGACTTGGATACCGATCCGAACTTTAAATTGCACACATTTAAATGTGCGTAAGCATAAATCAGGAATGGAAGAGATGGTAGGAATAAAATCTATACTGTAAAGAGCTGTAGGTTGTGTAGGAGAAACAAGAGGGGAGATAGATGACTTATGGCTCTGTGCACGTCTCAGTGTGATTCCTTAACACTGATGGAGGATTCACAAGCTAGCTGGCTAATAGATCAGCTGAGGTAGCGAACATGAAACATATCCAAACATCAGTCTCAGTGATAGCAAAGTTTCCACACACACACATGAAGGCAGGACCTTAGGTACAGTGAGTTCCCATATTAGACAATGCGTATTTGTTATTAAATGCACTGAACTAAAAAGTACAATCTATAAGAATTCAACTGCTTCTGAGATTTCCTGAAAATGCTACATTAAAATTTTACAGTTCTGAAGCTGGAGAGATGGCTCAGTGGTTAAGAGCACTGGCTGCTCTTCCTGAGGTCCTGAGTTCAATTCTCAGCAACCACATTGTGGCTCACAACCATCTGTAATGGGATCTGATGCCCTCTTCTGGTGTGTCTGAAGACAGCGACAGTGCACTCACATAAATAAAATAAATAAATAAATCTTTTTGTAAAAATGTATAATTCTGGTGATAAAAGCTTTAAGAGGTGACATACATTTTGAAAATATAAGAAATAACTATTTTCCTTTCCTACCTCTATTTTAGTTATTTAAGGAACAGCAGGTATATATGCATGTGCGCATATATATAACAAGCTACATACAATAAATGATTTTGTAGATGTGTTTGAATTTTAAAATTACTTTTTGTATTGCAATTCTTTCTCTTTTCACTGTGATCATATATTGTGGAATGTGGTTTTTTACCTTGGTTCTTGTCCCACAGAATTAAAGTCAGATTAGCATGAAAAAAATTTCAATAAAATAAAGAGAAAATATTAGTTCTTAATTTTTATTGGGGAAAATTCCTTTCATAGCTTGGAAAATACAAGAGAAACTAATTTTTAAATCCAAACACTTTGGCATTCATCTTTACTGAGTAGCAGTTGGGAAGTCTACTCAGCTTATATATAATATAAAGTTATTTCCCTCTATCCCTCTCTCTCTCTCTTTCCCTCTTCTTCATGTGTGTGTGCAAAAACATCGTAATCACACAAAATAATTGGCTTGTATTGGTCAGCTTTCCATCACTACAATGAAATATTTAAAATAATAGACATATAAATAGAAAAGAGTTATCTGGACTTGTGATTTTATTACTTCCAGTCCCGATCAAGTAGCCCAGTAAATACCACTGGAGCCATGTATGAAGGAATACATTGTGGTAAGGTCCTGTGGCTGAACAAAGTACACATTAGTCATGAGTTGATGCATGGACAGACATTGGTAAAGGTCCAACTTTAAAGGCCATATGCCCAGTCGAATAAGGATCTCTGACAAACTTCCTATCACTGCTTAGAGGCCTGGAGCACCCAGGGAAACGCAACAGTTCCGTTCTGAGGATCACATCTTTAACATATGGGTCTTTAAGGAGCATTTAACCTCAAAACTGTAACAGGACCTGAATAAGTTGTCTTTTTATTTTTGTCAATATAAAATGTTATATTTAGATTCTATCAAAATATTGAATATTCAATCAATATATCTGAAGAAGACCAGATATATTAAAGATTATTCTGAAAAAAAAAACTTGAAATGTTAAATAACTAAGAATGACTTAATCCACTAAAAGGCACCAGACTCGCCGTCAGAAATAATAGTGACGTCAAAATATTAATTCATATTATACAACTTAGTAGAACCAGAGATAAAAAGAAATGTTTACAACATCCTACCTTCCACGGTAGAAAAAATAGTTATAAGTAGAATAAAATTATAGTTGTAGAAATATTAAGTAAGTAATGTTCAAAATACTATTTTCAATTATCACTTAGCTTCGAAATGTATACCATTATCTAATGCAAAACAGATGGTTTATAGGATTCATTATATGTGCATGTCCCGTGCCTTCGTTTTGTAAGCAGAACCAGATATTACGGCCACTAACTAGATACTACGGACCACACTTGAAGTTCCATCACTTAATAGGCTGAGACATAGAATCTATAAGTTCGAAACTTGCTTGTACTATAGAAGACATTGTAGCTCTAAGAACAACAACAAAAATCAATGATCAAAACCTCACTTCAGTCAGACTTTTTAAAAACACAACTCACCAGTGGCCAACAGTTACTGTTAAGAAAATGACACAGATCTTTCTGACTTCTTATTTGTTCTCTTAAAATAGCAGTGCATATAGAGCAAAATGTATTAAAATGATTCTCCTTAATTGGTGTTCCATGGGTTATTAATAAGCGCTATACATCTAAAACTCAGTTAACAAGTGATTCTGAAGAAAGCCAGCTAAAAAAATTGTTTTACCCTTGAGACTTTTTTTATAATGCACTTTTCTTTATTTTGCAAGATTTTTTCTTTCTTTTTTTATTAGATATTTTATTTACATTTCAGATGTTGTCCCCTTACCTCATTTTCCCTCCTGCCCAGGAACCTCCTATTCTATCCCCCTTCCTCCTGCTTCTATGAGGATGTGCTCCCACCCACCCCCCACTCCCACCTCCCCACCCTCAAATTCCCCCACAATGGGTGTCCAGCCTTCATGGGACCAAGGATCTCCTCTCCCACCTATGCCCAACAAGGCCATCCTCCCATACATATACAGCTGGAGCCATGGGTCCCTCCCTATGTGCTCCCAGGCTGATGGTTTAGACCCTGGGAGCTCTGGTTGGTTGGTATTGTTGCTCTCCCCATGGGGCCACAAACCCTTTCAGCTCCTTCAGTCTTCTCTCTAACTCCACCATTGGGAACCCCATGATCAGTTCAATTGTTAGCTGTGAGAATCCACCTCTGAATATGTCAGGCTCTGGCAGACCTCTAAGGAGACAACTATATCAGGTTCCTGTCAGCATGCACTTCCTGACATCCACATCAGCGGCTACCTTTGGTGACTGCACATGGGATGGATACCCAGGTGGAACGGTCTCCAGACTGCCCCTCCTTCAGTTTCTGTCCCACACTTTGTCTCCATATTTGCGCCCTTGAGTATTTTGTTACTTCTTCTAAGAAGGACTGAAGCACCCACACTATGGTCTTCCTTCTTCATGAGTTTCATGTGGTCTGTGAGTTGCATCTTGGGTATTGCCAGCTTCTGGGCTAATATCCAATTACCAGTGAGTGAATACCTTGTGTGTTCTTTTGTGATTGGGTCTCATTCAGGATGTTATTTTCTAGTTCCATCCATTTAGCTAAGAATTTCTCAAATTCATTGTTTTTAGTAGCAGAGTAATACTCCATTGTGTAAATGTACCACATTTTTTGTATCCATTCCTCTGTTGAAGGACATCTGGGTTCTTTCCAGCTTCTGGCTATTATAAATAAGGCTGCTATGAACATAGTAGAGCATATGTCCTTGTTGTAAGTTGGAGCATCTTCTGGGCATATGCCCAGGAGTGGTATAGCTGGGTCCTCAGGTAATGCTATGTCCAATTTTCTGAGGAACCGCCAGACTTATTTCCAGAGTAGTTGCACCAGCTTGCAATCCCACCAGCAATGGAGGGGTGTTCCTTGAGACCTTTTTAACAATGGAGGAGTGTTCCTTGAGACCTTTTTAACCATGTGACTTTCTGTTTCACATCATGAGCCTCCTACAGGTTGTCAAACAAAGGTATTTGACCTTAGTTTTTTATCTTCATTGAGTATTGTGAGAGACTAATAGAATGTTCTTTGGGAAACTATTACAATTAGAACATCAAGAAAAACATAAACAATGGAGAACTATAAAGAGCTATCAAGATAAAGAATGACTAAACACAGAACCTTAAGTATTTACCAAAGGACATAGAAGTTCCCCACAAGAAAGCTCTGACCTTGTGAATGAAAGCTACCAACAGATGAAGAGTATATGGTTTATAACATGTCAGTTGTTCAACAGAGATATCTAACTAAAAGATTTCTGTGTTATATTAAAGGCCAGAGAACATGTTTAAGGCCCTTCTATAGTTCATACTTGGTGGTTCATTTGCATCAGTCCATTATCAGTGACATTTTCAGACATTTAATATTTTGATCTATCATCTTGTTCTCATGAAGTTCTCAAATAACTTTAAAAAGGATGTTTACTGGTTGTCTGCCAGATTCTGACATAAGTAGAACCATCTTTATTCAAAATACATATAACTAATTATATATTATTCCACCCCTTACCTAGCAAGCCAGTCCTTCTCTCATTTACAGAACTCTATGCTACTTAAATAAGTTTATATAAAATTGTGTGTTGGTATAATAAAATGCAAATTTTCTTGACTGAAAGGCAAATTGACGAAATGAGACAAACAACCAAGAAAGAACATAGAGAGAGAGATGGCGCCATTTCGTACACTCGGTCAATAGTAGAATATTCTGTAAAATATAGGAGGAATTCTTAATATTTAATTATTCATTTCTTTTTATTTATATACTTATTTTGAAATTTTTATTCATATGTATATGTGTGTTTGTATGCACATACATATCAGGTGCCAAAGGAGATCAATCAGAAGAGAGATTCAGTTACAGTTAAAGGTAGCACCTGACATGGGTGCTAGGAGCCAAATTATGGTCCTCTACAAGACTGAGAGCTCTCAACTGCTGAACCATTTCACCAGCTCCTTATTCTTACTTCGCAATGTTCTTTACCTGGCTCAGAATCTCCCTTCACCCTGCCCCCCCCAAAAAACGTTGTAAATTACATAAGCTATCAATGGCTTTTTAACTAAAATTCAGTCCTTGTTAGGATAAATAGTCAATATAAAGTTGATACCTATTTGCGTATTCCTTGATGATCTGATATATGCTAATCTTAATTGTTTCATTTTCAAATCGCTGGTTGCTCTTGTCCTTATAAATCCGGAATTCAGCTGCTGTCACTGCTTCTCCATGTGGAATCTGGGTCAGATCAAACCGAAATTCTTTGTAATGCCTTCTTTGATGAGAAAAGTCTTTGTCTCTTTCAACTGAAAAAAAAAAATGAGGAATGAAGAAAAATGTTAGCTCCTTATAAAATATGGCAATCAATGATAAATTCTCCACCTTTAAAAATGATAACAAGCAGGATAGTATAAAACTGTGAAAACACTAAAACCACAGACTCATACGTGTTTCCAGTTAAAGGAAATTCCACAAACCAATAGCCTTTTGGTTCAAATGCAGTATAACTGTCTGGTTTTATACAAATTCCTGAATCCTAAATGGAAAGAGTATCCAAAGATGTTTTTTTTTAAGTGAAGGTTGTAAAGTGATTGCCAATAGTCATCAAGTACCAGAACATGGGTTTCATGCAGGAATCAAAATGATGTTACAGAAGCCTGCAGAGTTTCGAGTGAAGTCAGAGGAAAGAGGGAGGCACAGAGCAAGGGGGTGGGGGGGAGAACTAAGAGTCTGTCACACAGGACATTATGTGGCATTTTAGAAGGCGAATAAATGAAGCAAGTTCTTTTTCTGATTTAAAACAAATTTATTTATAGCTGATCCATAAAAACAGAATTTATATTCATGTGTTGCTTCAACTGTGTGATCCTGAGGTAAATGCTGCCTAATGTTTTAATTAGGCTAAATGCATGTGCTCTCCTGGAGATCACTCCTTTACAGCAAAACACTTAAGATCCTTCTTCCAGCTTCATGAAGCATATAGTGAACAAGACTCACTCTTTCTTCTGTGGGACTATGAACCAGAACAGCCTTCTCCACCTGGCTGCAATGTATACCACAAGAAAGATCACTTCTGAAGTGACTTCCCCCATGAGAGCTGTTTGTTTGTTTGTTTGTTTGTTTGTTTGTTGTAAGAATGGAATATCTTTCCTCTATTCTAAGGCTCTTTCTTGGGTGATTGCTCTCTCTCGTGACATGTAACATCCCCAGACCTCTGTCCTCAGAGTGAAGTGAGAACCCAGTTCTCTCCTTTTAACTACCTTTCTACCACATGAAAAACAAAAAAAGATAGAGCTCTCCTGAGCATAGTAAGAAATGCTGAAGGATTTAGAACAATACATTTCAAATACATTGTAACATGATTTGACTTAGTGTACTGTCTGACAGTTCCTAGTGGCTACCACAGCGATCTTAATGAGATAATCACATAGAAAATTCATTTAGGGACATCAACTGTTATTTAAAATCTTAATTACTTAGGAATAATATGAGATAGTGTTATGAAAAAAACTGCTGTAATACACAATATCTAAGGCATTTTAAAAATTACCATCAATAGTAATTTTAACTTTTTACAATTTGTTTCATTCCTAAAATTTTATTACAAAAAGGTTAAAAAACATACACACACACGCATGCATACATACACATACATACATACATACATACATACATACATACATATATTCATACATGCATACATTCAAGTGCTAGACTTATAAATTTAAAAAATTGTGTTAGGGTACAAAAACCTCTTTGGATTAGTTGACATGATTCCGATACTATTTTAAGCATTCAGAACTTGGGGATCAAAGGTAGAGAAAGGTTTACAGTTGGTGGAAGGAGATCGTGACTATCCAGTTATGACACTGAGGAACTGAAGCATCGAAATGTTTGTGCTCCAAAGCTAGATGAGAGCCACCTCTGAAACGAGTCGTGACTAAAACACATAGCACTCCTTGTCTTCGTTATCCAAGAGAATCTTGTGGGGTTTTTCCACCAAAGTAGGTGATTTAGGAATTGAGGGGGCTCTGCCTACCTGCAGCTCGGGCACTTGATTAAACTCCAAAAATAAGACGATGAGACTTAGAACCATTCCTGTGTCCTGCAGCTTGCCGGAGTGATGACTTTTGGCTATATAACTCACACTAGCGCTATAGTTATTAACATTTTAGTGAAGTGTGTTCTCTTAAAATATCATTATCTTATTCCTAACAAAGACCTATGTTCAGAGGAAGTAGGAGCACTTCTCTAAATGAGGCTATTTTAGAAGGTTGTTTAGATTCATACGTCCTACCAGCGATCGTATCGATAGGGCGTTTTCCCACCTTCCTTCCATCCACCCACTCCTGCCTGAGAACATGGCAGGTGTAATGGCAAAAAACGCCAGCTAACTGGGTGGCTAATCACTGAAAGTACATTTCTGAATGTTAAATTTGGCACAATTTTTGTTTTGAGAGAACTAAATTAAGCTAGCTGTATTATTATTTCCTTGTATATAGTTTAAATCAATGGATGGTGATACTGTACCTTGACAATAGTTAAGTAGCGTTTATCTGGCATAAACTAATAACAATCTGCTGTTCCTCGTTTTGAACATGGAGGAAACAAAGAGTGCCATGAAACTCGCTTCCTCCGTGGTTGCTAAATGCCAGGACCAACCTTCATCGTATACACTATTATTCTTTCCTGTTTTATTAGTAAGGGAATAAAATCTTAAATTATCAACTCTAAAGAATTTTGTAAAGGGAAGGTTTGATTCAGCCTCATGTGCTAACTAAACTGGAAGTCAACTGATATAAAATGCTTAAAGTTGCTACCTGTCCAAGTTCATCTAAATATTTATTGCTTTGCTATAGAAAGTCTATGTATTTATCTAAGTAACCCCCTCCCAGACTCTATGTAAGTAGTTCTATATATGATGATAAGCAACCATGAGACATTCACAAACATGTTTGCTCCATTCTACAAAGAGGCAATATCTAGTATTCTAAATTATAACAGTCATTAATCAAATTTTATTGAGACTTAGGTCAAAGCTCATACCATAGCCCTAGATATGAGAGCTGATATGTGACCATCATACAACCCATTCTTAAGTATGCATTTCCAAACTGCAGATAACTTGTACTCATGCTAAATAAGCCATCTACTGTTCTAGAGTCTAGTCTGATCAGCCCTCTAGAAGACAAACTTTCAGAGGTTACTAAAATTTGTGTTAAGTATACCACACAGAATCAAGTTGCACTGTAAATGTTTCTATATTCTCAGATCAGAACAGCAATAGAAATCCCAGAGGACGTTGAGGCTAGTGATGGAAGAAGTCCTATTTATATGGACTTCAACACCAAATGATGTCCCCCCCACACATGATAATTTAGGTTCCTGCAAAGAGTAATTCTAGAAAGGTGGTAAATATTAATACCTTTAAATTGAAAATAAGAAATTGGCTAATGACAACAAGGTAGTAACAAGTGTCTGCCTTCCAAACATCATTCTGTATCTTTCAGAAATCCAAGCAAAGACATCCAGCACTACACGTGTGTTGGTTATACATTTTGTTGGATACTTTTATTTTGAATTGTAACAACTTTCAATTTTAAAATAATATATAACTCTCCAGCTGGATTGCTCCATACTTCTAATATCTTCATGGGATCCCTTTGAAAAATCAAAATCCCTAAAGTAGTTTTTCTTAAACAGAAGTATACATACAATTAATATTCTCAAATGTAAGCTTCTTAAAGGCAAAGTCTTACCTTTTCATCTTGTGAAATTTTGGTAAATATTAAGCGTTTTAATGGATCACAATGCATCGTATGTTAAATGGCTTGGAAAACTTGGGAAAAAAAAGTAGGCAAGAGCAGAAATTAGAAAGTCTTATTCTGCTGTTAGCTTTTATATTCGTATTATACTAAATGTTTTCTTTCGTCTGCTCCTTCCTGTGCTTGTTGAATCAACTAAATGCAAAGTATTGCCTCAACCTTTCATCCTATCATTTTTAATAAAATCAGTTTTACTGGAACAAAAAGATCAAATCATTATAAAATCCATAATCCTATTTTGCTGAGGAAAGGGAGTTTTTTCATCTATACAATCCCCGCCAAAGCTCAGGAAATATTAAAGAAGGTGTGGAAAGACTGTAAGATCACAACAAAGACAGAAGGGGAGGGGAAAAGGAAGGGGAGGGCTGGGACACACATGACGTCTGACATGTGTGTCTGTTGGTGCTGAGGGTTAGCAGAAGCAGAGGCAACTGACTAAGGAAGAACGCACTTCCAAGGAGACATCAATCAGGAGCTTGGAGAAAGTTTGGAATCTCAAAGGCCCAGTTCATAAAATATTAGAACTTTTATAGGTCATTTGCATAGATGTCTTAGCATATTCTATCTCTTACATATTGGCCCTTGGTTAGGGTTCCAGCAGTCTTTGCCAATAAGTATCTGCCATAGGCCAGTTTTGAACACTATGCCTTTCTGGACCTTATTCTCTGCCCCACTCTTCTGTCTCAATTCTAGCTTCCAGGACTTCACTGCATTGATAGTAACCACATTAAGGAACACAGACATTTTTCCTAGCTCCTCCAGGACACCAATGAATTGCAAGAATTAAATCACTGTGTGCTTTGTCTTCTTCGAGTCACTACAGACTAAAACTATGAATGCTGTGAAAATGTTTCACTCTTAAACACACAAAACTGGGCACTTGGACACCCTGTTCAGGACACCCTACCACTCCCTGAGGATTTATACAGAAAATGTAGGTTGATAACAAGAGAAATATTTCCTTCACTGGAGAGATACCTACAATCCTGTAAACAAACTCTAACCTATAAACTCCTTGCTCCTATAAACAACCTCAGAACCCTGATGAAACTCACTTGGTCATTATGTGGATGGGAGAAAGAAAAAAAGACGAGAAAAGAACTGGAGAGATGGCTATGTGGTTTACAGTGTTTGGGGGTTTGTGGAGTTTGTTTCATACAACCACGTTGGGTAGCTCACAATTGTCTTTAACTTCAGCTACAGGACATCAAGCAACCTCTTCTGGCCTCAGAAAACACTACTTCCATGCACAAACTCTCACACAGACACAGACACACACACATATATATATATGTATTGTAAGTATAGGTATATGTGTGATATATATGTGTTTTATACATATAAGTATAAAAAATAAAATAAAGCTTTTATTGAAAGGCATAGAGTATAAAGACATGAATGAATGTCAGGAGGAAGATGAAGATCAGTCAGAGTTGAAGAAGCACTCAGAATGGAATTGGGGTAAATGTGACTGATCATATATGTCATGTACATGTACTAAAATGCCATACTGAACCCCATTATTATGTTTAATTAGTATATGACAATAAAAGCATAAAAACTCTTAATTAATGACAATATGCATAAAACATATTCATCAATGGATTTAACTCACTGAAGCCAAACTCAGATTTGTCAAAGTAAATTCAAGAACTCATAATACATCACCATGCTCTAGTGGAGACCATTTCCTTCCCCAAACTTAGACATATTATTTATTTTGTATGAAGCAAAGTTGGAACTACTAGGAAAAAATATAACTACATCTGAAGCCCATTGAATCATTGTATTGAAATATAACTCCATTTAAAGCCCATTGTACCAGTCAGCTCCCCTATGATCACTTTATTGGAAAAGAGCACTGAACCCTTATAAATGATTGTATCTGATGATATATGTCAAAATTCAGCAGAGAGCATTGTCTAACAATCACATATTGGCTCTACTTAGTGACATATTCTTCTCCTGTTACCTTACCATTTGTGTCATAGGCATGTTTTAAATTGAAAAAAGTGCCCTGGTATGGTGTATGATGGAGTACCCTGTGTGCTCCAATGGACAAGGCTATGTAGGCAATTGTACATGGTAGCATGAGGAATTACCAATAAATCTATCAACATAGAATTGTTTATTTGAACTCAGGATTGTCAATGGATCTTTTAAAAAATCTAATGATTTGATTTAATGAGCACACACACACAAATCCATCAAAAACATGATAAAACATAACCTGTCAAGTCAGAATGATCATGTAAGTCAGAATCATTCAGCTTCTAGCTTTTATATATGCTCCAAACATTTTTATGTACATAGAATTCCAGACCTCAAATCTTGGTGGTAATGCAACAGAAAGCTTACCTACATTAGTACACCAACATACATAATTTCTTACTATATCTGGCTTTAAAGCCAAACATTTAAATGTGATGATATAAAAGTGTATAGAGGTAAAATACAAATCAATAGATTCATACTTCATGATAAAATGAGCTTACAAGACTGCTTTAAATTATTTTTACATTTATTTATTGTTTTATATGTATATGAACGTTTTATGTGCATGTGTTCATATGTATCATGTATATGCCTGGTGCCAGCAGAGGATAAAAGAAGGGACTGGATCTCCTGGAATTAAAGTTATGGGTGATTGTGAGCCATCATGTGTGTAAGAACCAAACCCAGTCTCGTAAAAGCAATTAGTTTTCTTAATTACTGAGCCATCTCTACAAATCTCACTGCTGCCACCACACTTTTGAGACAGGGCTCACTGTGTAGACCAGGTTGACCTCAGCTCAGGGCTCTGCTTGGCCTCTGCCTCTTAAGTGCTAGGATTAAGCTTCAGACCATACTGTAGCTTAAAACTGTAAATAGTCAGAATTCTGAAATAAATGCAAAGCTGCTTCTCCTCAAGATACACTTGCCAAAGACATTCATTGTTGAGATAGATGTATTCTCAAAACGGATACCTTGCCTAATGATTTCAACACTGATGAAACTGGAAAAAGAATGTTCCATGGTCTACTTATTCTTATGTCTGTAATAACTGATGACTGAAGTTGATTGATGGACAAGAGATAACAGTTTATTAATAATTTATCTGCAGTTTTGGAAAAATACATCCTTGGACAGTCTGTGTTACTCTCATACTCATGAGCTACACCTGAGAAGACAGAAAAATCGTGGATAGCTGCAAGGCCCAGAAAACACTCTCCAAGAGGGTGGCCAGATGTTAAAAGTATGGAGGAGAAAGTATAAACCTGCTATATGAACGCTAACCTGCATGACTTTTCAGAATCCCTTCCTTGGTCCACTGAGAAGTATAAACTGGGCCCTGTAAAGACCTGTGTGTTAGTAAATGAATGCATCACTTATACGAATGGACAATCATTCCGGAGGTGAGACAAACTTCAGATTACAGAGCCCTTGAAGCTTCTTAGCACCACTGTGGTGTGTGACTCCAAGTATTAGTTGTCTCCTTAAATGTTGCAAAGCATGCTCTCAGTTGGTATTCATATTTCCTAATGTTTATATTCCTAAATGCTCATGACTACATGTACCTTTGGGCTTTTACACATACACCCATAAATGCTTAAACCATAAGCTTTGGCTCATTCCCTGACTAGCTTGTAACTTATATAACCAATCCAACTTCCTTTGAGTCCAGGGCAGATCTCCCACCTCTGACTATCTCCCAGAATTCCAATCTCTCTACAGGAACTCCCACCTTCTACTTCCTGCCTTTTGCTACTAGGCCATTAGCTTTTTATGGATTCTACAGAATGCACAAGAAATAATCAAATTTATTAAATTTAGATGAATGTAATTTTGTAAAGTCACATTTAATTAATGGTCCAATATTTATGTAATATTTTGTTTTAAAACTGTTAACAATTTAGAAGCACGAGTGGTTAATCTTAAGGAAGAAAAGGGTTGGCAGTAGCTGTGCTCCACAGTAATTTAGAATACTTTAATGGTAGGCTATAGACATCCATTATTGTCTCTTTGTGTCTATGCTAGTAGACACAAAGCAATAATATTTACTAGGCACTCTCTCTCAACACTTCATGGCTACAAGGAGGCCTACAGAGTGTTGCCCAGAAATATCAGTGCACTGAAACTTACTAACTTCCTAAAGGATACTCATTTTGTGATTTTTAAATATAGTCTACTGTATGGAAAATATTTTCTTCTTATATTGTGAACATTTTATAAAGATAATTATTAATTAGAGATTAAAGAAAAACATTCATATTTATGGATTAAATACTCATATCAATACTAACTAATATTAAAATTAATGTTGAATAATAAAAAAATTGACTTTATTAGCAAATTTTATATAATAAAAATGATTTCATGATAATAAATGACTATATTTCTATATTTACCCTAAGTAAGGGACTGTGGTATCAATATGTAAAAAATATTTGAGAACAGCACAAAGGCACAGCTTTCTTATAGGCACCTTTTAGTAAATGTTTACAGAGTTTAGTTCTCACAGCCTCTCTGATGGAAAAACTGGATCCTTTCATAAATTGCCCAGCTCTTGAGATCACCAATATGATTCCATTGAATTTCACAGAATGACTTTAAGAAGTTTTAAAATACAACATTCCATTTTTTGGATATTTTATTTGTTTACGATACAGATGTCATCACCTTTCTCCATTTCCCCTCCCTAGAAACCCCTATTCCATCCCCCTCTTCCTTTATGCTTTTATTCCATTTTAATTACATGCATGTATTAAGGTCAATTCTAGGTTGAGGGTCTAGCAATACAATAGATGCAAATAGTCAAGGAACAAGCAAGACAACAAGCACAAATAATCAAAGAAAAAACAGGGCACTAAACCCAATTATGTGAACACTCCCATGATCACTATCTCTAAAGGCTTATCAGGATGACCAAAGTATCTGAGCCTACTTCCCTGTCCTAGCCCAAAGTCATTTTTATGTCTGAAGCTTGCTTCCTTGTTCTAGCCTAAAATTTAGATTCCTGCTTGAAATTACTTCTTTGCTACTTCTTTGTTACAACATTCCATTTTTAACCAACCAAAAAGGATATGGCTTATAGTAAAGTCTTGCAGAACAAAAAAAAAATGTTGCTTTACATCTCAAAAATGGTAGGATAGGGGTTTATCCATAGTGAATGTTTGTGATTGTCTGACAAACACAGATAAAAGGTTTAGTGAGTTTTCCCCTAAAACCATTCTGTGGTTTCTCTAATCTGATATTGTAAAGACAGAATGGAAACATCATATGGGTGAGTGATAGAGAAGTGTCTGACTTAGTATTCATGCTTGGTTGCAAGGGTCATGAGTCACAAGACCTAGTAGCGACTTGCTACTGTGAAAAGTTAGACATACAATTCCATTCTCCCAGACAGTTCTTTCTTAATCCTGAACTTCACTCTTGCTTCTTTTGGTTACAATTCAGAGATGAGGTGCTTTGCACACTTTATGTCTATAGTAGACTTTCCACACCACACTTTTACTATATACAGTACTTATTTAGGGAAAAAATAGAAACATTCTAACATTCTACTCACACCTCGTGGAAAGAATCCTTGAAAAAATAAATAGATCACAGTGCTATTAAATGTGTTCAAAATCTCTCTATAGGGGATAAAGGAAGTAAGTATAAGACAGAGTTTCTATAGCTAAAGGGTACAATTTTTTTTTTTTAGATAAGCAAACAAACAGATGTCATTCTCAAATTTGTTGCTTCAACAGTTAAATCTGTCTGATAACACTCATGGAGTTTACTCAAGCTCAACTTACAATTTAGGCTGATATTTCTTTAAAATATACTCTGTGTTTTCAGTGAAGTCGGGCACAGTGACTATTCTCACTGACATCTAAAGTTCATGGTGTAACATCCCTCTCATGGGAAAGATATTCTAAAGAGATTTACATGTACCCTACTTTTGGATAGTGTATAAGTAAACCAAAGGATCCCAAAGAATTAAAATTTCCCTCAGTATACCATTGCTGGGGGAGACAAGAAATGGATCCCTGGTGTAAGTCAGAAAAGGAACTAGCCAGCCTTAGAGGAAAAGATTTTATACAGTTATGACACTTACATATTTGTCTTATATCTCATCTTTTCTATAAAATTGTTAAACTTCTGCAACAGTGGTTCTCAACCCATGGGTCACAACCCCTTTGGGGGGGGCCACATATTAGATAGCCTGCATATCAGATATTTATACTACAACTCATAACAGTAGCAAAATTAGTTACAAAGTAGCAACAAAGTAATTTTATTGTTGGGGATCAGCACAACATGAGAAACTGTATTAAAAGGGTTGCAGTGTTTGGAAGGTTAATTACCACTGGTCTACAGAAAAGACAGAAAAACTACATTTCCCTCTTCTAGGCTTGGCCAAACTTAAAATAAATCCAGTTTTCTCATCCATTTATTTCCAATTTTCTTTCAGGAAGCTATAGGCTTATCAATCTGGGTATTTTATTGAACCTAAGTGGCAATAAAGACCAAATGACTTGTTTTTATGCTTTCTAAAATAAGGAATAAAACTGTGGGAGTGAGGGCTGGGGAGACGTCTCAGCAGACAAGATGACTCACGACCATCTGTAATAACTCCAGGTCCTGGGGCTCTGACACTGCCTCAGGCTTCTCTGGGCACCAGCCGCATATGTGGTTGCTCATACATGCAAGAAAAAAATACTTACACATATAAAATTAAATTAAACAATCCCTAAGATATATACACTGTAAGAACATATTAGGAATGAATGCCCTCAAATATAGGAGTACCCACTTATTACTTCTGTTTAGGCAAACATCACTAGTGGATGCAGGTGGTAGTACATACCTGCCCTAACTCCTACCCCAGAGATTGTAAGGCTGCACAGCACTTCTGACAGCCCCACTTGTGTACCTTCAGCTCCTACTTCAATCCCTGACTCACAGTGACTGTTCTATGCGCATGTGTGGTCTGGAGTTGGGATGTCTTTTCATGTAACAGTGGTGAATTCAGACAGAGCTTTTCAATCACCTTTGCTTAAGCCAACTAGTTCATGCCTCAGAAAATAGCATTATTCCAAACATATTCATCCCCTTCCCCTTTCTTTTTTGGGAAATTGTCAAATAAACAATGATAGCTTAGACACAATCCTTATGCCATATATATACATATATATGTGTATTTGTATATATATATATGTATATATATATATTCATCTTAACATTATGTTGTTACTTAATAATATATTCTAACCTGGTAGAATTATTATGATTCCTTATGGCTTTATTACACTTGGATAGAAAGAAAAGCTAATTGAAAGAATGTATTTCTTTTATGTTAGAATAATTAATAAAATTTGAAATAATTTACAGAATAGTTTATAGATAATAAGATATTTTGAAAATAATCTATGCCTTATGATCCCGTTAACTATCCTTTATTATACATAAAACACCTAAGTTAATTTTTTCATGGTATATGCATGATATATTCAAATTTTTCATAATTATACCTTTTAAACTTCCTTTTAAATTATCGAAAAGTTTGTTTATTAAAAATGTGGGTTTTTTTTCCAAACAGCTCTAAATGGGATGTCTCTATCAAATTCTTCCCCTTAGAGCTCAGGAAACCACACAAAGAGGAGGCAGAAGAGTATGGGAACAAGAAGGAACAGAGGAAACCAGAACAAGGCCCTCAGCCTCAACAGGGCAAAGCTCACACAAACTCAGAGGCTGAAACAAGAATCACAGAGACTACAGGGGTCTTCACCAGATCCTCTGCATACGTATTACAGCTTTCTGCCTAACGCTTTTATGGAACGCCTGAGTGTATGGACAACTGAGTGTATGGGTCTCTGATTCATATGCCTGCTCTTGGGGCTCTTTTCCTTCTGTGCGTCACCTTGTCCAGCCTCGATGTGATGATTTTTGTTTTATCTTATTATATTTTATTTTGTCATATTTGGTTGCCTTCTCTTAAAGGCCTGCCTGTTCTTTTCCAATAAAAGACAGAAGGGGAGGGGAGAGAAGGTGGGCAGAGAACAGGGGGACTATGATTGGTATATAGTATATAAGAAAATATCTATTTTCAATAAAAAGGGGGGAAATAAAAGTAAAATGCCAAAAAGTACAGTTTTATGACTTATTTGTTTAACTATTTCCACTTGTATTGAGAGTGAGCATTTATTGTTTCTGTCCTTATATTTAAAAATGGGAGCTGGGGTACGTAATATATGATATGGGTGACAGCTCTTCATAGCACACTTGTTAAAAATTATGAGTGAGATGAATCAGTGCATCAGTATTAAAAAATATTTCTCTAATTTGAGACCAACTTCATAACAGTTTAATAAAAATACACCAGGTATCAGGATCAGAAAAAAAAACATGTGATTGCCTTACATCTTTTTTTATCAGTTTATTTTTAATTGGATATTTTCTTTATTTACATTTCAAATGTTCTTATCAAATGATACTACACCATGAAGAGGGCCAAGGGATCCTCACTGGCTGATGTGGTTACACGTTCCCAGGCACTTCTATGCTGGGATTTAAGGTTAACCAAAAAATACAAAGTTCCTCTGTGCCTGCTCTTCCTATATATTCAAACTTAATAACTTCTTGAATCTCTGATCCAACTTCATATTAATTATCAGAAAATACATTTTCTGACACTGTTGTTGTTGGAGTTATATGTATTCCTTATGTTATTTAATATTAATCCAACTACTGTATATATATTATTACATAGACACTTGAGTTCAGTAGCAGAATTGATGAGTATATTTCATGTGTTAAGAAAGCCTGTTGTATCCATAC
Organism: Arvicanthis niloticus; assembly: GCF_011762505.2. Lineage (NCBI taxonomy): Eukaryota > Metazoa > Chordata > Mammalia > Rodentia > Muridae > Arvicanthis > Arvicanthis niloticus. The sequence continues at coordinate 9,088,808 of NC_047664.1, read as the reverse complement.
CACAAATAAGGAAATGAGAGAAGGAGATGAAGGAAGGGGAAGAAAGGAGAGACAGAGGGAGGGAGGGAGGGGAGGGAGTGTAGAGGAGAGAAGAAAAAGGCTGGAGAGACAGGAGAGGAGACAAAGGGTGGAAAAGAGGGCAGGAGGGAGGGAGAGAGGACAAAATTGATCTCTTGGAAGTAAAGAAGAATATAATGACTATCAAGTGCAGTTAGAAACACAGAAATTTTTTCAGTAAAAGAAATAAAATAGAGTGGATCTAAATGGGAAAAAGAGGGGAAAACTGAGAGGAATAGAGGGGGTAGAAAGGTATTGAGATTGCATTGTATGAGAAAAAAATCTCTGTTTCATAAAAGGGAAAAGAAATAGTCACAAAAGAAGAAAATGGGAAAGGGTGATTAAATGACAGGGGAAATGGGGTTCCAAATTCACCCAGATAGTAATGTCTCTGCAGTGAATAATGAGGAAGAAGAAAAATAATTCAAATTATTGATTTGAAATAATGAATTTCATACGTAAATATGTCTGTTGCATGCTTATCCTACAGGACACACAGTTTGAAAATTTAGGATCCTGGAGGCAAAGAAAAGATTCCACAAGCTTCTAGAAAGCAAAATGAAAAACAAACATATTGGCAAGAATAAAAAAATCAAAATGCTTTTATACTAAAATTGGATATTCAACCATATTGCCAAATATTACATAAAATAAAAGTGCATCCTTACATGGATATATTAAAAATCATAAAACTTTTTTCAATAATTTCCTGGCAAATTAGCTTCACCGAAACCAGAGAGTAAACCAGCGGTAGATGCTGTAACATTTTCTCTCGTTGGAAACCCAGGCTCAATCATGGGATCTCAATAAAGCATATTTATCGAGATAACCAACAATGTTCAGAGAATTATAAAAATATTAAAAACAGTTATAAAAAATCATGAGTGACATTCATGAGATATTATGCAAAACACTTATAATGTCGTCTTACACAATATATTTAATGGGTGAAAGAAATTTCATGTTCAGAAATATTTTTCACAATTAATTTTATGGAAGCCAAGACTGTCTCAAACTTTCATCAAATTCAGAACAAAGAAAAAGTAAAGCCTAAAAGTTCCTTATAAACTTAAAGACAATTGGATGTTGTGGATACAACAAATGGCCAGGGTGAGTGAGTGGACAGGATCTCTTTGACTTCCAGCGTGCCTGTGAAAGCTTAGTGGTATAAAGCTAGCACATCTTCCACTCTGCACATCAATGTGAGAATAACTCAAATGGCAAATAACTAAATAATTTAATTCATGTTCACTGACCACCTATTGTGTATAGAGTGTTCACACTGAAGCCGGGAGAGAACAGCATGTATTGTCAAGAATTCAATCTATAGACACTATTTTTGGTCTACATACTAAACCACATTGTTTAGGGCTCATGGGAGACATGCTTCTATTTTTCCATCTCTGTGTGTGTGTCTGAGGCTTGGATTCTGTCCAGTTTCCACCAGCCCATTTTTTCCCTTCTAGAATGCCAATTATAGCTTTTATTTTGTTCAGAGGGAAAGCAACAGATAAAGGAAATTTGCAACACTTGAAAATCCCATCAATGGCAGAGGACTAAGAAAGGAATTTTCTGTCAGAAACAGTTTAGAGGAAGGAGTTACAAACACTTTTCAATGTGAGTATGAACTGGAGTGGAAGATGAACTTGAAGTTGAACAGCCCTACTTTAGAGCTTTGAAAAAACCAGGCATATAATCAATACCACCATGGGTATGGTTTCAATATGTTTTGATTCGGCATAATGAAGTATTGACTTTCTTCTTTCTTAAATATCAAATGAAATTATGACCATATAAATGTATATCTAAGCATGAGTTGCATGACTTAATTTCTCCAAATGAAGCAATGTAAATTAGCAAGTCAGTGAAGTGAAAATACATAAAGAATTAAAACATCCGAAAAATGAACAAATAATTTAATTGTAGGTAGTATCCACCAAAAGTTAAAAAAAAATACCATGCCATAAATTAAAGACTGCAAATTCATTGTTTTAATAAATACTATATTTTTTTAAAATCAACTGGCACAGTTCAGAATAATTTCAAAAGCCACAGTTACCTCATTTTTACAAATGAGAGTTTGCCCTAAGTACTAGGAGTGAACCAAACAGTATTACATGGATTTTAATGTTTATTGCTTACTTATGTGTGAGCAAATATTTTTAAGAACAAAGGTCTGTTTAAGAAGTAAAATTTAATAAAGAAAAATTTTTCTCCATCACTCTAGAGAAACTTACTTGGAAGTAAACCCTGTCGATTGTCCAGCAGCATCATGGGATTTGATAGAGTTATGTGGCAGGATCAGTAGCAAGAATGTCATCTTTGATTACCGACTTTGTAAATTGCCAGTTGACAGTTTCTAGGCTGTGAAGCACTTAACACCTGACCTTCGTCAAATACACATTAATAAAAATAAATGTAAAGTAGACTTCATTGACAAACTGCCCAGTGTATGGTGAAAACTCTCCCAGCCACTAGATAAAGTCTTGAGTTTCTTAAAGTTTTAAAATAGCATTTATGCCTTCGTAAAACACAACTAATTCAGCAAAGAAGACAGAAGCACAAAAGGGCTTGATTTTACTCAAAATCATCTGTCTTTTAATGCTATTTCATTAAATATTGTTTTAAACACTTCTGGGAGTATTTTTCAGATCTGGAGCCTCTCCAAGTCATTTATATCTTTTGAAACATCCTTTTGGTCCCATTATTACCCTAGAGAAACTTCTCTAAAATCACAGTGTCATGGGGTGCCTAAGCTACACACACGTACCACATTAAAGCAAGAAATGAACAATAAAATCCATATCTCTTCTCATTGTGGTTGTGTTTTATAATTTTACCAAATCTCAAGAAAAAAAACAAAAAGTATATAAATCAACATAAAATATATTTAAATGATATATTTTAAATAATTGATTATATTCTTGTGGTGGTTTGAATATGCTTGGCCTAGGGAGTGGCACTATTTGAAGATGTGGCCTTTTGGAGTAGGTGTTACTTAATTGAAGGAAGTGTATCACTGTGGGCATAGACTTTAAAACCCTCATCCTAGCTGCCTGGAAGCCAGTCTTCTCCTAGGGGCCTTCAGTTGAAGATGTAGAACTCTCAGCTACTCCTGCACCATGCCTGCCTGTTCATTGCCATGCTCCTGCCTTGATGATAATGGACTGGACCTCTGAACTCATAAGCCAGCCCCAATTAAACATTGTCCTTATAAGAGTTGCCTTGGTTATGGTATCTGTATACAGGAGTATAATCCTAAGACAACTCTTTACCTCAGTTAAACTGTGGTTGTGCTGGACTATTTAAGCAGAAAAAAAAAACTAAAAAGAGTAGAAAAACAACCCAACAGAAGCTTTTGTTCAGATGATTCACACACAAAAGAAAAAACAACAAACACTCCAAACTCAACCACCTACATACACATAGACACACAGGCAGGCTCCCTTGGCATAACCAAACTGCAAGTCTGCTTTGCCTTACTGTGAGGCACGTGCAGATGCTAAGAGACACCTACATTTAAATAAGACACACATAAAGTACATGCTGGCATATTTATATATGGCAAAGTATGTTGCTTTCAGGATTGTAAAAAGAACTGAGGAATATATTGCTCAAATTCATATACTGAAGCTTTTTTATTAGATATTTTCTTTATTAACATTTCAAATGTTATCCTTTTTCCTAGTTTCCTCCCCAGAAACCCCCATCCCATTGCCCTTCCCCCTGCTTCTATGAGGGTGCTCACCCACCCACTCACCCACTCCCACCTACCCACCCTTGAATTCCCCTACACTGGGGCATCCAGCCTTCACAGGACCAAGGGTCTCGTCTCCCACTGATGCCTGACAAGGCCATTCTCTGCTGTATAAAGCTTTTTAATAGAGCTTTTTCTTAATGAGGTAAAAGACTTGGAGAAGGTCAAGATCTGAAAAATACTCTCAGATGTGTTTAAAGCAATATTTAATGAAATAGCATCTAAAGGCAGATGGTTTGGGGTAAAATCAAGCATTTTAATCATAAAATTTGATGAATTTGAATAAATCACTACAATCACAATAGTAAAACACCAATGAAGACAGAATTTGACTCTGCTCAGCAGTGTTTTAGAAATGCAGTCCTGTTCATACACTCAAGCCTACTCATTCTTTCTTGATGGCTCTTACTCAATTCCATTTTGTGAATACATTAAACACATCAGAGTTGTATAAACCTATTGATAGACCTGTACTCATATCAAACCAGAAGCTCAGATGAATTAGCCTATGTAAATGTTGTTTTTATTGCCTCAGATGCTGATAAAATGAGAGCTGTACCCAAGAAGTACCAATATATGACTTGGACTAAGCCCAGAGTTTCTTTCTCTGTTCTATCAGTAGGCCTAGGCCTGGAAGCTTCTAGCCTCCATACAATCTAATCTACCCAGCTGACCGATTCAATCTGGCTTCTCTTAGCTTCTTACTGAATTGCTCTGCTTGGCATCATACTAATTTTGGCAATATGTTTTACTCTTCTGGCGCCTTCTCTCTCTCTGGTTCTTTCTGTCTTCATCTGCATCTAGCTTGTTCCCTCTGTAACCTGTCTCTGCAAAACTGTCTTGGTAAAAACTGTCATACACACACACACACACACACACACACACACACACACACACACACTAAACTACACACCTTTCTCTTCTTGATACTCTTAAGTAGCCTTTCTTTGCTGTGCTGTTCTCATGAGAGTTGTATGTATTGTAGTTGTATTTCTGATTCATTCTGTCAATTCTTTCTCTGATTCATCACTTTGCCCCTCAATTAGGCATCACGTTCAAAGATGGCTGCTTCCTTCTACAAACTAACCTTACCTTCATTTTTATGGATTAAACATGCATACTAAGGATGTGTCTGCATTCTGGCCAAGTCATATAGACCTAGAAGGTCTTTGGATGCGATCACTTTCCAGAGCAGTCATGTTGCTAGATTAAAATTCCTCTACAAATCTATGATACACAGTCTAGTTGAAACCTTTTTTGTAAGCAGAGGCTATTTGTATCTCTTGAATGATGCCTGAGTTGAATGAATTTCTACTAGACACATATTTAATTTGGAGAGAGAGTACTAAACAGTGTTCCAAAACCAGTAAAATCATGGTATAGTCCTGCTAACAATCATCAAGAGTTCCAGTCATGGAACTAACATTGATGCTGTCATTCTGGTTAGAATTTGCTATTCTAATCTATATAATTATAATTTGCACTCCCCCCACACATTGAATATTGAATACTTCCTCCTATTTTTGTCAATCATGTGGCTTTTGAAGTAACAGTTCAATTCTTATTTCTATATTGTTGGACATGCTTATAGAATTAACATACATTTTACTTTTACTTTTATTTCTTTATGTGTGCATGTATTTGAATTAATGAGTGTTTGCAGATGTGTTGTATGTGGAGGTCAAAGGTCAACATCTACTGTTTTCCTCAATTGCTCTCCACCTTTTTGATTTTGAGAATGGATCTCTTGCTGAACCTGGAGTTCAACAATTCTGCTGTGCTGTCTGGCCAGCTGGTCTCTGCCTCCCTAGTGTGGGATTGGAAGTAAATACTGCTGCTCTTGGCTTCTTTCAAAGGTGCTAGAGATGAAACTCAGTGCCCCATTCATGTGCAGCAAACATTTAACCAATGAAGCCATCTCCCCGACCTCCTACATACTTACTTACTTACTTACTTACTTGTAACTTATGATTGGATATTTTTTATTTTAATGAAATTCAATTATTTATTTTTAAAAAGGTTATTCTGCTCTGCTTCATGAAGAAAATTTTATATTTTTTTTACTAGGCGTAATAGTTTGAGCATTCCATGTAGTACTATAATCTGTCTCCAACATACACACACAGGAGAGAGTAGCCATGGAAAAGCATTTCTTTCTCTGTGTTTTGTTCAGCTGTGCTGTCATCATTTGTTGAGAAGAGCTTCTTTGACACATGCAAGTTTCTTTCCTCCTTGAACTAATACATTTCTATCAGGTTATTTTGGGACTCTGTGCTACATTATTGATACATCCATCTATTCTTTTTGTTTCTGTATTCTCTTGATCATTGTTACTTTTATTCTGAAAATAGATAAAAAAAATTCTAGCTTTTTCAAGGCTATTTTGAAGATTCTAGATTGCTCATATTTGCATAGACCATATAAGAGCCATTCATCAATTTACCTATCTTTAAAATCTTCTAATATTTGGATTTTGATATTGGATCTCTAAGTCAACTCAAGGAAGTTTGCTATCTTAAGAGCCTTGGGCTCGCCAAGTCCTAAAGTTGCTATACCGATTCAGTTGTTCAAGTCTTTGTTTTTACTATTCTTTATAATTTTTACAGTAAAACTTTTATTCTTCCTTGTATTGACTTTATTGACCTTCCTTGGAGACTTTGTATGTATATTACCCAAAAATAAAACTGTCTTACTTCCTTTTTAATCTTTATGCCTTTTATTTGTTTGATTTATTTTCTGGCTTGGATTACCAGTGTAATATTGAGTAGAAAGTCACCATACTTTCCTTCATTTTGTCTCTCATTTCAATATCTTCTTGCTTAATATTCTGTTATGATGTATCTATGGATTGTATGTAGACATTCTTGTGATACTGATGTTTATTAAATGTACTTAAAATTTAAATTTATCACATTTACTTCTCTTTGTGTGTGTGTGTGTGTGTGTGTATGTGTGTATGCAGAGTAAAGGCTCTATGAAGACCAGAGTAATGAATCACCTGGAGCTGAAGTTATAAGATGTTATGAGCAGCCTGACAGAGATGCTTCAACTGTTTTCTCTATAAAGATTGATATGCTCTCTTAACCACTGAACCATCTTTCCAACCCCAACAACCTCAAGTAGCTTATTTGTGCCTAACGTTACAGTTCATATTTTCTTAATGAAGAATCTCAGTTTTCAATTTTTCAAGCAAATGGTCCTAAGAAACAAGCTGGAGTAGCCACTCTAAAGTCTCCAGCCCAGGAGCACAAAGGGAGGGACTCATGGCTACACCTGTATAGGTAGTTGAGGGTGGCCTTGCCTGGCATCAGTGGAAATGGACAGCCTTGGTACCTGAAAGTTTGATTTCCCTAGCATTGGGGAATTTGAGAGCAGGGAGTGGGAAATGGGAGGATGGTGGAAGCACACCCTCATGGTAATAGGAGGAGGGGAGATGGGGTAAAGGGTTTTGGGAGGGAAATTGGAGAGGAGATAACATTGAAAGGTAAATAATTAAAGTATCCAATATTAAAAAAAAAAAAAAGATAATGGGTCTGGCAATTGTAGTCAAGCAGTCGAGACTTTTTATCAACAGTTTATTATGAGTATTTCGTATAATCCTCAAGGACAAGGTATTGTGGAAGAGGCCCATGGAACTTTAAAAACATTGGTGAGACATACTGTTGCTGAGACAAAGAATGATGCCAACCTGTGAGCTTGCTAAGTGCCCTGACAAGGGTGACTGGGGATCTGTATTGGACAAATGTTCCTGACCCACCTTTGCTTGACTATATCCCAGATGGGACAAGCTGCCTTGCCTCAAGTTTTTAGACCTTGTGGGATAGAGAATCAAAAAGAGAAACTAAGTCTCTTGTATTCTTCTTAAAGGTGCCCAGCTATTAGGACTGAATTATATACTGGTCTACAAATCAATGCAATATTGGAAATAACAGTCTACTTTTGAAAGACTAGATCTGGACTTTGTCAGGAACATATCTGAAAGCTAGCTGTAGCTTGCTATGATGTTAGACTAGCAAGAGATAATGTTGAGACATGATATGGATTTCAAATAAGGGTTAGTGCATGTTTTAAGGCTCTTTTAATTGTCAATCTAAAATTGATTTTGTCTCTTCTACAGTATTTATTGTAAGTTGCATTGACTGTATAATTTCCAATTTTGTTAGTGTGTTGAAACCTGGAATGTCTGTTATGGGGGTCTATCAACCAGCTTTTGTCTCACAGCCCTGAGTATTAGAAAATGTTGATTCTCTGAAAAAAGATTGAAAGTGCAGGAAGAAGTGAGTTAGGCTTTAAGCAGAAGCAAGAGGGTAGCAGGCTTGATTATTGCTAGTATAACAGCTTTAATTCCATTAATTGCTAGCACCACTGTTTCTGAAATAGCATTGACACAAGGAGTTAAGACAACTATTTTTGTTAACCATCTAGCTAAAAATGTTACTAATGTATTGAGTATACAAAAGGATTTATATAGGTATCTGGAACAAGGAATGATGCTCTATAACCCATTCAAATTATCTGAAGGAGGTTCAGGGTTCAAGAGTTAGGAGCCATCCCAAGTGTCATGACAAATATCATTGAAGTAGTTTTACTTTTGAAATTTACAACGATTGTCATTATAATTAGAAAAAAGTTTAAAGAAACCTGTAGGATATTTGTCATAATCCTAACACCTCTCTGAGGGTGTTAACTTTGCATAATGAGATTATGAATTTAAAGAATGCTGCTCTGTTGACCTTTGATGCTACAGAAAATCCTGACAAAATTATACAAGGCCTGAGGTCAGTATTTCCATTTTGAACAAACCTCAGGAATGGCATATATAGTTTGATCAGGCTAGCCATTCTTGTCATGGGAATACTTTTATTCCTGCCCATCATGTTAAAGCTTATCTTTAACAACATCACCATGTTGGCAGGCAAAATACATGGCTTAAACCTGAAAATGGACCCCCAGACAAAGTTATTAAATTAATAGGCTGGCAAGCCAAGGACAGGTAAAATTCTGCACAGAGCCTTACCAGCCTAAGACAGAAATGCATTGCCTTTGATAATGCATAATTCACAACGGGCAAGGAAGGCATTCTTGTCAGAATAACCTAAGACAGACTCAGTCTTGTTAACAAAATAAAAAGGGGGGAAAGGTAGAGAGCCTTTGGAACTGCTTGGCAAGAAGCTGACATTGGCCAAGGATACGGAAGTAGGCTTCAAGCAGGAATCTGACATTAGACTAGAACAAAGAAATAATTTCAGGTAGTAATCTAAATCATAGGCTACAATAAAGAAGTAATTTCAGGCAGGAATCTAAATTTTAGACTAGAACAAGGAAGTAGGCTTCAGACATGAAAATGACCTTGGGCTAGGACAGGGAAGTAGGCTCAGATACTTTGGTCATCCTGATAAGCCTTTAGAAACAGTGATCACAGGAGTGTTCACTAACTGGGTTTAATGCCTTGCTTTTTCTTTGACTATTTCTGTTTATTGTCTTGCTTGTTCCTGGACTATTTGCATCTATTGAATTGCTAGACCCTCAACCTAGAACTGAGCTTATTACATGCATGTAATCAAAATGGTATAAAAGCATAAAGGAGGAGGGGGTATAGGATAGGGAGTTGTAGGGAGGGAAAATGGGGAAAAGGGATGACATCTGCACTGTAAATAAATAAAATATCCAATAGAAAAGAATCTCAGTTTTCACTAGTACAAAATAAACATGTTTATTCTAACCATATTGTAATATTGAAATGCTGGTTTGACTTAATTCATTATTTTGGAGATTCTATTCATTTGTCATCTGTTTTTCATCTCGTGAGACAAGAAATCTGCCATCTCTCAAATCATTCTTTTACTGGGTGTAGTGTATCTGTTTTCCTCTGGCTGCTTTCAGTAATCTTCACCTGTGGTTTTTAACAGCTTAAGGTTGAGGCAGTGAGGTATGGCATCACTGAGTTAATTTCTATTGATTTGAGTATGACTATGCCACATTTTCCTTCATTTAGTTAGACATTGTGAGAGTCTCTATGTTCCCGTTCTTTAAAGGATGTTGAAATTTGTTCTAGTTGAGAATTAAAAGCCTGATTTCTCTCAATTACCTCAGAAATTTTTTATTATTATAATTTCTTAGGGTGAATTTACTGCAGTTCATTAGTTCTAGGACATGATCCTACCTCAGTTACCATTTCTCCTAAAGACACTGCCTCTCTTGTGGTCTGGTTTTTCTCTGGTGGTCTGTTTTTTTTTGGGGGGGGGTTGGTTGGTTGGTTTATGGGACAGTGTCTTGTGTATCACACACTCTATTAGAACTTGGCATGCAACCGGGAAGGACCTTGGACTTCTGATCCTCCTTCCTCCATCAGCTATGAACTAGGTGATGTGATGCTGAGGATCAAAGTCAAGACTGTATCAACTCAACTGCATCCTTAGCCCAAGCTAAATTATTTTCAGGTAAGTAATTAAATTTTAAAGTAAACAGGCTGTCTTAGTATGCTTCTTGGAAGAAGCATAAAAATTTTCAAACAGTTTCTTTTAAATCTATAACCTTTGTAAAACAAGATAAACTAAACTACTCTTTAAGTCAGTAAACTTAGCCAATGAAGTACTAATAGCTCATCTCTAGCATGTCAATTAGAGCTAAATTCCTGCATATCGCATCTTTCATTTTTGATTTTGCTTGGAATTTTTTTTTTTTTTGCTCCAATTCAGAGTTACATTGTTTTCTGAATTAATTTGATACTTAAAGGATGATTTCACAAGGATTAGACTGCCTTCATTGCTAAAAAGCTAGGCGATCAGAAGGCACAAACATTCAGTAAAAGACTGAATTAAGCTAAGGTCTATAATATATCAAACTGCTATCTAAAGCTACTTTGGAAAAACTGACCAATTTCTTTAGATGGCTTTAGGTTTCAGTATTCAATGTTAAGTGAAAGCCAGAGATAAGCTGTAATCTAACTTCTACTTTATAAATGTTTTAATCTTAGAATAAGTTAACAGTTGGGCGATTTGTAAAGTTTTGAGCAATTATTTCATTAAACATTATAGAAGAACCCCCATTCTCGCTACACAGTGGATCTGCCCTTGACCAGGAATACTCATCTGAAGAAACCGAAACATTTTATCTGGTATATTATCCTGTCGGATACAATTCTTGATGCCCAGTATTCCCTTAACAACCACACAGTGTATAAGTTTTTAAAAAGGCTTTTCAAAGCTCTTGGGCTGAGAGTCAAATGCAGGGCTGCCTGGCTCCAAAAACGTGTACTTTTGCTACACTTCCTTGCAAAACAAAACCAAACAGAATGATAAATTCTCTGTGTAATTTTACATTTTAAATAGCGCAGTTTTATTTAATTAAAAGGAAATTTTCCTAAATTATAATTTGTTGTCAATCATTTTTTTTTATGATAAATCAGACCTGGCTGCACGCGTGTTTGTGAATAGCACATGTGCTGTACGAACGGCTGCAAGTAACTCTCTTTGAATCTGCCTTTACATTCCAGAGGTGTTCCTTCAGATTTAATGTGCTTTCTTCCATCCCTCTAAATAAAACCTCAGATTATGTATCTAAGCAGGGGAAAAGGAACTGATTATTCTGCCTCCTGGATTAAGTCATTTCTCCCATTTGAAGGATTTTAGACTCCGAAGCAGGAATCTTGAGTTTAGAGATGGCCCACTTACGACTCCTCTCCTCTGCTAACTGTGTGGCTATCATCAGACTCCATCAATCTCACTCTGAATTCATTAATCAGATGGAAACAATGCCAACATTAGTTTCCTGAAATATCAGGAAAATCAAAATTTAAGGAAAAAAATGGCATTTTTACTGGAAAGATGTCTTATCATGAAAGTACACAATTTTATAATTAGACTATAGATCTTTGAAACATTTTGAGGGAATATATATATGTATATATATATATTAGAATTAATTTCAGTTTTTAATGGACTCTTTACTTGAGCTGGACCTCATGTGTTTCATAAATCATAAATGAACACAATTATTATCCAAACTTGAGACTCCAAAACAGGTCATAGACAATCATTAAAATTCAATGTGTATTTAATAAATAGAAAGCAAATACTTTTGCTTTTTTTTTCAGTATACATTCTGAAAGTTTCCTTGTTCCTTTAAATCTGGTATCTTTAATTTTTCCACAGTTCTCTTGAATGCCTACAAAAAAATAGTCATTAAGAATTAATATAAATGAAATAGTCAAAAAAATTATGTAGACAAAAATATTAATGGTAAATCAACACCAACCAAATATTTTCTAAAGGTCTTGGATGTTTCCCTAAAATGTACACTTTGAAATATTGACTTTGTCACATTTAATTTGAGTTTATTTCAAAGGCAAAAGAATGACACCTTGTATGTATATCACATAGCTTCAATTTAATTCACCATGTACATGACTGTCAGTTGTATTTATTATTTCCTATACACATGAAAGCCCATAAACAAATTCTATTCTGCAAGTTATTTGCAGCATAGTAAAATTTTAAATCCCCCAGAGGACATTCACCAAATTTTATGGCTAATATCTTTACACTGCACATGCACATAATAAGAAACAGAGCTGTCATATTTAGTTCAACGGACTTTTATAATGAGATTTATACTTTTGCCAAGAAGTCTGAGTTTCACCACAGATATGCTGAGACAATGGGAGACAAACATGAAACTTTCTGTATGTTCCAAGGTAGGATTTTACAATACAATGTACTTGCTATCTCTAAGTAAATAAAAACTCTATAGAAAATTCACCAAATTTTAAAATGAGTCTGTGGAGCAACTGTTAAAAAGTAATTATGTTGCGGCGTTTTGGTGTGATGGTATCATCAGAAGATACCTTGTATTAATGAATTGGATTGAGTCAATTAGTTTCCGTCAGTCCACTTCCTGTGAAATGGTGACTACTCTATCGTGGGTTTTATTACTATGCAAACTCTTGAGCAGTAGCAACTATTGATTTTAATAGACCTTACAAAGCCACTTATGTTCGATCATCTTCGTTAAATATGAGGCTAACAGCCTACCACAAAAAAATATTACAGGAGTCCTTCCCAGGAAACAGAGAAGCAAGAATTAAGATTGTGGTGTTCTGGCCCTTTGTGACATGGACGTATGCTCTGCTCCTCTGAAGTCAATTTAACAAATTTACCCAGTCATTCTTCTTGGAAAACATACTAAACCATTCATTTGTATACTGACGTAGAATAAGGTGCCTGGGACACGAACACCAAACCCAATATCTCCCTGACATTCACCCCTACCTGTCATCTCTTGCTTAAAAAAACCAGAGGCTGTAGTGCTGTCCTGTAAGACAGTTTCAAAATTCACTGAGCATCAGAACGCTATGGGAAAAGCAAGTGATATTTTGAAATATAAGTCTCTTGCAGTGAAGAATTGTCATGGGCCCTACGCTGTCTTTGAATGTCTCAGCAGATTATACTCCATAACCAAAAGTTGCTCATCCTTTAGCACTCAATAGCAATGAAGAGGTTTTACAGGAGCAGACCTGGAAGTTCAACAAGAAGAGAAAACACGTTGAGTCATTGACTTACGATTTTTAGTTACTTTCTCCTCCCTGTTTTCAATGAACAATTTAAATGCTGTATGCGGACAATAAGGAATTTAGAAAGGGATGCCCAACTGTTGGTTTTGTAGTTCCTACTTGCTGCCTGTTTATTTTTATAGACATAAGAACATGGCTGCAGATGGTCCTTATTATATCATTAGAAAGAAAATGCGACTCAACGCAGTTTAGATGAGACGGCAGCCTGGGGGGTTGTGATGGCGTTATATACACCCTCACTTCAGACACGAATCGTTACCCATCTCTTCCCTTCAGTAGCAGACCATTTCCCTGTCACTCATCTCTTTCTTCATTAAACTTGCACTCTATACACTAATTGCTGTCCTTTCCCTCTGTCCATGTGTAAAAGAACCAGTTTCTGGTTATTTATTTTCCACGGTCCTTGGTGGAGATCAGGAATGCCCAAAAACAGGCCTGTTTCCTGTTTCTTCTTTCTTCACTATCTGACTGAGAACTTCTGCATTAGAGGCCAGACATGAGGACTGGAATTTCGAGGAGGCACTTAGACACCTGAACAGTTCAATGGCCTCACCAACTCATCCCCTTCCCAATACCTCACCTCAGTTTCAGGCCTAAATCATTTAAAAGTCTCTCAGACTTGCAGCTCCTTGGTTCCGTGTTTCCTGGGACCCCTGTCTCCTTTTCCCTTCCCTCCCTCCTAAGATTCCACCTATGAATCTATAATAAACTTCGCCCTAACATTCTACCCGCTGTGGTCTGAGAATTTGATTCTTCAAATCTGTGAGACAAGAACCCCAAAGCCACTGGCTAGGGTTGGCTTTGGCAGCCCCTAAGTTTCCTAGGACATAGCTCCCAGCAACGAAAAAGGCTCTGTCTTTCTCAATCCTGTTCCAATATTCCCATGTCACTCAGTTATGTGAGACGATTCCTTGTATCGACTGTCCATTTTTATAGTTTCTATTTTTTAAGGTTTTTTTTTTTTTCATTTTGTTCATTAAATTAGTGTGTGTGGGCAAGGGAGTATATGTGTATATAAACATGTGTATGCTCACGAACACATGTTTATGCACATGCATGTGGATAACTTGCTGTTATCATCTGTGGAATCTCTTCTGTCCTTCTACCGTGTGGGTCCCACGGATGGAACTCAGGTTATAATGGCATAACAGCAAGCACCCTTACGTGCTGAGCCGCCTCACCAGAGCTATGGTACTTTTCCAGGGAAGTAAATATTGCTACTACATCATAATATCCTAAAAAGTGAAACGTCACTTCAAACTTTCCCAAGGTAAATCACAGGTCTTCCGTGGTTTTTATCTGAACCAGAACATTCTCAGAGAGAGCTCTGTTAATTATATTCCAGTTAATTGGGGTAAGAATGATAAATGTTTCTAATATAGATGTTAGTATTTTTATGAAACTACTTTTAAAAACTTTTTAAGAGCTCTTATTTACTGCGCCAAAACCACTGGTATGTTTACACTTCCTTGCATGAGGTCAAAGTTTTTACTTAATCCAGAACCTTCTTTGTGTATACTTCCGTAGTGTTGCCTGTAAAATGCTATTTGTTGCCCGGCTTCCTGGAAGACCACCCGAACTCAAGAATAAACACCTTGCAAACATCTGGCTGACTCCTAGTTTCTGGCTGACCAGTTGCGGCGGCTTTGTTATAATCACTCCAGTCACTGAAAGAATGCAAATTTGTAAACAAAACAAAAACACCGCAACCCAGCTACTGCAGTTCATCTCCTGTCTTCAGTCAGCAGTGGCACACACGGGTTAGTTGACTGGCACACGGCTCATAATTCGTATATTCATACCACTCATAAATCAAATCGGATTCAGCTACTGGAGAGTAAACGGCATCACAACATCACAACGGGAAAGGGAATACTCGGTAATTTGGTTTGCTTGTGTGACATCTGTATTGAAAACTGGTGTTCTCTAGGGCACTCATGGTTAAAACTAAGTAGCTCAAGCTGGAGTCTCACTTAGGTGAGCTTTCCTCAGTTCTAGACTGGTAGTGCATACCTTCAATCCCAGCATGCAGGAGGCAGAAGAAACCAGGTCTCTTGAGTTTGGAGCCTATCAATGTCGACATAACAAGTTTCAGGGCAATCAGTGCTATAGTGACGCTTACACATGGCGCCATTAGCAGAGCAAGACTCTGTGACTAGACAGATCATAGGCTCTAGGGAAGAACCTACAACTAATATTCTGGTAAATGGACATATTATTAGATTGATTCCTAATGATGTATCTTTATACCCACAGGTTAATACATCTCTCAACCTACACAAGGGAAGCTTCCTTTTCAGGGGTTATGAAAGAGGCTCAAATTAGTCAACAAGTAAAGAATAAGAGACTGTAGAAGGCCAGACCTAAATGAGACATCTATATCGCATCCCCTACTCGAACGCTCTGGGATTTTTGCAGAAGTGAGAAAGGAAAGAGTGTAAAGCAGTGGATAATGATAAGGAATCGGGACACAGCGGGACAGCTGCACATATGAACTCACAGCAGCTATGACAGCGTGAACAGGCACCTTGAAAGCTGGAGTCAGACCAAGTCTCAGCATGTGAGGGCAGTCCAGCCCTAATGGGTAGTGGAGTGTCACTACTGGCCAAAGAGTTATTGGCAGACAGTGGGAGGAGAATCAGGTTTCTCTAAGAATATAGTGTTTGTATATTGACCATGGTCCAGTAGATGGTCACACATTCAAGAATAAATGAAAAATACAAATTTGACTTGATAAGGCAAAGAGAGAGAGAGAGAGAGAGAGAGAGAGAGAGAGAGAGAGAGAGAGAGAACATGGAGTTATGTGGGTAGGGAAGGAGATGTGGATCTGAGAAGAGTTGGGGGAGAAATAAATATACTAAAAGACGTTGTAGAAAATTATCAAAGAACTAATGCACACATGGTTATATTCCTTTTCTTTCCGATCATTAAACAAAAATACACATGATTAGACTATCTTTTAAGTTCGTGTATACCAACTATTGGTCCCTTTAAATTGTTCCCAAAATGGCAGTAACTGCTTGAAGGAGTCAGTAGCAGAGTGAATATCAGCTGTGTGTCCACTTCACCTCAAACCCAAATGTGACTGTCAGTAACCTGACTATGTTCTAGAGGATGCCCAGCTGCACACCCATGCAATAACAACTCAGATATTTTTATATAGCAATTATCACTACTACATTTCCCCTTCTCTAAATTAAAAGGTAAATTATTTATCCATTTAATCTATATTTATCATGAGCCTACTGAGTGTAAGGCACACTTCTGAGGATCGGGAAGACAGCGATGAATTATCGTTCCGGAAATCATAGTCTCCCGTAGAAAACTGTGGTTACAGCAGTGACTAGTGGATGAACATACATATCACATGTTGGTTTGCGCCATTCTCTCTACATGTACACACGTACACACATACAGAGCTGTATAAAGGCATAGAGAGTAATATGAGTGCTGTTTCAGGTAAAGTGATGAAGGAGGAACTCTCTGAGGTAGTGGTGGTCTAATCAAGTGAGAGGAGACTACACTGCTGGGCTAAGTGAATGGCAGACGCATAGGTCCCAAGGAAGGAGAGTGGTTGGCTTTCTGAAGAACATGTCAGTGAGCACACTTGGAGCTGTGATCCATCAGCAGAATGAAGAGAAAAGACAAGAGTGCTGCCTAGGGTCTCGGTCACTTGTACAACATCGTAAGAGCTTGGATGTTATGTTTTTAATGATGGAAAACCTTTGAAAGACTTCCGTCAAGTGCGCCTAAACCAATTAAATGATTTGGAACAGACTCACAATCTGCGTTCATTCAATCTCTATCGAGTAACTCACTGTACTTTCTCTACACATATTTTAAATCATGGGAACCAAAAGTAAGTGAAAACAATCTCAGCTCTTTCTTTGAAACTAGGAAAACAGAACTATTTCCATCTACTATTGATAATCTACACCCTGACAAAGCCTGAATTCAAATTACATTCCTGGCAAAATATGTCTCTTCATGAATGTTTAGTCAAACTTTTAAACCGTTTGCATACATTATTTTTCAATGACTGTTAGAGTTATATTTTTATCTTTAACTGGAGCAGAACTTTGTATTTATCTTTAAAAGGCCTTTGTTCTCTCTAATTCAAAATGATTGGGATTCCAATGCCAGGTGTCATCTGCTAGCCTGGATCAAGCTAGAAATCCTTTCATCAAATATGTATTCATCCTCTCTGTTTCTCTCTCTTTCTCTCTGTCTCACTCTCTCACTCTTTCTCATTCTCCCTTTCCTTCTGCCCCCTCTCTCTCTGTCTCTCTCTCTCTCTCTGAGAAAGATTCTCTGATAGAATATAATTATGTATTATTACATGTTATACAAGTATATTATCTTACATGTCATATTAATATTTAATATAACAAATATAATATTCAGAGAATATGTTTTATTTCATTTCCTCATAAGTTTTTGTAATACTGGCTTGTCCAAACTGCAAGTTCCTCATGGTCAACTTACATTACAGAGCTTACCATGGTTTAAATAAGAAGATACATATATACATGTATACAATCCATACATTAGGAATCCATACATTCCTAATGTCTGGATTGCCACGGACATCTGAAAAATCATAGTTATTTCCAAATTTGTTTTAATTTTATGATAAAAAGATACATTTCCCAAAAGAAATTTCCTGTTCCTTCTTTCTGTACAATCTCTCAGCCAGGGCACCATGTCATGGAATTTTACTATCGTGTTTTGCTTACTTTCTTTGTTATTTCAATGAAATAAAGAAAAGGGAAGTTGTTTTGTTATTGTTTGTTTTGTCTTGTTTTGTTTTCCTTAATTTTCCTTTCCCCATCCTAAGCAGTTAAACAGTCTTTGTGCTGTTTCTTTTAGAGGATGGTTATGTTTTATAACAGAAGCTACTTATAAAAACAAAACAAAGCAAAAATCAAGCAGAAAAAGACCTTCTAGCATGTCTTAGGACAGATTGTACTGTATACACACATCTGGGGATGGGGAAAGTTGGCTGAATGTTTTAAGCAAGAGACAGGAAGGAGCAGTAGGCAAAGCTGGGGTTCTGGCAGGGTCATTTTCTTCAGGAGTGGGAAGGCAGCCCTGGAAGTGGTGCAGAGGGAAATGTCAGCGCAGATGCCACTGGGGCATCACTGGGAAGAAGGGCAGCAGGGCCACTGGACCACTCTAGGGAACTCTGGGGACTTAAGAAACAGAGAGGGACACTGGACCACTCTAGGGAACTCTGGGGACTTAGAAAACAGAGAGGGCCACTGGACCACTCTAGGGGACTCTGGGGACTTAGGAAACAGAGAGGGCCACTGGACCACTCTAGGGGACTCTGGGGACTTAGGAAACAGAGGGGCCCATGGTGTTTTCTACAAAAGTCAGAAGAACAAACAGCCTTTTAAAACTTTAGGCTTTAAGAAGTACATTTTATTACAAAGATATCTTGAATGCGTGACTCTATAATGCAGTTAAAGAATTCATAGTAATTTTAATAAACTCAAAAAATAGCTGTAACTCAACGTTGAATGCCTGTCACTAATGACACAAACAAACCAAAATGCTATCCATAGTTACGTATCAATTACTTAACAGTTGTTTAACAGTTTAGAATCTGTTTCATTTATATTTGTAGCTACCTTCACTATACAGAAATAACTCCAATTCAGAAAGCATGTTATGTGCTTGGTAAAAAGAAAACAGAATTATAAAGAGAAAGCATGTAAAAATATGTAGAACTTATATAATACCAAAAATAAAGAAACCACTGGACTTCATTCTCTTCCTTTTAACACTCAAGTCCTAAAATTGTAACATTGAGACACCCTCCAAATATGTTTAATCAGCACTTGGCCTTTCCTTTTACGTGTTTCCTTTTTCTTGAGGAGAAAGTTATTTAATAGTGATCTAGTCCAATCTAACCTATTAATAAAATTTTACCATTTCTGTTAACACTCATACTTGCCCTAGTGACCACTCTAAAACAAACGTGATTCATTTTAATATTAATTAAAAATTAATTTCCTTTCATTGTAAGCATGACGCATTGCACAGTAGTTTCTGAATGTGCTAATATTTCTTTTCTCACCTTGTGGTGACCTTGCTTCATGAATATCCTATTATACCCAAGCCCTGTACTGTATATGCTGCAATGACATTTTAAGACTTTATAGTTTTACCACACTCTGTGTTAAGGTTTGAAGTGAGATTAATTAATGACCTCTTCTTCCAGCTATGAATTTTATTCTAATTTCAAAATGTATGTTTTATCAAACACACTCATTATTAAAATGTCTGCTGTTGTTATAGTTAGGAACATACATATATATACTTATGTAGGTGTGCAATAACAATTAACAACAACAACCAAACAAAAGGCCATGAACCTGAAGAAGAACAGGAAGAGGAACATGGGAGGGTTTAGAGAGAGGAAAAGGGAAAGAGAAATGTTTCAATCAAATTATAATCTCAAAGATTAAAAATAAATAAATACTGCTGCTAATTTATTTCTCATCTCCCGCCCCCCCCCACACACACACACACAACAAATTTTAAGTTTTAATGAATGACATTGCGTTTCTAAGGTCATTATGGATAGAAGGTTAGCCTATGGGCCACTCTGGGTCAAGGAAAGAGGTCTGTTTTCTGTTGAGAATTTAAAAACAAGAACACAAGCAATTATATTCACTTTTCTTTTACATTATCGGCCTTAAAAACTCTGGACAATGTCAGTGATAAAGCTTCCATTCCAGTAAAAACAAATGTGTTGATACAAGTTTAAAAGTTGCCAGTTGCTACATTTTTATCATTTTTCTTCTAATGAACATTGGGTTCTGTGCAAGCTCACAATTCAGCATGATGACACAATGTGCAAGCTCACAATACAGCACGATGGCACAATGTGCAAGCTCACAATACAGCACAGTGACACAATGTGCAAGCTCACAATACAGCACAGTGACACAATGTGCAAGCTCACAATACAGCACAGTGACACAATGTGCAAGCTCACGATGCGGCAAGATGGCACAATGAATAGTGAAAATTTTAAGTGCAATTATACCTTTTTGAAATAAGCATTATGTTAGTCACAATTTATACCAAATCAACCAGTAATATAAATAAGCCACAAAATTCCAAAATTATGAAATTACAATCAAATATAATAGAATTTGTATTATAAATTTCCTAGTGAAGTTATTTTAGTGGGATATTTTCAAATGTGAAAACTTGAAAGTTTCTAGAAGCAATTTAAAGAAAGAAACACAGAAACTGGAGTAACGGTACCACTGTTAAAAGTAAATGCTGCTTTTACAGAGGTCCTGAGTTAGGTTCCCAGCACCTATAACATAGCAAAAATGGCCATCCTACCAAAATGAATCTACATAGTCAGTGCAATCTTCATCAAAATTCTAGCACAATTTGTTATAGGTCATGAAAGGACAATTTTCAGCTTCATCTGAAAACTAAAAACCCAGGAGAGCTCAAGCAATTCTCAATAACAGAAGAACTGTTGAAGGTATCACCATTCCCAATTTCAAGTTATACTACAGAAATATAGTAATAATAATAGCATGATATTGGCACAAAAAAAAAACAGATATATTCATCAAATTGAAAATCTAGGTACAAATCCTATATAGACACCTGTGGTTTTTTTCATAAATAAGCTATAAAAATATCCCAACAAATAATTCAGGTCAAATTGAATGACTTCATGGATAAAAATGCAAATAGACCCATACTTTTAACCCTATACAAAAACCAAGTCCAGGTGGATGAAAGACCTCAACATAAAACCACATACACTGAACCTGAGAGCAATAGTAGTAAGAAATAGCTTTGAACTCAGGAAAACTTTCTGAACAATACACCTTTAGCAAAGGCACTAAAATCAACAATTAATAAATGAGAACTTATGAAACTGAAAAATTTGCTGCATACCAAAGGGTATTGTCATTCACGCAGAGCAGCAACCTACAAAATGGGAAAAGATTTTATCAACTATATGTTTGATTTAAGGAGTAATACCCAAACGATATAAAGAACTCAAGAAACTAGATATTAAGAAAACAAATAACCCAATTAAATAATGGAGTAGATATAAACAGACACTTCTCAAAAGAGGAAACTCAAATGGCTTAGAAACACTTAAATGCTCAACAGGAGTCATCAGGAAAATGCAAATCAAAACTCCTTTGAGATTCTCATCTCACACCCATCAGAATGCCAAAGACTAATAAAACAAATGACAGACAGCTCACGCTGATGAGAAGGATTGACAGACAGCTCACGCTGATGAGAAGGACGGAGCACTCATCCATTGCTGGTGAGAGTGAAAACCTGTACAACCACCATGGAAATCAATGTGATGTTTCCTCAGGACTATGGGAATGGCTCTACCCAAGATCTAGCTATACCACTCGTGGTCACATACCTAAAGGATGCCTCATCCTACCACAGAGACACTGCTCAACCATGCTCATTGTTTCAATAGTCATAATAGCTAGAAACTGGAAACAACCTAGATGTCCCTCAGCAGAACAATGGATAAAAAAAAGTGTAGTATATTTACCCAATGCAGTGTTACCCAGCCATTTTTAAAAAAAAAAAATGAAATTCACAGGTACATAGATCAAACTAGAAAAAAAATCATCCTGAGTAAAGCAACCCAGAAAGACAAACATGTTATGTATCCACTTATGTATAGATATCAGCTGTTACGTTCATGATAACCAAGCTTACAATACATAGAACTACAGAAGTTAGGTATAGAATGAGGGACTGAGAGTGGGGAAGACAGATCTCCCTAAGAAGGAAAATAAAATACATAGTTATGAATGGATGTGTGAGGGGGAGTTGTAATGGGAGGATCAAGTACAGAGGGGAAGGGAAGAGGGGAAACAAGGAGGGAATACAGGAAGAGACAGATAAAGCTAAGGTCAACTTGAGGGGGTGTATAAAAACTTTCTACAGTAGAAGCTTCCTAAAATATACATAAATGAAGACATCTAAATGAAGTCACCAAATAATGGGGGAGACAGAGTCCAAAGTGAACATTTATTGTCACCAAATGAAGCTTCCAGTACTGGGACTGGGTTGCATCTGAGCTGTTGGCCAAAGGGAACCCCTAAACAGCCCAGGCTGTTGCCAGTATTACAGGCTGCTCTTCACAAACAGACAGCAGGACCATATTGCTGAGGACAATACGTACACAACTCATTGAACATGGAAAAGTTGACCTGGTGCCTACATAGAGACTTCACCTCTGTATGCTACCATCTTTGGTACAGGAAGGTGCTCTGAACCACAGGAGAAATAAACACAAAGCCTTTGATCTACAATTGTGTCTTGCTTTCAAGATACACAAATACAATGATGGTACAAAGTTTGAGTGAGTAATCAAGCAATATCTGATTTGACATAAAGCCTATTTCTTATTCTGTGAGATTAAATCCATACCGAGCAAAGCTTGGGCAACCAAGAAACTGAGACTAGACAGTCCAGAGATTTAGGACAAAATACTACTGTTCAAAAAAATAACTAAAATAGCAATAAAATTACTCCTAATGACATTCTGCTATATTCATGTACCAGTGTCTTGCTCAGCCATCATCACTGAAGACTCCTCCTGCAGCAGCTAGGAACAAATACAGAGATCCAGGCTGGACATACGCAGAAAGTGAAAGACTTTGGAACACTCAGCCCTACATAGGATGTCTCCATTCAAATCTCTCCCCTCAAGGCTCTATATGCTACCATCTTTGGTACAGGAAGATACCTGCAGGAGAGGAAGCAGGAAGAATGAAAGACCTCCAGAAAGGATGGAGGATGTTGTTCTCTATGTCAACACGATCCATGTACATTAAGAACTCACAGACACCTTCCTGTCTGGGCCCAAGCACCGAGCAGATCCCGGGAGGCAGCTCTGCCCCAAATCTCACAGAACCCAGAGGAAGCAAGCCTCCCAGGAGCTCTAACCTGGGCAGTATCTTAGGTAAGCAGACAGAAAGGCCTGCCCTAAACAGAGAGTAACTGGGACCCACTGGGACCCAGGAAACCTCTCCTGGCCCAGAGCTCTGGCTCCTTTCTGTCTGTGCCTGAGCACTGAACAGATTTTAGGCCCCAGCTCTAACCCCAGTAGTAACACCCATCCCACACAATTCTGGTACAACCAAGATAATAGGAAAGACAGGCTCCAGTCAGAGACAGGATAGGCAGCACTAAGGAGATCCAGTTGGTGAAAGGCAAGTGCAAGAACATAAGCATCAGCAACCCAGGGTACTTGGCATCATTAGAATCTAGTTCTCCCAAACAAGAAAGTCCTGAATTCCCCATATCACTAGAAAAGCAAGATTCAGATTTAAAATCACTTCTAATGATGATGATAGAGGACTTTAAGGGGAACATAAATAACACTCTCAAAGAATTTGAGAACACAGGTAAACAGGTAGAAGCCCTTAAAGAGGAAACACAAAAGTCCCTTAAACAATTACAAGAGAACACAAACAAACAGGTGAAGGAATTGAACAAAACCATCCAGGACATAAAAATGGAAGTAGAAACAATAAAGAAATCACAAAGGGAGACTACCCTGGAGATAGAAAACCTAGGAAAGAAATCAGGAGTCATAGATGCAATCATCACCAACAGAATACAAGAAATAGAAGAGAGAATCTCAGGTGCAGAAGATACCATAGAAAATATTGACAAAACTGTCAAAGAGAACGCAAAATGCAAAAAGTTATTAACATAAAATATCCAGGAAATTCAGGACACAATGAGAAGACCAAACCTAAGGATAATAGGTATAGATGAGAGTGAAGATTCCCAACTTAAAGGGCCAATAAATATCTTCAACAAAATTACAGAAGAAAACTTCCCTAACCTAAAGAACGAGATGCCCATAAGCATACAAGAAGCCTACAGAACGCCAAATAGACTAGACCAGAAAAGAAATACCTTCTGTCACATAATAATCAAAACACCAAAGAACAAAACAAAGAAAGAATATTAAATGCAGTAAGGGAAAAAGGCCAAATAACATATAAAGGCAGACCTATCAGAATTGCACCAGACTTCTCACCAGATACTATAAAAGCTAGAAGATGCTGGACAGATGTCATACAGACCCTAAGAGAACACAAATGCCAGCCCAGGCTACTATACCCAGCAAAACTCTCAATTACCATAGATGGAGAAACCAAGATATTCCACAACGAAACCAAATTTACACAATATCTTTCCACAAACCCAGCATTACAAAGGATCATAGCAGGAAAGCTCCAATACAAGGAGGGAAATTATACCCTAGGAAGAGCAAGAAAGCAATCCTCTTCCAACAAATCCAAAAGAAGATAGCCACACAAAGATAATTCTACCTCTAATAACAAAAATAACAGGAAACAACAATCACTGTTCCTTAATATCTCTTATCATCAGTGGACTCATTCCCCCAATTAAGACATAGGCTAATAATGGACTGGATACATAAACAGGGCCCAGCATTTTGCTGCATACAGGAAACCCACCTCAGTGACAAAAACAGACTCTACCTTAGAGTAAAAGTCTGGAAAACAATTTTTCAAGCAAATGGCCCTAAGAAAAAAGCTGGAGTAGCCACTCTAAAATCTCCAGCTCAAGAACACAAAGGGAGGGACTCATGGCTCCACCTGTATAGATAGTTGAGGGTGGCCTTGCCAGGCAACAGTGGAAGTGGATGGCCTTGGTGCCTGAAAGTTTGGATTCCCTAGTGTTGGGGGATTGCAAGAGCAGGGAGGCAGGAATGGGAGGATGGTGAGAGCACACCATCATAGTAATTAGAGAAGGGGTGATGGGGTAAGGGATTAGGCAACAGTGGAAGTGGACCACCTTAATGCCTGAAAGTTTGGATTCCCTAGTGTTGGGGAATTTGAGAGCAGGAAGGCGGAAATGGGAGGATGGTGAGAGCACACCCTCATAGAAACTCCCAGAATTATATGAATGAGACATGACAGAGGCAGGCCGCTGAGAATCTAGGCAAGACTAGATTCCAGAATTCAAACAATTATCTTGATACTAAAATTTGTTTTGAGAATTGTATATTGCAGAATACACAGCCTTGGTGTATCTACCCATCAAGCAAGCTGAGCAGACCTGCTTGGACCTCTGATGTCCTGGAATTCCAGCTGGATGCAGTGAAAACACAGCGTCAGAGGCTTATCAATTTACTCTTCCCCCTGCCCCTCTCCTAATATCTGAACACCCATAATCATCTTGAAAAAGTTAATGAAGAGTCGGCACCCCTATTCCCTGGGCTTGGGGACTTTATTGGTAGAAATATGTATAATTGTTATTAAGATGAAGTTTTAATTTCTTAAATGGTACAAAATTTACTTTGATTTCAAATGTAAGGTTTTCATTGGTGTGAGCTTCTTCTTCTGATATAAAAGTGAGATTAATACTGTTACTCTCATAGGCATTGTACCTGTATAACACATTTAGCAATATAAGGCTTAGACCCAGTCTTTCTTTAACTTTTTTAACTGATTTGAGATGGTTAGCCTGTGAGTTAAGGGCCTATAGCAAATTCATGGCTTTTAGTTTATTGTTAGGGTGTTTTCTATATTTTATTTAGAAATAGCTGAGAGGAGTTAACAGACAACAGTCCAGATTGCCTTACATGAATAGTTGGGTTTCAAAACGTCAGAAGTCCACAGAATTGATGTTACAAACATTTCTGTATTAATGTTCATTTTGATTAAAGACCTGTCTGCTCCTGACAGCTTCCTATATTGAATTCTAAGAAGAAAATGAGCATTTTTGGAGTTACTCCAGTTGTGGTGAGACAGCCACTAGGTAAGAATTGCCTCTTTTCATCTACAGACAAATTACTGTCCAGAAAAGGACACACTTGCAGAATAGTCGACTGATTATATCTGCCAAGACAGAGTAATCAGCCCTTAATAATTCTGCATCACTAGGTCCTTCAGATGATCCTGGCCCAGAAGGCTGAAGATCGGATGCTCCAACATTTTGTAGTATAGGGACTGTCCAGGTTTTCAGCAGTCTCTACAACTTGGCTAAGTTTTAGAAGCTATGCTTTGTGCTTCCCATAATTTCAGTTAACTCGGTCATTCTGGATTTCTGACAGGGTTGAAGACTTATAGTCTCATAGTCAATCCTGGCTATTTACTTTGAAAGAAAAGATTTAAGAGGATGGTTTTCAGCTGACATTCATTCTAAAGCCAAGAAAAATGCCAGGTTCAGAACTAAGTCTTTTAGTTAGGAGAGATGACAGAGGTTCTGGTTAGTCAACAAAATGATGGACTGGGTATTAGGTCTATCTTGTACCTTACTGACACAAATTGGTGTAGTTATGCTCTAATTGTATTTTGAGAGAAAAGTTTTATTTTAACAGGAAGGGTGATATGTAGGAGGAGGTAAGGTAGGAGGAGTATGGAAAGGAAGAGGAGGAGTAAGGTGAGGAGGAGGAGAAGGAGAGGAGGAGCTAGGTGATGGGAGAGAGAAAGAGACAGTGAGGGGGCGGGGAACATGGAGGTGGATGTTTACATGTCTCCACCAGTCAAAGATAGTTGATATATCTAGGTTGGGTATTGGGTTACACTTCTGATTGATATTGAGCATTACCAAACTTATAAAGCCTTTGATTAACATTTTAAAAATTGTATAAAAGCAAAAAGGAGAAGGGGACATGGAATAGGGGTTTTCTAAGGATGGGAAATGGGAAAAGGGAATGGCATCTGAAATGTAAATAAATTATCCAATAAAAATAAATTTAAAAAAAAAAAGAACTCACAGACACGGAGACATAATGCACAGGCCCTCCATAGGTCTGCAACGGATGTGGTCCTGGAGCTGAAAGGAGTAGACACATGCCTCCATCCCTAACCCAGAAGCTATCAACAATTAATAACCAATTCCAGAGGAAACTGTAGTTTCCCTTAGGGAGTCTCCATGTGGAAACAAACTGCTCTTGAAGGTAGGCTGCATGCCAGGAATCAATGACCAAAAGAAACCAACTCAACAGCATCCATGGAGGTTCCTTGTCTCATAATGCCGTGCCATGGCTATGCCCATTTTTTTAATTTTATCTTATTATCTTTTATTTCTATTTTTATTTTATTTATATTTTTCTTCTCTTTTTTACCCTTTACAGGTCCTTTGCATATGTATTATGACTTCCAGTTCACTGTTTTTATTGGACCCCTGAGCATGTGAACGAGCAGGTCTGTTTCTTGTACCTTCTCTTGGGCTCTTTTCTTTCTGTTTGTTTGTTGTGTCCTATTCCAGTGTTTTGCATTTTGCTTTATCTAATTTTATTTTATTTAGTTATTTAAAAATAGTTTTAAAAAATAAAAGCTTCCTTGACGACGGGTGGGAACTACACTGATCTGATAGTATAAAGACAATGTTTAGAATGTAGCTAGGGATTATAGCATTTAGTACAGTGATCAAAGGCTCTCCTCCAAGATGCTCCTGGCATACTTTTTTTTTAAGATTTATTTATTTTATGTATATATGAATACACTGTAGTTGTCTTCAGACGCACCAGAAGAGGGTGTCAGATCACATTGCAGATGGTTGTGAGCCACCATGTGGTTGCTGGGAATTGAACTCAGGACCTTTGGAAGAGCAGTCAGTGCTCTTAACCACTGAGCCATCTCTCCAGCCCCTGGCATACTTTTAAAAGCAGAGATTATTCATCTAATTCTCAGACATTTAGTTACAAATTGGTAATTTTATTTAAATGTTGATAAATTAACAAATACACTTCATGTTTTGTATTACCCCTGCTTGCTAATTAGAACTAGGGACAAGTGGGTTCATTCTCTTTATGTATTTCAGCTCTTTGTTTTGGAAAACATTTTTTATTTCTAAAACATTTTCTCTAGGAAATAAATTAATTGCCCTAAATATCAGCCTTTAGTTAACTTATGTGAGGGACAGGAAAAGACAACGAACTTAGTATTTATACAGCACAGAGATAATAAACTAAGTTAACCCATTTTGCATATTAGTGGCATTCACTCTATAACTAAAACAAATCGAGAGATATACACCAAGTGTAGAGTTGTCAGTGTCACGTAGAACACAATAAGAGGTTCCAGCCACACCTAGTGCATGAGACCAAGCCTGGCTGTTTCTATCCGAAACAGTTATTTCCTAATTTATAGACAACCAGTGTCTTACATCCCTCAGCTTCCTCTCTAGCAGGTTTCCCATGAGATTCAACAGTCAGTCTGGATCAGGGAAGCTGAAACACCACAGGGATGCTTAGCTGCAGACCAGCTCTTCCTGTGTGGCCTTCTGTACCAGCCAACACAGTGGGACCCTTCCAGCTTCTAACTGATTTATTCCATCCTCACAATCTCCAGCCAGCCCTTCAAGGCCGATTTACTCTTTGCAACTCTGACATCCTTAGCTGTTTCCTGTTTTGCCAAATGTTACTCCTTGTTCATGCCAGGTTTGTCTCTTGAATGTCGGAATCAACACCAAAGATTAATCATAGCTCCACCCCTTGTAACTGGCAAGTTGTATAGCATGGCACAAAGACTGATACTCTCGGTGGCTATAGAGTGTTTACTTTCTTCTCTCTCATGACGGGCTGCTTCCTTCAGGAGGCTATCGCCACATCATCCCTTACTCAAACTTCAAGATAGACTACAAGAAGACCAGTAAATTCATTATTAAAGATGGTTTTTTTCTAAAACATTTTATATTGCATTTTAATATTTTATGTCCACTATTGATGTGTTGAAAATATTCCATATCCAATAAACAGTACTGTTGGAAAACAGATGGAATGCCACAGGGGTAAAGCAATATTCCTATAATAGCCATTCCAATGGCATTAGTAAAGGCAGGGCAAGACAGCAGTGAACAGTAGGAGCTCTCAGTATAGTGTGTCCTAGTATAAGATGTATGATTTGCAACAAGTGACTTAACATCTCAGATTCTCATCGTCAGTCATGAAGTTCAAAGCAAGGAACACTTGCTGTGTATTTAAGACACTGGATATGTGTTTGATAGAGCAGAAACTGTTAAAAATCTTAGATTCTATTTATTTACATTTCACTTGGATAGTCTGGTATTTTGTAATGTGAATTATTATGTCAACACCAACAACTGGGGTGATACCCTACAATTTGAGGCATGATACAGCTGACTGTATAAAGGCCCCTTGCTACTAACTGTGATTACCTGAGTTTGCTTCCCAGGTCCCACTTGAGGAAAAGGAAAATACACACACACACAAACACAAGCACAAACACATACACACACATAAATAAATAAATAAATAAATAAATAAATAAATAGATAGATAGATAGATAGATAGATAGATAAATAAATAAATAGTAAAATAATAAAAACATTTAAATCTACAATTTGCTGCTATTTTGTTCCACAATAAGTCAACTGCTAGCAAAGAGTAAGACAGTAATAAAACACTAGTCAGCTTTTACCAGCTATTACCTAGTAATTACTGTCCAGTGTCCAGTAACACACGCAGATTCAAGAGAGTACAAGGTAGAGACCCTCATACCAACTCTTGGAACTCTCTTACATTTTACAAGTTCTGAAATGTATTTCCATTGACTCACTATAAACTGAAACAGTTTCACATTTATGGTATGAAGCAACAAAATCAACATTGAGTTTAACAGTTAGAAAGCAGGAAAAAAAAAAAAAAAAAAAAAAAAAAAGCTTAATCAAACACAACGAGAAATAGAGCCAAAGGTCAAGACATAGACAGATCAAACATCTAAATTTTGGAAAGCCCAGTGTTCTTTTGAGTAAGTATTTGAACTGTACCTTTCTTGAATGTACAGTTAACACCCACTATGAAATGTCAACCTGCTTTAGCATGGCCCAAACTTCAGAGAAGTACACTTCTGTAGCTGCACAGCTACCTGATAGAGCCATAAACTCTGCTACAGCATGGTGCCTCCACTCTGCTACAGCATGGTGCCTCCACTCTGCTACAGCATGGTGCCTCCACTGTTTCCCGTTCTTTGCACTAAAAGGCTTCCTTGGGTTTTGTTCAAGGTAAACACACTTATACAGAAAGGGCTGGGGTTTGAAAAATATTTTCTTTATGTGCAAGAGGTAAATTCAAGCTAGATATTTAAATAACAATAGATATTTAAATGACAATAGATATTTAAATAACAATAGATGTTTAAATAACAATGCACTCTTTTACAGGTTTGCTACTATGTTTAGTTTTACTTAATGATGGATTTATTTAAACGTAATGTGGAAGAGAAAAAATATTACTGGTAAGTTGAATATATAATCTTACTCTATATTTTTAAGAAACGTAATAAAAGCTAGAAATGGTTACTTTTAGTTATTTCTAGTTTTTTTTAATCAAATCTATATTTTCCCACTGAATGTACTATGAAATATCAAGTCAATATAAATATTATGATCTATGTTATATATACTGCACGGATACTTTTGGATAACTTGAAATCAAACTTGTAAGTTCTCAACCTGTTTTAAATATTATAAGTTATTGTAACTTAAACAGAATACCAAAGACTTAGCTGTTATCTAGGGGAAAAAAATTAACAAAGTCACAAAACTTAAGGCTGAATTCTAAACAGAACAAATTTGCATTAAGGATACAATTGACACTGGGAATCCCCTGAAGGAGAAAATAGAAATTCAAACTTAATCTGAATCACAGGCCTCCGAGTTCATGATTATTGAGCCCACTGGCTTTCCTTCTTGAAAGTCAAGAGTTTGTTCACCCAAAATTTCACCATAAGACTGTCATAAAAACCTCAGGATCAAAAACAAATTGACTTAGGAAAGTATATATTAAAAACAGCCTATTTATCCCCATCTTCAAAGGACCATTGGGAGAATGTCCATTTTCTTGCAATCAAACATCATTTAATTGTATAGCTTTGGCTTGCATTCCCTTTCCCCTACTTCATAATCTCTGTGCTAAAACTAAAATCATACAATAGTCCCAGGAATCTGACAAGGGTAACGTGAAAAGCACCTATCAGAAGCTTATTACAGAATCCATGCCTGTGGGGCTTAAAGGGGAGCACACAGTAGGTTACCTGAAGGAGTTTTGAGGCTGACTTCATCGGCCAGGCTTACGGAGCACAGGAGTCTTACTGGTTAGTTTTAAGTTATTGTACCCAAGCACATGACAGAAACAGTGCATGAGAAGAAAGCTTATCTTGACTCATGATCTGAGAGACAGTTGTTCTATCCTGGGTAAGGACAGCTTGAGAGCAGATGGCTTCCTGGTTGACTTCTTGTGTAGCTCCAATTAGGAAGCTGAGCGTCATTATTGACAAAGGACTGGGACAACCATCAGTGTCCACCCTCATCAAGACTCTTTCTCCAGGCAATCCTCATATCTGAACTCTTCACATCCCCAAAACAGTACCAGTTACTGGGGAGCACGTGCTCAAACGCATGGGCCATCGTTCACACTGCATCGAGCCCTTACAGTTCAACAAGAAGGCAGTCAGTGAAACTTGAGGCCTCATTTTGGTTTTATCTGAATAGAGGAAAAGTTACATACTGTTTCTGATGCATCTACTCAACAAAGCCTGGTGGACTGCGAATCTCTGTTAACCTTAGATGCCTCAGCATCTGTTCTAGTCGGAGAAGCAGTAGAGAGTATTCAGTGACTGTCTCATGTAGGTTCACAGGCCGGTGGCAGTACTTTATCAAGTTCAAATTACAATATTCTCCTATGATCTCTACTTTAAAAGGTTAAAGTAAAATAGTTATAATAAAATGGGATGGTATGCTCAAAGATATGTGGCTTTCAGAGACAAAGCTGGTAGACCAACAGTCTCCGTAAAGTCATCAGACTTAAACCATATTGGCAAGTAAAGGGGGATGAAATTCTCCCTCCTCCCTCAGCTCAAAGAGTGCTCTAAGGGGTGCTGAACCACGTGATGGGCACTTTCCCCTTTCTGCTTTTCACTTGTATCCAGTATATTAACATAATTATTTGCATTAAAGTTCAAGTTGAACTCTCCTTTGCTGCACACTTAAAAATGAAAAGAAAAATATAAAATGTGGGGATGGGCAGACGGCTCAGCATTTAAAAGCATTTGTTGCCCCTGTATAAGTCCCGGGTTTGGTTTCCAGCACCCACATGGCAGCTAAGAATCATCTGGAACTCTAGTTGCAGAATTTCTGACTCTCTCTAATGGTTTCCTGGGGCACTGCACACACACAGTACACAGACATGCATGCAGGCAAAACACATAAAATACAATAAAAGTAAGTCTGTTTTTTTTAAAGAAACAAAATATAAAAATTTAAGAGGTAGAATAATAATACTTAATAAATTTGAAAGCAACCCTGAACTACACTGGGAGTGAGCACTCTAGTGAGTGTTTCCTTGTGACTAAAGGAGAGGAAGGTGGGTTTGGCCGCAAGCCTCAGGGGTTGGTTATTTATGAGACGCGAATAGCTGAAATGCCTGTTGCTCTACTAAATTCTGCTTCTGTGACTCAGAAAAATTCTACCTGGGGAGAGCAGAGGTAGCAAGCAAGAAAGACAATAATCCCAATTTACCTTACCAAAACATTATGTTTTCTTGCAACATTAATTGTGGAATGTGAATGTTGCATGTGAGAATATTATATGATTGCACACAGAATGCAAACACTAAGGTACAGACATGAATCATTTTAAAATAGCAGCTTAAGGTAAACCTTGAAAAGGAAAACGTGGTTCTCTCCGGCCCTTTGCCTCCCTGGCTGCTGGCTGTCTGGTGTGCTCCACGCTCAGTCTACTGCCTGGGTAGCAAGGGCTCTTTCTAGTGTTGCTATTTCTCTTTCTTTAGCAGGTTTTGGGGATTTTCCATGTTTGTTTCATCTTTTTTAAGAACTCACTTGTTCTACAATAGCTTCAATGCAGAAGTTGGCAGCCTATATACAATTTTCAGATCTTATTTTTTCCCCCAGTATGGGATAGTTGCTTTCGACACTTTGTTTTCAACTCCTGAAGTAATTCTCTCTCAAGAGAAAATATGATCCTCCACTTAAATTTTATGTTAAAAAAAATCCAACATGTGTGTGTGTGAGACTTATACTGTCAGTATTTCTAGAAGCCAGAGGACCAAGCGTCCAATTCCTCGTTCATTTGTTTGTGTCCAAAATCTCAAGTTTGAACCTCAAGGATATCTCTTTCCCTCCATTTGCAGCTCTGCTCTCTGCATCCCACGGATTCCATGGGCTGCCAGTAGGCTCTGTGGCTCTCACTGAGGAGCGTAGATGGGGAACATGCCCAAGAATACAGTCTAGGAATTCACCATGTGCTTTCCTTCCCTGCAGAACATCTGGGGGTTGGCTCAGTGGCATCTGGTTCCCAAGGCTACAGTTCTGCTCAAGGTCCCTTTCCCATATATCTGTCCTGAGAGATTCTGGTTAACAATTTTTATCATGTACCTAAGGGTACTGAAAAGCCCTCAGCTATGCTGGGCTGCTACTGAACTATCGCCTACATTTTGTTGAGGCAATCTGACTACAACAATATAACTATTAATCAAATTTTCCTCAAAAATGATTCAGCTTACAAGTGTTTCCTCTTTCCTTCTGGGACTCTGGACAAACATTGGGGTAAGACAGGGATAAAGAGGGTGTGGTTCTTACTGCTAACACTGGTAAATAAATGCCACATTCAGGCCCAGTGTGCTGGGTGTAGATAAGATAGCCCCCCAAACTTAGTAGGACCTTGTCTTTAGTCTCATATTCCTCTGGCACCATCTTTGAATTGCTAAGCATTTTTAGCCAATGGTTCCCTGGTTTTGGTTGGTTGGTTGGTTGGTTGGTTGGTTGGTTGGTTGGTTGCTTGCTTGCTTGCTTGCTTGCTTGCTTGGGTTTGCTTTGTTTTTAACTTTTCATTGATTCTTTGTGAGTTTCACATTATGCACCCCATTCCCTCTCATCTCCCCATCCCCTAATTTCCACCCTCCACTCTTGCAACCTCCCCCCTCAAAAGAAGAGACAAACAAAAATAAACTAACTAAACAAAACATAGAAAACACCTCGTTGTGAAAGCTGTAGTGTGTCACAGTGTGTCCCACAGTGTACCCGTCTGTTGGCACATCTTCACTTGTGGATATTCATTACAATGAATCATTGGTCTGGTTTGAGATCTCTGGCTTCTGTGACTTCATCAATCCTGGATCCTCACCAGGACTCCTGGTTCTCCTGTTGTTGCCCTGTGTTGTAGAGATCCTGCAGCTTTGAATCAGCAAGACCGGACCTTTCACATGCCCCAACAGTTCACAGATGCTGTAGGTTTTGGAGTGAGCCAGCTCAAAGCCCTGGATCAGCCCACCAGCCCTCCCACATCTGCCCACCAGGGCAAACTCCAGCACCGCACTGACTAAGCCCCACAATGCTGCCACTGGCAGGAGACAGGGTCAGTCCTCCTGCTCTGGTAGCCACCAGCCCAATCATCTGCACCCACGCTTCCAGAGCCAGCTCCATTGTGCTGCTGTCAAGGCAGGGTCCACTCCCCCATGTGCTAAAGTTGGCAAGGGGCTGGACGTACTCTCCTCACATCATCGGGGCTGTCTCACCTGTGCATTCACCATCAGGACCAGATCCACTGTGTAGTCCAGGCAAAGTGTAGGGCCCCACTCTTCCAAGTGCTAAATCCAGTAGGGGCAGGGCTAGTTATCTCAATCTCCTGACCCCAGGGCCCATCTCTCCAGACTACTGTGAGTGAGAAGGGGTGAGGATAGAGAGAGTATCACCCCTGTGAAGGGCTCACAGTTTTATCCCACACCAGGATTCACAGATATTGTAGCCACTTTTATAAATATGCTATAAATACTGAACACAAATGCAGCCCAAATAACAATCCCAGATGCTTTTCCGTGCCTTAATATCTTTTAAACACTGCACTTAAAGCTATATACACAGTAATTCATTTTATTCTTTGACAGCCTGTGACAGGAACAGAACCACAGAGAATGCAACCCACTTGTGCAAGGCTACGCTGCCTGCCAGTTTAAACGCCAGACTCCAGACGAAGCAGTCTAGCTTCCTCAATGGCATATACCTCCATGATGGAGTCATAGAAAAGACAACACGTAACTTTAGTTCACAAATGAATCTTAAGAAGAGTAACCAGCCACTGATGGCCATTCTAAAAGAACTGTGTTTCCTACCCAGAAAATCTAAGGACAGAGTTACAACTGCCAAACAAACCTGGGAATAACAAAGGACATACACTGGGATTCTCTTAAAATGACACCAGCGTTCATGATTGAAGGTTTTTATAAAAGTTACAAATTTTAATGTTTTTCTTGTTCTGAGGCATCCAAATAAAACCCAAATATGGTTTTACAGAGCTTGACCATGAATTTCTTAAAGTATACAGTCACTTATGTATATATAATACTTATTGATATGGGTGTGTATCCGTGTTGATTTGTGCATGTTTGCCACAGTATGTGGAGGTGAGGGGACAAATTAGTCACTTTTTCCTTTCTCCCACGTGGATTTCAGGGATGGAACTCAGCTTGTCAGATTTGGGGGCAACTGCCAAAACGTGTGTGTGTGTGTGTGTGTGTGTGTGTGTGTGTGTGTGTGTGTGTGTGTATATGCACATGTGCATGCACATGAGTAGGTGTGGGTGTGGGTGTGTGTGCAGGTGAGTGTGTGCATGCGCACGTGTGTGCCTGTGTGGGTGTGTCTGTGTAATTCTAGAAAGCCTATTCAACGTTAAGAAATCATTAACACTCAGTTCTAATTAAGTAATTAAGTAAGTAAACACAATATCTGAGATATACTTTAATTATATTCATTTGTTTCTAAAACACAGAATTATTTCTTGCCTTAAAAGGACTTTAATACCCACTGCTTATAAAAAGAAAGATGAAAGGACATATTCTGAAGACATGGACACCGCTGCCTTAGAAATTACAGAATTGCAGGTTCTTACTTCAACTGCTATGATGCCTATTGTAAATCCCACATGACTTTGCCATCTAAGTATCAAATACTCTTTATTTAGCTATGTGCCTGGTGAGCAGAGAATAATGCAATCTTCTTGGATGTAGTATCGTTGTTAAGTTCTTTTCTTCCAAAAGTACTAAACAGCACTCTTATTAACCTACAACTATCTTTCCCCAACATTTTAAACACTTTTACATCAACATATTTCTTTTCTTTCTTTCTTTTTTTAATCCATCCACCACTGTTCGAAACATACAAATTACAAAGATGACTAACTTGTTTGTGTGGATTATTTCAACATTTCTGGGTGGTGGAAGATAAATATACCCGACATTATTTTTATCTTACTGTCAAGCTTTGTGAGCTGAACCTTAAACTTCCCAATGTCAGAACAAAATGAAAACAAGCCCTTCCCTTCCCCCCCCCCCAAATAAATGAGCTGGCTGACAAAGCTAGCTGGTATGCTTAAAGGATATCTTAGTCACGGGTATTATTTTAAGAGATGAGCAAAGGGGGAAACCCCACAGCCCAGCTCATAAAATATGAACTGAAGGTGCAAAGAAGACCTCATAAATACTACTTAGAACAAGGGGTTCATTGTTTCCTTCCAGTCCGGTGAGTGCCTCTGTGATCTCAGCCCCTGTCTGTTAGGGAAGCCTCTTCCTTTGACCTGTGGGTTGTTTTTTTTTGTTTTTTTTGGTTTTTTTTTTTGTTTGTTTGGTTTTTTTTAAGCCAAGCTACTACATTATTTACGACAGCGCATATAGCTGGTCTGTGTGTTCCTTGTGCACATATACTGAGACATATACTTTTCTTTTCCCCAAGTCAGTATTTTAACGCAGAAGGATGAAAGGGCTTTTTGCTGGAGCTAATGTGTTTGAGATGCTAAATCAGCTGCTGTGCCAGCATGAGGCAGACAGAGGATTTCCCAGCGCATTGCCCACCTGTACACCTCAAAGACCAGCTTTGAGTAACTACTCATTCACTGTCTTTTTTGGTACTTTTCTTAAAAGTATTTTATTTATCAGCCTTATCTATGTTCCCTTAATCGAGTGCATTATCGCCTCTTGAGAATTTAATAAAGGAAATATTTTTTAATGTTAGTGGCATTGGCCTTAAATAAGGATAATATAAAGAGTTGTATGGGAATTGAATGCTGAATTGGTTTTATTCAGTGCTGTAGTCTTTCCAACCTTTTGCTTTGTTTTAATTTTTCTCCTTTAAATTTTTAATTATCTCTAAGAATAGTAAAGTCAAAAAAAAGCCAATTAAGTTTTGTCAAAGGGAGCCTCAAATAGGGTAGAAAAGGAGGCGGGGGAGAGGTGGGGTGTGGGAAATAACATTGCAGGGGACAGCAGAAGTTGAGGGATTCTCATGCCCTGGGGTGCTCTCCTCCCTGTGGGTGGAGGAGGCGGCCAACACGTCATTACCTTTTTCTTCTCATCTACTGAGAAAACTGGAGGCCCTACCTAGGCTCTCAAACTGGAACTAATTGATTTTCAACTAATCTAAGCCTGTACTTATAAAGAACGTAGGACCGAAGGCAAATCACAGGAAGGGTGGGAGCGGTAAAGACCGCATGCCGAGAGAGCCTCGGGCTCCAGAAACCAGAGAACTAAAAAGGGGAGAGTTAAGTGTTGGAGCTGGGTTGGGGGGGGAGAGGAAAGAGTGTGTAATTATAGACAGGGAGAGAGTAAGGAGCTAGAGGTGGGACTTGGAGCCTTTCCAGTTCCTTCTATCTATATGCCCATTCCTTCCTAAGTCCACAGTAACTTGTCATTAGACTTTTGAAACTGACTATTTGGTAGGCGACCATTAAGATACAATTTTTTTATTAAACTATGTTTATAGTAATCTCCCTCCTGCAGCTGCACCAGTCATTTGGCAATAAAGTAGCTTTAAGACCCATAATCTATCTGCCTTGATTTTAAATGAGAATGATCACTGATGAACAGGGAAATGGTTCTGTCCTAAGCAATTATTTTTTCCTTCAAACAGAGGGAAAAAAAAGTTAAAGAATGATTGTTGTTTGGCCCAATATGGATGTCTCTTATTTCAGGCAAAATCTGTGGATAGGTGCTACAGTGGCTTCAAATCATCTTTTTTCTCAACCTGTCATTTACATTAAATTAGTTTGCATGCTTATGGATGTGTTTATGTTACACATGTTAATAACTCTGTTGCAGAGACTCCATGACTTAAATAGCAATTTTATATATATTTATGTAAATTCCCCTCCACTGAGCACTGGAATCAGCCGAAAGCAGAGATAACATAAATGAGGATATAAGCATTATATATTTTCAGTATGAGGACAGTTTATTGATTTTACTAAGGGAGCCTTAAGTTATTCTTCCTGTACTTTTCCTTTCACATCTAACATGGTACACATGTTCTAAATCATGAAAATCTTAAAAGCTACATCTATATGCTTTAGACTTACACATTACTATATATTTTTAAAATATATCGAAAAAGGAATTGAAATCAATGCATCAATGAGCCAAAAATAACTAATAAACACAAATGTGAATTTTTTTTTACTTTCAGAAAAATATATGTAGGCAATAAATAACACAAGATCATTTAGTATCATTAAATAATTAAAATATTGTTTTTTAATTTTTAAATGTCCCACAGCCATATCTTCATGTGACTGGAATTGTGCTAAAATATAAAAGTGCACGCTCTAATTTGCTTAAGTACTTCATACATAAACCAAGTAAACATTTAGGAAAAAGAGATATAAAAAGCAAAAAGAAATTACCAGAAAGATAATATTTTGTTCCCCAAGTTCAACAAAATTTTGACTGATATCCAATCATTTGAGAGTAGGGGGTTAGCTTGTCTCTTACTACAACAAAAACAAAATGTGTTCAAACCATTTAGATCTGTCTCTATGAAGTGAACCAGTTGCTAAAAATAATTTAAAGGTTAAAAACAACGAGTTTGGTCTATATGTAGATGCTTACATAACCCAAGTCCTGTTACTTACATTTCATTCTTGTCTTTTCCTAAATTAGAATCTTTTTTCACCTTTGAACATGACACTAATTCACAAGAAAATTTAAAACTAAAATTTCTGTTGGATATGATTCTGGATCTGGATTAGGTTGAATTAGTTATGAGACATGTTACAGATGCTGTCCACATACGTACACACGCAGGTGCCTTCCTCCAAACACACCCCCTACCACTACTCACTGCACTCATTTGGACTTGGTCTCCATACATAGATGTTTTTTGAGATATTACAGAAATAAATTGCCCTTGAGCTCCCTAACAGTGTGAAACACAGTTGCAGGTAACATATGCTGGTTAATGTTACATTCGAACATGAGAGATTTTTGTTCAGTTTATAATGGCGTTACACGTTTACCTTTCCAAGTGTGCCTTGATTTGTCATATGCATGGAAGAAACACAGAAGTGAGTTTAACACTACGTAGTGATTGGCTATGACGTCTGGTTATATCAGTGGGCATGTTCTAAGAGTAATAAAATTATAGCTCAGCCTTACTTCAACACAACTACAAGAGACTCATCCAGAATCAGAATTCATTTTCTAGTAAATTCTTATGAGACCTTTAGTTAGAGATTACTAATAAGGAAAAAGCATATTATTTCTTATTGAGGAAAACATCACTAAACACCTATTTGAGCAAATAGGTAATAAAAACTTATTTTGATAAATGATCAAAATAAGTAAAGATTTTGAAGTTTATATCTAATATTGTTTCCCCAGAATAAAATAAATAATTCTATGTTGATGTAAGTAATGAGCTTGTAAACATCTGTGTCATCATATCGTGACTAACACAAGAAAAATGTAAGTAATTTAAAAGAAAAAATATTACTTAATGGTAAAACAGGGTTCTGGAAAACATTGAATAAATTCTTTCCTGTTTGTTTCCTTATTTTATCTACATTTATAGAAAATAACGGCATACAACTTCAAAAACCTAATAATTTTAAAAAATAATACCTATTACAAATGAGCAAAAGATTCAGTTTAATGAAATATGTTATTAAGACAGATAAATGTCTGAGCTATCATTTCTTGGTCATAAGTTCTCCTTTGTCATATTTTTGATGACATAAACTCATAAGTAAAGTTAGTCTAATCATTTAGATTTGTTTCTCTAAAGTGAACAAATCACTAAACTAATTTTTTAAAGGTGAAACGATGGGTTTTTCTTGATATTTAGATGCTCACATGGTCTAAGCCCATGTAAGATGTCTACACCTCAATGTAACGATTCTGCTGAATGAAAGCTTTTCTAACTGGCATTCATGTGCTTGACTGGAAAAGCTGCAGAGGAAAAGGTACTGTGAGAAATATTTTCATGCCCCTTACACTAAGAAGAAACAATCAAACCAATTTTAAACTGACTTGTATTTGCAAGCTCTCACAGAAGCCTGCTAATTATATGTACAAAAGGAAATGTCATGGGGAGGACCTGCAGAGCACCTGACCTGCAGGAGACAAAGGCTTTCTAAAGCTCAGTGCTGAGTTTTGTCCCTGGTAACACAAAGCACATGATTTAGTAAGCCCCTTCTCCTGTGTCCAGCGTTGCTGAGAGTAAGTGACCACAGCATATTAAGAAACATACATTACAAACCTGGCCACATGTCACCAAGACTGGCTGCTATCTGACTTGTCAAAAAATATTTCCTTTGAGATAGTATGCAAGGATATTTTTGCTGGGCGTAGGGTAAAATATCTTGAAGTCAACCCAGCTTGCATTTTCAATGAAAAATGTTAAAACCTTTGCTTTATAAGTTTCTTGATTCTTTAAAGTTTATTAAATTTGTTGGTTAAACTTTGAGTCTTAAAACTAAATCATGTTTAATGTTACTTTCCTTTAAACATCTAAAGATAGCCAATTTATCTTTAGTTTATACTAAAGTATTTTAAGTTAAAACAGCCCTTGTAAAATCATTTTAAGTAGGTAAGCTATTTAATATTCTCGTGAGAGGGAATACTAAATAGTAATCTTCCTTTTGAGCTTGACAATGTTTAAAAATTATCTTGAAGCACCAGTACTGAATGAAATATAAATCGTAAGACCTTTTCCCCATTTTCTTTGTTGATGTTTATAGGAATTATCAACTAAGAAATTTTTATCTCAAAGGAGAATTTGGTATAGATAAATACCATCAAATCAAGTTTGACATTTATCTTGCCTATGTCAAACATCAACTAGACATGATTACATTTTAATCATTACACTTAGGGAATGTAAGACTGAAACTTCTTTTCTAAACTAAGCTTTTTTCACTGAAGTCCCTTGATTGTTAATATTTTACAGTTCATTTGATCTTGGTTGATTTTATCTAGAGATTTTTCCCCTAGATGAGAAATTTTAAGTAGCATATAAATACGTATTCATATGCTCTTTAAATCACTAACAAAAAAAAAATTGGTTTGGAAAGTTAGTTTTATTTTCCCACACATAAACACTGGCTCCTTGGGGGGTTTTGTTTTCTTTTGTTTTGTTTTGTTTTTTCTTTCTTTTTTTTTTCCTTTTTGCCCAAAGCATTGCTGTCCTAATAAATTTCCCTTTTTACAGAATTGCCTTTTATGCACATCTTTAAATTAAATTTTAATAAGCTCTCAAAGGACCAAATTCTATCCAAATTGTGACCGTTTAATTTTAGCTTTCCATGTTAAATATATATAACTTTGTAGCATAGAGAAAAGTCATGTAACTATGTAAAAAATGAAACAGAAGCTATGGACGGGAGTTTTATAGAATGAATGTGTAAACATGGCCACCTACCAAAAAACTACTTTACCATTAGAAAAACTTCCTCTTTATAATAACACAGATGAACAAATAAACGAACAACATACCTAAGTTGACAAAGCTCATGACCATGTCAGCATCATTCAGAAAGTTGGTATCATGTAGGCTGGCAAGAGGTGGACTCTGGGTAGTCAGAGGAATCCTTGGAGGTAAGTGCAGACGATGCGCAAAC
The DNA here is from genome assembly GCF_011762505.2 of Arvicanthis niloticus. Classification (NCBI taxonomy): domain Eukaryota; kingdom Metazoa; phylum Chordata; class Mammalia; order Rodentia; family Muridae; genus Arvicanthis; species Arvicanthis niloticus. The sequence goes on along the minus strand of NC_047664.1, from coordinate 9,046,487 downwards.
CCATTGGGAGAGGCTAGGTATCCCTTTCTTGTCTCTTTGGCATCTCCAGCCAGGGATACCCTCACCAAATATTCTGACTCCTCGGGATTTTCTTCACTAGCCATGGCATTGTACAGATCCAGCATAAAGAGGGGCGCAGAAGATGCTTGTTTCCCTGGTGAAAAGGGCCTGGGTCTGTGAGGCAAACCCAAAATAGAGAGAATTTCCCTCTGTATTTCTCGTCTTTCATGGTTCCGTAGTCTTCTATAAATAAAACTGGAGTGAACATGATTATCTCCCAGGCCTCCTTTTGCATAACCCACTTGAACCCAGCCGCTCCAGAGGAAGCCCACAATACCCCTAAGTAAAAAGACAGTCCAATGCATTTTTGTATAAAAGCAAAAGTCGATATTTTTAATCCTTCTTGTCCACTTGGGAAAAAAATAATAATAATCCAGGTTCCTTGGAGGTACACTTCGCCAGTAGCTGTAAAAACAAATTTACCTATTCTTCATGACAGTGATATTTCTGAACACGGCACCCTCAGTCCATTTTCTTCTCCTGCTTTAAATATTTTAGAACACGTCAAGAGTAGTTATTTCTAAGAAAACTGAAATTCAGATTTCTAATTATCCACAGTTGTTAAGAACTTTTGCGGTGTTGATGTAGCAAAAGCTGGCTAAAATTATTTGATCAAATAACCTATGCATTCCTATGTGAATTTATGATAATCAGGCCTTTGGTATTTGAACTGACGAAAGCTGGTCTTCTGATAGACTGTAGCTCCCAAGTTCTCTTCACTTGCTCTGACTTCTTCTCAACGCTTGAACTCTTTCCAAAACAAATCCTGAGGTCTGAATCACAGATCTACGCTGATCTGCACCTTGGTGATGGAATTATATTTGTCCGGCAGCCTAGTGATAACTTGAACATCTTTTGTATGGTCTTAGTGTAAAACAAGACCCAAGGTTATACTGTTCAAGTAAATGTGTTTCCCTGAATTTACTTGAAATCCTTCTTGTAAATCCATTCAATCTCTTCCTCCTTCTTACAGTTAATTCCACCTCCAGCAGGCACAAATATACCAGCCCTCTTCAAGAGAGATCTAAAGAGAAATGTAAGCACAACCCTGCTGGGAAAGAAGAGGCTTCTCATTGTAATTTGAAACTGGTAAAGCAAAAAGAAGTTAACCCTTTTGCTACCAGGAAAGCCTCTATTTTCGCAATTTTATAGCCATGCATGTAACATACAACAGTGATATATGGGGTGTACGAGCTCCAGGAAGAATAAAAGCCAGTTTTCAAGTAACAGGCTGAAAACCCTGCCACCCAGACATACAGAAATGTTTTAGGTCTTTTTGGTGGAATGCATTTACTACACTTCCATATTAAGTCTCAGGTTGTAGCAAATTAACTTGGTATGACTCAGTTCCATACTTGAGATTATTTCTAGCTTTTGAAGGTCATTAAAATTTACTTCTTCAAAACTGAAAAGACAATTTTAAAGTTGGAGTAAGTTTATTGATTCTTAACGACAACTGGCTATTTTAAAGCAAAAAAAAAAAAAGTAGACAATGAATCATTAGCAAATTCATTCTACTCCAAAAAAAAGCAACTATAATAATTTAGGGCTGGGAATTAGATAGCTCCAATTTAATTATCTGTAGAAAAGATTTAAGAAGAAATATATATTTCTGACTAAATCATTAGCTGAAATAGAAATATCTTATATATAATAGTATCATTCTTAACTTTTACTCCATCACCACCAAAATGTAGACATGCTTACTATAAGATATTACTACCAAGTGCACTCAGTACTCTGATTTAAGGTGTGCAAATACTCACCAGTTGTGCTAGAGATCAAGTACCCTGCGTTACTACACCCAGATGGGAAGTGGGATTTCTGAACTTTGATAGGTAGAATAGAGAAATTGTGCACCTTTCTAAAATGCCATACCTAATCTGAGGAAATGAGCGAAGTATGTGTTTATCCTTAATGGTTAATGCCTTTAAAATTTGGAAGTCTGCAATGTTTCTCTGCCTGCTATAATTTTCCTCTCAGGCACGCATTTAACCTTAGCGTTTACAGTGCTTTCATTGTCTGGGACAGCGTTCCGATAGCAAGGTAAATTTATCCAGTGAATTCTAGAACTGTGGTGAAATTCTAATGTTTTTTTTTTTTTTTTTTTCTTTGCCGAGAAGTGTCTCGTTTCTTGTTTAATTTCTTTTAACATATTTTCTCTGAGCGAATCAAGCAGTCATATTTCTCGTGGTCTTCAGTTCATCAGTGAATGCAAGACACTGAAGGGGCTTCCAACTCTGAGCGAATACGTCATTTCTCTTGTACAGATTCGCTAGGAAAACTTGAGAGTGCAGTTGAGTGTTTTCCCTCACTGAAAATTCTGCATCACTACAGGATGCCACCGCAGTCAGAACAGCAGTCCAGAGACTACACGCAGGGAGGGCATTGTTGTAAAAGAGACATCACAAGGAAGAGTAGCCATGAAGATTTGCAGTGACCAGATAGCACTACAATAAGCAACAGTTTAAACTTCTCAAATTCCTGAGATATTTTTTTACTTAGCACCCAAACCAAACATCAAGTTTTGATCATCATTACAGATTCAGATCAATTACTCTTTTGTGTTTATAAAATGTATCAAGTAGGCTATGGAAAACCTCTGTGTTTTAAAATACATCTTGCAAGCTGTGAATTTGCTTTATGTCTCAAGAGCACAATGGGGTTACAGAGTAAAATTAGCTTCATTAAAGGAAGAAACAGTTCTTATTACATATGTATTTATTTTTTTCTAACATATTTGAAAAATAAAAATAAGACTGGATGTCATGTCTCAAAAACTGTTTTCCTGAACTGTAATTTATAATACCAATCAGTATAATTTAATTTAATTGCTTACCCAGATGTTTCATTGTATTGAAAATAAGGTGCTAGCAGGCTTGGTCAGATATCTACTCTATCCTTAATATAGACTAGATTTAGCTCAAAAGATTAATGAGGGGAAAAAATAAGAAAAACAAAATCCTGACTAAACAGGAAATACTAGCTACTATATAAAAAGTTAGAACTGATTTCAATTCCTGGATAGATTTCTACCTAAGTATTTGAGAGAAACTTGAAAGATAAGGTAGATTTTGTACCTACAAATTAGAAAAAATGCACAATTCTGAGTATATATTATAAAAGGGATTGAACACACTGTAGAGTCACACACCAAAATAAAAAATAAATAAAATAAAAAAATAAAAATAAAAAAACAGGTCAGCTTAGAAGAAAGCCCTGACTCATCACAAAGGTTGTTCTTAAAGATCACCAAGAGGCACTTCAGCAAAAATCCATGCCTTTCCTTGTTGCTTTGGAACAAAGATAAAGTCCAGCTAAGAAGCTCTCCACAGTTCACTAAGTTTCTTTTCTCGTTGAAATCTGATGCCTTTCTCTCTTGGATATGAGGTGCAACCATACCCAATTTACCAATTTCAGTCTTCCCAGATTTTCAAAAGAAACTTGTTCAATGGGTAGTTGAAGCATTTGTAACTCTTTTTTGTATAGAACTTCCTTCTTATCCCCCTTGAGCTTTGGTTACTGCTGTTTTTTGATGTAGAAGCAAAGTATCTGGAAAAGATTAAGTCAGTAGGTATCTATAAGACCATTTAGGTGGCTGGAGGCACTCACTGACAGCAGAGAGAATTCTGGGAAGGCATCTACAGAGTCAGCTGTGTCCAGAGGGAGGCAGAGCAATACTGCAAAACTATTTTCTGATAGGTTGTTTGTTTTGATTGGTTGGTTGGTTGGTTGGTTGTTTTTGTTTTGTTTTGTTTTGTTTTGTTTCTTACAGTGATCTGAAAGGCACTGTAGTCTTGAGTGACCTAAATTTTAACTGATCATCAGCTACTAAATGAAATCTAGGAAATGGATAATAAGGATAATAGATAATAGCAAGCTTTTGAGATGTTTGTTATCATTGAATAACCAGGATTATATAAACAGGATTTTTCAATACGCTCTATATTCATGATTTTAAGATTGTTTTATATGAATTCAAGAGGGTAGATATTAATTACAATAGTTATTTCTTGAGAGAATAAACCAACAGTTAGCCACTAAAAAGTAGGCATTCTTAGTAGATCGTCAGTCTCATGATTCCATAATTACTAGACTCCAATTCTGTCAGATAATTACTATGACTCAGAAGGAAAAGAATTGTGTAATGAGTTACATTCACACTCATAAAACCCTCTGTTAATATTACTACAATGAAATTCGACTAAATTAAAGTTGATAACCCTGATAGATGTGGTTAATATCTATTCAACAAATATCTCATTCTTTTGAATGACAATAGTTTGTTTTATTTGTGTAGTGGTTAATCTTGGTTGTCAACTTGACAGAACCTGGGAGCTAAGAGATATGCTTCTCTGTGAGTCTGCAAGGTATCTTCTGGATTCTTTAACTGAAGGGGAAGGAACTATCCCAGAGTGAAAGACACCTTCGATTGGCACTCTAGCTATTAAGTCCTGTTTCCTATGCTTGACTTCTTTTCCTTTCTGGTGTGTGCATCTAATCCACAGCTGCTGCTGTTATCATTCTTTCTGACAACCAGAACTCAGATCTTTTGGTATTTCAATATGAACTGAAAGCCAGCAGCAAGCTGGAAATCCTTGAACCTCTTGTGTGTAATGGAAACTACAGAGCAATCCATATCATGAGCTGAATAGGTACTGGGTTGTCCATCTCACCAAAGCATAAGCAGACATTATTGGACACCCCACCCATGTCACATAATCGCATCTAATTAATACCCTTTTGCAATAAATGTTTATTCTACCAGTACTGTTCCTGTACAGAACTCTGATTAGTGCAATGTTTTGCCCCAGTGCTGTTATTATGACCCATATTGCAGGAGCCCGAAAATGACCACAGTTTAATTAGATTTCAGCAATAATGAAAATTGCTTGCAAAGTCTCAGCAGAGTGGAGTTGCATAGAAGACACTCAGATCAAGTGGAGCATGGAGAAAAGCATAAAATGAGGCGTGTGAGTAAGTGCAAAGTCATCATTCTTAAGCCCACACTTCACACTCTGAAGATGGCTGGCTCTAATCAATACATGGAACAATTCAAACTGTGTTAGGAGTATGACAGCTCAATGACAGGTATGGCTGCCAATTTACCCTAATAATTTCCATTAACAACAAGTAACCCTCAGAAGAAAGTAAAACTTATAAGAGTCACTATTGATGGTCAAAATGATCCAATTTGAAGAAAATTTTAAAATTGCATAGTGCAAAATTGCTTTAATACATAGTGTTTAATTTCATAGTATCTCTTGTTATAGTGAATACAAAATATTCCACTGTGGACTGGACAGACAGTTCGGTAGTTAAGAGCACGTACTATTCTTGCAGAGAACCTGGGTTTGGTTTCCCAACATTCATGTGGCAGCTGATCCAGTCAGGGGATCCAGTTCCTTTTTCTGGCTTCTGTGGGCACCAGGAACACACATGGTGCACTTATACACATGCAGACAAAACACTCTTACACATAAAAATGAATAAATCCTAAAAGATCTTTATAGAATTTTCCTTAGAAGCTTTGGGATAAATTTAGAGCCTAAGAAAGCACCCACAAATATGTCATAGAATGTGTCCATTCACAATTTTTTAAATCATATGTGTACATGTATATAATCATATATACATACATATATACATATACTTATATACATATATATCACCCAAAAGTCCTCTGAAAATTAAGAGAGTATGGACTTTACTTTGTAATGTGTAATATCCTTAGGAAATATATTAATGTGTAATATGTAAAATAATTAATATTTGAACTGTTTCATATAAAGCTCCCTCTGTTAAGATTGAATATAAGAATTACCACTTGGAGACAACGATGTAGATTAAGAAATGCTAGGGCTGGTGAGATGGCTCAGTGGTTAAGAGCTCTGACTGCTCTTCTGGAGGTCATGAGTTCAAATCCCAGCAACCACAGGGTAGCTCACAACTTTCCGTAATGAAATCTGATGCCCTTATATGAGTGAGCAGGCCTGGAGCCAGCAGGCCTGGAACAAGAGGGAGAGGGAAATGGGGGGGGGCGGAGAGAAATGCTAATAATGAGTTACACAAAGACCAAGGAAGTCACTGTTCTTGACGTGGACTCAAACATTAATACCTTTAAATGATTAATATGTAATCAGAGTTGAAAATTCCCAAAAAATATTCTGGGACAAATATAAATGATTGTACATTAAAAGGAGTATGTTTCAGAGTCATGATAAAAGTGTCTAGATAAGACTCAGGTTTTTTTAATTGTTCATTGATTGCTAATAAGATTCCATGAATCTTAATAAATGTTTATTTTAAGTAAATACACAATGTTTATTCCAGAAAATCACTTACATCATTCATATACTGAATACTAGCTTATTCTAGAAAATAAATATGCTATGCTTTTTCTACATGTCAGTTGCTTCTAAAAAGATTTTCTCAGGTACTGAAACTTAAATTCAGAGTCAAAATGCAGCACCCTATGAAAATTCTGTACTGTGGCATAATACAGATATCAATCTATCTTTTTTTATAAGGGCATCTGTCTACTACGAAGTTTTCTTTTACTCATTTTAGTTCTTTCTTGAGCTAGCCTGTACATCATAAGGCCTCCTCCTTTATATTACACAATTCGTTTGGACAACCAGTCATCTGACCTTACAAAAGTAACCTTCATGCCTGTTCTGGATATGTCCAGTTTTGGAGTGTTCTGACTCCCGGTGTTCAGAGAGGCACATCCGAGCCTGTTCCTGACACAGTGTGCAAAATTTCTTCTCTGTTTTTCATTCACATTGGATCTCTTCCCCAGCCTCACTTTCAAGTTACTTTCTATATTTAAATCCTATTATTTTTCTTCTTACACATTTCATTTTCTCTCTTTTTGATCTGTTCCTCTGTTTACAATAAACTTTATCTCTGCGCCCTAATTTTAAAAGCCTTATCAGCCCCCCCACACTCCGCTGTTCTTATCTAGAACTCTGTCTCTCAAGTGGCACTGTTTTCTTTATCTCTCACCTTTCACCAGCCCTCTTCCCAGAGAGCAGATTCCACTCTCTGTCTTCTTTCTTCTTCCTTCCAGAATTGTCGAATAGTTTCATCTTCTACAGCCCCACATTCCTCAGCACCACACTGATGTTACTAAGTTGCAACCTGATAGTAGATTTCTCCCAAACTTTATTTTTAAGATGCTTCTCTGCAAGTGGATAGAAATACTAGTGACTGGTTTTAGCTACAGGTATAATCTTTTGGAAAAACAACTGTTAAAATTTTAACAATAATGAAAATAATAACATCATAACAGTAAAGATAGTAAAACTCAGGGAAATAACTCAAGTTATTTATTATAACCAAAGTTTGAGCCAGTGTCAGACTACACTTGGAATAAAGAATAATTATCACTTGGCTGAAGTACAGCATCTTGCTTTCGATGTGTTTAATGCTAATTTGTGGAGCATTTGTATCAACACAGAACTCTAATGCAACACACAATATAATCTCTTGTTATGTCACATCAGCGTCTTTTTAAGTCTTTTGAATGTCTTTCTAGAAAGCTTCTCTGGATATAATGTTTTAATAGTATGTTGCCTCCCAACCATTTTTAGGGAAACAAAGTTACATTGTTTATAGTTTCTACTGTCATTCTGGAATTTCTCCTATGGAGATACACTACTTATTCACACATCATTGTTGTTGTTGTTGACATTTACCATTACATGCATTACAAACAGATAATTGTATTAACATCAACAAATTTCACATATGAATTGATAAGATTAAACCAACTGAGACCAGGGCTATGGTTTCGTAATTACCTCCAAGCAAATTTTCATAAAGGAAACTATTTGTGATCCATATTCATAAGCTTAACCACCAGGCTTGAGCATATTTTTAAATATGCTTTTCAAATCAAGTGAGAAAGATTTCCTTAGATGAAGATTCATATGAAAATACTCAGTGAACATGCTGGAACAAATGGTAACTGAACCAGTCTTGCTTTAGGAGGCCTCTAGGTAGCCTGGGGCTCTGCCAGTATCCTCAACTCCTTTAGTCAAAATCTTCCGATGTCAACAGCATTTGGCTTCATAATTGTGAATATTTAAGAATATGTTAACATAACTCCTTCACCAAGCTGACATATAGGTCATTCACGTGCATTGATACCAAAATCATTTAGATGAATCAAAACGGTAACTACGGGAGCATGATCTCCAAACTCATTGTCTATAATACGAATGCTGGTTATCTTTGCAGTTAACCAAACGCTGCCAGAATCTTCCCACCAATAACTATCAATGTGTGCTTAAAGAATGTCATAAAATTCTCTGGTTCGTTTACTTATTTTTTCCACACTCATGAGTTATGCACTGGACTTGTAAAGGGTATAGTGTTTAACAGAGTATCTGCCTGATGTTTACAATCAGGAAACTAAATTGACATCTTACTTTCCAAACGACACTGGAATCACATAACCAGAGGGTAACTGAAAACAGTAATTTAACTGAATGAATCAGTTTCTTCATGGATAAAATGAGAGAATTATCTCTTACTGTGAAGTAGTGAATGCATTAGATAAGAGGATGTGGGGAAATATGTTTCATAAGTGTCAGTGTTTCGTAGCTTATCGCCAGGAGTGCATGGCTCAGTAAAGTTGAAATTCCTTTTTATTTTGTTATTGGTTCTCTTACATTAGCAAACTAAGAGATGGTGTTTGCATTCTTTAATCAGTTAATCAGAGAAAGAGAATATACTAGTCTCTGAAATAACCTTGTCATGTCTGTGGATATCAAAAGACCAGAATTTTATTGTGTTATCTTTCTGCACAATCTGCTCACCTTTTGAAAGACACACAGCTACTCGTGAGATCTCGCACAAGCTTACCTGTCCATCTCAAGTCCGTTCCACCAGAATCCTAGTGCAGTGGCAAGGGCAAAAGGAGAAAATAATTTTCAAAAACTTAATTATCTGATTGCTCGATTGCTCACAAGTTATTTCATTTACAGTTTGCACTTGTCCTGTCATTCTCCATTCTTGCTAACGGATATAGTCAGCTTAGGAACACTTCAAGTATGTTCTTGGCTTTGAGTCAAGTCAGCATTATGCAACCAGCTCTGGGCTGGGAAAGGGGGCATCTAACGCACAGAGTGAGCTGACAGTGGGGGCATGTACTCTATTCACTCTGAGCCATAGAATTGATTCAAATATTAGATTTGCCACCATCTATTTTGTTACATGTACTAAAAATCACTTAACACCTCTACCCATTACCTTGTTTTAAAACATTGGTTACTAGAAGATTATTGTGACTCTCGATAACATAGTTCGAGGACATTCTTTTATAACTACAGAGCAATCATAACTGCATTTGTAATGGTGTCACTCAGAACATTACCATGGCAGGTGTTTAATTTTCATACCTTCACTGCAATTATAAATATTTAGCATGCTACTATGCATTTAGAATAAACAAAACTATTAGTGACATATAATATGCAACATTTTCCAATCAAACTTTACCATGAAGTCATTTATTTAAGGAGCTGGTTACTGTCATGCAAAACATATTCTAAGACTAATCCTCCACAAGAATGTTTTAAGGGATAATCAGTCTTAAAATAATTGGAGATACAAAATAATATGGTGATTAAGAAGTATATTCTGAGTAAGGAAAAATTTAAATGCTGATCCTGTGTTTCATAGCTTTCTAATCTAATATTGCCTGCATTAGTTGATCTTTAGATAAAGATAATGATATCTGATATATCCTATCATATAGGATTTTATAAAGATCTTATGAAATAATAAATGTAAGAAGATTTTTAGCTGGGAGTGTAGAAAAAGGAAAACAAAATATCTAGCACAGAAGTTGGGCCTGGTTAAATAATAATGCCAGAGCCCATTAGATTTCACACCCATCTATGGAACTCTCTAAGTATTGTTACACTATGACATCCAAAAGCCTTGTGTTACAAAAAAAGAAAAGAAAAAAGCTTCTATTTATAGCTAAATGATTAACCAAAACATTTATCTCAAGAACATTTTCTTCTGCCGATGTGACTCATGACGACACTATCCAGGGTTTACCAAATACACTAAAAGAGCAGGTAGTCCTCTTCAACTGAAAAGATGGTCTCACCTTTTTTGAATTAAATAAATTCCTTAAGAAATACTACATATAGGCAAATAGATCGAGCGTAAGTCCAATGTATAGAGTCGACTCCTGATTTTGAATTTTTCTTTCTATCACTGACAAACCAAATACTTTGTCACTCAAGCTCTTTCCTCTGAGATGCAAGGAGTAAAAGAAAGATAAAATTAAAGCTAGCCTACCCTCTGCTGTCTTAGACATGCTGGTTATGCTCTGTGGCTAAAGGACTTCAAATGTCAGTCAAAACAATCTTTGTCACCAGAACAAATGACAAAAAAATTAATGCATTTCATTTTTTCACAAAATTGCATATGAAAAAAATCATCCTGACCTACCAACTAAAACTATCATTCTAGCACCTGGTAACCTTATTTAAGGTTTATTTAAAGTTGAAAATGATATGTAGAGTTCATTGACGACATTGTCTAGTATTTCCAAATACAGCAATTTCATCCCATTTATATAGTAGAGAGAAGTAGATCAAAATCACAAGTTCAAAATTGCAATCGCAATAAACAGGATTATTGGCTTTTTCTCATGTGCGTGAGACTAGAAATGAAAGTCCTTGGTTGTTTGGACAGATTCAAACCTGAACTCCTTGTACTACTTTCAGACTATGATGCCAAACTTTAATTAAGATGGTGACAATCCACAGTACTGTTGCAAGACTCTGACAAACACTGACAGGCTCTGACTACTAATGCTTGCAAAATGAGGTTTGCCTCGGGTAAATTTTGCCTTAGCATTTGTCTGAGATTTTGGAACAAATTTAGAAATTGGGATAGAATTGTTTAAGTTATTTCCCTCTGATGTTTTCATTATAATACTAAGATTTTTTTTTTCAATATATTTACTACAAAAGAAATAACCCGTTCCTGGCACTAAGGCTTTTGTTATCCTGTCATATCTGGGAAGGTCACAATTACCCTGTTGTAGAATAATTTCAGGCTTAATTATTTTCATGAACATGTATAGTGTATGTGTGTTGATGTGTGTGTGTGTCTGTGTGTGTGTGTGTGTGTGTGTGTCAAAGTCTACAGTAGTAGATTAACATAGAATTTTTTCTAAATGTCTTTGTCGTTACTTCTCCAGTGAAGTTTCATAGACCCCCAAACATTACAGGCTACTGCCATTGTTTATGGTTACGCTCCAGAAGTTGACAGTAAGACCCTACTGCTGAAGATACCACTAATTTAAGTCATAGAATATAAAGAGATCATGCTGCAACTATCCAAAAAGCTTCATTCAAACTGGATACCTTTCATAAGACACTACGCAGGCTACTGGGAGGAGAAAAGTAAGGGTCAATCATGCCTGGCTGTGAACTCTACAAGCTACAGTAATGGCGGGCCTGACTAGACTTGTCCACTGATGTAACAGTAGTTCGGGTGTCATAAGAGTAACCAACTGCTTTATGATTGGCTATCTCTCCTGCCCTATAAGATGAAACCCATACCAGTCACTGTTATTGGACCAAAGCCCATGGCTAAACATGTCATAGGCTCTACGATAGAACATACAATTATTACACTGCTAAATGAACATGGTACTAAACTGACTTCTAATGAGTCCTTGTCATAACCGTGGCTCTCTCAACCCTCACCTGATAAGCACGTGTGGGCTGTAAATGATGATTACCACAGGGATCCACACTGGACCAAGTGCAGATGCTGCAGAATGTTAAGCCCTAATGGAATGGATACATCATATGCCTTCCTCCCGAGGCTGAAGCATCGCTGAAGAAAAAAAAGGCGGAAAGAGTGTACAAGCCAGAAACAGCAGCTGACTACAAGGAAACGATGGTTTCAGAACACAGCAGGACCGCTGCATATTCAAAATCACATTGATTGTGACAGCACATGCAAGGCCAGTGGAAGTTCAAGCCAGACCAAATGCAAGCATGGAGAGAGATGTGAATACAAAGTCCTACCCCTACCTGAGGAACAATGGGTGACTGGTACAGCGGGGAGAGGGGAATGTCCGTTTTCTCTAAGAATGTAGCCATTGGCAAGTCAGCCATGGTCCCTCCAATGGAACACCAAAGATATATGGGCAGCAACATTTGTATTGATGGGGGTTGGGAAGAAGAACACAACATTGGATGGGTATGGAGGGAGGACGGACCTGGGAAGAGCTGGGGGAGTGGAGAGAATACAATCAAAACATTTATGAAACTTCCAAAGAATTAGTAAAAATATTTTCTAAGAAGAATGTTTGTGCATGCTTTCATTCTATGTTGGGAGCCGACTCCTAAGCAGAAAGTGGCTATCATCTTCGCAGCCATCTCGAGCCATATTCCCTGACAAGAGACTTGGTTTTCAACAGCCTACAACAGCTGAGCACACTCGGATAAATATCTTATTTACCCCACATATCTTGTTTTGCTGTTTAGTGCCCCAGCTGCAAGGCACGTGTGGTATCCACGCCTGCAAGGCGCACGGTGCACGTGCTATCCACGCTATACATGTCTGTAAGGTGCACGCAGTATCCACGCCTGCAAGGCACGTGGCAACTCTATAAATACCCCAGACTTCCATTCAATGAAGAGACAATAAAGAAGACTTGAGACTTGATCAGAGCCTCTGTCCTGTCTCCATTCTTCGAGTCTCTTCCCCTTCATCCCCACTCTCTCTCTCTTGCTAGACCCTGACCCGCAGACCAGAGCAGCAGCTCGGGTGGAACACAGTGGCCCCCAAGCTGGGCAGTGTGGGCCTCAACAATTCTATGCATTGTTGTTTGTGAGTGTTTATTATTTGCTTCTTGGGGAAAAAAAACTTCTAAAGTGAACAAAATAGTGTAAAAACAATTGTCTGACAGGAACACAAAGTTTGTATTGCTCTGGTCATTGACTAATCTTACACAAACTGCTCACATACTATTACAATGAACCAATTTGTAATTTGTAACCAAAACTGAGTAGAAGCCCAGGGAGATAAACAATAGCAAACTACATAGAAGGGATAAAGCCTGTATGTTGACTGGCTAATGGTTTGTAAAATGTCTCTCTACCTCATCTCTCTATTCCTATCTCTCTCAGTCTTCTTACGTGTATTGTTTCTGTCTTTGTGCTATACAGAAGACTTCAAATCATTCTACCCAAAATGTGTATAAAACTGTCCTTGTGAAAAACATTTCTGCTCAGTTATAATTATCGTTTGGTATATAGCAATGACATTGCTTACAGTTTCTTTTAAAGGCCCATTAGAGGCAAAACAAGATTGAAAATTTCACCTCTAGAGAAATGAGGCTTAAACAGAAACCCGGGAAGACACTGCCACCTTCTGGCTGTATGAGTTTTAAAACTGTTGAAAGTTACCACTGCCTTTCTGAATGGAAATGTTTTGGCAATCCATTTTTACAAATTATAATCTTGTCAGTGATCATAATCTTATCACTGATCATAATCCTATCATTGATACTTTAAAAACATATACCTTGAAGTTTTGTTTCTCTGTTATACTACTTTTTAAACTACTAGAGTTCTTATTTTGCTAGGTTCGTCTAAAACTTTTTTAATTTAATGCATAAGAACCGTTATTCTTGCTTATTTTTTTTTTTATTAAAAAAAATGGTTAGGCTAGTAATAAAATGACAGAGACATTTTCACATCCCAGAACCCACCCAGGAACCATCTGTGCTGCTTCTGATTGCACACCATGCCCAACCTTGCAGGGCAAAGTTGCAGCACCACACTCCAGATCACCAAAGCATGGCGTGCATTTCTTACAACTTTTCACCCCATAGATGTTCCATGAATGTAGTGATAGAATAAAAATGGCACAGGAGGTGTCTGAGCTCGTCTAGAGGCTACGAAGTGAGTGAAACAGAAAGGGGGGCTAAGAAATTAACATGAATTTTCATTTCAGGCAGAACCTGAAATCAGTGAGTTATTTCAAATGATGAAGAAGTATCTTGTCTGCATTTATCCTTCACCCTTTGTTCTTTTAAACTTTTCTCTGACCCTAAAGTTTTTACCGTTTCTCCTTCTTTCTAATGTCTCAATTATAAAATGTCAGTCATGACAGCCTTAAGCTCATGGCTTTAATTAGCAGCCTGTTGAAATTTAGTCTCAAGCAATTAGTTTTAGTTGTAGCTTCTTTTGCAACTTCATGTTCTCAGAATATCATTACTTGTTGGGTATTTAACAATACCCAACATTAGCTTCCTGGCTTCCAGTAATACTGTACATGGTATGTATTCCATGCAGTATTAAGTATTCTGAGTTTATGGTATCATACTTGGTTTTGGTGATACCACATGCTTCCCACTCTTAGAAAATAATGTCGTCTAACTTTAAGACAGGATTGCATAACTATTTGGTGTATTTGGAGGACTCAAGCCCAAATTTCTACTGGTCTTCCTAAGAAACTTCAGATCCTCAGAGGGAAGCATTGAAAGAACGGTAGCGAAGCAGAACTCTTGTTCAAGTTTTCTTGGTTTACTTTCCTTTTGGGTCCATGGAGTAACATAATGGAAACCTGTGCATACATTATAACCACTAGGACTTTTCAAAACAGAAATGCCTAGGTATGTAAGGAAGAAACAAAGATAGTCGTGTCAGAGAAACGAAGAATGAAGCAGGTTCAAAGGCATGGGTTAACAGCCAACACATCAGAAAGCTCACCAGCTGGGCTTTGAATAAAGGAAATACTTTAGCAGGATCGAGACAAGGCCAAACAATTGTGTTTTTTCTAATGTTCCCCCACTTAAACTCTGACACTGTTTTAGAACTGTACTAACTCATCCCTGAGATGAAGCAAGCAAAGATTAACAATAGAGCATAAAATTGCCTGTGGACATGGGAACGTACTTTCTTTCCAGCAAATCTTGGGAAACACAATGGGCTGTTCTTACATGCTTACCACTTGCAAGGTCTTCTCATGACTCCAGGGACTGCAACTGGCATGTGCTGCTTTCAATGCCCTGATGCTACCTTTATGTCTTACATCTGCCTCTTACAATCAAAGAGCTCCTTCAGATCAGGGAATTTGCTTTCCTCTCCTTGAAACTTCAGTGTTAGACAAACAATATAGCTAGTCTATACATGTTTGTGAATGATTTAACTAATGGGAATCATTCGACTAAATGTTGGCTATTCAATATCTCAGGGAAATGTCTTGAAGGCCATCAAAACTTCTGAAAATATATTGTAATTTATTTGTATTGTAACTTAAATATATTATAATTTCTAAAAGGTAGACCATGTGTTTAAGCTTTACACTCAAGTAAATAAAAAAATTAAATATATTATAATTTCTAAAAGGTAGACCATGTGTTTAAGCTTTACACTCAAGTAAATAAAAAAAATAAATATATTATAATTTCTAAAAGGTAGACCATGTGTTTAAGCTTTACACTCAAGTAAATAAAAAAAATAAATATATTATAATTTCTAAAAGGTAGACCATGTGTTTAAGCTTTACACTCAAGTAAATAAAAAAAATATATTCTTCTAAAACTTTGCACTTTGTTCCCAATCTCCAATTACCAAACTTCAGCCAACTCCACTGAAAATAACAAGGTTTGTTTCTTCTAGTATTTCTTTCTACAGAGCATTTAATTCTTCGTCGTATGAGGACGACTTCTATGTGTCTTGCTTGGTGTGCACCAAAATTCAAAATCAAATATAGCTTCTGGGATTCTAATGGCTAGCTCCCTGAACAGCATTCCAGTTCATAAAGAAAAACGATAAAGCAGAGAAAACTCCAGCAGAGTCTGTTTGAGAACGTTATCATTAAAGTGTCTGGGTGAAGAAGTGAAGTCGACTGGTGAGCAGCTAGGAACTACAGCTCAGGGAAAAACTGAAAGGCTGCACTGAGGTTCATCAGCAAAATATCTGCCCATGACAGTTTTTTTAAAAAGCATTGCATCGGGATGTAGAGATGATTCTGTGGTTGAAAAGCTTACACTGTAAACTTGAGACCTGCAGCTCAGCCCCCTTGTGACAAGCTTTGGAGAGTGCAGCATAAAAACCTGTAACTAGATTTGGGTTGTGGGGTGGTTGTTTTTTATTGAATATTTTATTTATTTATATTCAAATGTTATACACTTTTCAGGTTTCCCCTCCAGAAAGCCCCTATCCCCCTTCCCCTCACCCACCCACCACTCCCCACCCTGGTTCTCCTATACTGGGGTATCAACCATTCCCAGAACCTCTCATTGATGTCCAAAAAGGCCATCCTCTGCTACATATGTGGCTGGGGCATGGGTTCCTCCATGTGTACTCTTTGGTTGGTGGTTTAGTTCCTAGGAGCTCTGGGGATCTGGTTGTTTGGTATTGTTATTCTTCCTAAGGAGTTGCAAACCCCTTTAGCTCCTTCAGTCCTTTCTTCAACTCCTCCATTGGGGACCCCGTGCTCAGTCCAGTGGTTGGCTGAGAGCATCCACCTTTGTATTTGTTAGGCTCTGGGAGAGCCTCTCAGGAGACAGCTATATCAGGCTCTTGTCAGCAAGCACTTCTTGGCATCTACGATAGTTTCTGGGTTTGGTGCCTGTATATGAGATAGATCCCCAGGTGGGTCAGTCTCTGGATGGCCTTTCCTTCAGTCTCTGCTCCACATTTTGTCTCCGTATTTCCTCCTATGAGTATTTTGTTCCCCCTTATAAGAAGAACTGAAGCACCCACACTTTGGTCTTCCTTTTTCTTGAGCTTCATGTGGTCTATGTGTGTTCTTTTGTGATTGGGTTACCTCACTCAGGATGACATTTTCTAGTTCCATCCTTTTGCCTAAGAATTTCATGAGATCGTTGTTTTTAAATAGCTGAGTAGTACTCCATTGTGTAAATGTACCACATTTTCTGTATCCATTTCTCTGTTGAAGGACATCTGGGTTCTTTCCAGCTTCTGGCTATTATAAATAAGGCTGCTATGAACATAGTGGAGCATGTGTCCTTGTTATATGTTGTAGCATCTTCTGGGTATATGCCCAGGAGTGGTATAGCTGGGTTCTCAAGTAATACTATGTCCAATTTTCTGAGGAACCACCAGACTGATTTCCAGAGTGATTGTACCAACTTGCAATTCCACCAACAATGGAGGAGTGTTCCTCTTTCTCCGCATCCTCAGCATCTTCTGTCACCTGAGTTTTTGATCTTAGCCATTCTGATTGGTATGAGGTGAAATCAATTAACTCAAACAAATCAGTAACCTTCCTGTATTCAAAGGATCAACAGGCTGAGAAAGAAATTAGGGAAACAATACCCTTCACAATAGTCACAAATAATATAAAATACCTTGGTGTGACTCTAATCACAACTACTTTTTAAAAGCTGAATAGTATTCTATTGTATAAATTAACCATATTTTCTCTATCCATTATTTGGTTGAGGGACATCTGAGTTGTTTTCAGCTTTTGCTATGGTGGAGCATGTGTCCTTGTGGTATGGTGGGGTGTCTTTTGGGTATATTCCCAAGAGTGGTATAGCTGGGTCTTCAGGTAGAAACTATTTCAAATTTTCTAAGGATCTACCAGATTGATCTCCAGAGTAGTTGAGCCAGTTTGTAATCCCACCAGCAATGGAGGAGTGTTCTACTTTCTCCACATTTTCTCCAGCATATACTATTGCCTGAATTTGTCTTAGCCATTCTGATTGGTGTAAGGTGGATCATTTTTTATTTGAATTTGAAAGGACTTTGAATATTTAAGTGTTTTTCAGCCATTCAAGATTCTTCTGTTGAGAATTCTCTGTTTAGCTCCTCTGTACCTCATTTTTTAATTGGGTTGTTTGGGTTTTGGGGGGGTAACTTCTTGAGTTCTTAATATATTTTGAATATTAGCCCTCAGATGTAGGGTTAGTGAAGATTTTTTCCCAATCTGTAGATGCCAATTTGTCCTATTAATGGTGTCTTTTGTCTTACAGAAGCTATTCAGTTTCTTGAGGTCCCATTTACCAATTGTTGATCCTAGAGCCCACTTTCTCTTCTACTAGATTCAGTGTATCTGGTTTTATGTTGAGGTCCTTGATCCAGTTGGACTTGAGCTTTGTATAAGGTGATATATATAAATCTATTTACATTCTCTGGCATACAGACTACCAGTTGGACAAGCACATTTATTGAAGATGCTTTCCTTTTTCAACTGATAGTTTTCAGCTTCTTTGTCAAAAATCAAACGTCCATAGGTGTGTGGGTTTACTTCTGGATCTTCGATATTCCATTGATCAACCTGTCTGTCTCTGTACCAACATCATGCATTTTTCATCACTATTGCTCTGTAGTACAGCTTGAGGTCAGGGATGGTGATTCCCTCAGAAGTTGTTTTATTGTTAAAAATTGTTTTGGCTATCCTGGGGCTTTTTTTTTTTTTCCATATGAGGTTAAGAATCGCTCTTTCCATTTCTGTGAAGAATTGTGTTAGAATTTTGAAGGGATTTGCATTGAATCTGTAGATTGTTTTGATAAGATAGCCATTTTTGCTATGTTAATCCTACCAATCCATCCATGAGCATGGGAGATCTGTCCATCTTCTGAGATCTTCTTCAATTTCTTTCTTCAGGGATTTGAAGTTCTTGTCATACAGATCTTTCACTTGCTTCGTAAGGGTTACACCAAAATATTTTATATTATTTGTGGCTATTGTAGAAGGTGTTGTTTCCCTAATTTCTTTCTCAGCCTATTTATCATTTACATAAAGGAAGGCTACCGATTTGTTTGAGCTAATTTTATATCCTGCCACTTTGCTGAAATTGTTTATCAGGTGTAATTCTCTGGTGGAATTTTTGAGGTCACTTATATATACTATCATATCATCTGCAAATAGTGATACTTTGACTTCTTCCTTTCTAATTTGTATCCCCTTGATACCCTTTTGTTGTCTAATTGCTTTAGCCTTTTAAGTACTATATTTGATACCTAGGGAGAGAGTGGGCAGTCTTGTCTTGTCCATGATTTTAATGGGATTGCTTCTTGTTTCTCTCCATTTAATTTGATGTTGGCTGTTGGTTTGCTGCATATTGTTTTTATTATGTTTAGGTATGTGCCATGGATTCCTGATCTCTCCAGGACTTTAATATGAAGGGGCATAGTATTTTGTTGAAGGCTTTTTCAGCATCTAATGAGATGATCATGTTTTTTTTTCCTTAAGTTTGTTTATATAGTGTATTACATTGCTAGATTTTCTTATATTGAACCACCCTGCATCCCTGGGATGAAGCCTACTTGATCGTGGTGAATAATGGTTTTGATGTGTTCTTGGATTCCGTTTATGAGAATTTTACTGGGCCTGACACTGCTATGCTATGATGTGCTTACAGGCTGTAGACTGGCATGGCTGTCCACTGAGAAGCCCTGCCAGCAGCTGACTGACACAGAAGCAGATACTTATACCCAACCATTGAACTGAAGTTGGGGACCCCTATGGTTGAATTCGGGGAAGGATTGAAGAAGCTGAAAGAGAGAGCAACTCCATAGGAAGACCAGCAGTCTTGACTAACCCTGACCCCAGGGAACTCCCAGAGACTGAGCCACCAACCATGAACATATACGGGCTGGTCTGAGGCCCCTGGCACATATGTAGCTGAGGTCTATCTGGTCTGGCCTCAATGGGAGAAGATATGATTAATCCTCAAAAGACTTGAGGCCCCAGGGAAGGGAAAGGTCTGATGGGGTGGTGGGGCGCATCCTCTCAGAGGCAAGGGGGAGAAAGAATGGGATGAAGAACTGTGGGAGAGGGGAATGAGGGATCAACAACTAGAATGTAAATAAATAAAATAATTTTTTTAAAAAGCCCATGATTTCATCACAGAGCAAGCAGACAGGAGGTGTACTGTGTCTCAGTGGCTGCCAGCCTGACTGGAAAACACTTCAAGTCTATGCAGGTGCAAAGGTACAACATCCACAACAGGCACACAGGAACTCACATACATGCACATACTCACACACACTCTCACACAGACACACACACACACAAACTCACAACACACAAACTCATACACACATGCACTCACAACACACGTACAAAACACTCACACATGCACTCACACACATACACTCACACACTCTCACATACACACAACACACACACATATGCACTCACAACACACATATACAACATTCACATACACACACACATTCACACACACACACACACACACACACACCATTAGAAACGTTGGATGGAACAAGTACAGAATAGAATATCAGACTAAATAGCTATAAACAGAAAGAAAACATCAGTCCATGTGAAAGGTTCTTTTTTTAATAGCTGAACAGATAGGAAAGAAATGGGTAGTCATATCCAGATAGCACTCGGCCTGAAGATAGAAACATAGATGGACAAAAGTTCAAAGGAGTGGAAATTTTTCCTTTACAAATATATTAAGGAGGCCACCCAAGATAAGTAATAAAAATAATATACATCATTATGCTACCGAGAAATCATGAAAGTGTCTGCCGAGGTTACCTAAATAGAAACCAGATTTTAAACTGCATTGAAAGCAAAATCCATTTTGATATAATGACAGCCGTTTTACAAAGCATCTTATGACTAAAAAGAAGGAGAAAGATAAGTTTGCGACCAAAAGGACAATTAGAACGGTGGTTCTGCTGAGAACGGGAGCGCGCACTAGTCGATACGTTAGTGTTCGAAGGCTTTGGCTCGCGCGTTTCTCGTCACCTAACGCACACGTACGTAAACGTCGGAGGTTGTTCCGTGATTCTCTTCCCTCTAGCAGTTTGTACATTGTCTCATTATCTGCTTAATTCTCCCTTCAGGACTCGCTTAAAGCACACTGCGCTCTGCTGCTCCCACAAGGCATCTGTAACAAGCGCTTAAGCAACTTACTAAACTGCGGCTTTAGTTCCCGAATCTTCAGTGTTTTCAGGTCTTTACCATTATCGTGACATGAGTTTACAGATAGAGGATGGGAACCTCAGAGCCACTGCTCCCCTCAAACAGTTAAACTTCCCTCTTCCATGACTTACCGCTCTGCACGTCCCTTTAGATGTCTACAGATAATATTCTGTCTGTTTTCCTCCAAACCCTGCTCACCATCTGTGACTCAGTCCAGATGTCATCTCAACAGGGATATTGGCTTTGATGTCCTTAGGTAGAAAAACATAAGATTTCCTTTCGACTGAGCAATCTAACAGGCTTGAATTTTCATACCTTTGCACATATTTTTTCGAAAGCTGAAGGAGTTGAACTTATCTATGTGTTTAAAAGTTTCCTAAGAGGCGGTAAATAGCCTGGAGATAGAAAACACACCTCCTATATCTTGAGATATGTATCACAAAGCTTTACTCAGTGGATGGTTAATAATACCAGAAATCTGTGAATCTATTTGTTGGTTATATAAAAGGAAGAAAAATGAAGAGAAAATCAGGCCCAAGAAAATGACACAGGATTATGGTACTATAACAGTACCATAACAGTAACAGAGCCGTCCAAATCTCCCTACAATTATTATTTTGAATTTTTCACTGCTTGTATACCAAAAGGCTTTTTAATATATGTTCTGTGGTAGTAGTAACAGTGCTCACCAGAACACACTGAAAATGAATGAATCTGGATTTGGGTTAGTGGTGTGCGGTTCCACAATGTACAGAGTTAAGAAGATAAAGGTCCTAATTTCTCATTATCCCAAAAGAGGACTAAATTAAGATTAGATTATTGGGACCAGGGAAATTGTTTGTATGAATAATTCTGGTTTGATTCAGAAAGTAAATCTGGAATGTATTTCACACCCAAAACACTTTGTGTTTTGTAGCACAGTGTAATAATAACACATTTTGCACTTTCTCAAGAATCTTTGAGTCTTGCGGGAAAAACAGAAAAATTGATAAAACTTGAGATCACCACTTTCCTGTAGGTAAGCCTAAGACTTAGTATGCCTACAGAATCTTCCCCACTGCGCTACAGTGGTTTGAACTGGTCTCACATGGCCAAAACGGTAAAGGCTCACAGACGAAAAGCAGGGATCCTCCTGTGAGTAAGTCCAGAGACTCCGGCGTTAGCTCCCCAGCCTGCACGCTCAGCTCTGACAGAACAGAGCAGAAGACGGTTCGGCATGTTTTCCTTTCTCCTCCTCCATCCTGAGAACATTCGGGTTCCTCCACCCTTTCCATGCTGGATTCAAACTCTCAACTCTTCAAGTCAGATTTGCCACAGATCAGAGTATTCTATCAGAAATAATAATTCCACTCACAGAGTGGAACACGTGTGTAATTTAAAGTTTTTCCACTGCATTTTAAGTAGAATCAGTGTAACCAGTAATGTATTCTCTTAACTCTACGTATCTAACATATTGGCATCCCAGCATGTTACCAAACATTAATGAACTAGTTTTTTTTTTAATTTTTATGTTGTCTTTAAATTTTTGTCTTGCATTTCATGCTCAACGCACATTCAGTTCATACTAGTCACCTGTCAAGTGCTGAATAGTGGCTTCCATAATGTGACTACATATGTGTGTGTGCAACATATATGCACGGATGCACAGTGTACACTCCCCTCTAGATATCTGTCATACATGGGGAGACTAAGGTACTTGATACCATTGGGGATGGTCAATGCGTTACAGTAAGGCATTGGTGTGTGTCTTAGTTAGGACTTACTTCTGTGAACAGATGCCATGATCAAGGCAAGTCTTATAAAGGACAGCATTTAATTGGGGCTGGCTTATAAGTTCAGAGGCTCAGTCCATTATCATCAAGGTGGGAGCATGGCAGCATCCAGGCAGGCATGGTGCAGGAGGAGCTGAGAGTTCTACCTCTTATTCTGAAGACAACTAGAAGACTAGCTTCCAAATGGCTAGGACAAGGGTATTAAAGCCCACGTCCATAGTGACACACCTACTCTAACAAGGCTACTTCCCCTAATAATGCCACTCCCTGAGCCAAGAACGTACAAACCACCATAGTGTGTCTCATCTAGCCTACCCTCAGTTACCAAATTTGGCAGAGGGTCTATGTGTTTCTTTGGATCTTGTCAATAGAAATCATTGTGTACACATAGTATTATATTGGTTTTTGTCTTTATGCTTCTGGGAAAGGGTCTCACTATGTTGTCTTAGCTGGCCTGGAATTTACTGTGCAAAACAGGCTGACCTAGAAAATATAAAGGAAGAAAAGAAGAATCAGAGGAAACGTACTAGTCAGTACTATGTGTGTGCATATAAACCATTAGAGAATGTATTATATATTATATGCATAAAATAACAAGTATATGTTTATTAGATTAGTAGCTTGCAAATCAGAGACTTGCAGCACAACCATGGCTATCTACACTTCTAGCTAGTGGAAGAACATCACATCTGCTCAAGTCAAAGAAAGTAGAAGCCTCCAAAAGAAAGCTAGTACAACCCCAGTGAAAGGCTGAAAGTCCTGAAGCTCCCTGGGGAGTCAATCTGTCAGTCTGCATTAAAAGGCTGTTTAGGAACTGGCATTTGGTGTCATAGGTGATGGCAGCCACTGTAGATGTGCCCCATCAGGAGGAAGTCAACTAGCACACTCTGGCTGCCTTCCTCTTCTCTTTACTCTTATTCCTTCCAGGCCCTATATTGTATCTTTCCTTCCAGATTCAGGATCCCTTCTGTAAGAGATACCATGACCAAGGCAACTACAGAAGAAAGATTTTAATTGGCAGCTTACTTACAGTCTCAAAGGTTTAATCCATTATCATCATGGTAGGTAGTGTGGCAGGCAGCAGACAGGCATGATAATGAAGAAGTAGCTGAGAGTTTACATCTGACCCACTAGTTTCAGGCAAAGAGAGAGACCAAGTCTCTGGTTTGAAAGCTAATTTAATAAATATTTTTCTTATAATTTTATGTATACAGTATACAATACATTGAATTGTGATTTATATGCACATACATAGCCCTGACTAATACGTTTCCTTTCTTGTTTCTTCAACTCTTCCTTGATATCTTCCTGGAACCTTCCTATTGAAAACTCAATGCCCACTTCTATGGTACACCTCCCCCAAGACTACACCCCTAATCCTCTCCAAACAGTTTCACTAACTGGGAACCAAACATTTGAATATGTAAGCCTATGAGAGACCATTCTCATTCAAAGCACCACACCATCATTTCTTCTCAGTTGCTGTTCTACACACCAATCATATTTGAAAAGTTCCTGTGGGAATTCCTAGATGTGTGTTTTACTTATCTCCTAAATTCCTCAAATGCAATCAAATGGACGATCGGGATTAACTATCACGGGAAATAATACTTGGTGAGGGGGGAACTCCAGAAGAGTGAAAGCAAAGAATTTTCAAAATAAATTGTAAAAAAAAAGATTAAATGTGAGGAAAGAGTGTGTACTGTTAAAAACTGCATGATCAAAAATAAAATAAATTAAAACAGATTAGGAGGAAGGGATCACCTCCAAAGAGATGATAACCAAGGAACAGAGAGATGGTTCAGTGGGTAAAGTGCTTGCCACACAAGCCTAACTATCTGTGTTTGATCCTCAGAACCCACATAAAAGTGGAAGGAAAGAACTGAGTCCACAAAGTTGTTCTCTACACACACACACACACACACACATGTGCATATACAAATGAATGAAAGAATGAATGAACCTTTTAAAATGATAACAAAATTCTCAGCTAAAATGTTAGATAGCAACAACATTAAAAAAAAAATAAGATAGTGGCCCTTTTTTCCAAACAGGGTGAGAGTCCTTGTCTCTTAGCATTTCAGTGAGGGGGGAATGTGTTGACTTCAAACCTATCTCAAGTATAATGAGAAAATTTTGCACATGGGAATGATTTTATGAAAAGAAATTCTTAAAGATGTGACACAAAATAAAGAAAATGTATGAAAGGAATAGTTTGAGATACAGGAAGGATAAAATGACAGGCATATTAATATGTGTAAATAGACCTAGCATCTAAAGATTAAGAATACAAGAAGCAGTTGGATTAACACTACATACATAGTAATAGTATTTTGGCCAAGAATCTGCTAAAGACAATAAAGTCATTTAAGAACTAACCAAGATTAGGTACCATGAATTAAGTGCCATATCAGGTTAAGTAAATGACATTAAATTAGAGTCTTTAAAAATCAATGAGATTGAAAAAGAAACATATTCATTAGGAACAGTGGGTCTCAACCTTCCTAATGCTGAGACAGTTCTCATGTGGTGACCACAACCATACAATTATTACTTCACAACTGTAATGTTGCTACTGTTATGAATTATAATATAAATATCTGTGTTCCCATTGGCCTTAAGTGACCCCTATGAAAGAATTATTTGACCCCTGAAAGGGGTCACGACCCAACGGTTGAGAACTACTGATCTAAAGGCAACCAAGAGGAGGTAAACCATGGGAAGATCACTGTTAAGAGCCAGGCCAATTCAAGGCTTTCTCAGAGGCCCTGATGAGAGAAGGACAGACTGAGCCTACTTCTGTGTCCTCGCCCAAGGGAAGACTTGACAAAGTCTTGTCTGGGGCTGGGGCTGTGACTGACCCTTTTAAAGGTTCCTGAGAACCCGGCTTTTCCCCTGAAGAGACTGGAATTATCAGTCCCAAGGATACTGCATGCTTGGTCTATGATGCATTTGAGATATCTTGTAATCCCCTGGAGTGACATTGCTTCACTAGCTTCCGATTGTATGATAGCTTCCCACTGGCTCTGGCCCATTTTTCTCCTGCAAATAGTATTTAGCATATAGTGCTTCTTCATAAACTTGCATGGCATGAGATACAGCTTGTGCAAGACCTCCTGACCTAAGCTTTCCAATCTTCTTTATGTTCTCATCCCTCATAATTCCCCTTAGGGCCTTGTCACTGAAGAATGACCTCCTAGTCCCAGTCAAATACAAATTACACAGTAGAAATAAATTGAAATACATGAATAATTATATTTATATGAATCTATTCACAAGTAGAAAAAGTTACCATATTGACTAGGTAAAAGTATAAAGCCATATATCATTCAAGAGATAAGATAATCTTCAATGAGCCAGAAGATAAACAGAAAAAGTAGGAGATAAATCATATAAATGTTTGATACCTCCTCCCAAAGCTACTAAGACTTTGATAATCACAAAACTTAAAAACTGAAAGCATGATTTGACATGAAGGTATTTACCATACAATATATGACTTACATAAAAAGAAAGATTAATATCTCTATAACTTCATGTACTTTAGAAAATAGTCACAAGATAAAGTTTGAGAAGTCACAAAAAGAAATGAACATATCACCAAAAACCAACACTGTAGGAGTTCTTGTATAGTAATAAATTAATTAAATTAAAAATTACATGGAACATTTAATAAACTTCATCTAATGAGAGCATGAATAATTTAAACTGGCAGTTAAGTAATATACATCTTACTAAATTAAGCACAGATAATTAATCATGTAATAGCCCATAAACCAGTCTCAAAAGAAAAAAAAAAACTCAACAAATTAGTTTAATTTTCAAAAGTTCTCACACCAGAATGCAATAGATCAGAATTCCTTATCGATAAAATAAAACGTCTTATGCTAGTATTT
This sequence comes from Arvicanthis niloticus, assembly GCF_011762505.2. Lineage (NCBI taxonomy): Eukaryota > Metazoa > Chordata > Mammalia > Rodentia > Muridae > Arvicanthis > Arvicanthis niloticus. The sequence continues at coordinate 9,019,831 of NC_047664.1, read as the reverse complement.
TTTATAGTAAACATCTTGGGGCTGGGAGATGGCTCAGCGGGTAAAGTGCTTGGTTCATAAGTGTGATGACTGCAGTGCTTGGTGGGCACAGCAGCCAGAAGAGCATGAGCTCCAGGGTAAAGTGAAAGGCACCACCTCCATCCATAAGGTGGAAATGATCAGATAAGACACCTGATGTCAACCTCAGGTCTCCAGAGGCACACACACACGTCCATCATGTGAACATATCACACACACACACATATACATTCAAAACTAAAAATAACTCATGTTAATAAAGAAATTATAGTGAGGGCTACAGAGACAGCTCAACAGTTAAGTGCACGGACTGCCCTTCCAAAGGATCCACATTCAACTCCCAGAACCCACATGGCGGCTCACAACCATCTGAAACTCCAGATAACCTCTTGCTTCTGACCTCCATCCATGCCAGACATGTGTGGTGCACAGACACACATGCAGACAAAACACTCATATACACAGAATCAAATTTAATATTTTAGTTATAATAAATATAACTATATATCTAAACCTGACATATAATACAAATATTATATATAAACAATACAAATAGAATTGAGACGTAAATGTGTAACATAAATGTTTACATTGTAAAGAATAGGTGCTGTTAACTAAGACGCTACTTATGCAATTTTAGACAAAATATTAGAGTCAAACTGAAAGATTTTAAAAATAAATTACAGATTTAATACATCCAAAATGTTATTTATAAGACATTTTGTACTTTGTATTCAAATTGTTATGTAGTTAGACAGATAAGAGCAGGCTTGGAGGCCATTAAAAATGCACCACTTCGTTAGGACACAAACACACACATGTAGGTATATGTATACGTATACATATATATATGTATGTATGTGTATGTATAAACATACATATGAAAGGAGAAGGTACCAGAGCTTTGCTGGTCCCCATTAAAGGAAAGCTATCTCTTTCTCATCCAAGTAGCAGAATCTGATTTCTAACCCTGGTCCTCTGTTGTAAAAGGACATTTTAAGTGCCCCCAAATATTACATACTGTCATCTCTTTAAGACTTAATCCAACTAGGTCTATCAGTCTCCTGTATACCTGAGCCCACCTATCAGGAAAGCTAATTCACCTGGAGACAAGCTTAAGGATATGAAGAATCATAGCCCCTTAACTGAGTGACCTTATGTACTCCAGAGCCCATCCTTCAATGCAATTGTACACATGTTTCCACAACTATGCCTGCCTGCTTTCCTAAGGTATAACTCAAAATATATTTACTTTTCCTTCTCCACCCCTTTCTATCCAGTATGTGTGTATATATGTATGTGTGTATGTATATGAGCATATATGTGTGTATTTATGTATGGGTGTATGTATATGTGTATGTATGTGTATGTACATATATGTATACATGTATGTATGTGTCTGTTTGTATGTATGTTTATGTGTATGTATGCGTGTATGTTTGTATGTGTGTGAATGTTTATGTATGTATGTATGTATGTATGTATGTATGTATGTATGTATCAGCTAAAATCCTAAGTGCACTTGCTCTCCCACTTTGGACATCCTTCGTCTTTCTCTAAAGAACCCTGTCCCAGTTGCTTGCCTTCCTCCACTGCTGAGCCTGCCCACTTTCTTAGATTCTATCTCAAAATTCATCACTTCCACCCTTCTTCGTGTCATTTTCCTCCATCAAGAACTGAACTGCCAAGAGAGAGATGTACAGACAGCTTACCCTATTGGTTTTCTTTCAAATACTAAAAAAAAAAAAAAAAAAAAATGGTGCTGGGACTTTATTTTGACCCTGTGTTTAAATCTTTTTAGCAACAAAACTAAAATCTCGTAGATGAGAATCCTGATTCTCAAGTAATAGAAGCAATTAGACTTTCTCTGTTGTTGATTTAATGTTAGTAAGATAGGAAAATGAGTAATTTCACAAGATAAGAATTTAATGTTTTTAAGATTCCTGTTAATTTTGTCAGGCTTGTTAACAAAGTTAAGATTTTTTGCCATTATTTATTACTGCAAAAATCAGTCTGTTCTCATATTTCTCATATTACAAAATTCAGAAGCATCACCCTGGGGGAGAGGGAGAGGGGGCACTCACTGTTAGAATATAAAAGATGACATCATTAAAATCTGTTCATGTAAAATCTCTTAATTGACTACCTGTAAACAATTACTTTAAATGATTTATTACATTTAATGCCCTATTTGTCTAAAGCTAGAAATATTGTAGTTGTATCCCTGAGTTTCATATTCATTTAAAAAAATGTTTGCCACATTGAAAGCACATAAGCTTAAGACATTCAAAGTGACCATGACATTTTATACCTAGACCATCAACATATAAAATATGCAATAAAAATTTTGGCTTTTACTGTGTATTTTACCAGAGATTTTCAAATGTAAAACAAAAGAAAAAAACATACCTCTGTGCTATCCTATCATTTAAAGTCCTGAAGTATATTTGTTATTCTAGTTATTAGACGCATATAGAAAAATATATTCATTTGTGTCATGAGCCTTGTCTCCTAAATTTATAAGAAGCCTAATTTGTGTGTGGGGTGTGTGTGTGTGTGTGTGTGTGTGTGTGTGTGTGTGTGTGTGTGCATGTGTGGGGGAGTGGTCTTATAGACCTGTTTTACATACTGAATCAGTAATTCCAAATTTTGCTACAGAAGTAGACTTTTAAATAGTACATACGAACTTATGTGTAGCTCTGTGTATCAATACTAATTCTCCTGGCTTTCTGTGTTACATAAATTTTCTAAGCTGCAAAGGTCTGAAGAACACTTAACAAACTTGGTGTCCTCCAAGGTACTAACATTTTCCAGGTCTGTGTCTGTGTGTCCCCAATGCCATTGTGGCTATTTTTTTAAGCAAAGGTAACTAAACACACTGTGCACTTCAAGCAGTACACTTCAAGGAAAAGCTACTTCACATTTTCACCTAAGAAGTACATCTCTACACAAAACTCTTCAAGCAAGCTTTCCTTGAGTATTTGTTCCTGTTGGTTATGTAAAACTTTACAACTGCTGTCTGTTAACAGACAAAAAAATAAGTAAAGAGTATTTTTGCAATATTTGAGGGTTCACCAACAAAACAAACAAACTCAAGAATGGATTCCATGAAGGCCAGAAGAAAGAGCCACTCTTTCTATGCCTTTAATTACTATAAATTGGCCATAATAGTTTGGTTGAAATTCACTTCTTTACATCTGCAGCTTGTTCCACCTACATGCAATCAGATCAGATTGGGTCAGATATCGTTGCACCACCAAGACATAGACAGGATAAGATGGCACAATGGTTGACCAGTGATGTTTTCAGAGAATGTTGTTCAGAGACAAGGGAGAAAAGCTTGTCAGAATCAAAATGGAGTCACACTGGGGCATGGCAGCATTTGCCTATAATTCCCATAATTAGGAGGCTGGAACAAAGGAATCAGAAAGTTGATGCTAGCCCAAGCTTCATAGTAAGACCTTGCCTCAAAGTTTTCAACAAAAATGAGGTCATGTGTGCCAACGCTTCCTAAAGTATCTAAAGACAAGAAGCTATAGAGAAGTGGTTCTTATACATAGTTACCTGACACTAATGAATGTGTTTCTAACTTTGGCTCCTACCCGTATTCTGTTTGTGATATTTACTTCAGATATTTCACCTCAGAACTGAGGGGGTAAAAAAAAAGTAGGGAAATACAATCTTCCTTGAAGGACTGAAGATGTACAAAAAGACCTTTGTGCCCCCACCTTTGACTATTGAAAAGTGAATTCCAAGATATTGTAATTTCCTCAGGAATCTTATGTTAAGGGGAGGAAATAGGTGTTGTCTGGCGTTAGTGAGTACAAGGGAATGCTTATCTCCCAGAAAGGGGTTTGCAACCATCAGACTATCTTGCAGAAGGAATTAGAGACAGATGAAGTACAGGATCACTCCTTAGCTGGGACTCTATAGTTATGCACCCATCTGACCCTCTATTTAAATCTACACCTGTGTCGGAGCTTCTAACTTATGCTACTAAACTTCTGTCTGACTTTTAGCAAAGTGGTAGTTGCATCGAATAAATCTTTCTTGCTGCATGTGTTTAATCGTTCTATTGTCTCTTAATGGCCAAACCTGAGCTGTTACGGCTTCCAGAGCTCGGTCTCTCACTCTAACAACTCCAGTAACACTTGAACTGTAATATCAAAAGCGCAGGGTCGGGAGGAACTAGTCCCTTTTAGGTGCCATACGTCCTCTCTTGGTTCATGTTCTCACCTTGACTAAACAAAACTAACTGAACCATTTTAATATGTCTTCCGTTGGGCTGGAGAGATGGCTCAGCGGTTAAGAGCACTGGCTGCTCTTCCAGAGGTCCTGAGTTCAATTCCCAGCAACCACATGGTGGCTCAACAACCATCTGTAATGGGATCTGATGCACTTTTCTGGTGTGCGTCTGAAGACAGCTACAGTGTACTCATATAAATAATAATGAGTAAATATTTTTTTAAAAAAAGAACAAAAATATGTCTTCCGTTTAAAACCTGACTTGGTTACTTTTCTATGGCTGTAACAGAAAACCATAACCAAAGCAACTTATAAAAGAAAACATTTAATCGAGCTTACAGTTTCAGAGGGCTAGAGCCCATAATGGTGGGGCAAAGGCCTGGCAGCATGGACACCTGAGAGTTCACTTCTCAAAAGGCAGGCAGGAAACTGGATGCACACTGGGAATGGCATGAATCTTTTGAAACCTCAGTGTCCACCTCTAGGAAGGCCACCTCCAGGAAGGCCACAGCCTAATCCTTCCCAAACAGTTCCACCAACTGGGGGCCATGTATGCAAACCTATGATGAGCCTATGGGAAACATTCTCATCCAAACCACCACATTCCGCTCCCGGGCTCCCATTGGCTCATGGCCATATCATAATGCAAACTGCATTTAGTTCAACTTCAACGTCCCCATAGTACTTCAGTCTTAACATGGCTTCAAGGTCTGTGGTTCAAAGTCTCTTCTGGAACTTAAAGCAGTATCTTAATCGTAACCCCCTGTAAAATCGGAGTAAATTGCATACTTCATAATTACATAGTTACAATGGCAGCAAGTATTCATTTCTATTCTGAAAGGGGAGAAATTGCAGCACAGTGAGGAAACACTGGGCCAAATCAAGACCAAAATCCACGGGGAAAATTCCAATTCCTGTAGTTTCATGTTTACGTTACAGGGCTTAGATGGGAAACATTGTAGCCCCCAGGTTAAAGTGGAGATTTATGAAAGTGATTCCTAGAGTCTTGGCTGAAGTCCACAGCCTGTAAGCTGCTCTAATAAATCCTCTTTTAATACGTAGATACCCATTCTATCAGTCCCTTTCCTTTAGAGAACCCTGAATAGCAGATTTTTACTCATTAGTATTTTCATACTTAAAAGTCTGCTTAGATTTGAACAAAAATTAAGCTATCATTAAGTATGAAGAAAACATCAAAAGTTTTAGAATTTTCTCTTAAGATATGCACAAGTTTTTAAAAGGCTAATATTATAACAAATTTTATAATAATATAAACCAGAAACGTCTAAGTATGAAGAAAACATCAAAAGTTTTAGAATTTTCTCCCAAGGTATGTACATTTTTAAGACTAATATTGTAATAAATTTTGTAATAATATAAACCAGAAATGTCTACCTCATTAGCATATACTGTTTCACCAAAGTTTTCTTTTTTGGTTCTACTTGCAAATAGTACTGACCATTGTTGATGATTATTTTAATCCACACTGAAATGATATTCTGAGATGCGTGGCTGGTAAAACAAACAATTTTCCAGTCATGAAATCATATTATATGTGAAAAGTATCCTTATTCATCCACACCCTCAAAACTGTAAACCTCTGTGTCTTTATTTCTTAAACTCTTTATTCCACAGTTGGTTTTGCTGGGACCTGTTTTCTGCCTGAAAAAGTACATTTAATTGCCATGTCCTCTCCTTGTTCTCCAGGTGCCTCCCTGCACAATCCCTCTTTGCCAAGTGTTCTTTTTATTCTATAAGGTTCTGTAACTCCTCGTCTATGAGCCTATATGTCCTGGAGATGCCAGCTGTGTACTGGTCACTCACACTAACGTATTTATAGAAACTCAGACAGACTAACAAGACAAACTTAGAGGTAGGTGCCATCAACAAGAAGACTCTATCAGGTGAATATAAGGATGGATAAACACAGTTGGCTCAGTGACAGTGACAGTGTTAAAGAGTCCAAGTGATTTTTCATATGATCCCTTTCCTATTTCAGATAATTTGTATATAAACCTCACACGAGGAGTGCTATTAACAAGCAAGAATAAATGACTGCTGCACTAAAATTCTGAATATTAGTGGTGTACACATCATAAAGCCAGAGAGAACAGACGTTCCATATGTGAGGCTGGATTCCACAATTATAGAGCCTAGACATGGTGATATCTCTCAGCTTATAAAGGGTCTTTACAGCTCATAAGAGCAGCTGTAGTTGAAACATCTCCTTGGCAGGACATATTCAGTTAGTGGCTGCACAGCATGTCTGGCCACATAAAATCCCATGTGGTTACCAATGGCTTTGCCGTGTGGGAGTTTACAGGGGGAGACATCAATTCAGTACAGAAAATATCTGGTGTCTTTAAAGTGAGAAGAGACAGTAAAAGACACACACACAACAGAACAGGGGGTGGCTTTTGAAAGCATTTCATAGCCCAGACAAATGACCTACCAGCTTCCTTGCATGGGTAATCAAAATAGTTACATAACAAAATGAAAAAGGGCCATGACTACTGTAGCTAAGACACCTTATCTAATCATGCAAACGACTCTAAGAAATACCTAAAAGACAGTTTTAGGGAGGAGGAATGCAATGAAAAGAGTAATGGTTGTTTCTCGAAAAATCAAAATAAATAGATAAATAAATAAATAAAAAGATCCAACTAGAGCTACAATTCAATGGCAGAGAGCTAGTCTAACACCTGAGGCTCTAAGTTCAAAGCTGCCTACACACACACACACACACACACACACACACACACACACAATGCATTGGTGTGAACATCAGATAGGTAGTTTGGCTACATTAAACTAGGGGCTCAGGTGTATGAGGACATTCTTGGCAATTCGATTGGTAGAAAATAAGCAATCTGTTCTTTTACCTGGTAGTCACAAGGGTGTTGGGTCAAACACAGAGGTGGGCAAAAAAAAGTGTCTATTTAGGGGGCTTTCCAAAGCCCAAGTTAATCTGGCTCAACAGTTGCCACATTTGGGACTGCAACAATCATAGAAATTGTGATCTGTTGGTTAGTCTTATAGGATCTAAAAGACATATGAGTTATTTTTCCTTTCTGAGAAGTTCAGTTCAAACCTCAAAACAACACAAATAAAACAAAACACATGCATAGATGCATGCAGACATAAACACTGGATCCAACAGTCGTTTCTAGGTATACAGTGAAATGTAGGCATATCGTCTTCCCCATTTGATCTAAATCTAAACTAACTCCTTAAAACTTGTTTATGGGGGTTGGAGAGATGGCTCAGTGGTTAAGAGCACTGACTGCTCTTCCAGAGGTCCTGAGTTCAATTCCCAGCAACCACATGGTGGCTCACAACCATCTGTAATGGGATCCGATGATCTCTTCTGGTGTTTCTGGAAACAACTATAGTGTGTGTGTGTGTGTGTCTTTAAAAAAAAAAAACTTGTTTATGAATTCCAGACCCAAGATAACATTGCCCAATACATAAGTAAATAAAAGAAGACAGGTGTTAAAGGAATGCTCTTCTCTTTCTCTTTTTTCTTCCTTTTTTTTTTTAAATGAATGCTATTTTGGTTTGGTTTGGTTTGGTTTGGTTTTTGGAGACAGGGTTTCTCTGTGTAGTCCTGACTGTCCTGGAACTCAATCTGTAGACCAGGCTGGCCTCGAACTCAGAAATCTGCCTGCCTCTGCCTCCCAAGTACTGGGATTAAAGGCATGTGCCACCACTGCCTGCCTGGCATGAATGCTATTTTGACATATATATTTTTTCTTTGCTAACAAAATCCAAGTGTACACACAAATCCTGCCAACATTACAATCCCAATATTTTAAATTTTACTAATGTTGAATTTGCAACCATAAACCAATCCAAAATATTATTTTGGATAAAAATAGCCTCAAAGTAAAAAGAATACTATGGGTGGCATAGACAGAGAAGCAGAGGAGACAGAGAGGAGGGTGTGGTCGTTTGAATGAGAACTGTCCCTCTTAGTCTTGTGTAGGCAGAATGTTTCTCGTGCATTGTGTAAAGACTATCAAATGTTGACTTCATGTCCCTCCTACCTAATGCTTAGATCCAGAATCTCCTGTCCCAAGTTTGTGTAAACAATTCTCACAGTTTATTCTCTGCCTTGTCAATAAAGGCTGGGCTGAAGAGAAAATAGGGCTGAGCTTCCACCAGCCTGAGGAGCAAGAGAGGGAAGAGGAAGCTATGTGCAGTCACAGAAAGGAGGAGACACCATGAGACCTCAGCTGGAGCATAAAAGGCCCTAAATGCAGATCTTATAGGGATTAAAATAGGTAATTGACTGTGCAGGTGTCGGGGTCAGGCTTGAAAATAAATCTTGGTCTCTCTGTGTGTCGTTACTGGGGAACTAGCTAGGATAAAGGAAAACAGATGCAGGATTAATTTACTACATACATTTATATTAAAATTACCATTTACTAAAGTCTTGGACAATAAGTGGTCCTACTTAAGGAGATTTAGGAGGTGTGGCCTTACCGGAGGAAGTAGGTCACCTGGAGGCAAGATTTAAGAATTTAAAGACCCACACCACTTCTACATCCCTTTCTCTGCTTCGTGTTTGTGGTTCAAGATGAGAGCTCTACCTCATTCCTGATCCTGCTACCATGCCTGCTGTCTGCCAAACCATCCCTGCCATTATCGACTCTAACCCTCCAAACTCACATATCCACACATCCTTCTTCTTCTGTAAGGTGCCTTGGTGACAGTGTCTTACCACAGCACCAGAAAAGTAACTAATACAGCAGATAAAAAATGATGGTGATCATAATGAAATCTATTAGCTTATATAATATGTTATGAAATATTCACTTTAAACTATGTTAAAAATAAATTAAGATGATATTTTTCCGTGTAAGGAAATTTGTGCTACAAATTATATTAGATATTCAAAATTTTTATGTATAAACAGATATTCCAAATAACAATTAATTGGAAACTGAGTAAGTATGGCACCATGAAAGGTAGCATGGTCCCTCCCAGTTGAGCTAAGGCTAACAGCCCAGGAGACCCTGAAGGGACATAGGAGCTTTGCCTGTTCCTGGGACCAGGCTCCTGTCACTAGCCACAGCCCCCCATAGATTTGTGGCCATCAGTCATGTAAGGGCAATGCCCCAAGCCCCTCCACTTGTATAGGATGTGTAGGCTCAAGGTAGATCTCCATTTTAATGAGGTACCTAAAGGCCTGGAGGGCTTAGTCAATGAGCTTTTCTTCCCAGATATTCCTCCCTGCAAAAGGTATTTAATCTCGGACCTGCCCTGAGAAGTGGGGTATAGTTTTACACATCCACTCTCTGCCATGACAATAAATGCCTTAAAACCCTGGACTGCTGTTGGGAGCCGACTTTAAGCAGAAAGCGGCTAGAAAGCAGCTATCAACTTTGCAGCCATCTGGAACCATATACCCTGATAGAGACTTGTTTTTCAGTAGCCTACAACAGCTGAAGCACACTCTGACAAACATCTTGTTTATCCCACATAGCTTGTTTTGCTGTTTAGTGACCCCAGCTGCATGGTGCACGTGGTAAAATGTCTTCACCTGTGTTCTCCTGCTTGTGCTTATAAATACCCAGGCTTTCCTTGTAATAGAGTCAATAGGAGGTGAATAGTAGGAAGTGAATATAGTCTATGGGAGTCAGTAAACGAGACTTGACCACAGATCCTCTGGTTTGGTTCCATTCTTCGAGTCTCTCCCCCTTCTTCCCCCTACTCTCTCTCTCTTGCTAGACCCCAACCTGCGGAACAGAGCGGGCCTTTACAGACTGCCTCTTTTCACCAGGATCCACTGTGGGGAGCCGTGGAGAAGATCTTCACCTACAAAGTCCTCATTTAATCTCCTGTACAAGGCCTCTCTGTGCTCTCAGCCATGATCACCACTAAGCTCAAGCCTGCCACTGCGTCAAGCCAAGGACTCGCCCCCACGGAACCAGAAAGAGCACCCCCTTTCCACCACCACCCCACCCCCAGGCTAGATCCAGCTTGGGCCCCCACTTTGTTCTCAGCACTTCCTGGACTTCCAGCAGTGCCTGGGTGTCCAAGAGCCTGAGAACCAGACTGCCTCGGCCTTCTTGCAGGCCCAGGGACCCCCGAGCCAGCTCCAACTGTCCCCCACCTCAGACTGTGCTTTCCCACCCCCAAAGCGGTGTCCCGGGGGTTTCCTACAGCCCAACACCTGCCCTCGATGGCAATGGTGTAGGTGTGGTCAGCTTCCTTCGCCCTGCCTCCCCAAGCGGCGGAGCCCTGCGGCAGAGCAGATGGCAAGACCCATAACCCTACAAGTAGTAACAGATATTCACAGGTAAATTATGGAGATGGAAGCAGTCACTCTGAGGTAACCTAGACCCGGAAGACAAATGTCTTATGTGGCTACTTCAAACACCCTTGGCGGTGTTGTTTATCCTTCCTCCGTCCTCTCTGTCACTGTCTTCCCTATCCATTCCTCAGTTAAGGAAATGCCTTCATTTTTCCCAGTTCCCCTTCATACTCCCTGTAACCTGCAGTGGTAGTTTGGATGAGAATGGCCTCCATATATTCATTGTAATACTTGGTCTTCAGATGGTGGAACTGTTTGGGAGGGATTAAGAGAAGTTGCCTTGTTAGAGAAGGTATGTCACTGGAGAGCAAATTTTGATATTTCAAGATTCTTGCCAGTCCCGCTGTGCTGTTCCCTGCATGCCACTCAAGATATGAGCTCTAGCAGAGCCTGCTATCATGCCTTTTCTGTCATTATGGACTATAACCTCTGAAATCATAAGCCCAGTTGGTTTATGTATTCTATAAATTGCCTCGGTGATGGTGTTTTATCAAAGAAATAGAAAGTAACTAATATAAAGTTGGTATTGGGAAGTGAGCTGCATGTTGTATTATACAACAGACTTTTCCTAAGGAGATGCAACGTACACACACACACATCTATCCCCAGGTAGGTAACCCATGACAGACCAAAGTACAGTTATCATCAAAGTCCAACTTGGTAAACCAATGAGTTTCACTGAAGCTACCTACATGAGCAGAAATGGCTGAGGCAGCTATGTCACCAAAGCCCACCCCAGAATGGGTATCAGCTCACAAAATCTGGAAACCTGGACCACACTGAGCAGATTGCAGGCAGCCTGGCAGGTTGAACAGTGTCCTTTCCAGGTGGCTCAGTTGGTCTAAACATTGTCTAGGAAGCTCTGCTGGTCTCAGCTTATTCCAGATTTGTCTGAGAGTCTTCTTTGCTGCTTGGCTTGTCTGAGAGTGACTCTCAGCAATTTTTAAGGTGGCGGGTCCAATTGAATCTGATCAGTTTCAAAGACTACCTAAAACTATTTGGACTTACTTTCTTTCTGTCCTTAGAAACTTCCTTGTAGGATAGAACAAGGGTGGAAAAGCTTTTGAAAGTTGAACTAGAAAATTGGTTGAATGCTGTGAACAGAGCTTAATGGGAGTGCGGGCTGGGTTTGTGTCAACTTGACACAGCTGGGGTTATCACAGAGAAAGAACCCTCCCTTCAGGAAATGCCTCCATGAGATCCAGCTGTAAGGCATTCTCTCAATTAGTGATCAAGGATTGGAGGGCCCACTGTGGGTGGTGCCATCCCTGGGCTGGTAGTCCTGGGTTCCATAAGAGAGCAAGCTGAGCAAGCCAGGGGAAGCAAGCCAGTAAGTAACATCCCTCCATGACCTCTGTCAGCTCCTGCTTCCTGACCTGCTTGAGTTCCTGTCCTGACTTCCTTTGGTGATGAACAGCAATGTGGAAGTGTAAGCTGAATAAACCCTTTCCTCCCCAACTTGCTTCTTTGTCATGATGTTTGTGCAGGAATGGAAACGCTGACTAAGACCATGGGCTACCCTAGTTGGAGCTTGAAAAATAGTACTGATACGTATACAAACTGAAGACTGAACTCTGTCCTGTCCAGCATGGCATTAAACAGGGATCTGGGGAGGTCACCTGAAAGAGAAAGTGGGGAAAACAGGCCAATGCAAAAAATGGTGATCTGTCTATAATCTGATCAAATCGCTGATTTTACTTTTTTCATACAGGGGTTATATGCACATAGAGGCAGGATGTGGGGAAAGGGATGATGTAGGAGCGTAGGTGTTCAGGGGAAGTACAGATATCTTCCAGAACAGAGTGTCAGCTGGGTGAAGGTTCAGGGGACAGGTCACTATGACTCTGCCTATGATTCACTTGTCCTTATCTAAGTTGGTACTATCCACCAAGGCTACCCAAGGTCTATGACTATCCACAAAACCTGTGACTACTTTAGGCTGTTAAATTTCCACCAAAGCTGCCTGTTTATAATATCTTATAGTCATCTGTTTCAGTGTTTCTCCACAGAGACCCAGGACTTTGTGTTAGCAGGCTGACTTAGGCCTATGGCTGATTTAGGCCTTCAGTGTATAAGCAGGGCTGCCCCTGACATCTCCTGCCCTCTCCAAGTATAGAAGCAGCTTTGATTTGTTGTTGCTTTGTAGGAGCAGGGAAGCCCTCAGGTCTTTTCTTTTCACAAGTTGAAAGCATAGCTGGGTTGGGTCTTGACTTGAGAGCACTCCTCTCTTTTATATATATATTTTTTAATTGGATATTTTATTTACATTTCAGATGTTATCCCCTTACCCCATACCCTCCCCCACCCAGGAACCCCCTATTCCATCCCCCTTCCTCCTGCTTCTATGAGGATGTGCCCCCCAACTCCCCACTTCCACCTCCCCACCCTCGAATTCCCCCATACTTGGCATCTAGTCTTCATTGGACCAAGGATCTCCTCTCCCACCTATGCCCAACAAGGCCATCCTCCCCTACATATACAGCTGGAGCCATGGGTCCATCCTTACATACTCCCAGGCTGGCCCCCCATAGGCTCTATTTTATCCTCAGGCCTTGACATCTATATCTATGTAATCCTTCCTACTTGTAAGGCTTTCCCTGGTTTTTAAATTTGGTTTCAGTTCCAACTTTACTTCATCTCGAGTTCTCTCCAAAAAAAGTCCTATTGAATTCAGTTTTCAAATCTGCAAGTGTCTTCTCCGTTTCGTTGTCTTCTGTTTGTGTTTTCTTGTGTTCACTTGGTGTTTATTTTCTTCAAAGTCATTGTACTGGTTTGAATATGCTTGGCCTTGTTTGGAGGAAGTGTGTCACTGTGGGTGTGGGCTTTGAGACACTCCTCCTAGCTGCCTGTGAGACCGCCTCCTTCTGCCACCTTTAGATGAAGTTGTAGAACTCAGCTCTTTTTCCAGTACCGTTCATGTCTGCATACCACATGCTTCCTGCCATGATGATAATGGACTGAACCTCTGAACCTGTAAGTCAGCCCCAGTTAAATGTTGTCCTTACGAGAGTTGCCTTGGCCATGGTGTCTCTTCACAGAAATGAAAACCCTAACTAAGACAGTCACTCTTTTTAAGTTCATTAAACTGTCTGTGCCTCTTTTACTCCTCAAATTCTTTGATGAAGCTTATGATTGTTCTTGCATCCTGGGTAAATCTAGGTAGTCCTAATAAGCGAGCATTTCTAAAAGGCCGCTGGGTTTTTGTTGGGGGACAAGAGAGTGGAAACAATACTGTCCTGAAATTTCATATTGGTTTGTTTTTGTTTTTGTTTAAACTCTAAGCATGTGATCTGGACATGGTGGGGGCACACCTTTAATCCCAGCATTCTGGAGACAGAGGTAGGTGGATCTCTGAGTTCAAGGCCAGCCTGATCTACAGCTGGGGTTACACAGAAAAACCTTGTCTTGAAATTAAAAAAAAAAAAAAAGAAGAAGAAGAAGACTAGACATGGGGATCTATTTTGTTTGGTTTATGTCTGATTTAGACACAGCAGGCTGTTGCTGGAGTCCAGAATGTGCCATCCAGCCCGAATCTATAGGTTAGAAAAGGCACACATGGGGCCTGGGGCCTGGTTGAGGAGCTCAAGTTAAGTTTGGTGACTCAGAAGAGTGCAGGCAGTGTAGGATCAGACAGAATCAAGAAGCATAGCCTGAGAACAGAATCTGCCGGCTGCTCTGGGTCTGGCGGGTGGTTCTGTTGCCCTCTTCTGGCTTCCTTGGGTACTACATAGATGTGCTACCAGAGTGCATGCAGACCAAACACCAATGTATGCAAAAATAAATCAATTTTTCTCGACTCCGTCTTCGCAGTAGCAGCAGCGGCGGCGTCCGCAGGTTAGCCAACATGCAGCTCGTTGTCTGCGCCCAGGAACGCCGGGCGGTGGTGGCCCCCAGGAACTACACACCCTTGAGGTGACCGGCCAGGAGAGGGTCGCCCAGATCAAAGCTACTGTGGCCTCACTTATGGCAGGCTCCCCTCTGGAGGATAAGGCCACCTTAAGCCAAGCGTGGTGTAGAGGCCCTGAGCACTCTGGAAGGAGCTGGCTGAATGCTGGGAAGTAAAGTTCATGGTTCCCTGGCTCGTGTTGGAAAAGTGAGTGGTCAGACTCCCAAGGTGACCAAACAGGAAAAGAAGAAGACAGGCTGTGCCAAGAGGTGAATGCAGTACAACCAACGCTTTGTCAATGGTGTGCCCACCTTTGGCAAGAAGAAGGGCCCAATGCTAATTCTTAAGTCCTGTTGTGACCCTGCCACGTAATAAAGCCACTTTGCCCAGAAAAAAAAAAAATTAGAAAAAGTGAAAAAAAATCAAATTTATTTATTTGAGAATGTGTGTGTTGGTCTGTGGAATATGTTCATTCAATGTCAGAGAACACCTTGGATTAATCTTCCTTTCATCCTGTGGGTTCTGGGCACATGTGGCCTGAGCATGGTGGCAGGCAAGAGCCTTTGCCTGGTGACCCTCAAGCTTCTGCCCTGGAGCTGCCATGTCTAATGCACACTGTAGCAAAGATATGAACGATGTTGTAAGCCACACTGAGAACCTTATCCTTGACCTTGTCTTCACGCCTGCTCTCGGTGATAGTTATTTCATACTGCCAGGCAATGGACACATTTTCTCCTCTGACTCATATTCTCCAAAGAGCAAGTTTTTGGTGGGGTTTTCCTCAGAGTGACAGAAATCTGCTAACTACTTATCAGGCCAGGAGTTAAATGGCAGCATTTTGCTTTTGTGTTTCTTTGGTTTTGTTTTTTTTTTTTGAGAGATGTTTGATGATTTTTGGAGGCCAATTCAATAATGATAGAAGTCAAATGTTACAATAATCCTCTGAAGAAACTTTCTTCATTTGGGAGAAAAACAGTTTTACCCGTAACCATGGCGAGTTGGCATTGTTGCTATTGTTTTGTAAGCTGTTGGCGGGACTTTTCTGACTTTTAGGCTGCGTTTTACTCAAATACGACAGATGGTAATGATTACACTTTTATAACCTTTTATTTTAAAAAAAAAAAAAAATGACTAAACAGAGCACAGTAAAATAAACAAGCTTACCGCCCAGAGGGTTTTGTTTCACATTTTATTAAAACTAAAAGTGAACGAAGTAACTAAAAATGAATAGGAAATGTGATCTCCTTGTTCCTCAGTCTCTGCTCAGACACTGAGAGATCCCACTCTAAAGGAGAATCCTGGGGCATAAAGGTACAGCAGGTGAGGCCCAGGGAGATGAGAAGAGGGGGGAGAGGGTGTGCAGCAGCCCAAACTAAACATGGACAGCAATGCCATAACAAAACCCTGCTCTACCTAACATGCATTAAAAGGTACAAAATAATAATATGTTGCTTTTATGCAACTTGTGATCTCAATAAGCAAAACAAAAGCTAAAACAAAACACAACAAAAACAAGACAGTCACAGGACTGATTGCTCCAATTAGAATCAAATGTGTGACCTACGAGAAATTCTCCAACTCATGACACTTCTCACATGCCTCAAATCCTAAGGCACCAGTTTAGATGTAATTCATAAACTTAATAGCATATCTTTTAATCAAAACACGTTTAGTCTTCCTATTATTATGTCATATAATGTAATGTAAACATTCAGTCTTCTTAGTATTATGTAATTCTCCATGTTTCAACGTTTATGTTCTCACTCATATGTGGAATCAGCACAATAATCTATGTATACACAATAACAAGTGTATGTGCGTGTAGAGTATATCACGAAGAAAAGACAACAAAAAAAGCTAAATATAAGGAGATGAGAAAGGACTGAACACAGATCATGGACATCAGTTATAAAACAGGATATAAAGCCAGTGATGTTGGCACACACTTTATTCCCAGCACTTGGGAGGCAGAGGCAAGCCCATCTCTTGAGTTCAAGACCAACCTGTTCTACAAAGCAAATCCCAGGATAGCCGGGACTATACACAGAAACCACATCTCAGAAAAACAAATTAAAAATCATTTAGAAAACCAGAATAATAAAGAGGAAGAAAATAAAAGTGATACTCAGAAGTATACTGTGGCATTTTTGCTACAGTTTTTCAGGCCATCTCATTCTGTGCATGTCTGGAAAGTGCTATGTGTGTGTGTTTGCTTTCCTGGAGATTTATCTCTACTTGTCTGTGGTACCTGAAGAACAGAGTGCAGTGTCTTGCACATGGCAGTCAAGTGCTCTACCGCTGAGCTAAAAGTCCCAGCTCTGGAAATGTATTTAGAAACCTAAAGTAATTAAATTGTAAACGTTGCACATAGACAAATCCAAGAATCTTAACAAAGAATTAATTCACACATTTGCATACCTCACAGCTACTACAAAGTCTAGTTTGTTTGTTTGGGTTTTTTATATTTTAAGTGGCCTGTCTTAGTTAGGGTTACTACTGTGAACAAATATTATGACCAAGGCAACTCTTATAAGAACAACATTTAATTGGAGCTGGCTTACAGGTTCAGAGCTTCAGTTCATTATCATCAAGGTGGGAGCATGGCAGCATCCAGGCAGGTATGGTGCAGGAGGAGCTGAGAGTTCTCCATCTTCATCTGAAGGCTGATAGCAGAATACTGGCATCCAGGCAGCTATGACAAGGGTACTATGCCCACAAGGCCACACCTCCCAACAGTGTCACTCCCTGGGCCAAGCATATACAAACCATCATATGGCCCAAATTTACTTGACATGTGGACAGTACCACAGGCATTCAGAGACTTCTAACATTTCCTAGAACCCTACAGGTGTTGGGGGCCAACTTTTAGCAGAAAGCGGCTATCAGCTTTGCAGCCATCTTGAGCCATATACCCTGACATGAGACTTGGATTACAATAGCCTACAACAGCTGAGCACACTCTGATAATCTTGGTTTAGATACCTTGGGTGTGAGAGATTAAAGGTGTGTGAGATTAAAGGTGTGTAACTTAAGAGTGTGACTTAGAAGTGTAGAGATCAGATTTAGAGACAAGACCTAAGGGCAAGATTAAAGGTGTGACTTAGAGGCGTGGCTTAGAAGTGAGACATATAAAAGGCAGAGGCAGATGAGAGAATCAGACACTTTAGAGAGAACAACTTAGAGAACAATTTGGAGCAACAGAGATTCAGACACTAGGAGTAGGAGTAGACATTAGACACTCGGAAGAGAACAACAGGAGTACAACTAGGAACTAGGAACTCAAGACTTGGGACTTGGACTAGGAAGAGAGACTGAAGAATAAACGGGACTGAATCACACTCTGTCTGGTCTCCATTCTTCAAGTACGTCCTCACTCTCTCTTTTGCTGAACCCCGACCTGCGGACCAGAGCGGCAGCTTGGGCCGGAATACAGTGGCCACCAAGCGTGGAGTGGAGAGGGCCGCAACATTTTTGGCCGCCCAAAGTGAGGCAGCCTAGGCCCCAACATTTTTGGCACCCGAACAGGGACAGCTCTGGTCCCAACATACAGGCTGTGACCTCTCCCTTCTTTGCTCCCCCCACCACCATTGTTCCTTCTTTCCTATCTTCACGGAGTTAAGAATCAACATGCAGAACTGGGACAGTCTAAGCAAGCAATGTTCCGCTGCCTACATACCTGGTCTGGTCAAACCTTCTTGACAAGAACTGGCCTCATTGGTCTTTCAGACTTTGTGGGAACACCTCAGAGGCTCCTCAGCCCCTCCATGCTCGGGTAACCTTGGACCGCATGGGAAAAACACACACTATAAGTTGTAATGTAGAGACCTCTCTGCAAACTGGATAGAAATCAGCATGGGGTGGGGAATTAGGCGTGAAGTTCCAACCATAGTCAAGAAGCTATTCTTGACAGATAGCTACTGGAAGAGAAAAACCGGTTTTCATCAACGGAGCGCCACTGGGTGTATCAAACACACTCCAGGAATGTGTTTGCTCAGGAATAGTTAATTCTGAGCATGGTCACATGTTGCACATATGCATTTGTTCACATACATTCAGTTCCAAGCATGGTCACATGTCAGTGCATATCCATGTGTTCACATGTGCAATTTCTGAGTATGGTCAATTTTCTGGTGCATAACACATATATACACATATTGTGAAATTTCTGAATGTGGTCAATTTTCAGAGCATATGCATGTATTCTCAAGCATACATTTTCAAGCATGGTCACTCATCAATTTGTATGTGCATGTTGGCACATGCATTTCCCACACTTAGGTATATGTCATTATGTGTGTGTTCATATGTGTGCAGTATGGTCATATGTCAGAACATATGTGTATATTTACACACATACAATTTCTAAGTCTAGTCACATTTTGGTTCATATGCAGATGTTCACATGCATGGAAATCCCAAAAGCAGTCTAATATTGACTCATATATATGCATTCATACATGTAAAGTTACTGAGTATGGTCAAATTCAGTTAACATGCACATGTTCATACATACAGTTCTTAGCAATAGTTACATGTTGGTGCCTGTGCATGTGTTTACACACATAAAATTTCAGAGTACACCTGTCTAAGCATATGTATCTATCCACACATATTCAATCTCCAAGCATGGTCAAATTTCAATGCATATGAGCATGTTCACACATGTGCAGTCCCAATTATAGTTTCATGTTGAAGAATGTATGTTCACATCCATGCATTTCTGACCACATGACATGTGCAAGGTCCAAGTGAAATCACATGTCAGCACCTATGTATATATCACATGTGTGTAAGTTCTGAGGATAGTCATATATCAGAATATATATACATGTTAATACATTTGCAGTTTGAAATACAGCCACATATCATGTGCATGTTCACATGTGTACAGATTCTAAGTGTGACTGTGTGCACATGTGCATTTACTTATAGGTATTCGGTTCCAAGTATGGTTACATGTTGGTGCATATATTCATGTTCACACGCATGCAATTTCAAGGCATAGTCAATTGTTAGCACATATATGTGTGATCATATACATACAGTTCCGAAGTTTAGTCATACATCAGTGAATATGTGCATGTCACCTGTATGCAGTTCTGAGTGTGCTCGGCTCGGATATATATATATATATATTCATACATGCAGTTCCAAGAGTGGTCACATGTTGGCACATTGCACATGTCACAAGCATGCAAGTTCCAAGATGAGACAAATGTACATGAATACTCATGTGTTCACACAGTGTAATTCCCAAGGGTGATCATATATGGGCCCATATGCATGGGTTCACATATGTGTGATTTATGAGCATGGTTACATGTCATCGCCTGCATGCATGTTCACACACATACAATTCCCTAGCATTGTCAAGTGTTGATGCATATACATATGTTCACATAGGTGCATTTTCTAAGCTTGGTCACATGTACACATGTACATGTTCACATGTGTAGAGTCCCAATAGCAGCCCCACATCAGTGCCTATGCCTGTGTCATACACATGCAAGTTTCATACTGTTTCATTTAAGCATATATGAGTGTATTCACATATGAGTTATTTCCAAGTATTGCCACATACTGGTGCATATGAGCAAGTTTCAACATATTTCTCATGTTGAAATATGTACATTTGTTCACACACATGAAATTACAGAACAAAGTCACACTTCAGCTCCTATGTACATGTTCAGGTACATTTAATTTCCAACATTGTCATATATCATGGCATATCCACATGTTCACATGCATGTAGTTCAAACAGTAGTCACATCTGAGCATATACACTCAGGTTCACACGTGAAGTTCCTAAGCATGATTACATTTTAACACATATGACCATGTTCACACATGTTCAAATTCTAAGTGTGGTAACATGTCAACACATATGCATGCATTCACATCCTTAAAGTTCATATATTGGACTCAATACATATGTTCATGTATATGCTGTTACAAGCATAGTCACATATGTGAGAATTCACAAACATGCAGTTCCTGAGCATGGTCACATATCAGCACATATGCACATGTCCACAACTGTGTAGTTCCAAGCAGTCACATGGTGTATGATCACATCTTTATACATGTGTAATTTCTGAGAAGAGTTGGCTGTTGGGGAATATTCACATGTCCACATATATGCAATTTCTAAGACTAGGCAACTGTTGACCCATATGCATGTGTTCACACATGCATTTCAGAGGGTTGTTATATATCAGTGCATATACATAAGTTGACACATGTGCATTTGTCAAGCTTAACCAATGTCAGTGCATATATATATTTCTCTTATATGCAGTGATTATGTATTGGCACTTATGCATGTACATGCTTGAAGTTCCTGAGTGTGGTCACATATTGGTGCTTATGCCATGTTCACATGTGTCCTGTCACATATGCAGTCACATATGTATATGTTCACATGCATGCAAGTTCTGAATGCAGTCACAAGTTGGTACATATATATGTTCACACACTTGTAGTTCTTGAACATGGTCATGGGTTTATGCACATGCATACGTTCATACACATGCTTTTCCATGAGACACATTTGGATAAACGTGTATGTTCACATGTGTACAAGTTTAGATCAGGGTCACATGGTAACACATAAGCACATGCTTATACATGTGTAGATCTGGGTGCAATGTAGGTGAATTTGTAGGTGCATATGCCATATGTTCACATGCATGTTAGCTCTGGACATGGTCAAACATCAGTACAGTTCAAAATATGGACACATATCAGCACCTGTGAATTTCTAAAGGATGGACACATGTTGGTGTATATGTGCATGTTCACACACATGCTTTCCAGAGCATAGTCATGAGTTGGCATATACATGCACACGCACATTTGTGCAGTTCCTAAGCACAGCCAAATGTCAGCACATGGGAACCTGTTCACATGTGCAGTTCCTAAATGTGGCCACATTTTGGTGTACATGCATACTATGTTTACATTCATGTGCATTTGAAGATTGGTCACATGATAACACATATGCATGTGTTCACACATGTGTAGACCCAAATGTGGCCACATGTGGGTGTATATGCACATGCTCACATTCATAAAAGTTCCAAGCATAGTTACATGTGCACACAAATGAGTGTACTCCCATGTGTACAAGTTCCAAGCACAGTCATATATCGGTGCATATTCTGTTTGCAAATGTCCCAACCATAGTCACTGTGGTAGTTTGAATAAGAGTGGTCCCCACAGGCTCATGTGTTTGAACACTTGGCCCCCAGTTGGTGGAACTGTTTAGGAAGGATTAGGGGCTGTGGCCTCATTGGTGGAGTCACCAGGAAGTAGGCTTTGGTGTTTCAAAGACTTATGCCAGGCTCTGCTACTGCTCCAGCTCCATGTCTGCTTGCCTGCTGCCATGTTCCTCACCATGATGGTCATGGACTCACCCTCTGAAACTCTAAGTAAGTCCTTACTTAAATGTTCTGTTTTGTAAGTTGACTTACCCAAAATGTCTCTTCATGGCAACAGAAAAGTAACTGAGATGGTCATCTTTCAACATGCATGTGCATTCTCACATGCACAAAGTTTCTGTGTGTCATCACATATATATATTTAATCACACACAAATACATAGTAAGTTTTGAGCTTAATCAGATGTTTAAGCATATGTATTTTCTAACATGTGTGAAATTTTTTTGTATGGTCACATGTGTTCTCATATATACATAACCACATTCTTGCAAGTTCTGATTCTGGTCAGATGTCAGCCCATATACATTTGTTCATAGGTGTTCAACTCAATAGCATTGTCATGTGTTATCACATATTGAAGTTCTTGAGCATGAACATGTATTCACTCATATGCATGTGTTCACATGAGTACAGCTTCCTGAGCATGGACATATGTTGGCACATAAGCATGTGTTGACATGTGTACAAATTCTGAGCTCAGTTATGTGTCAGTACATATTCATGTGTTCATACACCAAAGTTCCAAGCACAGTCACTTGTTGGCATACATGTCCATGTTTACACAAATGCAAGCACTGGGTACAGTCTCATGTTAGCCCAAACATGCACATTCACATCTATGCAGTCTTGAGTACAGTCACATTTTGCTGTTTCCAAGCATGGTCACATGTCAGCACGTATATACATGTTCACATACATGAAATTTACAAGAACAATCAAATGTTGGCAAATATACTATGGGGCAGATGTGTTGTAGAGACAGCTGGGCCTCTATGAGAGTTCTGTGAGGTGGTGAGCTGTGAGAAGCAGCTGGGTGCTTGATCGAGCATGAGCTTGGAACCCGGGACCATTATTGGACAGCAGGAGTTCAGCTCTGCTGGGGGGGGGGGGGGCCCTGGTTCTTTTCATTTAGCTTCAGCCCTCCACAGCCCCTCCCACAGTGAGGTCTATGGCCAACAGTCATGAGGAACAATGCCTCAGGCACTAGAGAGATTTACATATTAATGAGGTGCCTGAAGGCCAGAGGGTGGAGCCAATTAAGCATTCTTCCCCAGCCCCTCCACCTTCTGTCCCTCCCTATTTAACTCAGGTCTGCTCTGAGTTTGAGGGGGAGGGGGTTACATTCAGATCCAACCACCATCCGCCATGACATTAAAGCCTGTAAAAACCCATGGACTTTCTCATGTCATAGGGACCGCGCCCGTGAGGAATGGTGGAGGAGGCCTTTAATGAGCCACAGCCGCTGTGCCTAACTTCACCCTGGAGGAACCCAGAGCGTTCCCATCAACTACCTACAATACACACATTTTCACACATGTAAAGTTTCCATTTATTGAGATATATCATCGTTATGCACATGTTCCCTTACATGCAGTTTCTAAGCATTATTATATGGAGAGCTTCGTGTAGATGATTATATGCATATGACTTCTGGGCACAGATACATGTCAATGTATGTACCATGTTCACATGCATGTAGTTTTGAATATAATAAAATGTATGTACATTTTCTCACAAAACAGCTTCCATATGAAGTCCTATATCTTTGTGTACATGTATGATCATATGCATGCAGTTTCCAAAAACAATCACATTTTGGCATGTATGTGCATGTTCACATGCATATAGTTTCAAGGGTGGTCACTTGTCACCATATATATACATTTCAAATACATGCAGCTTCTGAGATTAGACAAATGTTGGTATGTATTTGTATGTTTACACATTTGCAGTTTCAGAGCACAATCGCATGTTGTTCTATACATGCATGTATACATGCATCAAAATTTTCAGTGTGGTCATGTGTCAGAGGGTATAGATATGTTCATAAGAATTCAGTTGTGGAGCAAAGTCACATGCTGTTATATATGCACATGCCAACACTCATGCATGTACTAAGTGTAATCACATGTAATTATTTACCCACACGTTTTCACACATGCAATCTCTGAGCCTTGTCATATGTCAATATACATGTGCCTATACACACACATGCAACTTCCAAGCACTCTATTATGCTATTATGTAGTGATTTATTCACATCTGTGCAATTTTCAATAACTCACCTATGTCATTGTGTCCATGTACATTCATTCACATGCATGAAGCTTCTGTGTATTGTCACATCATCATTCATATGCATATTCACACACATAAAAATTCTGAACACTATCACATGTCATATTCTCTTCCATATGCTCAGATGCCCTCTTCTGGCTTTCACAACACTCACACACATGTGCAGACACACATATATCAATAAAATATAAACATCTTTTTAAAAAGTAATGAGTTTGAGGCTAGCCTTGGATCAATGAGACTTAAAAATAAAATTTAAGAGTAGAAAGAGGACTTAGCAGTTAAGAGCACTGGCTGCTCTTCCAAAGATCCCCACTACTACTTCTGGCCTATGGGGGAACTAGGCATGTACATGGTGCAGACATAAATGCATTCGCAAAACACATACCCATACCCATAATAGAAACTGTGTTCTAAAACTAGAAACTTCAGAAATTCTAAAGAAATGACAAACACCTGAATCTGACTTTCCTAGGAATAACTGCACTTTACAAGTTCATTTTAATAGATGCTGGATACATAAATATGTGAGTATATTTTTAAATACATTTTACCATGTTTTATCATAATGTATTATATTTTCAGTGTTGTTAATTCTAGGTAGAAAATAGAAATGAATTTTATATTCAATTTGTTTCAGCTATGAAACATGCTCAGATCCCAGGCACAGTGACACACACCTTACATGCTCAGATCCCAGGAACGGTTGCACACACCTTTACTCCCAACCTACGGGGAGGGAAAGGCAGACAGTGCTCTTAGCCCCTGAGCCTCTCTCCAGTCCCTTCCTGATACTGTCTATCTGAAATGTTTAGAGTAACATTTCTCTTCTTGAGGCTATTAAAGTATTCACACATTTTTTCATGTTTTCCCATTTAAATCCCTGATCTGTAATATAATTTATTTCAGTGAAAGTGTGAAGAGTACATTTGTTATTTTTTAAAAAAACGCTAGCCAATCGCACTGACATCATTTCTGAATTAATTATTTATTTCCTACAGATTTTTTAAATACAACTTGTATAAATGCTAAAATAACGCATCCCTGGGAAACAGCCTGGAAGCCACTGTAGCAGTTCTATTTCTGGACAACTTTCTTTGGGCAAGGGCTAGGGTTAATAAAGATTCCTTAATGCAGGCTTAAGGACAAGAGTAAAGAAAGGAGTTCAGAAAGAAAGACAATCCTGAGCGTATAGCTATGGCTTCTCTAAAAGAATCACGTGTTCTCTTGTTGTGGTGCCGAGGTCAAAATATTTTAACTCTGTAATTTAACATCTAATAAGACGCTTTATCACCATTTTCTTTAGAATTCTCTTATTTATTACTCCTATTATTCACTGCTGAAAATATTACTCATTGAACACCTACTACTCCTTCCTGAGAGACTCCCTCCCAAGTGCAGGAACATGAGAAATAAGGTTTGTTCTGGCAGAGCGCTTGCATAGTCTGGAGGAGGACGTAGGGCATGAAATAATTTTAATGAAAGTTGTGATAGATTTGAAGAAGGAAAGAGGTAGAATAGTGTAATCGAAGGCAATCCTGTAGGATATTAATCAAGGAGCATCCTTCTGAGGAGGGGACATTTACCCTGCAGAGGAGAATAACCAACGGAAGGAAGAGCAAGACAGGTGAGGTGATAGAGGTGTGGTGACACAATCCTCCACTCAAGAGACTGGCACAGAGTATCAGGAGTCCTTCTCAGATATGGAGCAAGCTGAAGGGCACAGAACATACACTACAAAAAAAAAAAAAATGCATGCCGCGCGCACGCGCACACACACACACACACACACACACACACACACACACACACGGAGGGACACGATTTGACAGGCCTAAATTTGCATAAAAAAGAAAGTGTCGTGAGGTTGCAGCAGCATGAAAATAAAAGGTGACCATCTTTGATTTCCTCCTTGCCACATTCAGTCCATTTTTCTCTTTGCTACACAGGTTTACTTCTGGGACTGCACAGGTACCCTTTGGTTGCTGGTTGAGTCCTGTCACTTTGGGGTGCACCACCGGTGGAAGCTGAGAAGACAAGTGGAAAGTGGAATTGGGTTTCTTCAAAGCCTTCCCTGAAGGTTGCAACATCTACCGAAGGCTACAGCTCTGCCTACTGCCCTTCTGTGTGGCTCACTGAGTTCACGTCTTCATTGGTAATGTCTCCAACGATGGTGGCTGTAACTTCTCACATTTCTTCACCTAAAATCCACCTTTATTGTTCATCAAACTTCTATCTTTGAAACACATATTCTTTGAAATGTTTGAACTTTCAGTGTTTTGATTCTTTGGTTGTTTCGTTTTGTGGTGCTGGGATGGAACCTAAGACCTTGAACAGGCTGGGCAGCACTTTACCCCTGAGCCATATCCCCAGGCCTTCAGGTTGTTGTTTAAAGATCACATGGTTGCTGTGAACTATAAACAAAAGGTCTCAAAAAGAGAGAGCTTGATAGCAATGAGCTTAAATCCAGGACTGACCTGAAGAAAACATGAATGGTTGGACACAGGGAATCACATGTCTGAGCTTCCTTCATTTTGTCATTCAATGTTTTCAGCAAGTATTTATATGACCAATATTATTATTGGAACAATACTGTTCTTCTAAGAACCCTGGAAAGACAGGTAAATTGTACAGGATGCTCAAAAGAGACAAATGGCAAGGAAAAAAGATAAAGAATTAAGGCACACGGGTAGAAAAGAGGGTGAAATTTTAACTGACCCATCACTGAGGTGAAATTTGACTTTATGTTTGGAGGAGGAAACAGATGAGACATTGGAGACTCTTCTGGGTGGGTCTCAGTGACAGCTTCTGTGTGAGGATGTGTCTGGCCATGGCAAAAGCATCAGAGGCTGATAAGGCTGGACCTTTGAAGCCTGGGGAGAGTGGGAGAGAGAGGCTAGAGAGACCACAGAAGCACTCAGAGAAGCTTCTCTGTGTCACAGGAGTGGGAAGAAACAATAGTCACTGCCTCTCAGAAGGCATTAGTTCTACCTAATTACACCTAGGTACTATCTAGAAAGAAATGATACCCTAATTCCCCAATGTTTTGGAGATTACAGGGAGTTGCCAGCTAAAACACGGGAATGGGTGGAGGATGGTCTTTGAAATATCAAAGCAAAGCCATTGATTTCCATTTCCACTAAGGGAAATATTTAATTGCCTTTTTAAAATGACCTCTGGGAGAAGAGAAAGAACAGGCAAACCTCTCTCTCCACTATGAGAAATTGTCCTATAACTGCCTCATGTATCTGTGGCATGAACACCACACACACACACACACACACACACACAAACACACACACAGTATAAATCTGTATAATTTTAACAGAGCTTGGATTTCTTTCACAATGACTAGAAAACTTAAAAACTTCTTAAGAAGGGACCTCGAGAGATGATTCAGTTGGTAAAGTGCTTGCTTGCACAAGTGGGAGGACCCAAGTTCAAGCCTCAGCAATTGTGTTTTAAAAAGAAAAGCAGGGCTGAGCATGCAAGTGCACGCCTTTATTCTCAGCACTCAGAAGGCAGAGAGACACGCAGGCGGATCTCTGTGAGTCCAAGGCCAGCCTGGTCTCCAAATTGAGCCTAGGGCACTGTTAAACAAAAAAGCCCTGTATTGGAAAACAAGAAAGAAAGAAAGAAAGAAAGAAAGAAAGAAAGAAGGGAGGGAGGGAGGGAGGGAGGGAGGGAGGGAGGGAGGGAGGGAGGGAGGGAGGGAGGGAGGGAAAGAAACAAAGAAACAGAAAAAGAAGATAGAAAATAAAACAAGAAAGAAAAGAGATGAGGAGAGAAGAGAGGAGAAGAGGGGAGGGGAGGGGAGGGGAGGGGAGGGGAGGGGAGGGGAGGGGAGGGGCTTGTAATCCCAGCATTGGAACGAATACAGGTGGATCTACAGAGCTCACTGGCCAGCACCTTAGCCTCTTGGTGAGATCTTGGTCCCAGAGAGAGACAGTATCTCAAAAAACAATGTGGACAGCACCTGAGGAACATCTGAGTTTCCCTTCCCTTTCAATTCTAAACCCTTATTGTTAGTTTTAGGCCCCTGATATGCTAGTTACTGTAAATCTAGTCATGTTTATCTTTGGGATTTGATAATTAGTGTTTGCCAATCACCCCAACTCACTGTAACCATGAGTTAGAAACAACCCATGCCCCAAGCCTATGTCATCTGGCTCATGTCACATGAGGCCCAGAGAACAATGTTTTCTTTGGGCTCTTTCAGTTAGTTAGTTAGTTAGTTAGCTAGCTAGCTAGCTAGCTAGTTGTGTGTGTCTGAGATGAAAACTCATATGGAGTTCTCTCCCTCCCTCCCTCCCTCCCTCCCTCTTTCTACCATGTAGATCTGAGGAATTAAACTCAGGTCATTAGTCTTGGTGGCAAGTGTCTTTACCTGTTGATCCATTTTTATGGGTCTCTAAGGCTCTTATTTGAGATAATCTGTTAGTCTTGCCACACCCTAGGTTTACTAACCAATCCTCCTGCACATGTATGAACTGATGAAGTGTGTGTGTGTGTGTGTGTGTGTGTGTGTGTGTGTGTTCACCTCTACCTTGTCCTCTGCTTGACCTCAGATGAGAAAGTAGGCTTGGGAAAGATGACCTCAGTGTGGCAGCTACTCATTCAGTTTTGCCCAGACCTGAGTGTAGTGCTTTCCTGCTAAGTCCTGCTTAGACATGTAAGGGACAGACTGAAATGGTTCCCACCCCCAGACAAAGCAAACAGGGCTTGAGCCTCCATTAGTGCTGAGAGTTGCTGTGGGTATAAGGCTTGTTTGTATAATAACGTACATATGTTCATGCTCCTCTTTTGACAAATGTCCTCTCTGCCAAGATTAGTGACTCCATGATAGAGACAGCACAAAACTGGGGGGGGGGGGGGGCGGGGGCAAGCGTGTGTCTAATGTCTCAACAAAATGGTAGAATACTATGACCTTCAAAACAGTTCTTAAGGCTTGGGGAATGAACTCTGATAACATGAATTCAAAAATATATAATTCCTCAACTATGCAAAATATAAGGATGCACTGTGAATTTTATAAGGAACTTCACAGATCTAAAAGAAGAGAGGCAGCTGCACTATGCGCCAGCTTGTCAGAAAAAGACTAAAGAAGATAAAGAGATTTAGAGTGTGCTGATCACAAGGCAAGATCCCACCCACCTAAGGTTTTAAGGTTATGCTTACAAAAGCAGGCAGATTCCTGAGTTCAAGGTCAACCTGGGACAGAGTGAGTTTAGGTCCAGGCCCAGATGAGGTAAGAATGGTAATTTCAGGGTGAGGTTCCACTATCTTATAGTCTGTGCTTGTGCTTGCTGTCTCTTTCTAAGAATCAAGGGACTGGCTCATGGGATGTTGATTCATGGGATAATCAAAAAGGAACCTGGGGAAATGACTGAATTGACAATTGACATGTAAATAAAAGACTGGGCTTTTGATCTGCAAAAGATGAACTATCCAGAGAGTTCTTAGAATATCAAGAAAAAGTTGCTAGAACAGAACACAGAGAAAACATTCTGGAAAGCAGAACATAGACCATCAGCTTGGACCTACAATTTGACTTCGAGTTGTTTGTTTCTTGGCTCCCAGACACCCCTTTTTTCAGAATTTCTCTCCAAGCTGAGGCTGGTCCTTGGCATGATCCAGTATCAAGAGGTCAAGTTCTGATGCATTCTCTCTCTCTCACAACAGAAGACCATAGGATCCTGATAACAGTCCTGCTGGTTTGTAATAGCTTTCTCAGTGCTAGCCTAGTCAACACACTAGCCAAGAAATCAAAAATAGCCTGAACTTACAAGCTGAGTGCACTTTGTTGTGTCAATATCTTGTGCAGATCCACAAGAGAGCACTGCCCTCAATAGTTATGTACTGCATTTAAAAAAAAAAAAAAAAAAAAAAAACTTAGTCAAAAGAAGAGTTCAAAAGATGGTAGTCCCATAAGATTGTATAGCATAGTACCAACATCACCTCCTTGGTTTGTAGAAGTATATTCAATGATGATCACCCTGTGACACAATTCTCAGGACCTATCTTGTCATTAAGTAACATATAACTGTTTTACGAGATTCTCCAAGGCTAGACTCTGCTGGAAGCAACCCTAGTGTATTAGTCAGGGTTCTCTAGAGGAACATGAATAAATATGAATTTGTAGATAAATTGGGAGAAGACAGAGAGAAAGACAGAGACAGAGACAGAGACAGAGAGAGAGAGAGAGACAGAGAGAGAGAGAGAGAGAGAGAGAGAACAATGGCTGTCTACCAATGGAAAGTCCAGAAATCCAGTAGTTGTTCAATCCACAAGGCTAGATGGCTCAGCTGGTCTTCAGTATATGCCAGAATTCCAAATAAGTAGACTCTAATGCTAGTGAAAAAAAATGGTCTTACCACTGAGATTGAGAGCAAACAAGCTAAGAGATCAAGCTTTCTTCTTTCATGTCTTTTATTATAGGGTGCAAGCAGAATGTGTAGTCCAAATTGAACATGTATCTTCTGTATCGTCCCACCTCAAAAAAAAAACTGAATTAAGGGTGAGTCTTCCCAGTAGGTGGTGGTGGTACATGACTTTAATTTAGCACAGATTAAAGGAGGCAGAGGCAGGCAGGTCTCTGAATTTGAGGTCAGCCTGTTCTACAGAGTGAGATCTAGGACAGCCAGGGCTACACAGAGAAACCCTGTCTCGATAGATAGGTGATAGATAGATAGATAGATAGATAGATAGATAGATAGATAGATAGGCAGATAGGCAGATAGGCAGATAGATAAATAGATAGCTAGAATGGGTCTTCCCACTGCAAATTTTTTGAATTAGAAAAACCCTCCACAGGTATACCCAGCCACTTGGGTACTAGTTAATTCTAGATGTAGACAAGTCGCCAACCACAAATAGCCATCACACCCAGCACTTCATTTCTTATTCACTCCAAGCCCCATATCTGCACCACTGAACTGGAGCCATTCCCTAAATCCAGTCCCAGAGGCAGCCACAGTGCACAGGAGGGCGTCAACCTCAAGGCATTTGAGAAGCAGACTAGTAACCACTTAGCAGCTTCTTCCCTAGAAAGAGAAAAGACAAGGCTGGGGGAGGAGGGGCTGGGCAGTTTGGCCACTTAAGGTGAATAAGTAGCTTAACAAAAAGTTGCCAAGTCCTTTTGCTGCTATGAGTAGACTTATGCAATGGTAAGGTTCCATTCAACAAGCATGCATCAGCATCTCTCTTGTATGCTAGGCCTTAAGATAAGTAAATGAGTCCAGATTCATTCCTTCCATCAAGAATGTCACAATAAAAAAGAAATACTAAGTGAAAATAACATGCTTTGGAAATAGTTTCTAGCAACATTCACATAGTAGCTGCATGTCAGGGAAGACCCAAGTACCAACCCACTGGGCTTTAATTTCCCTTCTACTGATCTGATCACAAAGTATCTCCATATCTCAGAAAAAATAATTTACATTTTCTCAAAATGTAACAATATGAAACACTGTGGTATATAATAGTATTACATAGATTATACCGCCTTACTTTCTTGTTATGAAGTTACTGCATGTTCCTGTTTTAAAATTCAAGGTTTTCTAAGCTGCAAAGGAAGTAAAATCCCAACCAGGCATCCAGAAGTATGATGAAAAATAGACCTTGTGATAAGTCTCTATGCATAATTGAGCATGCACAAATATAGAGAAAAGGCCATACTCTATAACAAAAACTGTAGGCCCCCAAAGGGCCCTGGCTGAGACTTTCCGTGTGCTGCTGTCTGCAAAGTAACATTCTGCAGTTTTTCTAAGAACAAAACATCCTGTTGAAGGATGATGCCCCAGGAAGGGAATTTACACTTGACATGCTTTTGCCCCCCAGTTGAGTTCCTGTTTTTTCCTGAGTTTGTGTTTTTCCTTCCCTGGTTTGGTGTATATATTGAACCTGCCCAGTAAAGGCACAGGCATTCTCTCATAACGGATGACCTGAGTCCGAGTCTTTCTTTAATCCCCCAGACCTACTCCCAAGCTCGGTACCACAGGCAGCTCCAGAGCTGTCAAGTGGAGGTCACACTGAGATCAGGAAAGAGAGAACCTGAGGCCTGCTCAGTGAGTGGAACGTATTTGAGAAGCGGTGTGGGATCAAACTGAAAGTAGTAAGTAGCACTACAAGAGTTTGAGCATTTTGATTGCGCCATGGGAACTAGGAGTTCCTCCCTACAAGTGATGGCACAGTATGATGCAGCTAAGAAATCCTTGCAAGAGGTGGAGAACAGCTCCAGTTCTGAGGATGAGGGAGAAATTTTAGAAAAGGAAAAACTGAAGAAATGCAAGGTCAAAAAGTTGGAAGGGGAGCCTGGGAAAGCGGAAGCGAGAGCAGATGAGCAACTCAGTCCCCGGGTGGTGGCAGTGGCAGCTGGGACGGCAGGATGGCCAGGCCAGGGGCATTTCTGCCACTGCAGAAGCAGTGGTGGCGGGCGGCTGCAGGAGCTGCAGAAGCTGCGGTCCACACCAGCCATGCCAAATAAAAGCAAGAGAAAAAAAACACCAAAACTGGTGAAAAGTGGAAAAAGTTCAAAAGAAGGACAAGATACAGCAGAAGCAGAGATAGCCAGTGGGAAAAACAGCCTCTCAGCTGTCCAGTCTTTGACATCTACTAAAATAAAAGTACTAGTTCCTCAGCCAATCGTAGTCCCTGTGAAGAAAGACAAATGGCAGAACTCTTCACGGTTTAATGCCAGCAATAACAGAGAACTGCAAAAACTCCCATCTTTACAAGATGTTCCTCCTGCGGGTCAAAAGAAGCTTTTCATCCAGAAGCTATGTCGTCAATGTTGTGTCCTCTTTGACTTTGCTTCTGACCCACTGAGTGACCTGAAGTGGAAGGAAGTAAAGCGAGCTGCGCTAAGTGAAATGGTGGAACCTATCACCCACAACCGGAACATGATCACAAAGCCCATTTATCCCGAAGCCACCCACATGTTGGCAGTTAATATGTTTCAAACCTTGCCACCCTCTTCCAACCCTACGGGAGCAGAATTCGACCCAGGAGGAGATGAACCAACGTTGGAAGCAGCCTGGCCTCATCTGCAGCTTGTTTATGAATTTTTCTTAAGATTTTTAGAGTCTCCAGATTTCCAGCCTAATATAGCAAAGAAATATAATGATCAGAAGTTTATATTACAGCTTCTAGAACTCTTTGACAGTGAGGATCCTCGGGAGAGAGATTTTCTAAAAACAACCCTGCACAGAATCTATGTGAAGTTCTTAGGCCTGCGTGCTTACATCTGTATCTATGAGACAGAGCACCACAATGGCATAGCAGAGTTACTGGAGATCCTGGGAAGTATAATTAATGGATTTGCCTTACCACTAAAGGAAGAGTACAAGAATTTTCTGTTGAAGATGTTGCTGCCCTTGCACAAAGTGAGGTCCCTGAGTGTCTACCATCCCAAGCTGCCGTACTGTGTCGTGCAGTTTTTAGAGAAGAACAGCACCCTCACTGAACCAGTGGTAATGACACTTCTCAAATATTGGCCAAAGACTCACAGTACAAAAGAAGTAATGTTCTTAAATGAGTTAGAAGAAATTTTAGATGTAACTGAACCATCAGAATTTGTGAAAATCATGGAGCTTCTTTTCTGACAGTTAGCCAAAAAATGGAGGTGGGGATTCAGAAGAGCAGTTGTCCTCTCTCTGGCTATGTTAGCAAAAAAGAAGGAAAAGGCTGTTTCAGAGCCCTCCTAGGAGCAGGAGAAAATCAGGAGACGTCCTGCTTTCTCTCTGGCTCCTACTGGAGAGATCCTTAGTTCTGCTTTCCCTGTATATTTTCAGTTCTTGGCGCACCAATCTGTCCACATGTGTTAATTGTCTGGTTTTGTTTCATTGTTTGAATGATTGTTGTTCTATGTTTTATGTTTAAAAAAGTGTTTATTGGGTATGATTAAAAATTCGCAACTTTGATAATAGAAAGTTGGTTTAACTAGTAACTCAGGGCTGGAGCGATGGCTCAGCTGTTAAAGGCTAGGCTATAGTAGAAAGAACACATTTAACTTTGAAAAATTATCTTGAAAAAACAAAAGGGGGGAGTTTACCTCACCCCATGCAAGATTATCCTTTATTTTATATATTTTAAATTTTTTATCAGTGGATAAGGATGCATTGTCTGCAGCAGACAGACATTGGAAATGAGCCCAGAAGGCACTGGGCTTAGTGAAATGGAAAGAATTGTCATCAGGTGTATGGAAAGGCCTTGACTCTGTGTTAGTCAGGGTGAGAGGTTCTGTTTGTGTTTTTCCTAAAGATGCTGAAAGTCTTGATTAGATTCTTGAGAGTTGTGTGCACCCTGTCACTATGGAGCCTTGCACAGGCAGAGATCTACTGGAGCCTTGTGAAGAATCCCCCAGTTCTGATGTCAATGGGAATAAGCAGCTCAACCTAGCCAGTCATAGTATCCACCAACAGGACTACTGAAAAAGCTGTAGCGGGATTAATATTTCTTTGCCACTTATGCAGACAGCAGACCCAGTCCCAGGCAATTACTAAGCAGGTACTTGTGTCACTGGCATGAGAGAACCCTACTGCCCAGGTTTGTCTCTTTACAAAGAATAGTTAATGACAGGCAACTTTTTTGTAGTCCTTACCTACCTAAGACAGGGGCCCTGAGGCTGGCAGGGATTCCCAATGACAGGTATTTGGTATTGATGGAAGGTGACCTAAGACAGACACTATTCACCTATAAATAAAAATGGAGGACTTGTAGGACCCCAAAGGGCTGCTATGCCCTGGCTGAGACTTTCCGTGTGCTGCTGTCTGCAAAGTAAATTTCTGCAGTTTTTCTAAGAACAAACATCCTGTTGAAGGATGATGCCTCAGGAAGGAAATTTACACTTGACATCCTATTGCCCCCCAGTTGAGTTCCTGTTTTTTCCTGAGTTTGGGTTTTTCCTTCCCTGGCTTGGTGTATATCTTGAACCTGCCCAGTAAGGCATGGGCATTCTCTCATAACAGATGACCTGAGTCTGAGTCTTTCTTTAATCCCCCAAGTCTACGCCCAAGCTCAGTACTAAGGGCAGCACCAGAACTGTTAAAAAAAAAAAACAAAAAAAAAACAGTGATAATAGGCAACCTATTTCACTCAGTTCTGCTAGATCTGCTTTAATATTGTACTGTATATGTGCTTTAAGTGGTATAGCCTTAAAGATTCCATTAGAAATCAGAGAGCACGTGATGTTTTGTTTGCTTGTCACTCTTGCCCTGGCCCATTCTGGGAAACCTTTCTTTCTTGAGGTTCTAGAGGGAGCGTCCAGTGTCTCACTTCTTCCTCCCACAGTCCTGAGCTGGACCATTAGCTTAATGTCATTCAACTGCAGTACAAAATAAGGGAACCAGAAAAGTTTTCTGTGCATCCACCGTCTCTGGACACCCACTCTCAGATTCAGTTCTGGAACCTTCTGTGTGTAGGTGGCCTATGACGTTTAGCCATTTGAGCTAGTTTATTTATTTCTATTCTTTTTCCATGTCCCTTTTCTTGGCTGCATTAGTCATGCTCTTTCCAGTATTATGCTTGGTTATTGCATCTCTCCTCTGATGGTACACTGCCAGATTCCACATTTACTTCTCTTCTGCTCTGGACCATTAGCCATTTCAAGTAGGAGCACTTGGGTCATTTCCTCTCACGGCAACCGATCCATTCTCATCATTCTGAAGAACTGAGCCTTATCAGTTCAGACTCTATTCTTGGGCCTTTCATGAATACCTCTTTGACAAAAATACTCACTCTTAATGAAAATGTCAAACAGGGAACCATCTGACGGGACATGACCCTCTGAGCTGGGACAGCCAGCATAGTTTCAGCATCTGGAAACCAGTAATAAGCAAGCAACCCTCCACCACTTTATTAATTTATTTAAACAAGTAGATTTTTACATACTGGAAAATCACCAATAACTTCAACAGGATCTTTTCTCTTATAAATTCATAGGCAGGACAAGCAAGAGGCACAGATTTATAAATATTCACACAAAATATTTTCTTTGAAAAAAAATGCCCTAGCTACCTATTGTTATTGCTATCACATAAATGGATGATCACATGATTTTTTATTGCCCTTGTTTTTGCTTATTCATATCTTTAAAAAATTTCCCCTAACACATGCAATGTCAGTAAACAGTCTTGTTTACATCCTGGTCCAAGCAAATCTATTGTGAAAATATTTATAAGAAAATTCAGGAAATTTAAACTCTGTATATTGGATAATACTAAAACAGTGTTATTCCTATTAGGTGTGTTTAAAATGCTACAGTATCATTAAAAAATAACTCTCATCTTTTAGATAAATGCACTAACATATTTGGGGATGAAATGAAATCTATAGCTTTTATGGGTAATACCTGATTGGAAACTGAAATACCAAGAAGTTGTGGGTTTATAACTGTTGAAGTTGGACAACAGATTCATAGTGCTCATTTCCATATATTGTTTACTTTTATATTTGACATCTGTAACAAAATATGTAATAATAGTAAATATAACAATCACTTATTAATTATAATTAATACCATGCTTTTTTATAATAAGTAGGCAGGCATATCATCTAATTATCTCTACCTATGTTTATGCTGTTTGTTTACTTTTTGGAGACAAGGTCTCATGTAGTCCAGGCTAGCCTTGAATTCACAGTGTAATAGAACTAGCCTTGAACTCCTTATCCTACTATCTCCACCTCCTAAGTGCTAGGATTAGAAGTGTGGGCCACCATGCTGGGTAGATACGTCCATCTCAAGCTTAAAAGGCATCTTTCCGGGTACCAGTTGATCTGCTTGTGTGCTGAAAGCCACATGGGTCACAGTGACAGGCTCACTGTGTATTCTACTACTCTCACCGTGTCCTTTGTGTTCATGTGTTTCACCACTACTACTCTCTTGTAAAGTCAACATACTTTTAAAATATTTAATATTTACATGCCTTTGAATATAAGAATAAAATATTTTAATATTTTTAGTATTAACAACTTTTTCAAACCTTGTGTCTTAATTAGGGTTTCTACTGCTGTGAAGAGACACCATGACCATAGAAAACTCTTATAAAGGAAAACATTCACTTGAGGCTGGTTTAGTTTCAGAGGTTTAGTCCATTGTCATCATGGCAGGGAAACAGGACCATGCAGGCAGAATTCGAGAAGTAGCTGAGAGTTCTACATCTGGATCAGCAGACAGCAAAAATAAATAAATAAATAAACTATGAACCACTAGGCCTGGCTTGACTCTTTGAACCTCAGTGCTACCCCCCAGTGACACACCTACTCCAATAAGGCCCCACCTCTTAATAATGCCACTCCCTATAGGTCTATGGTGGCCATTTTTGTTCAGCTACCACACCTTGCCTGGTCATTGATTCCATAATTTGGACTCCATTTGAACTCTGCATATACAAAGGAGACATAACAAACCTCGGTGATTATTTACTCATTTATACTTAACTAAGAACATCATGTTGCACATGAACCTTATATAATATATAGTTGTTTTGCTGTTGGTTTCACTACTGTTTTTTTTTCTCCTTACTAGTCACAAGACCAGCAGTGACCAATGTCATCTTGTCATTTTATACAAGCAACTACATTTCAAATTATATATGTATATATATGTGTGTGTCTATAATTTATATATATAATTAATTAAATTAAGATTATTCCATTTACAAATCTATACTTTTCCAGTATGATCATGTATATTGAGACTAAAAAACATAAACTAATTCAGGTTCTATGATTCCTTCCTGCTCCATAAGTCAGCCGATTGAAACATTAGACGTTCCGTAGTTCAGTGTCTATCTAATATAATAAATAACAAATGGCATATATATGTCAGCTGACGGAACTGTCATTTATGCTTCAAAAACAAAAATCTAAAGAACTTTCCTTTGTCACAGCTGTGACTTTAAAATATGACCTAATTTTTAAATTTTTAAACATAATTTTAATTATTATATGAATGTGTGTCTATGTGGGGGTATGTGCACATAAGATGCTCACAGAGGCCAGAAGAGAATGTCAGATCCTCTGGAGTTGCAATTACAGACAGTTGTGAGCTGCAGTTATGTGGGTGCTGGGTCCTCTGCAAACCCACTGAACCATCTCTCTAGCCCATGAGCTAATTTTTAAGACTGCCGTACACCAGAATAATGATACTGTGCTAGCCACCATTGAGAAAGATGTATTTGGTTTGAAGTAACTGCTAGATTTTAAGTATTCTGTAACAGTTTTTAATGTATCAGTTTTAAAAACGGATTCACATGGAAACAAAAAGACTTTTAGATTCTCAACTGAAATACTTGCATGACTATTAAACTCAAAACATCCAGAAAGAGGGAAATTTGTCAGTGGGTTTGTTTGTTTGTTTGTTTGTTTTCATGTATTTAAATAAGTAACTTGGTCCATGAAAGGGAGGAGGCAGAAATCAAAGGCCTGACTGTGCTTGATCCTTCTTTGTGGCCATTATTCAGCTGGGTTCTCAGCAGGCTGCAGTTGAAAGAAAAAGATCCAAGTTCTGCTTAAAAATCAGACTAAAGAGCTTGCGCAGCACCCTGTCACATTATGCTATTTGTATTCACCGCTTAAAAGTCTTTGGATAGTAAGTTAGCTGTGTGCAATGACATCAGTCTTCTGGGGTATTCTTAGATTGTAGGAAGCACCCCTCTGACTTGCTTTTCATGGCAAGGAGTGTTTTCCATGGCTTTCTCTTTTCTTGAAAGACTCCCAGAGCATCAAGCTCCTCCGGTATAAATGAGACCCAGGGAAGAATGTCACGAAAGCGCACTATTTTTCCTACTTGGTGGGAAGACAGAGAACAAAACTGAATGTTTCTGGTGAGGACTCTCACTCCAAGAGACAATGGATTTTATTTTGTTTTTGTTTGTTTTTCTTCTCTGACTCACCATATGTGAGAGCGAAGTTTTATGCACAATGTATTTGAAATAATATTTGTACGATTTCCTAACCAAAAGACTCCTGTGGAGCTGAGATGCAAGAGCATCAAAAGAATGTCAACACTGATCAATAAAGGCATGTCTTTATACTGTTTAATAGAATTATATCTTTTGATTATAGTAGAATTACATAGGTATAATAGAATTATACCTTTTGAGTATAGCAGGAAGTGATTTGGGAGCAGATACTGCAGAAAAAAAAAATCACAAATCAAAATTAGACAAGATTACCCATTTCTCCTTGACAGGTTCACGGGGAGAGAGGGCATTTAGTCCTTGAGGTACGACAACCATGCCTATCGTCCAGCAATTCTGCAATCCGGCCGGACTCGGACGTAGAAACAAACCCGAGACTGCGGCATGGAGAATACACGAGCAAGCCTGTCTCCCCTCCCCCGCTCCATTCCCGCGGGATTGGAGTAGCGCTGGGTCGCTGACGCCATCCTCACGCCTCTGGTTTGCATGGAGCATGCGCCTCCTCCTCATTTCCTCTCCAGGAGCTAGTGGAGTAAAGCTACGCCCAGGCCTGAGTCCGCCCGCGTCGCAGGAACTTCAGCACCCGAGGGGCGGACAGCGCCCTCCGCACCTGCTCACCTGTTCCGGGCTGGCATCCTCCTGCCACCGCGCAACTGCCGCCAGAGGACCACCCAGATCCTCTCCCTTCCAGCACCCAGGCTCTTGTCCCTTCCAGCTTCTTACTCCCCTTCTCATTCATAACAAAAGCTACAGCTCAGGGGCCCAGCGCCAGGCTCTTTCCAGCAGAGCGCAGAGGAGGAAGAAAGAATGGGGTTCCTTTGGACCGGCTCTTGGATACTGGTGTTGGTGCTTAACAGCGGCCCAATTCAAGCTTTCCCCAAACCCGAAGGCAGCCAAGGTATGTGGACATTGCTCTGCTTTTGAGTTCTCTTTCATTTGGCCCAGCAAAGATAAAGCTTGATATGACCCGTGAGCTCTAAATCACCCTGCCTAGTTTTTCTAACCAGATCGTATCCGTGGATATTGACAGAATTGTTTGTTTTGACTTCAGAGAACGATGATGAGTTTTTCTTTCTCCTTTACTTTTAAAGTAATAGAGCAACAGCATGGTCTAATTTTGAAAGGGGGAGCAGGTACCTGTTCTTAAAGTGGCTAGGATTTTTTCCTCATTACATATGCAGGATATGATGATCTCTTTTAATGTGCCAGCAACAATAATCCAAATAATATATTTCCAATTGAAAAGAGCTAATAAGCCAGGAATTAGAACTATATGTTAAATTTCTGATCAGAAAATAGAAATGTGATTGCATTTAACTCAGGATATGCAGTAATATAATAAACATACTAACTTTGATACTCACCATATATACAATTGATAATCTTGCTAATATAAATTTATTTTATAACATCCAGAATTATTTCTCCAAAAAAACTTTTTTATTGTGTTGTTTATTTTAATAAGTAACATATTTGACCACTCAAATGCACAATTAAACTTATATTTATGTGTATTTATTCTAGACAAATCCCTGCATAATAGAGAATTAAGTGCAGAAAGACCTTTGAATGAACAGGTAGGTCGGATGTAAAATTATAACTCCTGTGTTATCTTACTTACTGTTGTCACTTATTATAATTTTCTTGTGATATCTTAGCCATTTTACGTTTATAAACTCTAAGACATTAATAATAAATTGACAAAAAATAAGATCATAAATCTAGTTCCAATAATTCTGTGTTCTCGAAATTAATGGACAGAGTTCTGTAGAGCACATGGACTGAGGCATGAGATAACCCAGTGAGATCACTACTGCAACCACTCTTATACGACTGCCTAATTTACCAAAGTGTGTACGTGGCTTCTTTTGGTTTGTTTGAGACAGAGCCTTGCTGGGTAGCTTTGATTGCCCTACAACTCTTGCCCTTCCTCTTGGTGGGATTATAGGCACATGCTATCACACTTGGCTGAAGATTTGTCTGTTGTCAGTATCATAGGAGAAAGGAATTATTTGGTTAAAGCATATCGACTCTTTGTTTTTGTCTCACTTAATCCTTACAACAGTGCTTTCTGCCTGCGTTTTACAAACAGAACTGAATCTCACAGAGAGTGAATCATGTGGCCCATATACTTAGTAAGTAGTGAAGCAATGATTTAAAAGCCGATCTGTCTCCTGTTTCTTTCACAGATCGCTGAGGCAGAGGCAGACAAGATTAAAAAGGCATACCCTTCAGGTAAAAAAGAAATCACACTGCTGTTCAGTTAAATATGTGGGTCACAGAATTCTAAACTAAAATGGATGTGTTGGGCTTGGAACTTTCCTTCCAGAAAGCAAGCCAAGTGAAAGCAATTATTCTTCTGTCGATAACTTGAATCTGCTAAAGGCAATAACAGAAAAGGAAACAGTTGAGAAAGGGAAACAATCCATAAGAAGCTCCCCATTTGATAACAAACTGGACGTGGAAGACGCTGATTCAACTAAAAGTCGGAAACTGACCGATGAGTATGATTCTACTAAGACTGGACTGAACCGCAAGTTTCAAGGTAAACAATTTAACAGATTCTCTGCTGCCTTTTCTTCTTCTCATTTTGAGTTTTTCATTACATATTAAGAAAAGGTCACATACTTTCAAATTGTGACTTATAACCTTTTATTTATCAAGTCTAAAACTGAGGTAAAACCAAAATTTACTGATAATGTACAAAAGCCAGAGTATCAATTTTTCAAAGGTTCCTTTACCAAAACAGGTGTGGTGGTCAGGCCTGTAATCCCGATCAACATTCAGATGCTGAAGCAGGAGAATTGTCACAAGGTTGAGCTATATAGGGTACCAGGCCATCCAGACCCTGACTCTAAAGAACTGACAAGGACAGCAGTGGTGATTAGTTTTCCTTACTGATGCTTTTTTTAAAAAAAGTTAAAACCTGATATCTGCATTTTATATGATTGAATTCATTTTTGCTATTTCTGTTTTTTTAGCAACTAGAACAAATTAAAATATGATTTCCTCAAACAATTAGATCAATTAAAATCCCCCCAATGGTTAAATGTATTTATTAAATGGTTAAATGTAAATATTTAATTATTGAAAGTTTCCTCCTCTTGCCTTTGATCATCTGCATTTTAATCCAGACTTCTTTGAGATATAGAGCTACTTTCTTCCTACCTAACATCTTGCTTCGGGAGTTTCAGATGCACTTGGAAACTGAGCATATCCCAGAGTCACCTTATGTGGTCTGTTCTCTCAAGTCCCCTTTAAGAGGTGGGGAGAGGAAGGGAAGGTCAGCAATCATGATGTAAAGTGAATGGATAGATAGATAGATAGATAGATAGATAGATAGATAGATAGATAGATAGATAGACAGACAGACAGATAGATAAGAAATAAAAGAAATCTTTCCTTAGGAACTGTGCTGCTATTTATTTATTTTTCCATGGCAGAAATCTAGGATTAAACTATTTTTTCTTACCTCTTTAAGTCTAGCCTTCCCAAACTTACTCATTTTGTTTCTCGTGTTATCTCCCAACTTCGTTTTACAAACAAAAAAATTACTGTTCTCAATCACCTCCAGCTTTACCCAATCACGTCTCACTTC
The DNA here is from genome assembly GCF_011762505.2 of Arvicanthis niloticus. Taxonomy (NCBI): domain Eukaryota; kingdom Metazoa; phylum Chordata; class Mammalia; order Rodentia; family Muridae; genus Arvicanthis; species Arvicanthis niloticus. The sequence goes on along the minus strand of NC_047664.1, from coordinate 8,977,322 downwards.
AGCTACAGCAAAATCATTTACACATCTCCCAGCAACCACTCCAGCGTTTTTCAACCTGTTCATGATATGACAGCTGAAGTGGAGTTTTTAGTTTACAAATGTGACATATTGCAATGTGCACATGCCATGATTTGTAGAGGGTGTCCAATATCAATAGTCTAAACTATAGTCTAGTCTAGTCTTAAACTCATGATCCTTCTGCCTCAGTTTTCTGACTGCTGGGATTGCAAACATATGCCACCATGGCCAGCATGCCCTGTTAGTTTTGTTCATTTATTTTAAATCAAGGACTTTCATGCACTCAAGCTGGCCTGGATCTTAAGTTTCCCGTGCGTGTGCATTCAGATGCTGGGATTACAAGCATGCAATGAACATGCCTTCTTTATTTTCCATAAATCTCTTTAGTAGATTCTCATTCCTCTTGCAACCAACACCAAAATCCTTCTTATAGTCCCTGCCCCCTGAGCTACTGTCCAGCACTTCTAGGTTGGTCTAGCACACAAGACCTGACAGACACCTTGCCCCTTGCCTTCACTGCACTTCTTGTAGTTTGAACGTTTATATTTGTAGCTGTAGCCATGATTGTCTTTATCCAAAAATACATTGAAAACTTCACAAGAACAGAGACCTATATTATGGGCCAGTACCTGAACAGTCATTAATTCGTTGTACGAGTCTACAAATGAATGAAGAAATGAGTGTGTAAGGGAATGAGTGAATTGACGCAAGTAGGCCTTGAAAAGGAGAGAATTTCCATCCTTCAGACCAGTGCTCAGAAGTGAGTACGGGCTTTCTTCTCTGTCTGTATTTTGTTTCGTGGCAACAGGAGAATTATGCTGATTATCTCTGGGGCAGGGATAATGAGACTTTCACAGAACATCATGGTCTGAGGAGAGCTTGGAAGTGTATTATACATGTTGGGTAGATAGAGGCCATGATTTATGTTTTGCTACATGGGAATTTAAATCTTGAATTCTACTTTTTAACCTAAGGTATGTGGACCAGAAGCACAGACACTGGGCCTAACTGCATCAAAAACAAGTTTAATCACTCTAGTGGAACAGAACATTTAGTTTAATAGAGTATAAAAAGAGTGCAACGTTTGTTTGACGTGATTAGTCACCCTGGCTGTAGGCACCAGCAGAGACACAGATCTGGTTTTTGTGATCTGACCACTACTACTTTCTAAATTAGTCATTGTACTACCAGCTCACAAGCTTTTAACTACAGGGCTAGTCCTCATGGCTGTGGGCTTATCCTACAATTTACTTTAACTTTACTTGAGATCCTACAGAAACTGAGCCAAGGGTCTTACAGAGAAGGTTTTGTGGGTAAAGCTCTAGTTTCCTTTCATAGTCTACAAATCCTACAGGCAGAGGGTTTGAACCCACAGAGTATTTGAGTAGAACATTGGAGAAGTGTAGACTTCATCCCAGAAGGCAGAGAAGGAGAGATTCTCTTTTGCAGGCTATATCCTCAGACCTAAGGCCATCTGTAAGGAAGCTCCAAATTTCGAGATTCATGCCAGTTTCTTCTTATGTGCTTATGATTTAAGCTTCTTTGTGTGTTCACTAGCAAAAAAAGAAAAGAAAAGCCTTATCATGTAATTCCTATCTTGCAAGCTGTGAGCTAGGTCCAGGTAGATCCAGGGAGCATGCTCAGCCCAGTCATCACTCTACCAGTGCTTGGCAGATAGTAAGACTTGAATTCAATTTGGCTGAAGAAATGAATTCCAGGTATTAAATGAGATGGTAGAGATATAAGATGAACATGGAAAGATAATGACAGGGCATAGTCCTTCGATGTCTGTGTAGAACTCTGTAGCTACTCTGTAAGCTAAAGGCTTAAAATATGAATCCATGCCGACTTCTTAAGGAAGCTTCACATGGGGAGCGTAAAATACTCCTTTGTGCACAGTAGGAAAATCACCGTGAGATATTCTGCTCATTTTCAAAGAGCTTGGAAGAAACTGAGGGAAGCTAGGGGCAGTGGCCAAGGGCTACACTTTTAACTGCAGCTAGCAAAGCCCCACTGTGGGAGACCTGAGTTCTGGGCTCAAGAGCCTGCAGTGGTGCCACAGAAGAGGAAGATATTTCTTCTGAGTTACCAGCCTTCTCCCTGTTGGGAAGTAAATGAACTGAAAAACAGTCATCTGGGTCATTTTCCAGCTTCAGCCGGCAGCCAACATTCTTTCTCAGATCCTGAGGGACAAGTGGGGAGGGAAGTAAATTCTTCCACCTCTGCATAGACTATTCCCCAGCGCCTGACTTGCAACCCACAGATGGAAAATTCAGACCGAAGTGATCGAGAGGCTGTGCTCCTGAGAAATAGAACCAGCCAAGGGGGTGGGGGATCTAATTGTGTGATTCTTGTCATTCTGGCATTTGGGTCTCAAAGGCCTCACAGCTCAACAAGAGCTCAGCCTCTGTGTTCAATCACCACTTATCATAATAAGCTTGGTTCCAAAAGAGGGAGGGGTTTGCCTGAGGTGGCAGAGGCCACCATCCTGACACAGTCTAGAAGAAAGGCCACACTATGGGGAAAATTCGAGTTCCTGGGAGCCTCAGAAGAAAAGAGCAAAACTGAGATAGATATAAGTTGTTCTTTCTTTGGGCAAAAGTGATGAAGGTTATTCTCATGGCTGGGTGTAATGGTGCAGCACTCGGAGGCAGAAGCAGGCAGATCTCTGTGAGTTCAAAGTCAACCTACCCAATGGCTTTCTCCAAATATAAAAAATAAAAGGTCTTATTCATAGCATATCTGGCAAGGAATTCAATTTCCATTTTCTCCAGAAGATAATCACAGTCCCTTTAACTAAAATAAAATCTGAATCTGCTGTGCACTTTACAATAGTGCACTCGTCCATACACAACTAATGTCACTCAAAACGTGCATTTAGTGTCTTAAAATCTGCTCCTTATAACAACTTCATGAAAATTGCACTAGATAGCCTTGTTATTCATATTCACTTGTTTTATTGTTTTGCTTTGCTTTGCTTTGTTTCGTTTTCAGTGCTGGGGCTTTACACTATGCTAGGCGAAGCACTCTACCACTGAGCTAAATGCAAGGCCGGATACCCTTATTGTTTTGTACAGTGATCCAATGTTGCATAAATAACAAGAGATATCACTGAGCTAAACTACTGATCTTTCCCATCTGCCTCTATGTAACGGAGAGAGGTGCACACTGAACTGAGTCTGCTCAGTTTGGTACAGATCTCCGGGATTCCTGTGAGAGTGGAACAGAACTTCCGGGATTCCTGTGGGAGTGGTACAGTACTTTCGGGATTCCTGTGAGAGTGGTACAGAGCTTCCGGGATTCCTGTGAGAGTGGTACAGAGCTTCCGGGATTCCTGTGGGAGTGGTACAGAGCTTCCGGGATTCCTGTGGGAGTGGTACAGAGCCTCACTGGCCTCATCATCTTTCTCTCACACGTTATGTGTCATTATCAGCATTGTTGTTTATAGTTTGGATTTGTTTTGTTTTCTTTGAGACAGGAGCTTCCTCTGTAGCACAGGCTAGCCTCAAACTCAAGGCAATCCTCTTGCCTCAGGCACTCAACTGCTAGGATTGTAGGAGTGATCCATCATACTAAGCCCATTTCCTTCGCTCAGAATGGTCCCTTCTTTTAGTCTAAAGTTAAGCTGCAAAGAAACTAAGGACATATATTCATAGGCCTCTCTGCAAAGATTTACACACTGTTCATTCAGATCTCTCACCTTATATTAAAGTTTTGATTCCAAGCTCATAAAATAAGTTCCCTGTCTTTTGTCGATTCTGATTTAATGACATTACGTTTTGTTACATAGAGTGTCTCTAGCAGCAAGGCATGGCGGTGCATGCCCATGATTCCAGCACTCAAGAGACAGAGGCTGGAGGGTTGCTCCAACTTCTAGTCCAGCCAGGGTGACATAGTAGGATGCTATCTCTAAATAGATGGATGATTAATTAATTAATTAATTAATTAATTAAATGGAATGAAACAGGTAAGTATTTTACAAGGAATAGGTTATAAAATGATGCGTGGACTAGGTCTGTACTGACCAAGATGTGAAGCTGTGTTTGCTCTGTCTAGATGACCCAGATGGCCTTCATCAACTGGATGGAACTCCTCTAACTGCCGAAGACATTGTCCATAAAATTGCCACCAGGATTTATGAGGAGAACGACAGAGGAGTATTTGACAAGATTGTTTCTAAACTGCTGAATCTCGGCCTAGTAAGTTGTATGCATAAGAGTACAGTCTGCAGTGTCCTAAGTCAAGCCTCATAATTAAAGTAACCGAACGCTTATGGTGCTTTGCACTAAGCTCCAAAGAATTCCCGGGAGTTTTTCAGAAGGGCCAGATAAGCACACACACCCATCACACAAGCTGTTTGAGAGTCGGATGAGCTGCGCAGCTTGCCAGGGAATGTCTTGCGCCCAGCTGGAAGTCAGGAAAGACTTCAGAGGAAGAGGTGTTGGAAATGAGCTTAGAAGGAAGTGATATAACCTGCTGGATATAACAGCAGAGACTGAGGATGTGTGTGGCAAAACCAGAAATAGCACGAGCAGAGACTTGCACTGTGTGCTTGAGGAACTCTGAGCAATTGAATCAACCCTAGTCTCAGTTTGGCTGTTCAGCCCTGACACAACCCCAGCAGACTTTACCATGGTTCTTACTTTACAGTTACAAGGGACATGTAACTGGCCATGTGACCGACAACTGTAGAGCAGCATTCCCCTTCTTCCTCCTTCCACTTACTCTCTGAGGAAGCATCCGTAGGGTTTCAGAAAGTAGCACTGACAACTTACATGAATAGCCTTAAGACACTTCTTCCTAGAGTGCCAGGCACTCATGGTCACAGCCTACATAAGACAGGATTATCTGTTGTTTCCTTTATCAGGGTTGAACACTGCACTTATCTGTGGGAATAAGGACAAATGTCTAGATTACTGTTAGGAATTGTGCTGGATCAGTAAAGAAGTGGCTGTAGATTTCCCTCCAGTGTCCATGACTTCACTGTCACTGAGTAGCTAGGTTTCTAGCACCAGGCATGTTTTCACTTTTGTTAAGCAGGCCTTAAGTCTGACTAGAGAACTGTTGGTTACGTGAGGGCATGTGTGCCACTCACTACTGCATCTGCAGGGTAATCATGCCATGCTGATCCGTGATAGAGTTCAAAGGAGTCCTGGGTGAGTAGGACTGTTGGCAGCTTGGACTTTGGATGCTTGCTTAGTGCAACTGGACTTTACATTTGAACTTAACCAAAAGGACAAGAAGTGATTCAACTAGAGTTCAGATCTTTGTTTGTTTGTTTGTTTGTTTGTTTGAGCCCAGAAATAGAAATAGCAGTTATACATGCTTTGTCTCTTTATAACAGATCACTGAAAGTCAGGCACATACTCTGGAAGATGAAGTAGCAGAAGCTTTACAAAAATTGATTTCAAAAGAGGCCAACAATTATGAGGAGGCCCTGGATAAACCCACAAGCAGGACTGAGAATCAGGATGGAAAAATACTGGAGAAAGTGGTATGTCCATGTGTGTTAGGAATGTGAGCATGACATGGGCATGCGTGTGTATATGCTTTTGTATCTCTGTACATTAGTGCCTTGCCTGATGCCAGAGAATATTTGGAGAGTATAGCATTTTTAGTATACTGGAAACATGTATACAGCTAATTGTTCTGTGCCAGTGTGCTGGAACCAGTACTCTATAGATTTTTTGGTATTCAATTTTCATTAACAATGAATGTTATCATATATTTCCAGTGCATGTTTATGCATGCGCAGGTATACACACACACACACACACACACACACACACACACACACACACACACACAGAGGAGTGGATAGATCAATCAATCCTCTACACAGCAGCCTCATACCCCTCATCTTATACTGTTCCTCTGTTCTAGGCTGTGTTCTTCCTCCTGCCCTTTCGTCCTTTTCACTGGCTCAGAAGCCTGTCTATCACGTTTTATCTGGGCTAGCCATTTGCCTTAGTTAGGATTTCCTTGCTGTGAAGAGACACCATGACCACAGCAACTCTTATAAAGGAAAACATTTCACTGGGGCTGGCTTACATTGAGGTTTAGTTCATTATCATCATGGAGGGATACATGACTGGAGGAGCCAAGAGTTCTACAGCTTGATCCATAGGCATCAGACGGAGACTGTGTGTCACACTAAGTGTGTCACACTATGTGTGGAGTATAGGAGACCTCAAAGTCCACCCCCACAGTTACACACTTCCTCCAACAAGGCCACACCTTTCTCCAACAGGCCATACCTACTCCAACCAGGACACACCTCCTAATAATGCCCACTCCCTGGTGACCAACCATTCAAATCTGTGAGCCTATGGGGCTCATTCCTATTCAAACCACCATACTTTCCATATTCATAAAAGAACAAAAGTATACTTCCTAATAGTGTCACTCCCTATGGACCAAGCATTCAGACCCATGAGCCTGGGGGTGGAGGTGGGGGCCATTCCTATTCAAACCACCACACCATTCATCATTAGCTCCTGTTCCTTGTCTCCTCTCTGCATTTTCCTCTTGGAATCAACAAAGCTACTGTGATCTTTCTCCCTTTCTTCAGTTCTCTTTATAATTCTGAAGAAATTAGCCATAAGAGGGTGTCAGATTCCTTGCCTTGCCAGAGTACCCAGAGCTGAAGCTCCCTCTTTATCACCTCCAGCATCCTTTCCAATACAAAGTAAGGGTGTATAGAATATAAAGCTTCTGTTGTTTGGTTTCGGTTTTCTTGGAAAGTGGTTGTTTCTGTGGAAAAGCTGCCTTCTGGCCTTCTAAGTGCTATAAAGGCATGAAACACCACATGCATTATGGCAATGTTTGTGTGGGTTTAGGTGTGTGTGTGTGTGTGTGTGTGTGTGTGTGTGTGTGTGTGTGTGTTATATAGTCCAAGCTAGCCCTGAATTTTCTGTATACCCCCAAGTTGTCTTTGAACTCTAGATCAAATCCTTTGTCCACTCTCCACCCCACCTCCCAGGTTCCAAAGTGCTTGTATTAATTACAGATGTGAACCACCAGGGCCAGAAAATAAAATTAGTTCTAGATTTCTGACTTGATGCCTAGAGACTCTCCCTTTCTCTTCTTGATAACTATTCCTAGGAGCTGGCACCTATTTAAATATCTTTTAACGAAACTACTTCCTCTTAAAAAAATACTTTCTGTCTTAGAGTTTCTATTGATGTGAACAGACACCATGACTACAGAAACTCTTATAAAGGCAAACATTTAATTGGGGCTGGCTTACAGGTTCAGAGGTTCAGTTCATTATCATTATGGAAGAAGCATGGTGGCATACAGGCAGACGTGGTGCTGGAGAAGTAGCTGAGATTGGCAGCAGCAGGAACAAGAGGCACTGGGCATGACTTGAGCATTTGAGACCTCAAAGCCCACCCCAGTGACACAGTTCCTCCTACAAGGCCACACCTCCTCCAGCCAGGACACACCTCCTAATAAGTGCCACTCACTAGTGACAAAGCATTCAAATCTGTGAGCCTATGGGGCCATTCTGATTCAAACCACCACACTTTCCATATTCTTAAAAGAACAAATGTACAGGTCTGAACTGAAATAGCTGTGGTGATTTTCAAGAGCCTTCACTGTCAAGTCATTCATTTATAAAATGTCTGTATGCTTGGCTTGTTTTTCACGCCACCTAAATGTACCAATGCAAATAAAATATTCTTTTAGAGTACCAAATGTTATGCTAAGAATGCCTTGCTCATCTAAAAAAAAAAAAATAGTCTCTGTTCCACAAAGGCAAAGTTCCAGTGGAAGACATAAATTGTCTCCAGCATTGGTCATTTTAAGGGCAGCTGGGTGATGTGCTTTGAGGAAAGGCCCCTGTTCTGTACTTAGGCTGAGAGAAGGCTTCCCTAAGGAAGCCATTTGAGCTGAGAACTAAATGTCAAATAGGATTAACTTGTAAACAAGAGAGGCCACACATGTGGAGTCCAGGCAACTAAAACAAGGACTTATGGCTGGCACAGAAAGACAGAGTTGGGTTATGAGCCTGGGGAGTAAACCCATCCCAGACCATGCAGAGCCATCTGTAGAGTCTGACACCTACTGTAAAAGCCAAAGGAGCATACTGAAGGATTTTGCCTTCATCCACTTCCTGTGGCTACAACAGAATGAATACCTGGGACTGGATAATTCATAAGGCAAAGAAACAGGATCAGGAAGGATGACTCAGCATTAAGAACATTGATTTCTCTTCCAGAAGATGCAGATTTGATTCCCAGCACCCATGTAGTGGCTCACAACCTTCTGTAATTTCATTCTCAGGGGATCCAAGGTCCTCTTCTGACCTCCACCTTCATCAGGCACACACATGGCACAGAGACATATATGCAAGCAAAACACCCATACACATGAAAATAATTCTTTTTAAAGAAAAAAGAAATGTATTTCGCTCATAGCTTTGGAGGGTGGAAAGCTGAAGATGGGACAGTTTCTGGTGAGGCCATGTGTTGAGAAGGGAAAGTGAAGGACAAGCAAGTGTGTGTGTGTGTGTGTGTGTGTGTGTGTGTGTGTGTGTGTGTAAGCGGGGGAAGGGGTGCCAGCCACCTTTTAACAACTCACCCTCTCCTACACAATAGCTAGGCTGCTACAACTAGCCCAGTTTTGTCAACAGTTGAGAGATACAGCGTAGCAGCAGCACCAACACTCTAAGGAGCACCGTTTCAGCTAGGGACTCCACTCAGGTACAGCCAGATCCTTGACCACAGCTCAAAAGAGAACCCCAGAGCAAACCAGGGTGAGGCAAAGTCAGCAAATGTATCAACTGTTGAGACAGAAAGTCATAGGAAAAAAGACAGTCTGCATGGAAGGCACGGATGCAGGCTCCCTGAGAGGCTCACTTTTATGTTCTTACAATGGCTGTCTCTATGACCCTGTGCCTTCTTAAGTTAGATTGCACAGAGAGTGCAATTTTCATGTTTAAAAGGCTAGACAAGCTGGAGCCATAAGATGACTCAGCAGGTAAAGACAGCTACTGCCAAGCCTGGTGACCTAAATGGCCCATATGGAAGAGGAGGCACCAAGTAGCTAAAGTTGTCCTTTGATCTTTGTCCCATAACTGGACACCAACATGCATGTGCACACACACACACACACACACACACATATATATATAAACTCCTAGATATATATATGTGTGTGTGTGTGTGTGTGTGTGTGTACGTATATATATATGTATATATATATAAGTTTTATATATATATATATATATATATATATATATATATATATATATATGTTAGCTGGTTATCAAGCCAAAGAAATATGCCTATTTCCATCTTCCTAACATTGGGATTACAAGTATGTGCCACTGGGCTCAACTTTTATTTTTAATGTGGGTTCAGGGATCAAACTCGAATACTTATACCCATAAAGCAAGCAGTTTACCAACCCAGCTATGGCTCTGGCCTCCATGTAGAGATTTTAAGCAAAAGAGCTGTAAGTAAAATCAGATTACTAGAAAGATACCTTAGGCCCCAGGATATAAGATACTGAATGGAGAAGAGATTTGAGATACGTGGTGTATCAGTTAGAAAGTGGGAGTGAAGGGCTGCTTGAACTAACATGGGCTGCTGAAGAAAGATGTACAAAATGCCCTAAGATTTAAAAGTAGAGCCAACAAGGGTACTAGTGGATCATATTGAGGAAATAAAGGGGGGAAACATAAAAAAAAAAAAACCTCCTAGATTTTTGTCTCATCTACTGAATGGCAAATGCGCTCTCACCAACATAGGAACAAAGATCAGGTCTAGGAAGGAGGGAAAAAAACATTAAGCATCATCCAGACACAAATACCCGCTAGAAGTTCCAAGGTGTGAGTACTCTGTTACCGATGGACACTCTGAAAAGCTTTTATTTCCTAATGACCTGGTCCATCCTACCCACCCCACCCCTATATGTTATATGAATCAAAACTCTCTTCCCGCTGGGCAGTGGTGGCGCACGCCTTTAATCCTAGCACTTGGGAGGCAGAGGCAGGTGGATTTCTGAGTTCGAGGCCAGCCTGGTCTACCGAGTGAGTTCCAGGACAGCCAAGGCTACACAGAGAAACCCTGTCTCAAAAAAACCAAAAAAAAAAACAAAAAAAAAAAAAAAAAAAAAAAAACAAAAACCCTCTCTTCCCCTCTATGAAAGACTCCTGAAGAGGGACTTGGCCAAAGCAGATCCACAGAAATCCCTAGTCTAGTCTCTCCTGAGCCTCGTGAAGATACTTTACTTTCTCAAGGTGGCTCACACTGAGAACCTGCAGGATCTTATGACAAAGAAAGAACTCTGAGATTTCACATTCAAGGTCACCAGAAAGGAGAGGATTGAACTGGCGTTATGTTACTTCTAAACAGTGTTTATTTTCTATTGTTATTTTTCCCTCACTGAAGACTCCGGTGGCAGCAATCCAAGATGGCTTTACTAACCGTGAAAACGATGAGACCGTTTCTAACACCTTGACGTTGTCCAGCAGCTTGGAAAGGAGGACTAACCCCCACAGGGAGGACGACTTTGAGGAGCTCCAGTACTTCCCCAACTTCTATGCACTACTGACAAGCATCGACTCAGGTAACCGCCACTTTATGGCCATTCGGAAGGTAAATGAGACAGCAATTCTTGGAAGTGTGTGGGTAGCTTTCTTCCTGTTCATAGTCCCAAGTGCAGTCCTTCGTGACATACACTGTTGGCTGGAAAAAACATTTCACATCTTTTTTTTTTTTTTTTTTTCAAAAACAGTATACTAGCCATGGAAAGAGTAATCAGGAAATGTGGAGTTTCTGGATAATTTAATCTTGTTAACAGACAGTTCGTTTATTTGTTCAATAAACAGTTATGGAACATCTGCTGTGTTCAGGTCCTCAAATCTGCCACATGCTGAGATGAATCACCACCCTGCCCTGACACAGCCCAGCCTTCATTCTTTAGTACGGCTGCTTTTTTACTATCAACCTTTTTTATTTTATCCATTTATTCATTCATTTTGTGTGTGGGCATGTGTGCCACAGTGCACATGTGAAGACTGGAGGACAATTTCCGGGAATCAGTTTTGTCCTGTCTGCTGCAAGGATCCTAGGGATGGGACGCAGGTCATCAGGCTTGGCAGCAAGTGCTCTTAGCAACTATGTCATCTCTCTGGTCCTTCAGCCTTTTTAATGCTTTATTCTCAGCTTTATTGGGGTGAGATATAGATGGATAGATAGATAGATAGATAGATAGATAGATAGATAGATAGATAGATACAGAGATACAGAGATACAGAGATACAGAGATACAGAGATACAGAGATACAGAGATACAGAGATACAGAGATACAGAGATACAGACCCCTATAATCCCAGCTCTTGGAAGGCTGAGGTACCATGAGCATGGATCCAGCTGGGTCTATATAATGAGCTTGAAGCTAGCCTTAGCTACATAGCAAGATCTCTCTCTCTCTCTCTCTCTCTCTCTCTCTCTCTCTCTCACACACACACACACACACACACACACACACGCACCACGGTGTTTCAGTGTTCATCTACATTGTGAAATAAACATCATTGCTAACAACTGTACATCTGTCACCCGTACACATAGCTGTCATTATCTGTTTATTCGTTTTCTTTTTGTTATTGTAAGACTGCCCTCTTAGCACATTTCAAGTATGTAATCTGGTGATGTTAGCCATAGCTACCAGGCTGCATAGTGCCCCGACTTATTCACACTACAGAACAGAAACTTGATACCTTGGACCAGCATCTCCCAGTTTCACCCTCTCCACCCAGTCTCAGGCAATGCGTCTCTACTTCTATGACCTTGGCTATTCTAAATTCCACATCCAGTTGTCTCTCCACAAATGTAAAGGGGATGTCAGGACCTCTTTCAGATACCAAAATCCACACCTACTCAAGTCCTTTATATAAAATGGTACCGGAACTGTGGCTAAAGCTCAGGGGTAGAGTGCTTGCCTAGCATGTCCAAGGCCCTGGACTGGATTTGGTTACTTGTAATATACCTGCATACACACACACACACACACACACACACACACACACACAGAGAGAGAGAGAGAGAGAGAGAGAGAGAGAGAGAGAGACAGAGACAGAGACAGAGACAGAGACAGAGAGACAGAGACAGACAGAAAGACAGAGGCAGAGTAAGGGTAGAATATAGTATTTTCATATAATTATCACACACATCCTCCATGGACTTTAAATCATCTCTGAACTACTTACAATGCCTACCCCAGTGGCAGTGCTCTGGAAATAGTTGTTTTTCTGTATTGCTTAGAGAATTGTGACAAGAAAATGACCTGTCTGTGCACACTAAATTTTTCTTTCTTCCTTCTTTTTCTTTAGTATTTTTGATCCTCGGTTAGTTGAGTCCATGGGTAATGAAGCCTCGGGTTCAGAACTGAGAGAACGCACTATCTGTCTCTGTGTCTGACTTGTTTTACCTAGTGTGTTTTCTAGGCACATTGTCAAAAAACAAAACATCAAGAAGAAATCCTGCCAGTTGTATTAAATCTTTTTGGAAAGCGTTCCTCATTTTCCTCTCTTAGTAGGGACCTTATTTGTCCTTCTCTGAATTATTCAGGACGTTACTAGACATTTGCAGCTTGGATTGGTTTTTTTGTTTGTTTTTTTTTTTTTCCCAGTGAATTCAAATTAGCATTGGAGGAAAGGGAGTCAGGAGCACAAATATATTTGGGGAGATTTTTCTGTTTTAAACAAGTCCTGCCCCAGTTTTGTCAGTCATGTGTGTACTGAGCTGTCTGCAGGAGTTGGCTCCTGATCGTTTCTGGTTAATCTGCGAGGGTAGTAGTCTCCAGCTCGCCAGTTGCTGTTCAGGCAGATGCCCTGCGTGGCCCAAGTGGCTCTCCATGTCCCTGTCACTGCCCTCGAGAGAGCAATTGTGTCAAAATTTCTGGAACTGTAATCTGTTTTCTCCATAAAGTGATCTTGGAATGAGCCTTTATTCCCAGAGAGTTCGGTTTGCCCTTCAGGTCCAGACACTAGCCAGATGGCTCTGGCCTCTCTGCTTGAATCTGCCAGGCTGTGTGTCTAGGGGATCTGTTCTGCACCGTTTTGCCCCATTGGTTGGCAAATGACCAGTTCAGAACCTCCATCATTCCAGTGAGTCACCGCTCGTCCCTGAAGAGCATCTGCGTAATGCTAAATATACACGCATGCCCTTGATCTAGCACTGTGATGGCTAAAGTCACCTGTCAAGTCTTACTCAGGATCTCCCTAACCCATCTTCCTCCCAACCTGTGAGTTTTGTGGTATCTGAAAAATCCTGCTGCATAGAGAGTCCTTTATTTATTTTTCAGGAAGGTTGTTTCGTATGTTCCATTGATTGTTTTAAGACAATGTCATATATGCCGGGCTGACCTCAAACTCTGTATCTAAGGATGACATTGAACTTCTAATCCTCCTGTCCCTGATTCCCAGATGCTGGGATTGTAGGCATCCATCATCACACCAGGTTTATTTAGTGCTAGAGTTTAAAGCCCAGGACCTTGTATACACTAAGCAATCACTGTACCAACCGAGCTAAAATCTCAACACCAGATGCTATCTCTTTACTGTCTACTTTATTACTATAATAGTTCGGGTATAATTAAAGCCCTGTGGAAAAGTTAATATGTACTCATTTTTAAAAGCAGTTTTGTATAGTTATATACTGCCCTATATTTCCAGTCATGTGTTAGTTTGGGGTTTTGGGGGGAGTATGTGTTTTTATTTCAGTTAAATGTATGTGGATTTAGTTATAAATAAATGGAGAGATATTTCAATACTTATGATGCTATACTTCATAAATTGACAGTGAAAGATAAAACTGTTTCCTACCAGTTGTCTTTAAATTATTTTTGTTCTCATGGGGGCTGGAAAGATGTTAAGAACAGTTAAGAGTACTAGTTGCTCTTCCAGAAGACCCAAGTTCACTTTCCAGCATCCATACTGTGGCTCAGAACCTTCTGTAACTCCAGTTCCAGGGGAATCTGTCCCTGTCTTCTGACCTCTGAAGGCAAAGCACATAAAATAATATGAAATTTTCAATTTTTTAGTGAGTTATTTTTGCTCGTTTTCCATAGAAAAAGAAGCAAAAGAGAAAGAAACCCTGATCACCATCATGAAGACGTTGATTGACTTCGTGAAAATGATGGTGAAATACGGTACAATATCTCCAGAGGAAGGCGTTTCGTACCTTGGTGAGAACTCTGCTTTATTTATTTTTACCTCGGCCATTTCCATTGTTCAAAGCAAATTAAGGATCTGGCAATAATCATCTCACTAATTTGATGATTTATGCCAGAGCAGCCCAGGTCTCCAGGGTAACAGAATTGCTTGGGTTGGTGATGCATACAAATAAAATTAATTAGACAGTCTCCACTTTTCCTCTTAATAAATACAGCTTGATGGGAACTCTCCCACATTTTTATATTAAATCTTACTAGTGCTTTATAATAATCCTCAGAGAGTAATTTTTATTACAATTAAACTCATTAATTTTTTTTTAGCTTATGTTTAGAAGTCTGGATTAAGTCTTGATTTTCCCCCCTCTGAGTACTGTATGTGACAAGCAGCAAGAGTACTAGGTAGGTAGCCAGGATCCTCCTATGCTGGGAAAGAAGGCCCTGTACCATGCAAGGCTTCACTTCTTACATCTGTAAAATAAAGGCTGAAACAACTCTCAGGTTACCCCATCCTTAAAGGAAGTCAAGGCAGGAACTCAAAACAGGAACCTGGAGGTAGGAGCTGATGCAGAGGCCATGGAGGAACATTGCTTGCTGACATGCTCCTTCTGGCTTGCTCTCTTACAGCGCCCAGTACCACTAACTCAGGGGTAGCACCATTCGCCATGATCTGGGCACTTCCATATCACTCATTACTCAAGAAAATACATGACAGATTTGCCCACAGGCCAATGTGTTGGGGGCATCTTTGCAATTGAAGTTCCCTCTTCCTAAATGACTCTGGCTTGTGCCAAATTGACATAAAACTAGCCAGTGCACACATGGTGCATGTACATGCATAAAGACAAAATATTCATACGCATAAAATGAATAAATCTTGAAAATTAAAACACAGTTTCTAGGCTTAATTGTTTGGTTTTTTGGTTTTTTTAAGGAGTTTTGCTTCCCTGAGTACTTTTTACCACCCATGTAGTTTTGGTAAGATGGCCTCAGAGCCTCTCACTCTGCTAGGGCCAAGAGAAACAGATAAGGAAGTCTCATTGATTAGCAGGATCCAGAATTATTCAACAGGACCCCAGGATGTCTCATAAAAAACAGTTCTTCCTGGTTTTATTTTGATTATAAAAAGAACATCTTTCTTGTAAAAAGCCATTCAAGGCAAAAAAAAAAAGAAAGAAAGAAAAAAGAAAGAAAGAAAAAAAGAAATGAATGAATGAATGAATGAATGAAAAGAAATATAAAAGAAAGTTAAAATCACTCCTGATACCAATCTCCTCATAACATTTTGATTTACAATCTTCCAGATGTCTTGTTTAAAGTGTGTTCATGTTACAGTTGGTGCAACTCTACTCCTCTAACACAGTGATCACAACCTTCCTAATGCTTTGACCCTTTAACACAGATCCTAATGTTATGGTGACCCCCAGCCATAAAATCGTTTTCATTGCTACCTCATAACTGCAGTTATGCTACTGTTATGAACCATAATGTAAACATCTGTGTTTTCCGATGGTCTTAGGCGATCTCTGTGAAAGGGTCGTTTGACACCCAAAACGGTCACGACCCAAGAGTTGAGAACCTCTACTGCTATGAATCTTTATCTAAATATCTGATATGCAGGATATCCTGCATATCAGATATGTGACCCCCAAAGGGGTCATGATCCACTGGCTGAGGACCGTTGCTCTAATAGGATAGCAAATGTTACTCAAGACAATGTCAACAGTGAGACCTGGGAATTCTGTGCTTTGACATTTTTCCTGTGAAAATATGTCACGATACTGGAAAGACTTAATGTGTAAGCAGTTGTTCCTGAAGCTACCTGATGCTAAGTATCTAACACGGTAACCACTAACCACAAGTTGCTACTTACATGAAAAGTCATTAAAGTTAAGTTCTTCCTAAACTAAGCCAGCTGGCCAGGCAGGCATGGTGGCTCAGCCTATAATCCCAGCACAAGGGAAGCTAAAGCAGGAGGATTAAAAAGGAGTGGGAAGCCAGCCTTGGCTGCAGCCAAAGTTTCAGGTCAGCCTAGGGTAGAATGAGGCCCTGCTTTGAAGGAAATTAAAAATAAAAATGAATAAATAAATAAAATCTAAGACAGGAGTTGCAGTACACGCCTGTACTCACCACATATGGGAGTAAACATTTAATAGCTTTTCTCAGGAAATTAAAGCATATTTCTTCTCTCTAGAAAACTTGGATGAAACAATTGCTCTGCAGACCAAGAACAAGCTAGAAAAAAATACTACTGACAGCAAAAGCAAGCTTTTCCCAGGTAGTATCTGCTTAACAGTGTGTGTGTGTTTGTGTGTTTTAAGCTGTTAAAAACTGTTTTCAGAGGTAAGTAATGGGCTTCAGTAAACATTAATAAAGCATTGCAGATTTCAAAACATTTTAAAATCTCAAGTTCAACCATGGGGATAACCACATGTAACCTTGGCTATTTTATAGCCTGTCATGGCAGAGAAATCTTACCACCAAAAATACAAAACAGTTCTTTCGCTTCGGGGCTTCTTTGTTGGTTTTGCTGGCCTGGGAACTGAACACAGAACCCCAGTGTGGAAAGCTAACATTCTCCTGTAGAGCCATGCTTCTAACACTATGCTAAAACTTAATGTGAGTATTTAAGGAAGACTCTTTAGAAGTGACTAGTTTGTTCTCATTAAGAAATAAAGAAGGTATGAAATGGTGTTTTAACCACGGTGCACTATCTGATCACAGCGCCATCAGAGAAGAACCACGAAGAAACAGACAGTACCAAGGAAGAAGCCGCCAAGATGGAAAAGGAATACGGAAGCCTAAAGGACTCTACAAAAGAAGATAACTCCAACCTAGGAGGAAAGACAGATGAAGCCAAAGGTTCGGATCTAACAGCTCTGGGGTGGGCAATGAAACTGGGGGAGCAGAGTTTTTTAACACTCAAGTAAGGCGGTCCAAAATCAAGCCCCACCCCCACCCCCACAGCACAATCTGTGCGGTTAAGATTAGCGGAGTGGGGAGATCCAACATCAAGTCCCCCACAGCACGATCTGTGTGGCTAAGATTAGCAGAGCGCGGCAGTCCAACATCAAGCCCACACGGCACAGTCTGCGAAATTAAGATCAGCATGCAGCTCCTTTGCTGGAGTGTGTTTTAGTAGTCTTGAGTCTTCTGGGATGGCAAGTTGGCTTCATTCTTGAGTGGTCAGTGGCTTTTGGACTTGGGGAGAGATATTCACAATTGAGAGAATGTTCAGATATTTATGTTTTATTATGTCTTTAATGTTCAATTTATTATCCTAACTTATTGAGAAATGTTTGTTTGTTTATAGGAAAAAGGACTTACTGACTTTACAATTCTACATTTTGATCCATAGTAATAGTCATTGTTTTAGACTTTGTTGAGTTTGATGTTTTGAGACAAAATAGTTCAGGTTGGTCTAGAAGTCTCTGTGTAACCCAGGCTGGACTCAAACTCATGGCAACTCCCCTGCCTCTGCCTCCCAAGTATTAGAATTACAGATATGAGCAAATATTTTTTAAAAAATTGTTTAAATAGTCCTCCAGATAATCCCAATATGGCTCACTCAGCCCGGTCACCCTAGTGAATGGGCAAAGTCCTCACTCAAGCGGTGATGCAGCATGGCAACTCCTTTAAGAGCTTGGTAAAAATCACTAATTCAGTGCATCCGTTTGCTTTAAATATAAATATAGCTAAGGCCTGCAAAATTCACACCTTCCTAGGGTTTTACAAGCTTTCCCAGAAACCACCCTCCCTCCAGGAGAAAGACTTGATGGGGCATAAGTTCTAAATCATTAAATCCTTTGGTTGAGGGCAAAAAGTGGATTCTGTAATATGCTCATGGTTTGAACCCCTTTTATTACAAGTTTCATAGGTACATCATAGAAAACCTGCATCTCTATGTCCTAAGATACCTTGTTTGAAACATAGAGTCTTTATCAGAAGCTGGACAGAGATGTTTGGTCCTGCTTTATGTTTCTGTCTTCAGGAAATGTTGACCTCTTTGGTATAACTGACGCCCACTAGGTCTTACCAATGTCTTAGTAGCGGGTCCATCAGGATACTTTACCCCTCAAGAGGAGAGAAGGGAGTGGGAGTGGGTCAGTGCTCTCTCCTGAGGGAGAGGAACTGGTACTAGGCTAAGCTGTCATCTGAGAGCATGGCACTGGACCCTTTACACTGGCTCCGTATGTAATGGCCGCCCATGGCAATGAGTGGATTCACTTTGCTTTCTCTTTGCTATGCTATGGTAAAATATGATTACCAGGCACCTCGGGCTCATGCCTTAACTTTCTTTTATGCTTATTTATTTGTTTATTTATTTATATTTTTAGTGTGTGTGTGTACGCGTGTGTGTACGTGTATGTGTGTGTGCGCACACGTGCACTTCACACACACTAACACTCATGCACAGGTACAAACATCACAGAACACAAGATTGGTCTGGGGACACGAGGTAAGCTTGTCCTCTCCTCCCATCATGTGAGATCCAAAGATCAAACTCCGGTTGTCAGTCTTGGCAGCCATCTTATTGGCCCGGTATTGATCAACATATTTTTCAAATTTTTTCAGACAGATTCTCACTATGTAGCTTTGGCTAGCCTGGAGCTCTCTGTGTAGACCAGGCTGGCCTCAAATTCACAAAGAGCTACCTGTATCAGTCTCCCCAGTGCTGAGATTAAAGATACGTGCTACCATGAGTGGCTGTTAACATTGACTATTAAGTTTTTCCATTCTTGTCAGTCAGTGATGGTTTTATGGGGAGATAGACACAGTGTGGCAGTAGGAACCCTCTATTCATTCCACCACTGTCTTTTAACACCCCATCTTCACTTCTTACTAAGAACAAGATATTCTAGATCCACTGCAAATTTTCTTTTCCCAAGACTTGAAACCAATTTCTTCAAGGCATTCTGTTTCCTCCCTCCCTTCTTTCCTTCCCTTTTTCCTTCATGTGCAAAGGTCGTTTTCCCCAGGAGCACAGCAGCCACACAGTAAGTCCTTGAACCTGCCTAGGTAGCATGCTGAGTGTTGAGGATGACACCTTATGTTGCCGGACAAGCATCCCCAGGCCAGTGTAACATAGCTCAACTTTTCTACTTTTTAAAGAGAGCACCATGAGACTGGAGCCTGAAGGGAGAATCGGTGCTGCTTACAGAGAATGTGAGTGTTAGTCACCTTTCTCTCACTATAATACAACACCTGAGACTTGTGAAGAGAAAGGTTGATTTTGACTCAGAGTTTGGCTCATCCGTTTCTCTCACTGCTTTGGGCCTGTGGTAGGTGGCACATTGTAGGAGGGACACTGCCAGAGCAAAATCACTCACTTCAGTAGCGAGCAGGGAAAAAGAGAACAAGGTGGAGGCTGGAGTCCCACTATGCTCATGGAGAGTGTACCCCACCCCCATGACCTAGAAGCCCCACCTCTTAAAGTTTCCACAACCACCTATAGTGCCATCTTGGGAACCAGGCTGTGAATACTTGGATCTATGGGGACATCCCAGTTCTGAGCTATAGCAGAGCATTTGGAGACTGATGCTGGTGGGATAGTTCACCCTCCATAGGGTTTCCATCCGACAGTAATGCTCTGTCTAGTGTTAGTCTTTACATTAGCTCTCCTGAAACTCCTGAAGGTGGTGGAGACTCGGGGCTTAAATTAGCTCCCTATTCCCCACAGCCCTTGGTTGTATTATTCTATGGCAAGAACAAATGAGTCTAACATAGTTTAGGAAACACTAAACTGAACATAATTTGAGTACCAACATTTCTAACTTCCCCCCTTCAAAAAAATTTGTCTTTGATTAATCCTCAAAAGAACAAGCATTCGCTTGTTCTTACATTTGCTCATTGGCACCATTTTTCGAAGGTTACTTTGCTTCTGTTATAAAATCAGTGAGGATCACCCATTGACTCTATGCAGAAAGTAAGTGCATAGATGTGGTTGAAGGCTAGATTGACTGGGTTTCTTTTTCTTTTCCTTTTTCTTTATTTAAAAGCAGGGTCTTTAACGCTGGCTGGTTTGGAACTCACTCTGTAGCCCAGTCTGGATGTGAATTTGTGGCAGTCCTCTTGACTCAGCCTTCTGAGAACTAGGAGAAAAGACCTGAGCCACTGTGCCTGCAGAGATGCTTCTCACCCTCTACATAGGCAAGAGTCATACACATACACATACATCCTATTTATTGGTGAGTAGGCAGGTGGAGCACAGGCTTTCTTCAGGAGGGAGTTAGGAGCACTGCTGAACAGAGCATAGAATAAGGTAATGGCCCAGCTAAAAGAATTTAAGAAAATTGTTATAAGTAGGACACACTGGCCAGAATGTTCTCAGAGAGTCTCTTTTGGTCTTGGAGTATGAGGTGATGGTGCCATGTAACCACAGTTAATATTCCTTAACTAGGCAGGCAGATGCTGGACCTGCATGCAATATATGTGGGAGTAATAGTAACAACAACAATAAAATTCTAAGACATATCACGTCACTTTACGAAATATAGTTTGCATGCATTTTGTTTCACAAAATCTAGTATAGGGGCTGGAGAGCTGCTCTTACAGAGGACCTGAGTCTAATTCCCAACACCCAGGTCAGTGGCTCAGCACCACCTATAACTATAGCCCCAGAGAGTCCAATGCCCTCTTCTGACACCTTAGGCACCAGCATATATGTGGCACACAGACACACATAAACAAAAATTAAACCTTTATATCAAATTTAATTTTTAGTACAAAAAAATGACACACTTTATTTAAAAGATAATTCTTTTTTCTAATTTACTTTTGAATGTAATTTAGACTATTTAAACAATTGATTTCTACAAGGACTCGTATTTTTTACTTACTTGTATTTACTTATTTTGGTTTTTTAAGACAGGGTTTCAGGTGGTCCCGACTGAACTTGAATTCACTAGGTTGCTGAAGCTCTTCATCTTCCTGGCTTGACCTCCTAAATTCTGAGAATACAGATTTGGGCCACCACACTTGTCACAGATTGACAGTCTTTTTTTTAAAAAAAAAAAAAAAAAAAAAAAAAAAAACATGATGATTTCTAATTGGTAAAGTTATTTGAATGATTCCATAGCTATTTCTAAATTTAGGAATTTATTAATAGTGAAATTTTATTCCAATTCTAACCATATCCAGAAAGTTGCTTAATTTTCTCTAGAGACTAGGGGAATGTTCTTTGTAATGTTCCATTATGTAAGTGCAGCCCTTGCTGCCAGCTGGACATTCACTTACTCACTTTTGATTTGTGAGTCACTGAAAATCTTCTTTTAATTAATTGATTGATTTTTATGGGTGTTCTGCCTCTCTCTCTCTCTCTCTCTCTCTCTCTCTCTCTCTCTCTCTCTCTCTCTGTGTGTGTGTGTGTGTGTGTGTGTGTGTGTGTGTGTGTGTGCGCGCGCGCGCGCGCGCGCGTGTGCGTGCAGTGCCCATAGTGGCCAGAAGAGGGCATTTGATTCCCAGGACTGGAGTTTCAGATTGTTGTCAACCAACATCTGGGTGCTGCAATGGAACCAGAGTTGTCTGGAGAAGCAACCAGTGCTCTTAATCACTGAGCAACCTAGCCAGCCCTCTGAAAATGTTTTCAAAACTCATCCAAGGGATGAGATGAGCCTTGTGGCACCAGAGGCTCATTCTGGTGCCATCACTTGTCATGTTGATAACTTGATAATGACATTATAATGGAAAAGGTGACTCTGAGGGGACTTTCACCTGCACATCTTCTCATTCCCTTCCCTTTTTTACTGAAGCCAGAAAAGTCAGCCTATTGAATTTCTAAACCCACAGCTCCTGAGGATGTTCTTTGTTAAGCAACCTAAGAACAGACCATTACACACCTCAGGTCCCCAGCCTTCCACATACATCCAAATGCAGAGAGTCTAGTCTTCTCTGAGCCAAGTAAGATGGGAGCCCAAACAAACTCAGGAGGCTTTATATCAGCACACATTGCTAAAAGACATCAAAAGTGTCTCCTCCTTTGTAAAACCATAAACTGCCTTTCCAGAATTCACCCCTTAAAAAACCAGAAAGCAACATACAAGAAATGAATTGACTAACATAAGAGCTCATGACCAGAAAGTAGTAAAGCTGGGCCTTGAATCCATGACCCCTGACTCTTAATCCAGAGCCTATCAGCATTTGTATTACTGCATCTTGTGGGTATGTAAAATACTGTGGAGAAATGATATGCTTTCTCCTTTTCCTGCTCTTTCCCCTTCCTTTTTCTTCCTCTTTATTCCTCCTCCTCCTTCTTTCCTTAAGACAATGTCTCACGCACCTCTAGCTGGCCTCAAACTCCTTGTGTAACTGAGGATGGCCTTGAACTCTTAAGTGCTGGAATTATAGTCATGCATTACCATTTCAATGTGTTTGGTGCTAGGGATCAAACCCAGCTTTCACACATGGCATGAACTCTACCAACTGGGTTTCATTCTCAGTAAGTGGTTTTGTGCCCCTTCTCACTGTTCACACCAGTGGTTATATGTGGAACTCAAACTGGAGTCATGTAATATTGACATGGTTTTAAGTGTTACATAAAAAAAAAAATCTTTATAAACACTTGGGTTTTTTATCATTTACTTATTTATTTGATGGCAGGAGCACACACCACAGCAGGCACGTAGAGGTCAAAGAATAACTTTCAGGAGTCCTCTCCTTCCACCATGTGGATCCAGGAGGATTGAACTCAAGTCATTAGACTTGAAGGCGAATGCCTTTATTTGCTGGCCCATTTTGTATGTTGGGGGGAGGGTTCTTTGTGTTGTTGTAAATGTCCTTGAAGCTCTAATGTATTTAGGATCTACTGTACTCGGTAGAGTAATCACATGGATTTCTACTTTTCTTCA
Source organism: Arvicanthis niloticus (assembly GCF_011762505.2). Classification (NCBI taxonomy): domain Eukaryota; kingdom Metazoa; phylum Chordata; class Mammalia; order Rodentia; family Muridae; genus Arvicanthis; species Arvicanthis niloticus. The sequence goes on along the minus strand of NC_047664.1, from coordinate 8,954,270 downwards.
GGACAGGAGAAGGTCAGGGTCACATATTAGGGCCAAGAAGGCCATGAATAAGAAGGGGTGTTTCTCTTATAGCACTGAAGATCAGAACAGCCAGAGATGCTGGCTGAGTCTTGACTTTGGCTCCCTTCCATCTACTTCAGCATGTGTTTTAAGGCTCATGTCATATTACCTCAGCCATGAGCTATTTTTTTCCAAAGACTGCTGAAATAAATTGAAAAAAAAATAGCCCAGTGTTCCAAAGTGGACTCTCATGGGCTTTCAGTGAATAGTGCATAAATAAAAGATTTACTTTACAGCTCAGAGAAGAGAAGATGTAAATAAAAGCCAGCTGCTCCTCTTCAAGAGCAGAGGACACCTGACTTCATTCCTGCTCTAACACACATCCCAGGAAATGTGTGGAGGGCTCATACCGGTGCCAGTCATTTAGAACCATCTCAGGATTATTACTAATAATCCTGATGCTTCATCCCTCACCCCTGAATATGTTAATCATCAGTGTTTGTCAGTGGGCCGCAAAGTGTACCACCCAGGGGACTGTGTGAACATGCCTGAGGAAGCTGAAGTATTGATGTGTCATTTTGTTCTCTATCAGTTGAAGGCTGTCCTGTTATCATATGTGAATAAAGGGAGACATGGGGGCTCAGTGGTTAAGAGCACTGCCTGCTCTTTCAGAATACTCAGAGGCCATCCCAGCAAGGCAGTTCATGGCCATCACGTATCTCCAGTTCCATTGAATCCCACACCCACCTCTGGCTTCCTCAGGCACCAGGCCCACAGCTCACTTGCATCCATTCAGAAAACTCAATACACATAAATAAGAACTAATCTGTAAAAGGAAACCCAAAGGTAAAGACTGTATGCTGTGGTTTTTTAAAGATGGGTATCAGTAGGTAGTTCTGGCTGTCCTGGAACTCAACACGTAGACCAGTCTGGCCTCAAATTCACATAGATCATCTGCCTCCACCCCCATCCCACCCCACCCTCTCCTCCACCTCCTCATTCTGGAATTAAAGTTGTGAGCCACAAAGCCCATCTTCCCCTTCCCCCTCCAGTATCATATATATGCCAGGCTGGCTTTGAACTCACTAGGAATCTGAGGGTAACTGTGAACTCCAGATCCTCCTGCCTCCACCTCCCAAACGCTAAGGTTACAGTTATGGACTACCAAACCTGGCTTGTGTGGTGCTGTGGGTAGAACCTAGGGCTTTGTGCTTGCTAGGCAAACACTCTGTGAACTGAACTACATTCTCAGGACCTCAAAATATGTTTAACCTTTCTAATCCAGCATTTCTAACGTAGTATTTAAGTGACAAGCATTGATTTTCTTTTTCTCACATAAGCTTTTCTTTCCCATTGTAATATAGTATCCATGAACTGTCTTAAATTATTATAAAAAATATTTTAGAAAGAATGTATTAAGATACACTCAAAAGTTTCAGAAGTTCTAATTATCTAATATGTTAATGTTAAATCATTATCTAATTATTAAAATAAGTCATATGAGGATCAGTAACTTGATTTAAACACCTTACAAGAAAAAATAAGTTTGAAATAATCTACGCTGCACTAAAATTTCTTTCCTTGTTCAAAATGCCTCATTTGGGGAAAAATATATTGATATAGAAATCACTATATTACTAAGTCCAGAAGGAAGCATGGTGGCTTACACTATAATGGAAATATACAAAAGACAGAGGCAGGAGGATAGCCACACATTGGAGACCAACCTTATCTATGTAGAAAGTTCCAGGGAGCAATCAGAGAACATGGAGAGAACTTGTCTTAAATTTTCCAAATCCTGTTGGTTATCTTGCCACCAAGTGACAGACTGTGGCATTGTCCACAAAGAGTGTACCAAATGATTACCACTAACCAGGGGACATTGTTTTGTATGTGGTCTGACTTTCTTACTTAACTTTTAATGTATTATTATTGTATTTATGAGAGAGGATGTGGTGTGGGCATGTGTGGAGGTCAGAGAAAACATTTCAAGCACCAGTTTCCCCCTTCCCACTTCCCATGGGTTCTCAGGATTAAACTCCAGTCATTGGGTTTTTTAAGCAAGTACCTATAACCCACTGAGCCATCTTGCCAGCCTCATTATCTTACATCCATGAAAACAAACCATTGAAACCAAAGTCCCTTCTGCATAGGTGAAGATGGTGACTAGGGCTGAAAATTGTGGCAAATCTCTTATGGTCCATTTATCCCTTTCCATAGATGTTTCTCGGCACTTCATTGGGAACCTGATAGCATGAGGTCATAGTACTGAAGTCTGCTTGGGCTTCGGGCCAAGAAGAAAGCTCTTCAGAGTCCTCTTAAATGTAGTTGTGGAAACTCAAAGCCTGACAGATCTTAAGGCAGTGATACACTGTGTGTGAACTGTCATCAGATTCCCCCAAGTTCAGTCCTGGCTCTAAAACAAACTAGCTCTGTGTGTGTGTGTGTGTGTGTGTGTGTGTGTGTGTGTGTGTGTGTGTGTGTGTGTGTGCGCGCGCGCATGCACAAGCATGTGCATGCATATGTGAATGCTTATGTATGTATATATGTATGTATACATATATATACATATATACGTGTGTGTGTGTGTGTGTGTGTGTGTGTGTGTGTGTGTGTGTGGTATTACTTTACTTTCTCTCTGTGTGCCTCAGCTTCTTCATCTGTGAAATAAAGGATGGTATAATATGGCTGCCTTAAAAGGTTGTTGACCAAACCAAAAAGCCTTGGTCCCACCTTCTTATCCAGGTGTTGATTTATTGCCTCTCGAAGCTGGGCTTAGTGTTGTAAAAAGGTACTTACCCTACAGCCAGAGATTTTGAACCTTCAAATGATGGAGCTGGTAAATATCTGTCATTCTAACTCAGCCCTTGACTTGAGACTGCTCCTCAGAAGAGTCACTAACCTGAAATCACCCAATCTAAGAATCACAGGGATCCACCTATCTGGTAAATGGAATCAAAATGTCTAAGCAGAGGCTAAAGAGATTACTCAGTGGTTATGATCATGTAGGGGCTCTTGCAGAGAACCTGAGTTCAGTTCCCAGCACCCACATCTTTTAAGAGCCCAAGCGGACATCAAACTAAATTTGCGTGGGGTGTAACTAACCGTCCTTGATCTTTACCAAGCTGTCTGTGTCTGAAATCTTATTCAAAAGCATTCTCATTGAACACTCCCTACACATGAACGCGTGTGTACACACATGTCTAGAAAGAGGTACAAGGAAATTTTCTGCGTGTTCGATCTGACTCTCTTGCCTTTTTCAGGGAAGACAGAAGCCTACTTGGAAGCCATTAGGAAAAACATTGAATGGCTGAAGAAACACAACAAGAAGGGCAACAAAGAAGGTAAGGGCTGACTGAGCTCATGCATCATAAACTCTACCCAGTTCCCCAGAGTTCTTTTATCTACAATTCTTGAGGTCAAAAAGACTAAGTTAAGGTCTCCTCTCAAACTCAAAGACTCTCGGGTGTCAAGGGAGATATAACCCCCACTTCTCTCTCAGCTGATTTTTGTTTTGGTTTTTTTTTTAAAAAAAAAAAAACTTATTGTAGAGAGAAATGATTTTGTCTGCTTGTTTGTTTTGTTTTTGAGACAGGGTCTCATGGTGCAGCCTTGACTAGCCCAGAACTTTCTGAGTAGACCAGACTGGCCTCAGACTCACAGAGTTTCACCTGCCTCTGCATCCCTAGTTCTGAAATTAAAAGCATGTGACACCACACCACACCAACCCCAGTGATGGGTTTTATCATAGCATTTTCAACATATTTTGTTCTTACTGATCTTTCTCCCTACCTCCTCCATCTCTCCCCTCTCCCTACCTCCTGCTGGTCCTCTCCTTCAGTAGCTCCACCCTACTCTCTGGTCACATATATTCCATTACCCATAAGATCTCTTCTTCCCCTTTCATGGTCTCCTTTCTACTTTCATACCCTTATACACACACACACACACATGAGACGTGTGTGCGTGTGTGTGTGTGTGTGTGTGTGTGTGCATGTGTGTGTTAAAAATCAAGCACATGCATCTGAGAGAAAATCATGCTACTTATCTTTCTGGGTCTGGTTTATTTCACTTAACACAATGATCTCTAGTTTCATTCACTTTTCATTCACTTTCCTGCGATTCTCATAATTTCGTTTTCTTTCTGGCTGAAGGAAATGTCATCGTGCATATGAACCACATTTCTATCCACTCATCTGTTAATGGGCATCTAGACTGATTACACTTTTTATCTCCCATGAATGCTGCAGTAATAAACACGGATGTACACATATCCCTGTGGCAGGACTTAGGACCACCGGATGACCCAGCCATATCACTGTTGGGTTTATATTCAAAGGACATTATTTGCAGTTTTTTGAGAAAGTACTGTGCTGGTTTCCGTAGTGATGCAAAAGTTTATGTTCCCCCCAGCAATACAAACTCCTTCCCAAACACCCTCAACATTTTGGGTTTCTTTCCATTGTTAGACACTCTGACTGGGGACAGATGGCTAAAGATGTAGAACATATTGCCAAGTATTCATTGGTCATTCATGCTTTTTCTTTTAAGAATTGCCTGTTTGGATCTCGGGGTCTCCTGCAAGAGCAGCCTGGTCTAAGTAGTGGGTTCCAGGATAGCCAGAGTTAAATAGTGAAACTCTGACTCCAAAGAGCAAACAAACGAGCAAACAAAGAAAAACTGTCCGTTCAGCCCGTTTACCCATTTATTGACTGAATGATTTTGACTTGTGTGGGTGCCTTTACACATGTGTATATGTGGGAGGCCAGAGGTGGCATCAAGTGTCTCCCTCAGTTGCTTTCCACTTTAATTTTAATTAAACTTGAGGAGGTCTACATGCATGCCATGGTAGGTCTCTAAGGATCAGAGAACAGCTTGCAGGAGTCAGTTCTCTCCTGTCACTGTGAAGTCCTAAGGATCAAACTCAAGTAACCAAGCTTGGCAGCAAGCACCTTTACCTGCTGAGCCATCTCTACCTAGCCAATTGGCAAGACTGGTTGGCCCATGAGCTTCAAGAAGCTGTCTGTCTCAGCCAGGTGTGGAGGCACACAATTTTAATCTCAGCACTTGAGAGGCAAGATGGGTGGATCTCTGTGAGTTTGAGGCCAGCTTGATCTATATAGTTAGTTCCAAGACAGCCAGATCCACATAGTGAGAGCCTGTCCCAAACAAAACAAAACCCCACCTGCCTGTCTCTGCCTCCCCAGCACTGGGATCACAGATGTGCTCCACCACACCTAGCCCTTTGCATTGATGCTTGAGCTCTGAGCTCAGGTCCTCATGCCTGCTTAGCCAACACTTTACCAATTGACCCATTACCCAGTTGCCGTGACTTAGATTTTTGATGTTTAACTTTGTAGCTCTTTCAATAGTCTAGGTATTAACTTCCTGTCTGATGTATCGTTGTCAAAGCCTTCCTCCCATCCTGTCTGTCTCTTCACCCCAGTGATCACTTTACAGAAGCTTTCTAATTCCATGTGATCCCACTTGTCATGTCCTGGAGGTGTTGTAGCACTGGAATCCTTTCCAGAAAGTTCTTGCACATGCCTGTATCTAGAAATGCTTTTGCTGTTTTTCTCTAGAAGTTTCAATGTTTTAGGTTTTATATTAAGATCTTTGATCTGGGGTTAGAGAAATGATTCAGTATTTAAAAGTACTTGCTGCTCTTGCAGGGGACACGGGTTCAATTCCCAGCACCCCTATGCCAGCTGTCAACTATCTGTAATTCCATTCCAAGGGATCCAATGGCCTCCAGTGATACAGATCTACATGCCAGCAAAACATCTGTACACCTAACATAATTATAGTAAAAGACTTTTAAAAAGATCTTTGATCATTTTGAATTGAAATTTGTACAAAGTTGGAAGTGTACATAATATAATTTCATTCCTCTGTGGAAATTTAGATTTTTTTCAACACCCTTTGTTGAAGATGGTTATCTTCTCCCCATGTATGTTTTGAATGCCTTTATCAAAAATTAAGTGGCTGGAGCTGTAGGATTTATATCTGGGTCTTGTATTCTATTCTCTTTGTCTCCAACTCTATTTTTGTATTAGTACCACACAGTGTTTGTCACTGTAGCTCTATAATACAGTAGGTCAGGTATTTATTATATGTGATACAGTAGGTCAGGTATTATATGTGATACAGTAGGTCAGGTATTATATGTGATACAGTAGGTCAGGTATTATATGTGATAACAGTAGGTCAGGTATTATATGTGATACAATAGGTCAGGTATCATATATGATACAGTAGGTCAGGTATTATATGTGATACAGTGGGTCAGGTATTATATGTGATACAATAGGTCAGGTATTATATATGATACAGTAGGTCAGGTATTATATGTGATACAGTAGGTCAGGTATTATATATGATACAGTAGGTCAGGTATTATATGTGATACAGTAGGTCAGGTATTATATGTGATACAATAGGTCAGGTATTATATATGATACAGTAGGTCAGGTATTATATGTGATACAGTAGGTCAGGTATTATATATGATACAGTAGGTCAGGTATTATATGTGATAAGGTCAGGTATTATATGTGATACAGTAGGTCAGGTATTATATGTGATACAGTAGGTCAGGTATTATATGTGATAACAGTAGGTCAGGTATTATATGTGATAACAGTAGGTCAGGTATTATATGTGATACAATAGGTCAGGTATTATATATGATACAGTAGGTCAGGTATTATATGAGATACAATAGGTCAGGTATTATATATGATACAGTAGGTCAGGTATTATATGTGATACAGTGGGTCAGGTATTATATATGATACAGTAGGTCAGGTATTATATGTGATACAATAGGTCAGGTATTATATGTGATACAGTAGGTCAGGTATTATATGTGATACAGTAGGTCAGGTATTATATGTGATAAGGTCAGGTATTATATGTGATACAGTAGTGTTGAGGCCCGTACTCTTCCTCAACGCTTTGGCAAGTCTCAAGTCTTAAGTCTCTTTTATCAAGTCTCTCTTATTGAAGGGAATTCTGAGGTATTTATATACTTTTGCCACACGCCTTGTAGGCGCGTGGATACCACGTGCCTTACAGGTGTTGATATGACGTAAGCCTTACAGGCATCTATAGCATGGATAGCACGTGCACCGCGTGCCTTGCAGACTTGGATACCACATCTGCCTTACAGGCATATATGGCCTGGATAGCACGTGGACAGCACGTGAACCGCATGCCTTGCAGGCATGGCTACCACGTGCGCCTTGCAGCTGGGGGCAGTAAACAGCAACACAAAATATGTGGGATATCAGAGTGTGCTTCAGCTGTTGTAGGCTATTGAAAACCAAATCTCTTATCAGGGTATATGGTTCCAGATGGCTGCAAAGATAATCTAGCCGATTTCTGCTAAAAGTCGGCTCCCAACACAGAAGGTCAGGTATTATATTTCCAGCATTCGTCGTTCTGCTTGTTTTTCCAGTTTTCCATGTGAGAGCTAAGATTTTTCTCTAGTTCTATGAAGACTGTCACTGGAATCTGATGGAGATTACATTGACTCCATATACTGCCTTTGGTAGCATAGCCATATTCACAATACTAATTCTTCTGGTCCGAGGACATGAGACGCCTTTCCATCTTCTGATTACTTTCACTTCCTTGGTTATTTAGGTTACTTAGGTTTACTGCTAAGTGAGACTTTCATCTGGTTTTTTTTTTTATTACTGTCTTAAAGAGTTTTGTCTGTTCCTTCATTTGTTTGTTTGTTTGTTTAGACAAAGTATCAAAATATCCCTGGCTGACCTAAACTCCCACTATGTAGACCAGGCTGTCCTTAAATTTACAGAGACCTGCTTGCTCTGCCTCTTTAGAGCTGAGATGGAAGGTATGAGCCACCATGCCTCCCTTGGTAGCTTTTTTTTTTTTTTTTTTTTTTGGTTGGTTGGTTGGTTGGTTGGTTGGTTTTTGAAGCTGTTATGAATGGGACACTTTCCTAGTCTCCTTCTCAGTAAGGTTGTTATGTTATAGACAAGATAATGCTTTTTGCATGGTGAGTTTGCACCCTACTACTTTGCTGAAATGTTTATCAGATCTGACAGTAATGGTGCAGTGTTTATGGTGTCCTCTGAAATAGGGATAATTTCACTTCCATCTTTTTAAATTTTTGTTGCTTTCCTTTATCTTTCTTTATTATTCTGTGATTATTTTTTTTAAAAAAGAAAACTATATTGAATAAAAGTAGGTAGAGTATTCACCCTATCTCATTCTAGATGTTAGAAGAAATGTTTTCAGGTTTTCTCTGTTTAGTGTAAGGTTGGCTGTAGGTTTGGTATGTATGCTTTTTATTATGTTGAGATATGAAACTTCATTTCTTTTTATTCAAATCAGTTTTTCAAAGCATTTTTATTTTATTATCAAAAATGCCAAATAAAGGTAAAGGGAACAGTGTAATATCCCCATGTTTCCACAGCAGTCTTGAACAGAGATCAGATTTCCATACTTTGCCTATCCTATCTTACCCACATTGGCTTCCTTCAGTTTATTGTTGTCCTTGTTATTTGGTTTTGTTTATTTTGAGACAGAGTCTTGCTTTATATGCCAGGCTATTGTCAAAACCACAGCAATCCTCCTGCCTCGGGTTCCTCGGTGCTGGAATTACAGGTGCAAGACACCTCACCTGGCTTTTGAAGTATTTTAAACAGGTATTTTGTGATCACATGCCGGGTTATATTACATGCTGGTCACAGAGGAAGTCCCTCACTTATTAAGACCCAGACTCTAAAAGTTTCCGAGATAGAAAGGAAGATGCAGCACCCACCATTACCACCACTCCACACACAAAGGCAGCATCCTGTGTACCATGGTTCTGCTCAGTATTGTCCTACTTAGGCATAGAAGCACGGAGGAGCTGAGAGAATAGGGTGGGTCATCCTGGCAGCACAGACAGTTGGGGGTAGGGCTGCAGAGAGGAAGAAGTTCCTGGGGAGGAAGAAGTACTGGGCACCATAAATGAGTGGGCAAGAGGCTATTGTGTTCCTGGAACTAGAACTGTGTATTTCTCCAGGAACCTGCATGCCTGTTGGGTGGGGCCGCTGACAGGTATAGGAACTGACAGCAGCCAGGCTAGGAAGAAACTTGTTCACTCCGAAATGGAAGAAGACCGTTTTAGCAACAGGAGCCTAAATTAAAAGCTAATTTGTTCTCAAAGGCAAAGCAGCCATCAGCAGTGTGGTTACAGACTGAAAAATCAGGCCCTGGAGGGCCAGAGGAAGCCAAGATCTGGAGCAGAGAAGATGAGACTGAAACACCAGCAAGCAGAGAGAATGAAGAGAGGAGAAGCCCGAAGGCTGTGAGGAGAGGGAGCAGTCAGAGTGATGCCCAGGGTGTGTTCAGCCAGGGCAGCTGCAGAGCACTGCCTCTCAAGCTTAGAGGCATTTAGATCACAGGGTGCTTCCAAGTGGTCCCTACTACTTTGCATATGTTCAAAGAAATGCCCTATTAGGGGATGTTGTCATTATGCAGCATCACAGACTGAAGAAAAAACACAAACCTAGCACCGATCAGTCACTCCATGGGACCTCTTAATGAGCCCAAGCCTGCTATTCGAGCTCACATCCCAGCCAGCACTTGAAGCACTATGAGGCAGGAGGATCACCATGAGTTCCAGGCCAGATTAGGCTAAATAGTGAGTTCAAGATTAGTCCCAGCTAATGTAGGTGACCCTGTTTCAAAAAAGACAAGCAAACAAAACCAGCTGGGGATATTGGGATACAGACTCCTGGTAAGTGGACAGGCATGAGTTTAATCACCATGAACAGATAAATAAGTAAATTAACTTTTAGTTAGAAGAGATGACAGAGGTTCTGGTTAGTCAACAGAATGATGGACTGGGTATTAGGACTATCTTGTACCTCACTGGTACAATTAGGAATAAGTATGCTCTAACTGTATTTTGAGAGAAAAGTTTTACTTTAACAGGAAGAGTGATATGTAGGAGGAGCTAAGTGGGAAGGAGTACTGAGAGGAAGAGATGGAGTAAGGAGAGAAGATGAAGAAGAGGAGAAGCTAGGTGATGAGAGAGAGAAAGAGAGAGGGGGCATGGAGGCAGATGTTCACATGTCTCCACCAGTCAAAGATAGTTTTTATATCTAGGTTGGGTATTGGGTTACGCTTCCGATTGAGCATTACCAAACTTATAAATCCTTTGATTAACATTTTAAAAAAAAAATTGTATAAAAGCAAAAAGGAAAGGGGGGCATGGGACAGGGGTTTTCTAGGGAAGGGAAATGGGGAAAGTGGATGGCATCTTAAATGTAAATAAAATAAGAAAAAAAGGTGAATTAACAAAGTGGGTCAGAGGTAGTGCTCACTCTAAATGAAGACAGCAAGGAAAAGAAAAAAGAAAAAAAGCCAACATCAGCCTCAGCCTCTTGTCTCTGATATACGTCTGTGCTTGGCTTAGAACAGACCGCACCAGACCAAACGGTTCCAAGTGGGGTTTATTCAGGAGATGGGGCAAAGATTTGGGGGGGGGGGAGAAGAAGAGGAAGAAGATGGAAGAAGAGATCGAGGTCAGGGGGTTCTGCCTGTTTTATATGGGTGGTGATGTAGCCTCTCCCAAGTAAAGGTGGGAGATAGCCAGGTGGATTCTGGGAATGTATGGTGGTTGCCTTTGCAAAGATGTGGGGGTCGCCTAGATGTGATGTCACTAGGTTCGGAGCCTGATATCAACAGTCTCCACACACATATACATATGTGCACTCCCCACACACATGCAAACATGCATTCACATATGCACACTACACACATACACGCAACCATGCATACACATATGCACACTCACACGGGAGTTTCCACACACATGCAAAGATGCATATACATTTACACATATAAAAAATTTACAAAAGCAATTATTTCATCAAATCTGTCACTGTCTAAAATGCATCTTTTGATGTATCCCTAAAGCTACTAAGGACTGTGGAGACTCTAAAATTAAAGTGTCCCTCTTAGTATCAAAGAAATTCATCATGAACCAAACTGCATTTCAAAGCAGGTACAAATTGCAGACACCATTTTGGAGGGCTTACATCATTAGTTCACATTTGTATCCGATTTCTGGTCCTAGCCAGCACTGTGCCATTCCCATCCTGTCCAGAGGGAAGGGCCTGATAGAAAACATCACAAAGAGTGTATTGTCTCTGGTGCTTTCTTCTGCCTCCAAGAAGTAAGGGCACCATGTGGTAGTGCACGCTGCCTCCTCAGCTACCATATATGTTCTGCTTGGCACTCATCGGGCAGGTGTCTCTCAATACTATGGAGGTCTGGGTGCTTTGGTCAGGCCATGGCTGCAGCTGTGTAGACAGGGAAACTTACTATAGCTCTGAGCTTTAGCCTCTGCCGCTTTCCTGTTTGTGAGGGCCCTGGGTGACCTAAATCTCATGCTAAACCCCAGGAAAGGAAGAACCTGTGTGATGTGGGAATGGAGATGATGAGATCTTATATAACTGTGTTGTTGATTTTTTTTTCTGTTGCTGGGTTAAAATACCTCAAGCAAAAGCAACTTACAGAAGGAGCTAATGTAGACTTACAGCTCCAGGGGAAGAGTTTATAATGTCACCCCAGAGTGTGAACAACTCTCCATGAGCCTTGTACACTGCACATACATTAAAATTTACTAAGCCCTGGTCTATGAGCCTTTTTCTCTGTTGGTCAAATGCAAGAGTATATTCCCCAGGATTGTGGTGGAGAGATAATATGGTACCCAGAAACACTTTCAATAGCACAGTATTGCCCAAACCCAGAACTTCCTATTCTTCAGTGTAAAGATCAAGGCTGGGAATCCGCTTACTACATAAAATGTCTCTTAATGATAAACATTGTGATGAGATTTTTTTTTTTTTGATCTTTGCTCACAATTCTCTAATAATATTTTCTAGATTACGACCTTTCAAAGATGAGGGACTTTATCAACCAACAAGCTGATGCTTATGTGGAGAAAGGCATCCTGGATAAGGAAGAAGCCAGCGCCATCAAACGCATCTACAGCAGCCTGTGAAAACGGCAGGCAGCCTGAGCCTTCCAACCGGTCCGGAAAACAATATAGCTTAACGACTAATTCGGCAGTTAAAGACTTACCAGTCCAGGAGTATTAAGATGTGCTGGATTTATAGTAGTTAATTGCTTAGAAATGAGTAAAATAGAGCTCTCTTGCCATAAAAACCTTATGAGAAGTAAAGCTGTATAGAAGCTGAGGTTTTTCTATATAGAATCCTTATTTCCTCTTGGATTTACATTTTACAATCAGAGAAGTGCTGCTCTGGAAAAGACTAATGGGTTGAACATAAATCTGAACCTACTTCCTGCTGTCTTGAGCCCCCTCCCCCAAGATCTGAGAGGCCCTGTTTTGGCATGCTAGACACCTGAGCACCTCGATGGATGTTTGTCACATGATGTTGTTTCCACTAGTAGTTCTCTGTTGGGCACGGAAATAAACCCACATCTCTTCATATCCTTGATGCTCTGAGAAACAGCTGCTTTAAAAAAAAAAAAAAAAAAAAAGATTTTAATTGAAATAGAATTATGTCATGTTCTTCCCTCCCTTTCCCCTCTCTGTAAGACCCAGTGTCACAAAGGAGGAGGTTGAAAGGGGTATAAGAGTCACTGAGTTTAGCCTGGGAGAATGCTTACAGAGGCAGAATGCTTACATCAACGCCTGGATTTAATCCTCAGGACCAGGTACACACACACTCACACACACTCACACACACACTCACATACACACATGAATACAGACACACACTGACATGGACATGTACACATACACCTATACACACACCACCCACAAATACACACAGACACATGCAAACAGACACACATACATGCATGCACACACACACGCACACAGACATACACACACAATTGAATTTATCAACAATTTACTCCCTTATATTTCCTTTTTTTTTTCTTAAAAGTCTTTTGAGTTTTTCAGACATCTATTGCTAACTCAATAAAGAGAATATAGTTAAGAAGTCAAATAAGTTCACACACTGTTCAAAAGCAAGGTCAAAGTTTATGCTAGACTCCAGTTATTTGACCTGGATTTGACTTAGTCATGTTATCTCACCAGACAGCAAAGGACCAGGCAGCATGACAGACACAGAGACAAAAATCACCAGAAGGAAAAGGGCTATGAACTTGAGGTTTCTGCAACTTGGCTGCCGCCGCCACCGCCGCCACCACCACCACAAACACAAGCCTGAAAACAAACCTCAGACCCCGTGGTGCTCTTAGGTGCTCCCAAGTCAAAGGTGGCACTGGAATACATTACCCAACTAACTGTGTGGTATAGATGCTCACCTGGAACCATACACATAACAAGCTTTGTAAATTGGCTGTCCTTACTTCCTGTGATTTGGTGGTGGCTACACTGCCCTGAAGCCTCTCTCATACTACCAATAACACTGGGTTTTCATAGAAGCCAGATTTTTCCTGGAGAGGTACAGAGGCAAGCAAAAAAAAAAAAAAAAAAAAAAAAAAAAAAAAAAAAAAAAAAAAAAAAAAAAAAAAAAAAAAAAAAAAAAAAAAACCCAAAAAAACACACACCCACACACACCAACACAAAAAAAAAAAAAAAAAAAAAAAAAAAAAACCGCTGGGCACACAAACTACTCTCTCCACATGTTCTAAAGAAGCCAGGACTCAGCCACAGGTGAGAGTGGAGAGAGTGCAAAATACCGTTGCCCAAACTGTATTTACCAAAGCACATTGAGCAAACCGTTTAATGAATCTTCTGTGCTAGCTCAACCGACTCTGCTTTAACTACGTCACACAGGCTGTTTGGACCTGTTTGAAACCGGTTAGGGCTGCATCATCTTAGCCAAACACTTTCTAAAAGCATATCTGAGTATCTATGAGGGATTTTTTTTTTTAAAAAAGAAATTTATTTTATTATAGTCTTCATTAGTGTCTCTTGGTAACCAACACAGAAGGAGCGCGCTTGATCCTATTTTACAAACGAGAGCATCCTTTCACGGAGGGATCAGGAACACTGGATAAGCTCAAGGTCATGAGGTCAAGACATGGTAAACCAGGCGCAGAAGCCAAGTTTGACAATCTAGGTACATGCTATGGTGATTCTGTGCCAAGGTACTTCAGAACTCTATCCGTGAGGCAGAAGCAAGAGGGATTCAAGTTTGAGGCAAAACCAGGCCACACAGCAAACCTGTCACAAAAGAAAGCAAACAGAAGTGGCCAACCGTGTGACAAAAGCCCATTCTGATAGGATGAGGCAGGAGGATTCCAATTCAGAGGCTGCCTGGAATACATAGCAACTTCCAGTTCCAGGCAGCCTGGCCTAGGGTGGCATAACTCAGAAGGCTGAGGCAGGATTGGTGTGTGTTTGAGGCCAGGCAGGGCTATGTAGCAAGTTCTAAGTCAGCCTTGGAGGGACCAGTTTTGGCTCAAGACACCTCTAGACCAAGGCCTCAGCACAAAGGAGATTTATTTGCCCCAGAGGGACAGAGGGCAGAGGGCAGGGAACAAGAGACAAAGACAGGAGATAGAGGACAAGGGAGAAGGGGAAGGGAACAGGGAGAGGAGAGAGATTTGTCTGGACACCAACACATACACACACAGACAGACATACGCACACAGACACACACACAGGACTCTGGATAGACAAGCATGTAGAAAAATGGCAGTTTGTGAAGGTAAAGGGAAAAACCAGTGTTAAGATGTAGGTTTAACTTTGATTGGACAGGTTAATTAGGTGATCCAAAAGAAGCTTTTGACTGTGGGACTTCAATACCTTGATAGCTAGGCTTTGGTAGTCAATCTCAGGAGGAGGAAGTAGCCAAATAAGGGAATGGACACTGATGGCCAACTTTACCAATGTAATCTAGTGGTTTTTAGCAAGGCAGAAGGAATCGGGGAGAAGGGCAAGGCCTGGCAGAGCCATGTGTGCCATGCTCAGGCTGACCAGAGCCATTCCAAGCCAGGGATATAAACAAAACCCTGTCAAGACAAACCCTGCTAGTCTAGTACAGTTAAACTGTGGCTACAGAATTCCTGAATATTTAAAGATGAGAGATATTTTAGCTAGAAATTGCTGACAGGGAATTAAGAAACATATTTGAGCCTGTGGTCATAATTTAAAATTTGAGCTTCTATGATATCATGAATCTTTGCCAAATTAAATAATTTTCTGCTGAGTATAACTATATTTTTCTATTACTCCTATAGCCCACAGAAGCTTGCTTGGGCCTCTCCTGTTTTCCTTTTCGTTTTCTCGTTTTCCAATTAAACCTCCACAGCTCACATGACAACTATAGAAGAAACAATGAAGCACTGTCTGGAGAATGTCCGATTCTGAGCTGGGGAGATGGTCTCATGTGCAAGCTTGGGGAACTGAGGTCAGAGAGCATGGGAGCTGGGAGTGTGGCTCAGTGGATAAATCTCTTTCTAAGCAAGTATGAGGACCAAGAGTTCAGCTCCCCAACATAAGATCCAAGCAGGGCATGTTGGCCACCTGTAACCCCAGCACTGGTGAGGCAGAGGCAGGGCCCCGGGGCTAACGGCCTAGCTAGACTAGCTGGGATTGGTGAGTTCCTGGCTCAGAGAGAGACTCTGAGTGGATAAATAAAATGGAAAGAGATAGAGGAAGATGAAGATGTTCAACTTCTGGACTCCACTAGAGCACATTAAATGCATGTGCACACACACACACAAAATGAGAGAGAGAGACAGAGACAGACAGAGAGAGCATTTCAAGGGTTCAATGAGAAACAAGAAGACATAAAGGACTATACTAAGTGAGAAACAAACAAACCAGCAAGACAAGAACAGCCTCCACTTTCCATCATGGCACCTGTGGACCCTCCCAAGGCTGGGTCTATGATTGTAGTGGTTTGAATGAGCCCCCTGCGCCCCCCCCCCCCCCCAGGCTTATATAAATTTGAGCTGTGGTCACCAGATGGTAGAACTCTTTGGGAAGGATTAGAAAGGTGTGGCCTTGATGGAGGAGGTGTGTCACAGGGGGAGGGCTCACAGAAACCTTCCCAGTGTGTACTCTCTGCCTTATGTTTGTCAATCAACTTGAGGTCTCTCAGCACTGGTTCAGAACTATGTGGGCCATGTTCCCATCATAATGGTCATGGAGTCACCATCTCAAACTGTAAGCCCTAAATAAGCTCTTTTTTCTCTAAGTAGTCTTGGCGCTGGTACCTTAGCACAGCAAGCAAAGAGTAACTAAGTCAATGATATTCTGGTACTGCAGGCTCTGCTACACTAACACCCCAGGGCTCCCACTCTGTAGGACCGTGATAGGATGGCTGGTTTTGGTTGAAGCACTGGCTTGAAAGCCCGGAGACCCAACAGGTGTCCACTGCCTGTAAGGGACCGGCATCTATTCCGCTGCACTCCCAGAATCCAGGCTCCATTGACCTGCACTGTTCAGTCACATTCAGGGCAATGCAGCCCCACCCAAAGAGCACACAGGTAGAGGGTATGACTACAGGCCTCAGGCCCTAGAGAGATTTACATACTAATGAGATGCCTGAAGGCCAGAGGGTGGAGCCAATTAAGCATTCTTCCCCAGACCCTCCCTCCTTTCTCCCTCCCTATTTAACTCAGGTCTGTGTGAGGAGCGGGTGCATTCGAGCTCTGCTTCTTGCCAGTTTGCTCACCGTGCATGGCCATGTGGCAGGTGCTGATTGGGACAGGCAGGGGTATAAAAAGGACGGCTGTTCAGAGAGATAACAGAAGACCACCCAGAGAGATAGGAGAAAGGCATCCAGAGAGATAGGGGTAGGTCATCCAGAGAGATAGGAGAAAGGCATCCAGAGAGATAGGAGTAGGTCATCCAGAGAGATAGGAGAAAGGCATCCAGAGAGAGGAGAGATCAGAAAGGCATCCAGAGAGAGGAGAGGACAGAAGGGCATCCAGACAAAGAGAGATAAGAAAAGGGCTTCCATAGAGAGAGAATGGTTAAGGATCCTGAATAAAACTGCATTGAGAAGAACTCCGAGTTGCGTCATTCCTGTCTGCTGGTCGGATAGAGAAGCGACAGGTCTGCCCTGAGTTTCAAGCAGGTGCACATCCAGATTCAACCATCATCCATCATGCCAATACGGCTCTTGGAATCCCAGACACCACGTGTCTTTTGGGGCCCTTCTCCACATTTCCAGCCACCCTACCCACACTACTCCTGATGAGTATAGCCAGGCTCCACTACACTAACACCTCAGGGCTCCTGCTCCTGAGGAGTATAGAGGAAGAAAGTAATAGAGAAGAAGAAAGAGGGCAATGAAAACAGAAACAGACTCCATTTTACTCCACAGGTAATGGGGGATGTCAAGGAGAGGTAATCAAGGAAAATGTCTGTGGAAGCCTAAAGACTTATTTGACCCAATTAAAGGTATTTAGTCCAGGGCCAGAGAGATGGCTCAGTGTTTAAGAACACTGACTGCTCTTCCAGAGGTCCTGAGTTCAATTCCCAGCAACCATGTGGTGGCTCACAACCATCTGTAATGACATCTGATGCCCTCTTCTGGTGTGTCTGAGGACAGCTACAGTGTACTCATATAAATAAATAATAAAAAAAAAAAAAAAACATAAATAAATAAATCTTTAAAAAAAAAAAGAAAGGTATTTAACCCAGTAAATGAGATGTCAAGAACATCAACTGTCATTCATATGTTGCTTAAAGTTTGCTGCTGTAATTTATAGACATAATGAAAAGCAAGATGAATTAAATGAGACAAAAACCTAACTTTTAATTCAATGGGTACAGTAATACACTGTAAAGTGAAGTGACACAGAGAGACAATGTCAACAGAGTTCTGCCTGTCCTGATGTGGTTTCATTTGCTCTTCTGGAATCCCAGCACTTGGAAGGCGGAGGCGAGTGGATCAGGAGACCAAGGTCATCCTCAGATACACAGTGAGTCCAAGCCTGCACGCCATGAATCCTTGTCTTCTGAGCAAAAACAAAACCAAACAAAATCAATCTTATTTCCCCACTTAGAATAAAAGAAATGAAGGCTCCTGTGTGAAAACATACTTTATTTTCTCATCCAGACATTTGTAGTTTACTTTTACAAAATAGCAGACAAAATTTGGTTCTTTACATTAGTACAGAATATGTAATATTGAAATATATACTATAGCACTTGAGTTATAAACACACAGCAAATGCATAATCACTTTACAGCCACCATGTTATCCATACATTTAGGAGCTCATCAGGAAATAAACATAGCTTTTGGCTTAAATATATAAAGAGTCTCTGATGCTTTTTGTATCTACAAAAGCTGATCTAAAACTAACACCATCTATAAAAGTGATAGGCTTTAGAATAAATACAGTTTTGCTATCATGCCATAAGAAGACTTAACTATAGCAAGCCAGAGGAGCTGATCACGTCGGGGCAGCTGCAGTTGGTCTGCTTAACTGTGGCTCATAGGTGCGCTATGGGAGTCCAGGAGCAGTGCTGCTCCTGAGGCAGAGCCGTGGATTCTTTAGGGTGCAGCCATTTCGTGCTCCAGATTAGTCAGTCGGCTGGTCACTAGCTATGATAAAGAGAAGCAGCATAAGGACTCTCTTCATCCCTGAAAAAGAGAGACACAGCGGAAATCAGTGTTTACAACCGTATTAAACACACACACACACACACACACACACACACACACACACCTTATTATCTGCTTGCCAAAGAAGAGCAAAAAGATACCAACAGAACACTCTATATGCCTTGGAGGCCAGGTGAACAGGCACACTTGCTCAGGTGTAGCTTACTTCTCCCCTTCTAGGGGACTCTCAGTTACTAGATAGAGAGTGGCATCTGCTTACAAAATATCCAAATATATTAAAGATACACTAAATTATATTTTATTCTATTATTTATTATTATACTAAATTATATTATTAAATTAAATTATATATGCCAGATGGGAGGCTGAAGCAGACTTGGAGGCCAGCTGAACTACAGTGAGACACTGATTCAAAAATAAATGAATAAATAAAAATTAAAAGGATTTGAGGTCCATAGAACAAATGGCATATATTATAACATAGAAATTTAAAAAGGAAGACTAAGAAATCAATATGTTAACCATAAAAAAAAAAAGACAGCGGTTGAACCTTGGCATCAATTCTATTTACAAAAAAATAGCAAACAAGATAAAAAAGGAAACAATAGTTTGTGTCCCTTCGTGAAATCATATAGGAAGAAGAACAAAATTATACCTAGGGAGAAAGGTTTGCTCTAGTGTCAAAGTTAAAGGGTTCATGGGGAATCTTAACATGGGGGAATCCTGGGTAACAAATAGCAGCAATCTCGACAAGTGCTGCAAGTATCAGTATTTTATGCCTTCTCCAGGGCACTGCTTCCCTTGAAGATGTCATGAGATGTTCTAGTTCCAGCTGCTACCTCAAATTGCTAGCTGGACAGTAACATTAGGCAAAGAAGCAAACTTTTTATGCTAAATAGCAGAGACACAGGAGAGACTACAGACAAAGCCTTGTCTACTGGGAAGCAGTTCTGTTTAGATTTCATATATCAAAGAAGCCTTTCTAGGACTAAGGAGATGGCTGTCCATAAAGTGCTTGTGCAGTCATGGGGACAAGAGCTCAAGAACCAAAACCAACACAAAAAGCCAATCATAGGAGCAAATTCATACCAATCCCAGTGCTGGTAAGGCCAGGGCTAGGGGGATCCCTATACACCCAATAAGCCTACTGAGCAATCCCAGTCTCAAAAAACCCAAGGTATACAGGATCCTGAGGAACAGCATCCAAAGTTGACCTCTGTCCATCATGCTCCCATGCACACACATACCTGCACACACATGCACCTATACACACACATACACTTTCTACAATTAAGATAGTTTTTCAAACAAGGGCATCTTAAGAGTATTGCTTCAGACACTGACACCTATACCAGGAACCTTCACCTGTTCTCTTCTTTGAGTTTCCTGGCTGCCTGTGTTGATAGTTTAATCTGTAAGTCAAGTCTTTGCAAGAAATCTCTGGCAGACACTTCCTCAGGCTGCGCAGGCTTGGGGTCCGGGTCCTGAGGACTGGGAGGGGGCAGTTCTTCCTCAGACACTACAGGCTTGTCTTCATGACAAAAACTGCTGTCAACAGTTTCATTTTCTGGAGAATCAATGGAGTTAAGTCCATTAAACACCAAAGGCTTCTCTGATACAATTGGGATGCTCAAAGTTTTCTTCAGAAATATACAGTCATTGGTAAACAGTTTGTTGGCCCTTTTGATCTGTTCCATCTAAAACACACACCAAAAAAAGAAACAGAGTTATATACAACCATGTTCCAGAGTTGAAATTATTATAAATGTGGAATCATACATATTCATGGACAATTGTGTGCAATGCTGTGCTGGCTTCTGTTATAGCAACTTGACACGCACTAGCGCCATTTAGAAAGAGAGACTCTCAACCGAGAAAATGCTTCCGTAAAATTTGCCTGTAGACAAGCCGGGTAGTGCATTTTCTTGATTAGTGATTGACCTAGGTGGGCACATCCCACAGGGGTGATGCCACCCCTAGGCAGGCGATCCTGGTGATGGAATAAAAGCAAGCTAAAGAAGCCATGAGGAACAAGCCAGTAAGCAGCACTCCTGCATGTCCCTGCATCAGCTCCTCCCTTAATTCCTGGCCTGAATTCCTTTGACGATGGACAATAACCTGAATTAAACGCTCTCCTCCCCCAAGTTGCCTTTTTTCCCTTCAACATAATATTTTTATTAGTTACTTAGGAATTCCATACAATGCACTCTGGTCACACTCACTTCCCAGTCTTTTCTGGTCCACCCACCCTTGCCCGACCGCCACAAAACAAGTCCAATTTGTGTTGCCCACATACTCACTGGAGCATGGTCAAACTCCCAGTGGCCAGCCCCTTAAAGAAAACTGAGTGGGTCCAGTCCTGTGTGTTGTGTCCCATCCCCTGTCCCAGGTTCTTCCCACCCCACTACCCCCCACTAGAAGCCATCAACTCTTCAAGCGACACTAGAACATCTTTATCACAATTTTTAAGGACTCTTCAGTAGCTTCCTGTCTGGACTGTTTCTTTTGGGGGGTTAGAGAGAGGTTGTCACAGAGGCCTTCAGTGTCTCTCCTCAGTTACGAGTCTGCAGTCATCACTACCACTGCAAAAGAAGCTTCTTTCCCCTATAGCAGCTAGCAGCAGCATGGATGGTTCCCACATGGTTTTCTGCAGTAGCATGGATCATGCACATAAACTCAGCCTCTGGTGACAGCATGAAACCCAGACCTCAGCATGGCCTCCAGCACGCATCCTAGACCTGCAGCATGATCATGGAAGTCTTCTGAGGAGACTGTACTGGTTGGTGTTGTGTATCAACTTGAGACAAGTTAGAGTCATCAGAGAGGAAGAAGCCACAGTTGAGAAAAATGCCTCCATGAGAATGAGATCCAGCTGTAAGGCATTTTCTCAATTAGTGATCAGTGGGGGAGGCTCAGCCATGGTAGGTAGTGTCATCCTTGGGCTGGAGGTCCTGGGTTCTATAAGAAAGCAGGCTGAGCAAGCCAATAAGCTGTACCCTCCATGACCTCTGCATCAGCTCCTGCCTCCAGGTTCCTGCTCTGCTTGAGTTCCTGCCCTGACTTTCTCCAATGATGAACTATGATCTGGAAGTGTAAGTCCTCAAATAAACCCTTTCCTCCCCAACTTGCTTTTTGGTCATGACATTTTATTGCAGCGATAGAAACCCTAAGACAGAGACTTGATCCAGAAAATGAACTGTTTTTCATCTCAGATATCTTGTTGTTGCTTAGAACAGGGTGATCATGGGCAGTGTGTCTGAGACAGAACCTGCATGAGCTCCAAGTTGCAATACACCATTCTGCCCTCCACACCAGCCACCCTGTCAGCACTCTGAACAAAATCATGCTTGCAATCCTCAGGCAATGCCACTTACCCCCACGCCCCGCAAGTTACTTTTGATCATGGTCTTTTACAGCAGTAAAAACTCTAACTAAGGCAAATGCTTTCTCTGCATTCAATGTTCTTTCCCTCTGCAAATAACTCCTATTTCTTTCTTTGTTTGTTTTTTGCTTTTTTTCCCGAGACAGGGTTTCTCTGTGTATCTCTGGCTGTCCTAGAACTTACTCTGTAGACCAGGCTGGCCCTCTAACTCAGAAATCCACCTGCCATTGCCTCCCAAGTGCTGGGATTAAAGGCATGCGCCACCACTGCCCGGCAACTCCTGTTATTTCAAGGAATAGCATGAAAGTCATTTCCTCCTATACAAGCAGATTCATTTATTTTGTTTGTTTTATTGGTGGCTTTTTGTTGTTGGTTTGTTAGGGTGCTTGTTTGTTTGTGACAGGGTCTCACATCACACAGGTTGGCCTTGAAGTCACTACATAGCCAAGGATGACTCTGAACTTCTGACTTTTGTATCCACCTCCCTAGTGCTGACACTATGTAACGCCATACCCAGTTTATACATTGCTGGGAATCAAATCTCAAGCTTCATGAATGGGAGTCGAGTTCTCTACACAACTGAGCAACATCCTCTGACCTCTCTAGGCAGGTTGGTTTGTTTGTTTGTTTGTTTGTTTGTTTTGCAAGACACAGGTGTTTATTGAATCCAGGCCCGGCCTGGCCTACAGCTCAGAATGAAGGGCTCGGGGAAGGCAAAGATTATAAAACTGCTTTAATGGAAAGCCTCCCCCTCCCCCAATACACCATCTGGGATGTGGTAGATGTGGCCAGGGCTGGCCCCAGGACAATACTGAGCCTGTAGTCGGTACCAAAATATACATCTGTCACCATAAAAAACTGCTGCACCGCCTCAGCCCCACAGGTATAAAATCATAAATATTTATACTTTTCCATGCCTTTCACAGAACCAGGGTGCAGGGAACCCCTCCCATAGAAACAGGCTAGGATGGAGGTGGGCGTCTGGGAAGGACATTAAGGCCTAGAGGTCAGCCCCTCAACTGGGAAGTCAGAGGCGGGCAGAAAACAGAACTTTGGTCCAAAATTTGAAGGTAGAAACCCACAAGTCTTAGAGCTTTTTCTCCAGCCCTGGCCTGGGCCCACCTGCAAGTTGGTCACTGGAAGGAAGGGGCGCAGGGGACACAGAAGCTTAGAGTACACACATACAGTTGTATTACTGCTATAAAAAGTTACTTAAAACTGTATCTCTTGCATATAAATGGAAAAGACTCGGGTATTTGGTCAAGTGGAAATATTGCTAGGCACAGGTGTCTGTGACCACACAGAATAGAATACAAAGGTCACATGAGGCTCGGCAGCTGAGGACGGCCTGGGCCCTCTGGGCTGACCAGGAACATGGGAGAATCATGTCACTTGATTATAGGGTGTAGGGGAGTGGCCCCAGCTCTTGCACAGCATTGGGGAGCCACCTGGCTCACCTGCAGGTCTAGAGACAACTGGTGGCCTTGGAGGGTGGGTGTGTGGCCGTGAGGCACGGAAAACGGCTGTGTTCGGGGCACCGCTGTGGCCTCACGTCTAGGCAGCTCTTAACATATACCCTCTTCTCTACAAGGCACCTTTCACTATCAGTAGTCCTAGATCACTGATGTATAAAGATGGAGAATTGTATCACTTATTTATTTTTATTTAAAATACAATTTTATTATTTTATTGTGTGTATGGGTGCTTGGCCTGTGTTCATGTCTGTGTCCCACATTCATGCAATTCCCTTGGAGGCCAGAAGAGGGCATTAGATCCTGTAAAATTAACATTACAGAGGTTGTTAGCCATCATGTGGGTGCTGGGAATCAAACCCAGGTCCTCTGGAGGGACAGAGCTCTTAATTGCTGAACCATCTCTCCAGCCACTTTAATACTTAATTCTAATTTGAACATTTCTTTTTTTAAATTGAGGCTTCTTTTTTATTTTATTTTTTTTAAAGATTTATTTATTTCATTTATATGAGTATACTATAGCTGTCTTCAGACACACCAGAAGAGGGCATTAGATCCCATTACAGATGGTTGTGAGCCACCATGTGGTTGCTGGGAATTGAACTCAGGACCTCTGGAAGAGCAGTCAGTCCTCTTAACCTCTGAGCCATCTCTCCAGCCCTAATTTGAACATTTCTGATACCTGGCTTTTTAAAATAATAATAATAATAATAATAATAATAATAATAATAATAATAATAATGTCTATTGATATAATTTTACTTGTTGAGGAATCCCTGTGTCTCTGGAATTCTGCTTGGTGAATTAATAGACCCAGGAGGTGGTAGAGGCATTTGTGTAAACAGAACGTCAAAGACTCCTGCAGCTAATGAGGCAGCTTCATAGAGAAAGTGGAATCTGGTTCTGATCCTTTTGACTTCAGATGGGCCTTAAAGAGTCAGCATCCAAGGGCCGGGTAAGACCAGGGGATAGGAGACATCTCACTAAGACTGTGCCACTTTTTACCCTATGGAGAGTGAACACTCACTTGAGGGTTCCCAGAGATTGTGCACATGTGAGTGGCAGAGGGACACAGGTTTACTATCTCCAACCCTCACAGCCTGTGGAGGCCCTCTCCACGCACAGAGTGGGGAAAGGGGGGAATGGAGACTAGAACACACATATCTTCCATAACCCTCATAACAGCTCTGCAAGCCAGATCTCTTTACAAGTGGGAAGACAGAAGAATGTGGCCCAGGCCTACAGTGAGGCTCACACTAATTGGCTCGCTGCTCGGTGGAGTACATCTCTTGCTACTCTCCTCTGTTGTGGGGTGCTTATACTTCCCCATGCTAACCTTGAACTTGCACCATGGTAGGCACCCCACAAGCACAATGCGGTTCATTTACACAAACTGGTTCTAGTGAGTTAAAGACAAAAAGTTTAGTGAGATTGTGAAACAGCCTGACTGGCTTGCATCAAGCCTTTAAACTGATTCTGAGTGAAAAAAAAAAAATCATTCCTACTTCAAAGAGACTAAAGAAATAACAGTCAAACAAATGGGCTCCATTCCTCCTGCCTTGCTTTGTTTTGTCACAGGGTTTTACTACAAAGCCCTAGCTTCCCTTGAACTAGGGAGATGGCAAAGGTGGGAAAGAGAGACCGTGATGGGTAGGGCATTTTAGAGACAAAATTAAAATGTAAATATCCCAAGTACCTCTGGCTAGCAGGCTCAGATTTGAGATAATAAGATAACTTGACATTTTTGCCCACGTAGACTGAGGTATATTCTAATCTACCCACTTCTGAGTCCCTAATGTCCAGGTCCTCCCATCACCCTTGGCACACAAGCTTCCAAAGGCAGGCTGCTCCAGAATGCATGGGGAGCATGGACTCACTCCCACCCCTGTGGCACTGCAGCACCTCAGCTTCACAACACACTTCTACCCTAGAAGGATGGCATCTGCTGACTGTCCAGAACAATGTTCTCTCTTTCCTGCCAGTCATCCTGCTACCATGTGGAACCTGACACTGATGCTACCCTGGAGGATGGCATGTGGGTCAGAGCCTGAAGCCAGAGTACCTCAGGCTTTTCATTCCCATGAGTGAAAATAAAGCCCACTTTTCATTTGGCTTGATGTTTTGTTCTGTTTGTTTTTCTGTTGTTTGTTAATTAAAAACAAATCTTTACCTAGTGTCAAAGTATGGCACCAGTCACGAAGAGAGCAACAACTGCGTGGCAGAGCTGGGAAACTGTGACAATGCTGGGGGACAATAAGCCTCCAGCCATGGTAAAGAAGCCAGAATTTATTGCCTCCCTGCCCTGTGGCTAAGATCAAGTGGAGTTGAATGTGGTAAGAAGCCCTTGGACAGGGATAGATATTAGCCTGTAACCTCAATGCTAGGAAGCCAAGGGAGGGAGATCCCTGCAGCTTCAAGGCTAACTGTGAGCAACATACACAGGAGGGGAGAGGCTAGCCCAGGAGGGGAGAGGCTAGCCCAGGATACACAGGGAAACTCTTGCTTCTGAGAAAGGTGGGAGTCGGGTGGGAGGCTGAGATGTAGTTCAGCTAGTAGTTTTGTTAGCAAGCTTAAGATCCTAGGTTCAACCTCCAACAATGCTTCTACTAGAAGCACATAGCTCTAATCCAAGGATGGGTATGGTAGCACATGTCTGTAACGCCAGGTCAGGCATGGCAGCACGTCTGTAATCCCAGGACATGTGTCTCTGTAATCTAAGCACTTGGGAGGTGAAGGCAAAGGACTGGGAGTCCAAGCCACAGAAACTCCATAAACCACAGCTGACTTCGAGGCCAGCCTGGGATACATGAGACCCTGTCTCAAAACACAAAAAGCAAAAGAAAACAAAATGGTAGCTCCTACGGGATAAAAGAAAGAAGAGATGTGATCTAATTATAGTCAAAGATCACTCACTTATAAAAAAAAAACACAAATCAACTACTCAGGAGCTGTGGGGTACATGGACTGAAAGAGAGACTCTGGTGGAGGAGGTGAGGAACTGAAAGCCAGTGACAGAGGAAGCAGCAACAACAGACGTGTAACTGGATAATCCAGGACACGGAGGATATTTTATCTTGTGAGGAATACTTTCTATTTCCATCTGAACACAGGTGTGGAAATTTCACCTCACAAGAAAGAAGGCCAGCTCATGATCTATGCAAGGAAAAGCTGGGAACCCCTTTCCATGGGCCTTCTGCTCATCCTGACAGCCACTCAACCCTGAGAACAACAGAAAGTGTGACCTTTGAAAGTGACGCAGAACGACTTTCTATTTCGCAGAAGTCGGAGGTTTAGCAATCAAACATTTCTATCCTCTCCTGGCCAGGCGTGAGCAGCATGACCCAGTGAAACCAGCCTGCCATCTGGTCACTAAGAAACAGACCGTAGATGGCAAATAAGAACCCTCAGGGCAGAACAGGAGCAGCCATCACTGAAGTGATTTTCCTGTAAATACACGTTGTGAAAAGGAATTTATACTGCAGGGAAATCACAAGACTTAGGCCCAAATGTTATCTCATAGTGGCTGCTGGCTTGGCTTGTAAAATACTCTCATATGCATATACAACTACCATTATTTTTACAGAAAACAGACTGAAATAGTAAATGGTTTTCTTAATGCACCATGTATCTGTGACCTGTTCCATTCTGATGTTAGTGGTAACCAGTCCCTTCCCCTCACCACGTGCTCATGGGGAAGGAAAGAGATGCTCGTTTTCTTTCTACATTCTCAAAAGAATATATGAGATCCACTTATAGGAAATGCCCCCCAAAAGGTAAATGTGTGTGTGTGTGTGTGTGTGTGTATTATATAATATATATTAATCAAATTAAATTATAATTCTAAATTATAATTAAAATAATTAACACATCAGTAATAATATATATTATATGTGTCAGACGGTATATTATCCATCTCCTGGAACTGGAGATAGTGAGTGAAAAGGGTCTGGAGGTATCTTCAGGGTGAAGAAACTTTCTGAAATTTAACTGTGACAAGACGACACAATTATAAACTTATTAAACATCACTGAACCTTACACTTAAGGCAAGGTGAACCTGTGCTCTATACTTATTCCTCAGTGACAGTGTTGGGGGGGAAAGGGAACATGTAAAATCTATTAAAACCCCAAATCACAAGTGACCCTGCTATACCTTTCACTCTAGGTGGCGATGTGAACCGTCAACAACCTCCACCACCGCCTCAGTGGTTACATTAAAAATAGCCCAGAAGTCCACACAATTAAGTCTAACTCCCAGGCTCTTGCTCCCGTAACAGGAAGACCACTTTCTCCCCAGCAAGGTGTCTTTAATGTGGGGAAGCGTGGAGCAACTCAGCTTAGCAGCTAAATGGAAGAGAAAGAGCTGACCCAGGACTTAGTCTGAACTCTGATGCTAAGCATAGTGCCCTGTTGTCCCTGTATTCAGATGGTATAAGCATTTCTCTGATACAGAGTGAGTCTAGACTGTGTCAAAGAAAGAGAGAAGAGGAGGAGGAGGCAGAGTTTATGCAAATCTGTCTTTGCTGCTTCCTTCCTATTTGCTGCTTCTGTGCTGCCCTCTGGTTTTTCCAAGGTTTCCAAATAAAATATTCTTAAGTGGCAATTTCGTGCTGTGACCTGACCAATTTCCCCCAGTGGCTTAGATAAACAGGGAGGGGCCAGGATGCAGGAATTAAACAATAGCTAAATCTAGAAGCAGAGCTAAGGGGCCTTAATATCTCAGTAGAGATAAACACTGCAGGGACATTCCAGCAAGTCTACGTTGAGGTTTGAACTGCAGTCAATGGTTTTCTCAACCAGACCCAAATGGTTTCGGTTTCCCAGAACCACTTCCTCAAACTCTAGCAGAGATGCCCCAACCTAACCCTGTGTGTAACTGAGTGTTAGACTCACAGCTGAGGTGAGGGTACCAACAGCACCCACCAGCAACTGCAGCTGGTACACAGAACTGGCCTTACCTGGGGAATGGTACAGCCTATAACCCCAAGTTCTGAAATGGAGGCTGGAGGATCAGGAGTTCAAGACCAGTGTGGGCTAGATAATGACTTCAAGGGTAGCTTGGGCTACATGAAACCTTGTCTCAAAAGAAATAAAAAAAGGAGGGCCTACGAATGACTCTGGAAAAGTGCTCGCCACCAAGTCAGACGACCTGAAATGGGTCTCTGGGCCCCACAGGGTAGAGAGAGAGAACTGACTCCTGTAAGGGGACCTCTGACTTCTACTCACATCCTGAGTTGCATGTCACACCTCCGCCCCAACCCAAAAAGGAAAAAGGTCATTCTTAAAATGTTATTATATTTATTTCCCATGTATGGTCTTCATGTACATGCCTGGTACCCAAGGAGGTCAGAAGAAGATATCAGATCCCCTAGATTCAAATATAGATGGTTGTAAGTCATCATGTGGGTGCTGAGAACCAAACCCAGGTCCTCTGAAAGAGCAGCAAGTGCTCTTAACCACTAGGCCATCTCTCCGGTCCCACTTTAATTTTTTTTTTCTCTTAAGAAAATAAATAGGCCACAAATCAATTCTTGCATTTCATATCTTCAGCAGCCTGTACATCCTCACTCAGTCCCAACCTCGGATCCTACCTTCTA
This sequence comes from Arvicanthis niloticus, assembly GCF_011762505.2. Lineage (NCBI taxonomy): Eukaryota > Metazoa > Chordata > Mammalia > Rodentia > Muridae > Arvicanthis > Arvicanthis niloticus. The sequence goes on along the minus strand of NC_047664.1, from coordinate 8,925,258 downwards.
GAACCTGCTTCACTTCAGGGGCTAAAATCTCATGCCACTCAGACTTTTTATGGAGGACCCATCATGTGCTAAAGAGAACATTTTTATCATGTAGCCTTGGTGTCTAACACAGGCCTCAAATAACCCAGGTCCGATCCAAGTAAAGGAAGGAATAGTGAGTATGAGTTATTGGTGACTCACTGAAGAAAGGACATTGTGGTAATGTCATATTTTCCAAATCACTGAAGGAAGAACTGGGGCCAGTCAACCTGGCTCAATTCTTGAACAGAATTTTTCCTTACAGAGAGAGGGCCCCTGGGTCTCCAGGCAGATGTCTAAGTCAGACATAGTCAACGGAAGCAGTAAACAAGCAGAATAGGCAGTCATGTCTGTCTTTATTGTGACTGACACTGTATCAAGAAGGCGAGAACCATGCAATCAAGTTGCCAAAATACAAATTCGCAATGTTTCAAGTGAGTTTATAATTGTATACTAAGTCACACTCCCAGCTGGTCTGTGTGTGGCCCCTGGTTTACGGTTGAGACGCAGCTGACAAGGGGTCAACAGAGGACCCAGACCCAGTCACTTCTCACCGCATCTTCCCTTCTTCACTGCTGTTATCCTAGTTACTGTTCTAGTTCAATGCATCACTACAAAGCCTCCATCCTATCTTGTTCCCCTTGGTCCTGATCCATACTGTCTCTCATCATAGCAGCAGCCAGAATGACCCTTTACCGTCAGGTATGGTGATGCATGCCAGCACTCCAGAGGCTGAGGCAGGATTTCAAATTCAAAGTCAGACTGGGATTATACAGGGAAACCTTGTCTCAAAACAAGACCTACCCTGTTGGGTGGTTTTTATGCCAACTTGACACAAGCTAGAGTCATTAGGAAGAGAGACCTTAAGAGTCAGGTGGTGACAGTACGTGCCTTGAATCCCAGCACATGGGAGGCAGTGCTCTTCTGAGTTCAAGACCAGCCTGGTCTACAGAGTGAGTTCCAGAATAGTCAGGGCTACACAGAGAAACCTTCTCTCAGAAAACCAAAACTAATAAAGAATACCACTGGAATTCAAGGTCATCCTCACCTACAGAGGGAGTTCAAGGTCATCTTTCCCTACATAGGGAGTTCAAGGCCAACCTGGACTACATGAGACCCTGTCTTGAAAAAAAATTTAAAAATTTAAAAATATATTAATAGTATTGAAGTTGAGAAATCACATTATAGACTATTTATGACCATTGATTAAGTACCTAATTTTTTATATATGAATTTACATTAGAATCATAAGTTGGGGCTGGCAAGACACTTTGACAGTTAAGAGCACTGGTTGCTCTACTCTGGACCAGGTTTTTATTCTCAGCACTCATGTGGTGTTGGCTCACAACAGACTTTGACTCCAGTCCCAGGGAATCGCCCTCTTCTGACTTCACAGGCAGCAGGCAATGCATGTGACACACAGACATGCACTCAAGCAAAACACCCCTGCACATAAAATGAATAACGTTTTAAAAAAAATAAAATAAAAAGATCAGAAGCCTTTATAAAATTAAGGAAAATCTGATTTATACTTTAATAGGAAAAGGTAATAATGTCCAAAGTAATAGGATTGCTTTAGATAAATCACATTTTTAAATTAGAAAGCATTTGGACCAAAGTCTAGATCTCGCTAAGGATGTGTTTAGCAGAAGCAAGCAATTCAGGAAGAAAATGTGTCACAGAATAACTGTCATAGGGAAAGACCATAGAAAATGACTCTTTTGGATATCACAGATTCCTAAGTATACACATACGTATTCCTAAGTATACACATACGTACTAGCCTAGTAGCTAAGCTGTGCAGAAACCAGACAAAATGACCCTCCTTCTTCTGTGAGCAGGATGCCGAGAGCTCTTGCTAAGAATGCAGACTGCAAGCAATATTTAGAGCAAAGAAGATCCTTTATCCCTGCGTTAACTCAAGCCGGTCTTGGTTATAACCATATTTGGAAATACCCTGACCACTTATCTATCTTCTCATCTGCACACTCTCAGATGAATCACACCTGTCTCCCCTTAGGCCTCTTAAGAAACTAAATAAGGAAAACACGAAAACAACCGAAGCTGGAGAGGTGGCTCAGTAGTTAAGAGCCTTCTAGAGAACCAGGGTTCAATTCCCAGCACACACATGATGGGTTACAACCCTCTGTAACTTCATTTCCAGGGGATCCGACACCCTCTTCTGGCCTTTCTGGGCACCAGGCATACAGAAGGTGCGCATACATAAATTCAGGCAAAACACTCATACACTTAAGATTTTTCAGTTCTGCTTTTCCTAGGCTCTGACGCAAACCAGACCCTAGAGAATGCATGAAGACAAGCTTTAAGTATGTATGTATGTATGTGTGTGTGTGTGTGTGTGTGTGTGATTATATATATATTCACATTTAGAACTTCCAAGAAGGGTCTCAAAATGGTGTGATCAAGCTCTCTCAAAACGCTTAAATGATATATAGAAAGACTTACTGGTAAACAAACACCTGGTTAAATATGCAAAATAGGTTACTCTGAAGACACAACACAGGCAAGATCATCTTTCTTCTGACTGCTGCCCATGAAGCTTCAGGAAAGATCATTGAAAACGGATACTGAGCTCCAATGTAAAAAGGCCATCCCACAGCTCACAGTTAATTATAAGTAATTTTAATGAAACAATTTGTTCCCTCGGGTTTCCATGATCTTCCCCAAGGTGTAATGCAATATACCCAAGACGCACATCCTTATAAATTTGTAAAACACGGCCCTCCAGCTCACCTAGACCACAGTTCCTGGCTGCTGTTTAGCGACAGGTGTCACGTTCAGGGTCGCCAGTGAGCACAGGGGTGTAATTTCACTTCTAAATAAAGAAGGAGAATCGATAGATCCAGAACCATCCACGGGGAGAACTGTACATCCTGACTCATCACAGCTTGTTTACACAGCGCAGAATTCGTATCCGTGTGGCTTTGAGTAAATATGTAGTGAACTCCGGGTAGGAAAACGGGTAAAGGTGGCTGTGGATAGTGCCCAAAACGCGGGCCTCATTGGTGTTTCTCGCGCGACAGATACGACCTGAGACCCGCAGGGTGGGTACTGGGAACGCCATGCACTAGACGGTCGGGAAAGCTCTGGCGGCCGCCCCTCGCAGCAGCAGCAGCAGCAGCAACAGCAACAGCAGCAGCCGCAGCTTAGATGCCCATTGCAGTTGCAGCAGCGCGCGCTGGGATGCGGCGCGGAGACGCGGGGACGCACGGCCCGCTCCCCACCCTCCGCTCCCATCCCCGACCCCGCCCGGGGGCCGCAGGCCCTGCTCACCGTAACTCCATACTTGAGCGCGATGCCCTGAAGCGTGTCCCCGGCGCGGACCCGGTGCTCCACATGGCGCTCGATGACGCCGGCGCCCAGAGGCGCCCGCACGCTGGCCGTGCTGCCGTACGAGCGGGTCTTGGTGCGGGCCAGGCTCAGCGACAGCTCGGCCTCCTCGGGCTCCGAGGCGGAACGGGAGCGCGGCGGAGGGGAGGGCGCCGAGGGCCGGTGCGCACGGGGGCCGCCTTCCCGCAGGGCCGGCGCAGGCGAGAGATCCGCCATGGGTCCTGCCAAGGCCGCCCGGGTGCCGAGCTCGCCAAGGGGGCGGCGCCTCCTCCTCCGCCTCTTCCTCCTCACTGGGGCTGCGGCTGGCCGTGCCGCGGGGGCGGCAGGCGCGAGGCCGAGGCGGGGAGCTGCGGGACCTGCATGGCGCGCGCGGCTCTCCGAGGCCGGCTTTCCCCCCCCCCCCCCCATCAGAGGTCCCAGTGCTGGTGGGGATAAGGGAGCTGAGCCCCGGCTGCAGTGTGCGGGTCCTGCCGGAGATGGCCCTGCGGAAGCGGGAGTGTGCCGAGGCCTGTGGGCCAACAGAAGCCCACGGAGGAGTCCTAGGACCCATGTGGACACGGAACCGTGCAGACGAGAAAGAGTCCGACTAAAGCCTGCCCTGGCCACAGTACACCCCCCGACCCAGCTTTGCTAGCCTTTACCGATGCCTCAGTGGGGAGCCTGCTGGCTCAGTGGTACCCCCTTCATGGCATCTAAATCTTGGTGGCAGGAAACCTTAAGGTCATAACCTTAAGAACATAGCTTCTACAGGTCCCTCTCCACCTGGGTGGTACAGTTCTTCTGACACCCTCTCAACACACGCACACACACGCACAGGTGCACACATGAACACAGCACACACCCTTGCTTGATCCTAGGGATTGATCTCAGTCACACACTAAACCAGTGCTCTAGCACCGACCTATAATGCCTTTGTATAAACCAATTCTTTGTGTTTGGTACTCAGGACTGCTGGGTAGCCTCTGACTACCCTCTACTTGTTTGTAGTTCATTCTTCTTTGAGGACCAATGCCAGTTTCAGGCCTGGGCTTGTGCAGAGTTAACTGGAATCTTCTGTCATAGCTTTTGAGAAACCCCACCACCACCACTACCTGTCCATCAGTCTGCCCTTCCTTCAGTCCCAGCCCCATCTCCCTCCCCCGACTCTAGGTAGAAGAGAATTGTCTCTCGTTTCATTGGTTGTCTGAAGTTTGGTATGTTGCTGCATGCACATAAAAAAAGGAACTTCTCAGGACAGAAGAGAGCAGTACTCCCCAGTATCACCCACCCCCTTGAGGATCCCTCAGTTGCTCCCTGATAATAACAGCATCAGTATAAACCCACATTGGTACCCGAGTCAGTTGTTTTTACTATTAACATATGTACCCCATCTACTATTCGTCCTGACCAGAGCCACCTAAACTTTCTTTACTCCCACCTGCATGTTTCGTGTATGTTGTTCCCTCCATGAGTAACAGTATTCTCCCCAAACCCTGTCTACTGTTCATTTGTTTGCCCATTTAAAATTTATTTTTATGTATGTGTATGTGTGTTCCGTATGCGTTTAGATGATCATGGAAGCCAGAAAAGGTTGACAGGTCGGCTGGAGGTAGGATTGCAGGTGATTGTGAGATACCCAACGTCATTGCCAAGAGCCAAATCCTTGTTTTCTAGATGAACAAGACAGTCTCTTACATGCTGAGCCATCTCTCCAGCTCTGTTTTGGAGAAAAGATCTCATATAACCCAGGCAGGCCTGGATCTCTTGATTCCCATGTGCTAGGATTACAGGCATGTACCATCACAACCGCGGCAAGCTGTCTACCAGATGAGCTACACTTTTGGCGCCAGCATTTCAGTGTTCTTTTCTGAGGCACGGTTTCCTTGTGTTTTCAACGCTGATCTGTATAGGACAGCTTGGCCTTAAACTCAAAATCCTCCTGCCTGGGCCTCCAGAGTACTGGGATTACCTGCGTTTCATTACATCCAATATGTTTATTTGTGTTTGTTGCCTGGGACTCACGTTGTCAAAGCTGGTCTAGAGCTCCTGAGCTCAAGTGATCCCACAGGCACAATAAATGCTGAAAGTAGATGCCCAACCCATTGTACCCGGATTTCTTCCAGCTTTAAGGTCCTTTTTCAAATAGTGCTCTTGAGCAGTGCATATGCTAGAATCAAAGGATATATCTCCATGGGATTCTTTTTCTGATTCTCCCCAAACTGTACCTAGTCCCAGCCTGCCCAGTTGTTATTACTTCCCCTTGGAGCCTTCCAGGTTTTGTTTGAAACATTTGTGTATTTACCTTATCTTCTCCACTGGATCCCTGATCCTAGGAGGCATAACTGGTTCTTTCCCTTTTTTTTTTTTTTTTTGCTCCAGCAATGCGCACTTCAATAGAATAAAAACGACACATTATTACATGTAGCTGAAGTACAATAGAACATATTAAGGTCTGAATTGGTTCAGTGTGCACTCCCAGATGCGACCTATCTCTGCTATAAGAACAAAGGCAATGGGACAGACTGGCTGGCTGTCCTGAGACCCCCCCCCCCCAAGTTAAAAACTGAAACTAACTCTCCACTTCTTTTTAGCTCACTTCTTTTTAGCTCGATTACCTCCGACACTTTGTCAAGGTGACTGGAGGCCAAATGATTCAACAGGCAATTCTGAAACAATTACAAGCAAGGCCCATAATAGCTGGAGTAGAACTGTTCTAACTAATAAGACTTGATGCATCAAGAGTTGGGTCAATGGGCTGAACACTGCGGTTCTCTTCCATAACCCGCGCACTTAGGGCAGAAGCAAGACCTTTGCTGTGAGTTTGAAGCCAAGACTGGACTGTAAAGCAGGTTCCCTATCAACTACAGAGTGAGGGAGAGTCTGTATCAATAATTGTCGCGAACCCCCCACGCTTGGGCACAAAACTGTTGCAGCCCGTACTGCCCGTTCCGGTCTGAGGGTCAGGGTCTAGCGAGAGAGAGAGAGTGGGGATAAAGGGGAAGAGACGCGAAGAATGGAGACAAGACAGAGATTCTGATCAAGTCTCGTTTATTGAAGGGAATTCTGAGCTATTTATAGGCTTTTGTCACGTGCCTTGTAGGCGCGTGGATACCACGTGCCTTGCAGGTGTTGATATGACGTAAGCCTTACAGGCGTCTATAGCGTGGATAGCACGTGGACAGCACGTGAACTGCAATACCTTGCAGGCGTGGCCACCACGTGTACCTTGCAGCTGGGGGCAGTAAACAGCAACACAAAATATGTGGGATATCAGAGTGTGCTTCAGCTGTTGTAGGCTATTGAAAACCAAATCTTTCGTCAGGGTATATGGTTCCAGATGGCTGCAAAGTTGATCTAGCCGCTTTCTGCTAAAGTCGGCTCCCAACAAATAATAAAATAAAACATTATCAAGAGTTGGCTCAATGGCGCTGTTTAAAGATTCTTTTGTAGTGTTTGTCTTAGTCCATTGGGATTGTGCTGACAAAAGAGCACATGTGGGGTAGTTTACAAACAACAGCAGTTTATTCTTCACAGTTGTAGAACTTGAGAACACCAAGATGTTGGGGAGAGCATGTCCAGTGTCTGGTGAGCCTGCGTCCTTGTTCATACACACCCTCTTGATGTATTCTTACCTGGTGGAAAGCGACAGTGAGCACCCCTTGGGTCTGTTTTATAAGGACTGATTCATTCCTAAGCTTTTTCAATCTAATCACTCATTAAAAGCTCTTCTTCCTTTATCCTTGGCCAGGAAGGTTAAGATTTCAACATTCAAATTGGGGGAGGGGTAGCAAAATATTGAGACACACACACACAGAGACAAGCTATGCTGTGTTCCTGAAGAAGACATCATAAAAATGTCAGGACTCTATAATTAGCCTCTAGATTCTATGCAATAGCAATTAACATCCCGATATGGGGTTTAGAGGAACAGGACAGGCTGGTCTAGCATGATCTGGAGGCTCTTAGGATAGCTCTTAGGAATAAGGGAAGCAGCATTGATTTGGAATGAGGTTAGTCCTCAGATGGCATTCCCTATGCCTTGTTCAACATGATGCAACCATGACAGGCACAGGATTCTGGGTATGGCTATTCTGTACAGTGAGCTGGACTAAGGATTCTCCCTGCTACTCCTGTTCACTGAAAGGATTTGTGTAAGATCAGCTTGATATGAACCTTAAAAGGTTGATAGAATGTGCCAATAAAATACTTTCTTTCCTGGAATATTTTAGATATTATGTAGCTAGATTCATACAGTATATAGCCTTCGGTACACACATATACCTAGATATATGTGTGTATATATATATACACACACACACACACACACACACACATATATATGTTATACATATATTATACACTTATGTATGCATACATATATGTGTATTTATGGCTTAAAGATTGTCTCTAAAATAAATTTATTTCATTTAAACAAAAAATAGGGTGCTGGTAAGATGGCTCAGTGGGTAAAGTCACTTGCTGCACAAAGCTGGCAACCTGAGTTTGTTCCCCAGAGCACATATAAAGGTGAAAGGGAAAAACTGACTCTAAAGTTGTCCGCTGGCCTCCACATGTGTGCAGTGACACTGGTGTACTACACACATGAACACACACACCCAAACATATACACACATACACACTCCTCATACACATACGCACACACATTCCTCATATACACACATACACACATATACACCCCTCATACACATACACACACAAGCACACATACACACACCCCTCATACACACACATTCCTCATATACACACATATACACACACATACACCCCTCATACACATACACACACAAACACACATATACACACCCCTCATACACACACATGCACACACACACACATACACACACACACACACATACACACACAAACACACACACACACAAACACACACACACATACACACACCCCTCATACACACACATGCACACACACACCCCTCACATGCACACACATGCACACACACACCCCTCATACACACACATGCACACACACACCCCTCATACACACACATGCACACACACACCCCTCATATACACACATACACACACCCCTCATACACACACATGCACACACCCCTCATACACACACATACACACACATGCACACACCCCTCATACACACACACACATACACGCCTCAGACACACACTAATTATAATCTTGCAGCTCGTTTCCTCTCACTATTTGGTAATGTTTTATTGTACTTATTCACTGACTGGAAGACGTCTCTTTTGCTTCCAATTTTTGGCCAGTGTGAACTTCTGTGTACAGGTTGATGTGTGATCATAAACTGGGACTCATACAGGAGCACAGTTGCTAGATCTTATCAAAGCTGTGTTCGGCTCTGTGAGAGGCTGACAGACTGACTGTTGGAGTCGTCATGGCATTTTCCATCCCCAGCTGCACTAACAGTTGGGGCAGCCCCTGTTTAGAATCGCAGCCTGAACCTCAAGGCAATACTCTTGCCTCTGACTCCACCCCACCCCCAACTTCTCCACCTATCTCCAGCTCCTCTCCCCCATCCTCCTTTTTTAATTACATCAGCTAGTACTGGGATGTTAATTAGAGATATTGAGGGAGGAGAGCCTTGCCTTGCTTATGGAACCAGGAGAACACATAGTTTCTCACTCCTGTGTTATGTTAGCTGTAAAGTTGTTTTCTTTCTTTTTCTTTCTTTTCTTTTAAAGGCCCTCTTTATTAAATCAAGGAAGCCTCCTTTAATTCCAAGTTTGCTGAGAGCTTTTTTTTTTTTTTAAATCACAAATACACATTAAATTTTGTCAAAACTTTTACAAATGCATATATTTTCTTCTTTCCCCTGTTGATGTAATAATCAGTTAAACTGGTCTCTGGGGATTGAAACACTTGATCGTGGTGTATAATTCATTTTATATATGGTTTAATCCAATTCACTAAGACTTAGTTGGGATTTTTGCATTTGTATCTGTGGGAGCTACTGACCTAGATTCTCTTTTCTTGTAAAGTCTTTGGTTTGGGATTAGGGTAATTTGGGCTTCGCCTGATGAAATCAAATATTGAGCTGCTTTGCCTTTCTATTAAAGATTGTATAAAAATGATATAATTTCTCCCTTAAATATGTAGATAAATTCATCCTGAAACCATGATTAATCTTAGAGTAAAACCAAAGAGTAGATTAGAAATATTTGGGGAAATCAACAAAACAAAAAGGTAGTTCTTTGATAAATGAACAAAATTCATGAACTTTTGTATGTAATGACCAAGGCAAGTGTCTTGGTTAGGGTTTCATTGCTATGAAGAGACACCGTGACTAAGACAACTCTCATAAAGGACAACATTTCATTGGAGCTGGCTTACAATTTCATAGTTTTAGTCCGTTATCATCGTCATGAAAAGCATGTCAGTGTCCAGGCAGACATAGTGCTGGAGGAGAGTTCTACATCTTGATCCGGAGACAGCCAGGAGACTGTGTAACACACTGGGTGTAGCTTGAGCATATATGAGTCCTCAAACCCCGCCTCCACAGTGACACACTTCCTCCAATAAAGCCACACCTACTCCAACAAGGCCACATCTAACAGTTGTCACTTCCTACCAGCCAAGCATTCAAACACATGAGTATATGAGGGCTACTCCTATTCAAACCACCACGGGGGAGAGAGAGGGAGAGGGAGGGGGAGGGGGAGGGGGAGGGGGGAGGGGGAGGGGGGAGGGGGAGGGGGAGGGGGAGGGGGAGGGGGAGGGGGAGGGGGAGGGGGAGGGGGAGGGGGAGGGGGAGGGGGAGGGGGAGGGGGAGGGGGAGGGGGAGGGGGGAGGGGGAGGGGGAGGGGGAGGGGGAGGGGGAGGGGGAGAACTCGCGTTGAATTGATTAAAATTGGGGATAAAAGAACACCAATATTTACCTTATTGAGATAAAAGGAATAATAAAGGAATATTATGAACAACTATTCTAATAAATTAGATAACTTTAATGAAGTGGGAAAATTATCAGAAAGACACAAACTAATGAGACTGTACAAGGCTGTGATACCCATTGTCCTAGCACCTGAGGAAGACAGGGCGTTCAGGGCCAACCTCAGTGAGTTTCCAGGCCAGTCTGAGCTACATGAGACACCTCCTAACACACCATGCTGCAGACAGGCAGAGGACACCCAGAGACCAGCCTGCCACCACACCATACTGTATGGGCAAAGGAAGGCACCCAGACTTGCCCACTCACAAGCCACATGAGAGTAGCAGAAGAGGACACCAGAGACCTGCTACCAATGTGGCCTGCCCTCAGCAGGAGCTACTACAATGTGCAAGTCTGTGGTGGACAGATGGGAGAGAGAAAAGCAGAACAGTCTGAGCATTATGAAGAGAGATGGAACTGGAGGTTTAAGGGCAGAGAGGAAGAGCCTTTTGTGAGTAGCCTGCCCTATCATCTGAGGCCATGTTGAAGTTCCAGTCCATGCTGCCACTGAGGGCCATGTCTGGGTCCTTGGCTATGCAGCAGCTGCAGGGGTCAGTGCCAGTGTGTCTCATATTACCACTAAAAACATCCCTGCAGACAACCCTGGTCTGGGTTACCACCTTGGACCACATAAATGTCCAAGGTTGTAGAGAGCTGATCCCACCCCTCACTAGCTGCAGCTCTAGAGAACTGGCTCTGAATACAGCACTTGGGAGAGAGGGCCCTGCACCTCCCTAGGCAGTACAGTAGAGCTGGCCCTGGTGAGTGAGGGCGGTGCAGGTAAGCTGGCCCCACCACTCATCTGCAGTCAGTGGCATAGTTGCAAAGATAAAATACCCTTTCCCCTCGCCCCTCTCCACCTATTGCCTATTGTTGGAATAGCTGGCCCCAGGGTCATGAGAATGGGAGAGCTGTCCCTGCCCCTCACCACTGCAGCATTCAGGAGAATGGACCCTGAACCTTGACTGAGAAGCATAGTGGAGCTGGCTCTAGTGGCAGGGGGTGGGTGAGCTGGCCCCTTGCCATATGAAGCATTGGGTGAGCTAGCCTGGGCAGTGCTGGAGAGCTCACCCTGGTGGCACAGGTGTGGGAAAGCTGACCAACTCAGCTAACAGCCAGGCCCAGATCCAGGGCTTTGAGTTGGTCCAGCCCCAAATCTACCTCAACTATGAACTGCTGGAGTGTGTGAAAGGGTAGGTCCTGCTGATTCAAAACTGCAGAATCTCCATGACACTGGGCATCAACAGGATAATGGAGAGGAGTCCTGATGAGGATCCAGGGTTGATAATGTACAGTAGCCAGAGTCCTCAAAGCAAACCAATGATTTATTACAAGGAATATTTGCAAGTACAGATGTGTAGATAAAGGGGGGCACTATGGGACACCCTGTGACAAACTATAGTTTCCACAGGATTTTCTATGCTTTGTTTTATTTTATTTATTTATTGTTGGGTTTTTGTTTTGTTTTGTTTTGGTTTTGGTTTTTCGAGAGAGGGTTTCTCTGTGTAGCCCTGGCTGTCCTGGAACTCACTCGGTAGACCAGGCTAGCCTCGAACTCGAACTCAGAAATCCGCCTGCCTCTGCCTCCCAAGTGCTGGGATTAAAGGCGTGCGCCACCACCTCCCGGCTTGTTGGTTTTGTTTATTTTCTTTTGGTGGAGAGGCTGCAAAGGCAGAAGGCAGACGTGAAGGGACAGGGAGCTGAGTGAGATTCAGGTACCTGATGTAAAACTCCCAAAGAACCAATGCAAAGTTTAAAAGAGAACAAAACCTTTGAATAAAGAAAAGCCAAAGGCAGGCCTCAACAGGTTGGTGCATGCCTGTAACCCGAGTCCTTGGAAGACCTGAGGCTGAAGCTTGCAAGTCAGAAGCCATTGTGGACCATATAGTAACATTTTGCCTCAAAACAAGAACAAAGAACAGCAACAAAAAAGATATAAAAAAAAAAAAAATCCTAATTCATGCCTTTATGCCAGCCCTCTGGAAAGTTGAGTCCGGGTAAGAAATTTGAGGCTAGCATGGACTACATAGTGAGATCCTTTCTCAGAAACAAAATGACTCTACCAAAACCCAAAGAGCTTCACCAGCAAATTCTCCCAAATATTTAGAAAAAATTAATACCATGCTTTCACAAACATTTTCAATGGACAGAAGACAAGAAAAACACTAACATCATTCTATAAAGCTAATATTAGCCTAATACCAAAACCATTCAAAAACATGAAAAGAAACTTTAGACCAATATAACCGGTGAAGCACAGTGAAAACTTATCTCAAAAAAAAAAAAAAAAAAAAAAATGCTGGGCAGTGGTGGCGCACACCTTTAATCCCAGCACTTGGGAGGCAGAGGCAGGCAGATTTCTGAGTTCAAGGCCAGCCTGGTCTACAGAGTGAGTTCCAGGACAGCCAGGGCTACACAGAGAAACCCTGTCTCGAAAAAAATAAATAAATAACAAGAAAAAAAAAGCTGGACATAATAGTTCATATCTGCAATCTTAGCACTTGGGAGGCAGAGGCCGGAGAATTAGAAGTTCAAGACCAGCTTCAGCTATGCAGTGAGTAAGACCATAGCCTGACCTATTTGATAACCTGTTTTAAAACAAAACATCATAAACCAGAAAACACTGTTATGGGGGCTTCATCAATTACCAACTCACAACCAACCCTATTTCATCTACACTTCTGCTCTGCTCCTTCACACACACACACACACACACACACACACACACACACACGCACGCACGCACACACGGGGGGGGGCATTATTTTAAAAGCAAAACCCTATTTTTTTTTGGTAAATTTGTTTATTCTCTGAAAGATAAGGATTCAAAAATAAACCATTATCATGATACCATTATTACTACCCCAAATGTTTAAATAGTACCGTAATACAATAATAAAATATCCTCAGTTTGCAACCCAGTGTGTGTATGTGTAGGACTCCGAATCTTGTCTTGAACTTGCTCTGCAGCTGAAGGGACCCTGAAGGGCTTTCTGTCTCTACCTCCCAGATACAGGGATGACAGATGTATGCCACATGGTCAGATACTGCTGTAACTTTTTGTTTGTTTTGTTTTGTTTTTCGAGACAGGGTTTCTCTGTATAGCCCTGGCTGTCCTGGAACTCTCTGTAGACCAGGCTGGCCTTGAATTCAGAAATCTGCCTGCCTCTGCCTCCCAAGTGCTGGGATTAAAGGCGTGTGCCACCACTGCCCGGCCTGCTGTAACTTTTTAATAGCTGTTTTGTTTTGCTCAAACCAATACCCACACATTCTGCTTGGTTGTCTATCGGGTTTCCGCAGGTTTCCACGCTTCTCCTCTCTCATTTGTTTTTAATTCCGATTTACTGAAGAAAGGCTGCAATGGGAGGCATTTAGCTTGCTACATCCTGGACTTTGCTGGTAGAAGTATAGTGGTGTCATTTAACTTGTTCACTATAATACAGTGACTCTCTTTTAATTGCTTGCTGCCAAATCTGCTATAAATATGACTTAATCCCTCTGTAGGCAACATGCTCTTGCTCTTGTGGTCCTTACTAACTACTGCATCCTTTGTAGCACAGTTGGAGCTAGAGATCTCATCCAATCTTCCTTAAAGCCCTATATGGTATATATAATTATATAATTCTCCCTAATCTAGAGATGAAGAACACAAAGCTTGAAGAGGTTAAGAAATTTTGACTACAGTAAATACACCAGTAAATACCTGGGCTCAACCATAGGTCTGTCTGATGTTAAAAAGCAATATTGTTAGGGCTGGAGAGATGGCTCAGCATTTAAGAGCACTGGCTGATCTTCCAGAGGTCCTGAGTTCAGTTTCCAGCAACCACATGGTGGCTCACAACCATCTGTAATGGGATCTAATGCCTTCTTCTGCTGTATTTGAAGAGAGTAAGAGTGTACTCATATACATAAATAAATCTTTTTTAAAAAAATCCATATTGTTATCCATTTTGAGATAATGTCTCCTTGTGCCCCTTTGCCGGGGGCCTGTAGTGGCTGGCCATTTTAATGAGCTCCAGGACAGAGCCTTTCTGTCTATTTAAAGAACTTTCATCATTTACCTCCTAAGTAACACGTAGGCTGCTTCCAGCCCCACATAATAGAAAACCTCATCTCAAATGAACTCAACAATAAGGATATTTACTATCTCACATAACAAGAAAGCTAGAGGTAGGACCACACCAGGGCTGGTTGGTTGGTTTCATGATCAACAACAGAAGTATACAGATGGAGTTTATTCTGTTTCTTCCCTTGGACATCATCAGTGTGGTTTTACCTTTCAGCTGGAACCTCTGATGGTTTTAAGACAGCCACTCTAATTTCAAGCCACATAGCCCCATGAAACAACATTCATCATGAATACTGGCATGCTTCTCCATGTATCTCTGTTTGAGAGCAAGAAGTTCCATCACAAACACAGAAGCAACGTTAGGAGCCAGAGAGTGGGAGGGGTGCTATGAAATGAAAGCTGTTGCTCTCCCAAACTCGCTGCACTTATTATTTCTTCCATTAGATCAAGCCAGCAAAATCAGTCAAAATTTCAGCAGATAGCGTTAACTGAATTCAATGATGGTAGGTCCATGAGAGTGAGATGGGGGACATGTTGGGAGGTATCTTGAAAGAGTAGAAGGAATAGTGGGAGTGGATAAACACATGAAATTATAGAAGAATAAATTAAAAGGTAAAAGAGAGGTTTCTTCAGCAGACCTTGCCTCAGCTGCCACTGCCTATTCCCTGGACTATAATGTCATATAGTCCAGAAAAGAGTCCTGTTCCCCATGGCCATAATAGGGTTAGGAGCATATCCCTAAGATGGTAACAGGGCATCCTTCCCTAATGGATGGATTCCACTGTAAAGAAGAACATGGAAGAGCCAGGCTGTGGTGGGGCACCCCTTTAATCCCAGCACTCAGGAGGCAGAGGCAGGCGGATCTCTAAATTTGAAGCTAGCCTGGCCTACAAAGTGAGTTCCAGGACAACCAGGATAACACAAAGGAACCCTGTCACAAAAGAAGAAGGAGGGGGAGGAGGGGGAAGACGAGTAAGATGAAGAGGAAGATGATAGAATGGATGTGGAACAGGCAAACAATCCTGCTACCCACTTCCACTGGGGTGTGCTGCACTGTTCTGCCATAGGTAATTATAACATTTCATTGTAAGTATTGCATGTTTGTTTCCTGCCATCTGACATTTTCTGCCAGGGTGTCAGTTTCTTCATTTGCATGAGGCTACACCAGATTATCTGCCATCTAGCAGTTCTGGTTTAATTCTGTATCTTCACAGTTCACAAAGCAAGTCGAGGTGCTGGAGAATTGACTCAGTTGGTGAAGTGCTTGGTGCACGACCATGAGAGTCTGAGCTTGATCTCTAGGGCCCATGTAAAATGAGGGCTGTGGTGGTGAGCACCTGTAACTCCAGGGATGGAAAGGCAGAAACAGGAGCTCACTGATCAACCCAGTCCCAAAAGAGAGAACCTGTTTTTTTAAAAAAAAATGAACAATACCTGAGGAATGACATCTAAGGTTTGTAAGCAGCTGACCTGACAGACCTGACAGACCTGACGGCTGGAAGGCACCGCAGGTCTGTCAGCTTGAAAAGCCGGCACCGCTGCCAAACGGCTGTCCGTCTTTTCTAACAGCGCGCTGACTAAAAGCGGCTGCCTGCTTTGAAAAGTGGCAGCCATGCCTGCTTCGAAAAGCAGCTGCGGCTGCCAGCTGAGAGAAGCAGCGCCCCAGCCTCAAAGCGGCTGACAGCGCTGACATTCGCGCATCAGCCGCTCTAAGGCACAATCCAAGATGGCGGCTACTCAGGCTCAGGTAAAACTATCAGTGTACTGAGCATGCGCAGTGCACTTAGGAATTTGACTCCAGCCCCTCCCAAACGGGGCATGCAAATGAGGTACAACTAGGGTACCATGAACCTGGCCAATCACCCCCGCCTGGGCAGGGTATGCTAATGAGTATGCTAATGAGTCATTGCAAATTGACCAATCGGACACCTCCATGTGCTTTGCCACGCCCAGGGCTGGGGATATATAAGCAGCCCGTTCTGGGCATTCGAGTTAGTCTCTCCCAGAAAGCTAAAAGAGCGCTTCCAATAAAGGCTGTTGAGAAGAATCCGGTTTGTCGCGTCTTCCTTGCTGGACAAGCAGGGCGCAACAAAGGTTGACCTCTGGCCTCCATATACACATACAGAGATGAGCATGTGAGTGCGCACATGGTTGGGGGGGTGCAAAACTAGCATGGTAGTACAGGCCTGTAATACCAAACTTGGAAGGTAGAGACAAGATCAGGAGTTCAAGGTTACCTTTAGCTAGAAATCAAGTTGGAAGGCAGTCTGAGCTACATAAGACCTTGTCTCAAAAGAAAATGTTTTTAACTATGGTCTAGAAATTCTGACAGGTTTAACTTAAGTCAGAGGTATGATTGTATTCTTTTTAAAAAAAAAAAACAAAAGGACATGAACAATAATAAATTTGAAGAATAACACAGACTGAAACTGGCACTATCTAATCTTTATTTAGTTGGTTGGTTGGTTGGTTGTTGTTGACATTTTTCTTTTTTTTTTTTTTTTTTTTTTTTTTTTTTTTTTTTTTTTTTTTTTTTTTTTTTTTTTTCTTCGAGATAGGGTTTCTCTGTGTAGCCCTGGCTGTCCTGGAACTCACTCTGTAGACCAGGCTGGCCTCAAACTCGGAAATCTGCCTGCCTCTGCCTCCCAAGTGCTGGGATTAAGGCTACCACCGCCCGGCCCTGTTGTTGACATTTTTAAATACAGCCTTTCTAATAGACAAGGCTGGTCCTGAAGACCTGACCCTCCTGCCTCTGCCTTCCAAGTGCCCAAACTAAAGGTACACACCTTTATACCCACGATTTGTTTTATTGTTGTTGCTTGTTTTATGGTTTGTTTCGGTTGTTTTGTTTTGTTTGAGACAGGATCTTACTATATAGCCCCGAATTTCTGGGAGCTCACTATGTAGAACAGACTGGACTTGAACTCACTGATATTGCCTGCCTCTGCCTCCTGAGTACTGGGATTAAAGGCATGTGCACCACACCGAGTTGGTATTTTGATTTTTGAAACAGCATCTCACACTATAACCCAGGCTATCCTATAATTTACTGTGTAGCCCAGGTCAGCCTTAATTTCTCAGCAATGACACTGCTTCAGCTACCAAGTGCTGGAATTACAGAAGTCCTCTTCCAGGCCAAGCTTCTTATTAGTGTTTGTCTGTCTGTCTGTCTGCCTGCCTGCCTGTCTGTCTGTCTGTCTGTCTGCCTGTTTGTGGTTCTGAGACGGGGGTCTCTGCAGCCCAGGTTGACCTTAAACTTACTACATAACTGAGGGTGAAATTGATCTTGTGATCTTGCTGCCTCCATCTCCCAAACGTGAGAACTGTAGGCGAGTGCCACCAGCCTAGCTTATTGATTGCTAATAATAAAAATAAGAAAGTTAGGGGGACAGAGGGCATCGATTGAGATGTAAAGTGAATAGATAAACAAATTAATGGAGAAAGATAGGAAAATTAAGTAAGTATCCTACTTGCCACATTTGTATACCCATTGACGTCTACTTACTTCTAGCCCTCACGGGACACACAGAGGTTGACCAGATGTTTTGTTTTCTCAGCTGTCTTTAGTGTAATTTCAATATCTTTCTAAAGCTCACACATAGCTCTCCATCTCTGCTTGGGCTGCCGACTATGACAACAGTGTAAGAAGTCACTTCTGTGTCTTCTTCATTCCACAGACCGCTTCTGAAGTAATGATCCATTCGTTGTATCACATGAAGCCCTTTCTTTCTGGAAGACCATGACATAGTCACAGAAGATAGTCAGCTAGCAGGTATCTTTGCCTCTTTCCTCCAATCTAAACAAAGGTGCTTCATTATCTTTCATTCATGCCTACACCACTTTTCTCTAGTAAAACTGTTGATCTGATCTATAAACAACCCCATCTTTATTTATTATGATTTGTGATGAATGTACAACATAAAAAGGTCAGATACCCTGTCTGTTATACAGGACATTTGACATAAAAGCATAGGAAAACTCGAGAACATTATTTAAGCTGGCTTGGTCACACCTCCAGTTCTTCTCATTCTGACAATGGGGTGCAGGGTGTCACTTTTGACCATGGAAACTCTGGTGTCACTTATTTTCTGACTCAGCCATCCACTGGCCTGTTTGTTTGTTTGTTTGTTTTAGTGTTCATGTTACTTGTGCAGGGATGCCCTAGGAGGGCAGAAAAAGGCATAGGATACCCCAAAGTTAGAGTGACAAGCTGATGTATTCTGTCTTGTGTAGGTGCTGGGAACCTCACTTGTGTCCTCTGGAAGTGTTATCAAGTTCTGTTAATGACTAAGTTACACCCCTAGCCATCCCTGATTTAAAATGTACAAAGGAAAATGCTGAGGTGGCCAGAGTAGACGGGAGAACGATGTCCTTAGTGACTGACAAAGCTGGGCAAGCCTGAGTAAATCCTATCACCTATCTTGAATGATTCTGAACTGATAAAAACTCCCTCTGTTCATCCCATGGGACTGTTACAAAAATAAAACAAATACAGGAAGAGGAAGGCGTATTTTTCACACATGCATGCAAAGTTTCTGTTATTATTTCAACTTTAGGATTTCTTCTGCAGCATGGGGTTTACTTTAGTCACGTGACTATTGCATACCTCATTCCAGATAGCAGTCATTCAAGTTCACTTTCATCCACCCTTTGTCTACTACAGATCCCATCAGCCCCGAGGCATGCACCTCTTTAGTTCATGTTCCTGCACTAATCCCAACATAACACAAATCCCACCATACAGTGAAATACTGCACAGAACTGTTGAGGCCCACACTCTGCCTCAACACTTTGGTGCTAAGTGCTCTGGTCAAGAGAGAGAGTGGGGCTCTTGGGGCAGGAGATGAGAAGAATGGAGACAAGACAGGGTGTGATTCAGTCTCTTCTATTTTCTCAAGTCTCTCTTATTGAAGGGAATTCTGAGGTATTTATATACACAAGCAGGAGAACACAGGTGAAAACATTTTACCACGTGCACCATACAGCTGAGGTCACTAAACAGCAAAACAAGCTATGTGGGATAAACAATATATTTATCAGAGTGTGCTTCAGCTGTTATAGGCTTTTGACAACCAAGTCTTTCATCAGGGTATATGGTTCCAGATGGCTGCAAAGTTGATCTAGCCGCTTTCTGCTTAAGTCAGCTCCCAACACAGAACAACTTGGGGAAAAAAAAAAAAAAAAACCAACTCAGAACAGCTGTAACTGTCAAGTACCCTTTAAAAGTTATACTCAAAGTACCCAGCAAGGAGTCAAATGGAGAGAGACCTTATTGGGGGGTTGGGGGAGGGGAAATGTCTCTATAACAAAGTCAGGAAGATTGTGAGTTCAAGACTGGCCTAGGCTACATAATAAGACCCTGCTCGTTCTCAAAAATAAGTTTCTGGAAGGAACCCGTATGCCATCTACTTCCACAATCATGGATTCGTTCCATTCAACATTCATGCCCCAGAACAAGACAATATTCTTTGGTTCCTAAGAATCAGACAGAGAAAAACGGACATTTCAGTACATATTCATTGGTGGGGGTGGAGGTTAGACTGCTAAAAGACTCACAATAATAAACTCAGGGAGTTTACCCAGGTCAGAGATGCAGCTATCCTTTGCATAGCACTTTTTGTAGGACTTTCCTTCCCATCAGAGACTGTATCCAAAGTATGTCTTTGTAACCACAATGAAGTACTACTTAGTGTGTACTCTTAGTCTGTGCTCTTAGTACAGACGGACCTATGGTCGCTGACTCCCACATCGCATCTTTAAGCTATAAACATTTTACCGGGAATGAGTCTCGAATCCAGTGTCCACTGTGAAGCCAGCGTGTAGGTGTCCGTTCTCCAATACTCCCAAACCAAAACTTTTTTATCAAGCTCCCTAAACCCCAGCTAGCTTTCCTCCCCTCTTAAGCAATTAACCCATCTAGTCCTTCCCACACCTACACCCAGCCAGTAAATCTTAGGGCAGGTCTGGTCTGTTCCTGAGCTTAGCCCAAAGTGGGCCTTCATGAGGCTGCCCAGAAAGATGCTCACTTGTCCACAGTCTTGACAAGCCTCTGCCACCCACTGCGTCAGTGATCCTGAGCATATCCACAGAGCTTACCCAGCTCCCCCCAAGCCCAGGCTCCACCTGCCTCGCAGCACGGTGGCACATATAGCTCCAGATTCTATGTGAGGACCCTGTGAGGCCAGCGCGTCCTCAGGAGACCCAGCTGCGGCCCGGGCCGGGGTCCTGTCTCACTGTTGCCACCGCGCGCCGCCGGAACTACGCTTCCCAGGCTGCCCCTCTGCAGCCGCGCGCCCCGCGCCCCGCGCCGCGCCCGGCCGGGAGCCGCCTGTTGATCGCAGCTCTAATCCGGGGCCACGGCGCCGCCCCTGCTGGTTGGACCCACTCACTCTGGGCTCTAAGGCTGCTGGCCAGGATCTTCCGCTTCGGGATGGGCGCAAGCAAGGGTGAGAACCCGGGACAGGAGGGGACTGTCGGGGCAGCCTGTCTAAAGCACCCGGGTCTGCGGCTTAGCGTGTCCGCGGGAGGATGCTCCGTGGCTTGGCGAGCGGTCAAGCTCAGCCCGAAGCGGCTTGCGCCGGAGCTGCGGGTGCGCGGGGTGACAGGGGACGGCGGCCGGGAATGCGTGTGGGTACCGGTTGCACTGTGCCCTGCAGCCCCGCAGCTCCTCAGCGCCGCAGTCCACGCGCAGATGCAGAGAGGGCGCGGTCTCCGGTCGCTTGGGGCTACAGAACTGGGGTTTTCCACCTTAGGCTTTGTTCCCCATTTTCTAGTCTCCGGTGAACGTAAATGTGATAAGCTCCCAGAGTCTCGAGCATCTCGCGGCCTCATTTGAGCAAGAGAGCCTGGGAAGGGAGGAGTCCGGCCGGCATTTTTTCTGAGATCCTGGAGCTGTCACAAGGACGCCTCAGCCTTCAAAAAGCCTCCTGGGCAGGTCCTAGAGAATCTTTTCTTATTCTTCCTGGTTAAAATCATGCTGGTTTGTGTCTTTCCGAGGCTTCCTTTCTTCAACCTGATAACCTGCAAAAAAAATGAAGGTTGGTTTTTAGCGGGGGGGGGGGGGGGGGGTGGTTTTTTTTTTTAAAGGCTCTGGGAATTTTTACTTTAAAATACTAGAAGGTGGGAAGGTGATGCGGTTAAAATGCAAATTACAGGAAAGGGGCCGAGGACGCCACCGTTTCTCCGGCGCCTATTAAATATCTGATTCACCATGCGCTTGGAAAAAGGAGGAAAAAAGAACATCAGAGTACGTGTTACAAAAGCATGGTTTCCATAGCAGCTCCACCATCTAGGAGCTCAGGGATCCTGGGCCAGACCCCCTCGCCTCTCTGAGCAGCGTTCTCCGTGTAAAATGGGATGTTTGGTGAAATGGTTTCTAAACCTCTTTTCTTCCTAGATTCTTGTATCAAGGTACTGAAATGAGTGTTTAACACTTTTACAAAAAGCTTGGTGGGAACAGAACGGTTTTCCCTTAAAGAAGCAGGAGGATTTTTCAGGGTTTAACCAATCCAGTTTTGTTTTGTTTTGTTTTGTTTTAAATATACCTGACTCCCTCTGTTTTCTTCAGTCTAGTTCAATAAATATCTCAAAGGTTTTGGTTTTTATGTTAACATAAATTGGCAGGCCACAGCGTGGTGGTTTTGTTTGCGGAGCAGCTGATAAAGGTTAGTGGCTCCCTAGGGCTGGGCCTGAGCTGTCAACTGTGCTCTGCAAGACCGTGGGGGAGGAGACCCCAGCAAGCAATAGCCAGAGGGAGTCTACAGTGAGGAGAGATGAGTGGTACTGATGGGTTATTGTGTGAAAAGTGAATTCACAATAGAAGGTCTGAGAGACACCCTGTACAACACTGACCTAACTCATTAACTGGTACAAAACCTTTAAGTAAAGTGTGAGCATCTTCATATTAGTTCTGAGCAGCATCTTACCGAGGAAGCACGTGTCTTTACAATGCAGCCATTAGGAACTTTCCACCATCCTCCAAAGGTCAAGGTGGTACCACTTGTGGGTTTCCTGCTTTAAGACCATTATTTCACCCATATAGTAATCCAGCCTATATAATGCAAGCATAGGGGAACAGCTATCATAGTTGGAAATACAGTTAACTGTGGATTGGTGTATGTGGGCCTTGACTCTTACATGAGAAAACAATAGTTGTTAAGAGATCATTTGGGAGGACAGGATGTAGTGGAGCCTGCCTTAATCCAAGCAGGTAGATCTCTGTGAGTTTAAGGCCAGCCTGGTCTACATAGTGAGTTCCAGGGCAGCCCAGCAATGTGTAGTGAGACCCTGTCTCAACCTTGCATCCAAAATAAAGAAATAAATAAAGATAATTTGTAGATGTCCAAGATACCTGAATATGCACTGTATGTTAGACAATATGGAATTACTGTTCTTAGATACAGTAAAGGTATTGTAGTATATAGGAGACTTCTAATGTTTTTGAATTTTAAATATTTTTAAATACCTTTACTTATTAATTGACACAATGTATCTTGATCCTATCCATTCCTCCTTAGCCCCCAATATGTCCCCTTCCCACCTTCATGCTTTTGCTGCTGCTGCTGCTATTATTACTGTTACTACTACTGCTAACCTACTAAATCCAAAGTTAAGTGATCTTGTTGGGTTGGTGTGCAGATGGTGCATTCGTAACCACAGCTGCTGTGGGTTCATGGGTGCGGCTGCAGTGTCAAGTCTTGACTATTCCACCGCACGCCTGCCCATCCTCCAGCTCTTACGTTCTTCCCACTTCTTTCCATGATGCTCCCTGAGCTTCCGTGTGGTCGATATGGATGTTCCATTGAAGGGTGAGCATCAACAGTTACTTACTCTCCGCACTTCAGTCATTGTGAGTCTGCATTAACTGCCGCCCATTGTTGAGGAATCCTCTCTGGCCACAGTTGAGAGCAGCGCTAACGTGGGAGCAGAGCAGCGAGTATTTAGAAGACAGTTTAACGGTGTGTCCATTTAGCAAAACAATGAACTCTTAAGATGCCACCAGGTGCCATGATTCATGCCCCTAATCCTAGCGTTGAGGAAGCAGAAATAGGAGACTCATCACAAGTTCCCGGCAGGCCTGGTCTAAACTTTTCAATACATACATACATACATACTTACATACTTACATACTTACATACTTACATACTTACATACTTACATACATACATACATACATACATACTTGCATACAATATTGCATTTAGTCTCTGATACAGACCCCTTTTGTTCAAGATTAATTTTTCTATAACTAGATCTCTTGTGTGTGTGTGTGTGGCAGAGAGAGAGAGAGAGAGAGAGAGAGAGAGAGAGAAAGAGAGAGCTAGCTCATCTAAAGCATGCATGTTTACTTGGATATGTGTTGGTAGTGGCATTTGTAACTGTTCTGCGACTCTCTCAGCTGTTGTGCTTCCAAACACTTAGAATATTGTTAGTGTTACAGGAGAAACTACCTAATCAGATCCAGAAAAGCTGGTTTACTCTTCACAGTCAGAACTTTGTATAGGTAATGACCACTGAGTTCTGGGATCAGGTAGAGAGGGAAATCCTGTAGAATATGGTACACAATGTTTTCCAAGCTCTGTGAAAATTGTTTATATTATATAATTATATGTGTATTTCACATCATGTGTGTGTATATATATACATATACATATATACATATACACACATATACACACATATACATACATGCACATATACATATATGCATATATGTATGTGTATATATACATATACATACATACATATACACATATGGGCATTTTGAAAAACTGACTAGCATTGAGTGAAACCCACCTTGGAAAATTCTACTTTCAATGTATTTTTGAGTAGATGACCAGAATATTCTTAAAAGTAAGAATAGATCATAAATATTGTCATCTGTGTTTCTCATTACTTGGAAGGTTAAAATTCAGACTTCAGCTTCTAGTTTTCATGAATCATTTGACCCCAGTATTCTTTCCTAACCTTAATTTCCTCTGTTTCTTCCTAGAAGCTCTTTTTATTATTTTTTATTATCATTAATTTTTATTTTTAGTACACCAAAAAGTCAACCATAATGCTGAATGTGGTATATGCCTTTAATCCCAGCACTCGGGAAGCAGAGGCAGGTGGATCTCTTGTGAGTTCCAGGCCAGCCTGGTCTAAATAATGAATTGTGGGCCAACCAAAACTACATAGTGAAACCTTGTCCAAAAACAAACAGACAAACAACTGTCCAAAAACAAACAAACAGAACCATTCAGTTATATATACAACTTTGAAGGCTTTGTGGCTATGTAAAGTGAGAGGCATTTCTGGCTTGTCATTGGGGCTGGTACTGTCTCTTCTCTCTCTACAGCCAGTTTGAGTTCCTTGAACTTAGGTCCTATATTTCAGCACATCCCTCCTGAGGACTGTAATTGGTTATTATATTTGCTCTTATATTTTCAGCCTTCCTGTTTGAGCATCAAGATTACCCTATAAGTTTTGTATGGTGGCACATGCTTTAATTCCAACACTCAGGAAACTGATACAGGAGGATCACCATTTCAAGGTCTGCCTGGGCAGAACAGCAAGATCCAGGCCAACCTTTGCATAATGAAATCTTTTTTTTAAAACTCTGCCCCTCATCCTGAAAGAAGGAAAGAGAGGGGGTTGGAGAAAAGGAAAGGGGGAAAAAAAGGAAGAAGGACTTTCCTAGTGATTATTTCTTTCATGTGTATTACCTGGTTCCCTGAATGACAGCTGGGTTGGTGAAAAGGTTGATTCTAGGACTGTGTTCCTAAAACATGATGTAAGACCAGCTCTGCCAAGCCTGGACATTAAAATGCCTCCAAGTTGGCGCCTAGCCCTGAGGAAGAACCAGAAGGCCTCTCATCAGATCACTTGAAGGACTCTGGAGTCTCATGGGCCTGGCTGTCATGTAGTCAGTGTGGGTAGGCATGACAGCACTTTTGTTTATAGACAGCCATTCTGATTGGCAGTGCCATTGCGCACCAATTGCTGCATGGCTTCCCTATCATCCTGAGTCAATTTTTAAGCAGTCTTAAGTCAAGTTGCACATGACACTCATGGGCCATAACAAGGCATAAATCAAAACTTAGCTGATGGGTGCCAAAGAAAAAGAGAGAGGTAGATCCGAGAACACAAGAGCAAGCAGAATCCAGGAAAACATGAATCAAAGGACACAAACAGGAAACTCATGGTGTTAGGAAGTTAAAAGTCTTTAAATGCCCAAAGTCTGGATGAGGGACCTATTAAAACCAACATGAAACTGGAGCTGGTGAGAAAAGGACCACATGAGACCCTGTTTTTTTTTTTTTTTTTTTAAGATTTATTTATGTATTTTATGTATGTGAGTACACCATCGCTCTCTTCAGACACACCAGAAGAGGGCACTGGATTCCATTACAGATGGTTGTGAGCCACCATGTGGTTGCTGGGAATTGAACTCAAGACCTCTGGAAGAACAGCCACTGCTTTTAACCATTGAGCCATCTCTCCAGCCCCAAGACCCTGTCTTGATGATGATGACATCAACAGCGACAATAGAAAACTAGCTGGAAAACTAGCTCAGCAGTTAAGAACACTGTTTGCTCTTACAGAGGACCTAGGTTTGATTCCCAGCACCCATGTGGCAGCTAACAACTATAACTCCAGTTCCAGAGGATC
Organism: Arvicanthis niloticus; assembly: GCF_011762505.2. Classification (NCBI taxonomy): domain Eukaryota; kingdom Metazoa; phylum Chordata; class Mammalia; order Rodentia; family Muridae; genus Arvicanthis; species Arvicanthis niloticus. Next base: position 8,899,241 of record NC_047664.1, on the reverse strand, counting down.
CAACACCTTCTGGTGTCCTCAGACACTGTACACACATATGGGAGATACACACACACACACACACACACACACACCTGCGGGCAGAAGTACTCATACACAAAAATAAATTAAGATTTAAAATAATGATAACAACAATAACAGCATCAGGCAGTTAAAAACCAGGAAGGCCGAAATACGAGATAAAGAAGTAGATACAGATCTAGAAATGGGAATTCAGCAAGACATGGTGGTCCACCTTATATAGTCACCAGTACTAACAAAGGAAAAGCTAACCTGGTCTTCAAGGAGTTCCAGCCTTCTGGGACTACATGGCAAAACCTTGACTCAGTAGGAGGGGGGAAAAAAAGGCATAATAGCAAAAAGAAATAGGAACACCTCAGAATAGAACTTAACCAAGAGGGAGATGCCACAGCAGGATGTAGGAACCATCAAGAGAATTAGAAGCCAAGAGATAGCATAGGAAGGGAGGCAGGCATAAGGCTTCCATGTAAAAGAGCTTCTGCCCCAGCTGGAGTCTTGGCTACCTCCTGCTCAGGTGGAAAGCAACATCAGTTTGGGTGACCCCCAACCATGGAGGCTTGCTACACCTAGCAACGGTGATTTGAGACCCTAGTGTGATGCTGCTTCTTTGTATTTAACCTTGCTAAGGAAAAAAAAAGGGGGGGGGAATACTTCCAAAAAAACCTGCTCTCAGACCAAAGAGAGAATCATCAAGTGAGCGCTCACATGCTCTGTACCTCACAATACCATAATACCCCAAGTAGCACCTGCATCCCATGAGACAAAGTCATGTCATGTGATGATGTTTCTACAGTGGAGTGCATGTATGACAGGGGTTCTATGGATTATATCACCTGATTCAGTTTAGCTATTTTAAGACTGTTAGTATTCTGTCTAAACTCCACCTCCACAGTTACCTGGCAACAGACAGGTATGCTCCTCCCCACAGTTACCTGGCAACAGCCAGGTAGGCCTGGTCCACTATAAAAGGGGCTGCTTGCCCCCCTCCTCTCTCTCTCTCTCTCTCTTACTCTCTTAATCTCTTACCCTCTTGCCTCTCTGTGCCCCCCCCTTCTCTTTCTCTCTCTTCACGTGGTCATGGCCCGCCTCTACTCTTCTTTCTCTTCTTCTCTCTTCTTCTTCCATCTTCTTCCCCCCACCTTTGCCCTATCCCCTGAATAAACCTCCCCCACCCCCTTGGAACCGTGTGGTCTGGAGTGGTCTGTTTGGCTGCCTAACCCACATGGCAGACCACCACGTGGTGGGCCGCAGCTGGAGTTGCCTGATGATGCATTTCTCCAAATACTGCCTCAAGGTGAAGGAATGTGTGGCTGCACTGTTCCTTGCCTGTTTTGCAGAGGACAGACTGTCAGTTCCTTGTGCTTCTTCATCTAGAGGCCCTGAGCTGGTTCCCTCCAAGGCCAAGCATGCTTTCAGTCTTCCGTGCTCTCTTGTCCATCCCTAAAACCACTTGGCCGTGACTACAAGGCCTTCTGTGCTTTCTAAACTAGAAGGGAACCTTCTTTTGCAGGTCTGTTGGTATCAGAGATGACTGTTTTCAAGCTGGAAACCTCTTGACAGTTTTTGTGCTATAAAAGTAGGAAACAAGAATAAATAGTTTCAGCTAGAAACGCTTTGTGAATCTGGTAAGATCAAATCCTCCCTGACCTTTCAGCTTGGTTAGTCCCTTTGCTTTGCTGTACTTTTTTTTTTTTTTTGGCCAGAAATTTTCCCTTGAAGTTTCTGTGTCTTTCATCCTCTGACAGTTATTCTCAGAGAAAGACAGTCTTGTGTAGTCCAGGTTGTCCCCCAATTCACTGTATACCTGAGTCTAGCCTCGATCATCTTTTGCTTCTACCTCTGAGTGCTCAGGTGTCAAGCCTGCACTTTCATGCCTAGCTTCATTTGGCAGTTTACAACAACCACAAAAGAGTTCACTGTCTTCAAATAGCTAGGTTCCAAAACCCAGGCTATAATTGTCACAGCTTTATATTTGTCTAGAACCTAGAAATTAATTAAAGTTATGTGTCAACCTTGCCTTTAAGACCTGCACTCTGGATGCAGAGGCAGGAAGATCTCTATCAGTTTGAGGCTAGCCTGGTCTACAAAGTGAGTTCCAAAGGACAGCCTCCACTACATAGTGAGATGAATTAAGTATGCAGGAATAGTGCATGTTTTGTTAGAGGAGTTTAATAAACTTGTGATGTTCTATTTATTAGTTTTAGAAAGTATGGCTTGACTCTTGTGCAAAATCTGTTCATAATTTTCTCAAGTCTTGTGAAATAATGAAGGTATATTAAACAACTGAAGATTATCATCATCTGCTGATTCAGAAACTCAGCAGCTTGGGTTTGGGTCTGTCTTTGTGTGGAGAAGGGGAAAGGCTGGGCCCTTTGTGTTATAGCTGAGCTTCCTCTTTCACCGCAGAGCTGTATTAACAAGACAGTGGAAAAAGAAGCACAGAAAAGCATGCTCTAACTTTCCTTCCCAGGGCCTGTTTCTGGGTAACAGGAAGAGGCGCTTCCTGCAGCTCCTATTTCCATTTTGCTAATAGGCTCTGTTTGCCCACCTGGGCTCCTGGAAGCCTCAGAGGCACCATCCAGGGTGTTCCATCCCAGGGTGTTCCATCCCAGGGTGTGCTTTAGGATCCTGCTGCCTGTTGAATGTTTGCCATGGGATAGACACCCCGCTGGAGGAGAGGCTGCGCAGGACTTTGCAAACTTTCCACTGTCTCATCACTCCCAGGAGGGGAAACAGATGTGAGCCCAGCAGGGCCAGGGTAGCTACAGGCCAGCCAAGTGCTGGGAAATCAGAGATGTGACATTAGGAGCGAATATTCTTCTCTACAGCATACCTGTGTTTGTTTTAGGAGTTTAGTTTGGTTTTGAAATGAGACTTTTACTATATTAGACCAGGCTGGCCTCAAACTAATATCAATCCTCCTGCCTCTGTCCCCAAAATGATTAATAATAATAGTAATAGTAATAAGAATGTAGCCGAGTTTGGCTGTGTGTGCCTGTAGTTAACAACCCAGGATGAGGAAGGATTGCTATAAGTTTGAGGCCAGCTCTAGGCTACACAGTGAATTCCGGGCTAGCCTAGGCTATAGTACAAAGAGCCTGGCTCAAACAAAACAAAACAATTCACCAATAATTCAAGGTTCTCTTTGAACCTTCAGATCAGTTTAGTGCTCTAAACAGATACAACTATCTTTTTCCCTCTGGCTCTGAGACCCCGTGGCACCTTGCTATAGTATATGAAGTTTGTTTCAATAGACACTGTTGGTATTTAATTATGACTGTTATTGCTTGGTGTTCTTTCCCTTGTGGATTACACTTAGCACCCAGTACCATCTGTTTTGTCCACGGCTGAGTCTCAGCAGTGTTTAGAAAAGGTAGGCCTTCAATAGACATTTGTTGAATGAATATGCAAACCTGAACTTGAGGAATCTGGAATCACTGAGAATTACAACATAATTCCCTGCTTCCTGGGAGGTTACAGTATCTGGAGAGAGAGCTCTATAATAACATGCATGAGAGACAGCAGTGATGGGTGGTAAATGGGTGGCGTAGGCAAAGCAAATTTAGGGAGATGAGCAAATCCTGTGGGCTTAAAAAGATCTCAGTGATCCACGGAAGGGGAAGGGTAAAGATGGCTGCCGTGAAAAGATCTCTGGACCCATGTCCACCTCACGGTCTGAGCTCATTTTCTTCATTTGACATCAGTATTTACTGGATGTCTACTGTGGGTCAACATCTGTGCTGGGAGCCAAGATTTTATATAGATTATTATATAGACTCCACCCTCACAGAGATTACCAAATAACTGTGTTGAAGCCAAGTTGTAGTCAAGAAGCGGGGTACTATAGGGGCAGCAAGTGACCCACAGGGTCTGATCTGATGGAAGAAAATAAGCTCACATTGACACTGGAAGATGAGTCTGGCACAGTCAGTCAGGGGTGGGATATGAGTAGGGGTTCTTAGTGCTCTGAGCAGAGGGAACATGCATTTATGTTCCAGGAATGGAAATGGTCCAGGAGGCTGGATCCAGGAGGACACTGGGGATACGATGCAGGAAGAGATAGAACTGCAGAGGCCAAGAGTGTGAGTTTGGACTTCATCCTTGGGACAACAAGGAACCACTGAGGGATTTTTAAAAGACTGAAATAAAGGTAGTCAGAAAAAAAAAAAAATCCCTTTGAGCACAGTGTGTAGAATGATCAGAAGGTGAAGGGCTGGCATGGGCATGGATGGAGATATAGATAAGGCTCCCATCATTCTGTAAGGATAGGATTTGGTGAGTGATACAGGGAAGGGAGGGGAAGGGAAAATGGCCAGGATGAAACCCTGGTTTCTGAAACAACTTCTTGAAATTCTAGAGGACGAAAGGACAGGTGAGGGCTCTTCTGGTGTATTTTCAAGGTCTGAGGTAGCCAAAGGGAGATTTTGATCAGATAGCTCAGACCTGGTCCTCGGGGATGGAATCTAGGATACAGATAGACTTTAAAGTTAGCAGAATATAGATTATAATTAAAATTTCAAGGCAAGTAAACACCCTTGCTGAACTTGAGGATAAAGCTAGAGAGGCCAGAGTGTGAATTCGAACTTCATCTCTGGGGCAGTGAGAAGCCACTCAAAAAGTATGTAACTCCCAAGGAGAGACTCTGAAGGATACCAGTATTTAAGGCAGAGGAAGAGAAACTTGAAGAGAGGCAGAGAAGAGTGATGAAAGAAAACCCAGAGCTGGCTGTGTGGCTGGGCTCAATGGCCCTCAGCCTCCCTCTCTCAGTCCTGTGGTCCTGCAGAGCTTGGGATCTTAGCCAGGCCTCAGAGGCACAAAGAGAAGGGGACATTCCAAGCCATGGTGCCACATCTGCCAACTTCCCGACAAGAAACAGAGGGTGGGCTCAGACCGAATAACTTGAGGAGGCTTCAATAAAGAGGCTATTTACAAGGATGTAGGAAGCTTTAGAGAATCAACAAGGCAGAAATCTGGCAAGAGTCATCACAGAGACCCTTTACCACCCCTTGCTGGCCTGGAGCCAGCGAGAGGGTGGCCTTGGGGAGTCGTGGTCTTCTGAAACACCCTCTCCCCACCCCCACTATGCCTTCTTCTTTGCCACTGGTGCCTCCTGTTGGTCAAACAGACAGCAAAAGCAGTCTGAGTCAGATAGTACCCCTGAGGCACAGAGCAGAGTAGACAGCAGGGAGAACAAACCAAGGATTCTAGAACAGATACCCCGGAGATGAGAGCATTTGGGAGAGAGTATGTTAGTTTCTGTATTGCTGTTATGACAAAGAACAAATTCAGTTGCTTAAAACAATATGAATGTGTCATCCCTTCAGAAGTCAAAGAAGATCTGGCTGGTGTCAGGGAGACCTTATCGCTCTCTAAAAGCTATTAGGAGAAAGTCCTAACTTACTTCAACTTCCAGATCCTCACGTTCCTCTACTCGTGACCCTTCCTGCATCTCCAAAGCCCCAAATCATGATGTTCCGATCATGTTCTGTTCCAGCTATGACCCCTTGGCTTGCTCTTCCATGTTCTGAATACTCTGGAGTAAATTGTGGCCACCCAAACAATGCAGAATACTTTTGATGTGAGAGGTCCTTAACTTAGTGCTAAAGAGATAGCTCAGTTGGTAAGATCCAGGTCCCTTAGGTGTAGTACATAATTGTCACCAACATCCTGTTCTTCGAAGCCAACCAATCCTCCCCCTAGCCAACCCAACCCATCCCGCCAACCCGCCGTGTACTTTCCCATCCTGTGTTTCTGTGTATGCTCTGCTCTATCCTAGATGGCTCTTGCACATACATGTCCTCCTTAGGACCTCTTCCTTCAAGGCTCAATGACAATCTCTTTTTTGAATGACTCCCAAACCTTCCCCTTCTCTTATCCAACAATTTTCAACCGACTTCGGACATTATTGTAACACTTACTGCATGTGTTGTTGCCATCTGTGTGGTATACATACATCATAAAGGTAGGAACTTTCAAGTGAATAAAAAAAACTATTAGAATACTCTCAAAGACATCATTAAAAATGGAAGATAAGGAAAGAAGACAAATCAAGAGAGAGTAACTGTGTGGCCAGAGCTTTCGGGTGTCTCTTGGTTTCACTGGGTGGACTTAAGGGACAATGTGTTCTCACCCAGAGCCTCTAAACTCTGAATGAGTCCCTTTCTGTGTTCTCCACAGCCCTCTCCACCCTGAAAGGGCACGAGTATGCTGCTTACAACTGCCACACAATTAGTCATTGTTCTTCACTGTTTTCAATGGAAAGCAAGGAGAGGCTTTGTAGTAGAATGGAAAAGCACTCACCACCCTGGGAACTCACCACCCTGGAAGCACACCTCCAGTCGCAAGGTCTCTGGTCACCACTGCCTCAGCCGTGGTCTGTAAGATCCAGGGACGCTATCTCGCAGCCTTCCTAACAGGGCTGCTCTATGTGGGGAAGTGGTTGGGATAATATGCTGTGTGTGAAATCCTGCAGGCTGTGGTTGGCTCTGGAAATTGGGGTAATACTGCCTCTCCTCTCAGGTCACTTGTCTGACTCCATTTCGAGCAGGGCACGACGTTCCTAATTGTTCAGTGTACAGTAAGGAGATGACGTTGTTTCTCTTTGTCAGTGGTAGTGTGAAGTCTCAGGAAGCTGGCCCACTCCAAGGTGTGTGAGAGAGGTGTATCTTGGAAACCATGGCGCTCCCCTTTCAAAAAGGGCTGGAGAAATACAAGAACATTGATGAAGACGAGCTTCTTGGCAAACTCTCAGAAGAGGAACTGAAACAGTTGGAAAATGTTCTAGATGACCTAGATCCTGAGGTTTGTAGCACTGGGGTGGGGCGCTTAATAAGTGCACAGGAGGAAGGGGGCGGGCAGCTCTCTGCAGCACTTGCTGAAGTCCTACAGCCCCAGAGCACAGTTCTGTTCGTCCCCATTACTGCTGAGCCATTTTTACAAGTTCACAGTGAGCCCCAGGGCCACTACAGTGAGAAACGTCTAGTGTGTTTCTCAAAAAACTAGTTCGCTATAGATGCGCAAAAGTGTTTTCCATTGGGAAGGAACAGTCTGATTTAGCCTGGGACTTGAGGGCGCAAAAAGAAAAAAATCTTACCAAGTATTTTCCAAGTGTCAGAATCCTTGGGGGAAATGGCATTAACTCTGTTTCATAAATAGAAGGCACACTAACAAGAGTGAACCACACAGGGTCCCACACTGGTAAATGTCTGAGGTGCTGCTGCAAACACTTGTATCGTATAGAGGTTTTTTTTGTTTTACTTTTTGAGACAAGGTCTCATGTACTCCAGGCTGGCCTAGAACTCATCATGTAGCTGAGGATGACCCATACTTCTGATCTTCTTGCCTCCGTCCTCCTAAATACTGGGATTACAGACATTTCAGTATGTTAGGGATTTAACTAAGCCACAGCCTCAGACCATCTTTTGGGTTTATTGATACAGGGTCTTGTAGCCTAGATGGGCTGCAAACTCTCTGTATAGATGAGGATGACCTGAATCCCTCTGGTCTTTACCTCCCAAGTGTCTGAATAGCAGGCATGATACATCACACTAGCCAGACTTTTTGTTTTTTAAGGCAGGTCTTACTATGTAGTCTTGTCTGGCCTGAAACTCACTATGTAGCCCAGGCTAGTTTCAAACTCATAGAAATCTACATGCCTCTGCCTCCCAATTTCTGAGATTAAATATATGTAACACTATAACCAGCCCTGAATTTTTTTTTAAGATGGAGTCTCACTATGTAGCTAAGGCTGACCTGAAACTTCTTATGTAGCCCAAGCTGGCCTCTTACGTGTTGACTATAAACATGCAACGCCATGCCTGGTTTTATGTCATTTTTTTCTCTTTTTGATTTGTTTCTATTTGTGGTACTGTTGTTGTTTTTATTTGGGGTTTTTGTTTTGTTTTGTTTTTTGAGACAGGATCTCACATAGGAGAGACTGGCTTCAAGCTCATTATATATGCAAGGAGAACCTTAAAATTTCTATCATTTCACCCTCACCTGTGAAGTACAGAGAGTGCATGTGCTGCCACAGCTGGCATTATTTTATTCAAGTATACAAAGAACTTGAAATTCTATGACATCTATAGATGACTGTCATCATAATAGCAATTTCTAATGTTTTTGTCAGCTCTTGAAAAGCTAGGTAGCTCTTTAGAGCATTCCTTTTGTATTTTCTTCAGCCCTAATGATATTATCTTAAGCTTAAAATTGGAGGCATCCAAAATAGTGATTTAATTCTAAAGATGTAAGTAAATAAAACTATTTAAAATGGCATTTTTCTGTGCCAGATTCTTGGATATTTAATTTATTTTTTTAATTTAAATATATATATATATACATATATATATATATATATATATGTATATATATGTATATATATATATATGGAACCTTTGGGGCTTAATCAGAGCAGGTGGGCATAATGCCACATGCCTATCATCCCAATGCTTGGGAGAGGGGTGGAGGAAGATTGTGATTTTGGGTCAAACCTGGGCAACATAGTGAGTTCTAAGGCAGCATGGGCTACAAAGGAAAACCTTAACTTAAAAATCTAAAATAAAGCCAGGCATAGTGGTGCATTCCTTTAATCTCAGTACTTTGAGATTAAAGTAGATTTCTGAGATGAAATGAGGTAAAGACCAGAGAGATTCAGGTCATCCTCATCTATACAGAGAGTTTGCAGCCCATCTAGGCTACAAGACCCTGTATCACTGGCAGATTTCTGAGAGTTCAAGGCTAGCCTGGTCTATATAGTGAGTTTCAGGACAGCCAGCCAGAGATAACTGGTGAAACTTTGTCCAGAAAAAAAGAAAAAAAAGGAAAAGAAGGGAAAAGAAAAGAGAAGGAAAGAAAGAAGAAAGGAAAGAAGGAAGAAAGGAAGGAAGGAAGGAAGGAAGGAAGGAAGGAAGGAAGGAAGGAAAAAAGGAAAAGAAAAAGGAAAGGAAAAATAAACAGACAAGTGAAAAATCTAAAACAAGAGCTGGCCCTGTTGGCGCATGATCTTAATCCCAGCACTCAAGAAGTGGAGGCAGGAGGATCAGGAGTTGAGGCTAGCCTCGTTATACAGTGAATTTGAGGCTAGCCAGGGCTTCATGAGACTGTGTCTCAAAAAGACAAATAAATGAATCTTACCTGGGCGGATATCATCATATACCATGATATTTACTTATCTCTTGGTTATTTCTCAAGAAGACAGGTTAGAAATAAGTGAGTGTAGCCATTCTGCCTTTAGGAGCCCTCATGTGCACACCTGACCAGACCTAATCATGGTGGACACAGAAAGACCTTTCCCCTCCACATTCCAGAAGACAGCTGCGGAGAGTCCAAGGCTGATCCTTCTGTCACTGTGCCCCTTGAGCTGGTTGGGTTCCCTTCCTTAGCAAAGGAGGTTAGAACAGCCACGTCCCCAGAGCCGTCCTTGAGACCCCAGGTCTCAGCTGGTGTATGTGCCTCCTGCTTTCCCTCTCACAGTCAGTGCTAAAGAGTAAAGAAACAACAAACTCAGCCTAGTCAACGTGTTCCCTTCATCTCATATCTGTCTTGTCAGAGTGCAACACTACCGGCTGGATTCCGACAGAAAGACCAGACCCAGAAAGCAGCCACTGGCCCATTTGACCGAGAGCACCTGCTCATGTATCTGGAGAAAGAGGCTTTGGAACAGAAAGACAGGGAGGACTTTGTACCCTTCACAGGAGAAAAGAAAGGTAAGGCCACAGACTACATGTCTTAGGATAGAATGTTCTTCACACACTGTGGAGCACCAGCCAACGGGATAGGAAATAAGCCTATGAACTACACATGGCGTTTTAGAACACTGTGGCTCACAGAGAGGTGTCCAACACCCAGAGTGAACTCTAAGTAAATTACAGCTCATGGGTAATGACAGTGGGTCTTCATGGGTTCATTGGTTGTTACAAATGCCCCACTATAGTGCGGAACATTAGTGCAGAGGTTTGGGGAGGGCACAGTACATGAGAATTTTCTGCTCGACTTGATATGAACCTAAAGCTATTCTCAAAATTAAAGTTCATTAGTTTAAAAGAGAAAAGCCAGGCAGGATGTGGGATTAATTAAATGAATACATGGGTTCTAATGGCTCTGCAATTAATCCTGTCAAAAAATTATTTTCAAAGTCAGAAAAAAAAGCATTGAAAACATAGAGTGCCCTCCCTGCCTGAATGAACTGCACAGGCAATGATGGGTTTCCCTCAGCCTTTTGATCCATTAACTACAGGAGTCTAGACAAGGCCTTCTTGCTCCATCTAGCGTGGTTAGAGCCCCATCCCCCAACCCTAGAAGCGTACCATTCATTCATCTTAGTGCAGAACTCTGTGGCAGACCCTGAACCTCCAGCTATATAATCAGATCTTGACCTGCCCTCAAGAAGTAGGCTTGTCATCCAGTAAAAGGAACACAGGGATGTGACTGGGAAGGCTGTGAGGAGCACGTCCATGTCAGAACCCTTCCCTGTCCCCTCCTCTCTCCTCTTTCCCTCTCCTCCTTCTCCTCATCCCTTCCTCCCCCATCCCCTCCCCTGCCCCCATCACTGTGTAGCCCAAATAGGCTCCTAGTTCCTCACTTTACCCCCTCAATGCTGAAACTTCAGGCATGCTGCCTGCATGGTGTCCTAAATTCCTGTCGCAGCCTCAGCATGGGTGTAGCTTCCACAGCCTCTTGCCTGAGTCTCTCCTTTCCTTGCTAAGCCCCAGCCTGTGTCTTTGTTCATTTTCCCAGACTTGTCCAGCTCTAGTTTTCTCGTCATCTCTTCTCTCTGACCCACATCCCACCCCCACCCCCACCCCCACCCCCACACACACTTTTTTATAAATTCAAGACTCTCAGCTAAATGCTAGGTCTTGGGTTTCCCTGACCCCTCTCTGTCACCCCCCTTTTCCTACCATGATCCCAGGGCTTTGCTTTCATAGCCCTGTGACTGTGTTCATCATTTTGCTGGTTTACTTTGGTGGTTGTGTGGTATCTGTATCAGCCTAAGAAATTGGGTAGAGCTGAATGACAGGAGGAAGTGCTCCTTTCTCTGAGCTCCAGTGAGGTGGTCTTTGAGCCTCTACTCAGTGGCTGAGCCTCTACTCAGTGGCGAGGAAAAGAGAGCACTCAGGAGTCATCCCTGCCACTCCCTCTGTGCTGTGCACATAACAGGTCACAGGCCACTGAGAAAGAAATTAAGAAAGTAGAGCTGATCAGTGATGAGTCAGGTTAACAGCCTCGGATTACTATGGAATATGAGCCGTTTCTATGGTAACACAAGCTGTTTCTATAGTAACACAGTTGCTGTTGGACTTACCAAATTGTGACAAGCATAAAATATAATGTAAAAAATCTTCAGTAAAATTCCCAAAATGCTAATAATCCCAGCACTTGGGAGGCAGAGGCAGAGGCAGGCGGATTTCTGAGTTTGAGGCCAGCCTGGTCTACAGAGTGAGTTCCAGGACAGTCAGGACTACACAGAGAAACCCTGTCTCGAAAAAAACAAAAAAAACAAACAAACAAAAAAACCCAAAATGCTAAGTATTCAATAATGACAGAATAATAAAGGAGGGAAATTTGTCATTTCTTCTCTGAGTTGAGGAGTGTCTAAGGCAAATTACACCCAGATTGACCTAGAGGAGGCTTGTGGTGAAGGCAGGAGCTAGCTGAGTGTAAAGGGTGCACACAGTCACCTTAGAAGATGGCCGGTGGTGTAGTTACCCTCCCTACCATGACAAAGTACCTGACTGAAGCAGCTTAAGGAGGGATGGGCCTGTTTGGAGTCACAGGTCAAGAGTCTTATGTGCCAAGCCTTCAGAACAGCAGAAGCCTACAGCAGAGGTTCACTTTGCATCCACAGGCAGGAATCAGATGGAAGCTGGTACTCAGCTCACATTCTCCTTTTCATGAAATCCTGGACCCCAGCCCACAGATTGGAGCTGCCCACAGTTAGGGTCTTTCCAATTAACCCAGTCTAGGAACTTCCACATAAACATGCCTGGAGGTTTGTCTTTTCTAGACCCTGTTAAGTTGACTGTCACCATTAGGAAGATGCTTAACCACTAAAGTGAGCTCCTGGGAGTTCTGCGTGGTAAAGGCAGGACTCCTTCCTCCTCATGCTAGATTAGCCCCCATCCCAGCAGTTCAAGAGCCTCAAACGATACAAAACAGCTCAATGATGGGTGTCTTTAACGCCAGCATTGCATCTTCTGTTCAGTCTGCCAGCCCTACACGTAAGGCAGTAGCTCAGTCGTCTTTGTTTTTCTTCTCATTTCAAGGGAGAGTCTTTATCCCCAAGGAAAAACCTGTAGAAACTCGTAAAGAAGAGAAAGTGACTCTGGACCCAGAACTGGAGGAAGCCTTGGCCAGTGCCTCAGATACTGAACTCTATGACCTTGCAGGTGAGTTCTCGGGCCTAGCCCATGGTGCCCATGTGACCCCCAGGCATGCACTCTCTGCCCTGGTGCAAACCTGTGAGCTGCTGGTAGCTGTTGAGTACTGTGTGGCCAGGGTGACAGCAGCCCTATCTTATCTAGAAAACTGGAGCCTGTGGCTGAGCAAGCCATGTTTTAGCCCATGCTCCTGTTCAGATGATTTCCCATCCTACAAGACTCCCGTGAGAAACTGAAGAGAACTGATAGGAAATCGTACTGTTAGCTTAAAAGGAGTAAATTGCAAGCTAGGTGTGGTGACCAATTCCTGAAATGGTAGCACTAGCACACTAAAAGGCTAAGGCGGGAGGATTATTGTGAGTTGGCAGGGCTACAGAATTGAGACCTTGTCTCAAAAAAGAAAACATCCCCAAATGCTTCCTGGGAGCTTCCACATTCAAATACACTTATGAGACATCACACACATTTATGGTCACATTTCTTTTTGTTTGTTTGTTTATTTTTGTTTTTTGAGACAAGGTTTCTCTGGGTAGCCTTGGCTACCCCAGAACTTGTTCTGTAGACCATGCTGGCCTCAAACCCAGAGATTTTTCTGCCTCTGCCACATGAGTGCTAGGATTAAAGGTGTGTACCACCACTGCCTGGCTTCAAGATCACATTTCTGTAGAGTTCTTGGTCTCCCTTACAATTGCCATTACAAGCTGATTTATGCCAGAAGGTCAGCTAGCCTTCTTGTTTCCTTAACAACTGACGCATGACAATGACAACAGGACTGTTATTTTAATTGACTTTGCATGTAGATTGGATTAGTTGCTTTTCTGCTGCTATGATAAAACACTGTGACAAAGGTGACTTATAAAAGAAAGTGTTTAATTGAACCTATGGTTTCAGAGGATTAGAGTCTGTGGTGGTGAAGCAAAGACTGGCAATGGGAACAGCTGAATACTCACATCTTGATCCAAAAGCAGGAGGCAGAGAGAGTATACACTGAGAATGAGTCTTTTAAAAGCCTCAAAGCCTACCTCAGTGACACACCCTCTCTGACAAGGCCACACCTCCTGTCCTTCCCAAACAGTCCCACCAGCTCAAGACCAAGTATTCAAACATATGAACAATGATAATGAAGACCTCCAAACTCAGGAGACCCTACTCAAGTCTCAGGAAATCATGGCCACCCCAAAATCACAAGACACCGTACCTGGATGCAATCAGCAGAGGTTTATTGGGGAGAGTTGGCTAGCCAAGGTCAAACTGCTCGTCCACGCAGGAACAAAGTTTGACAAAAGGCCAGCAAGCTGAGGGGTTTTTTTTTTATAGCATGGGGTGGGGAAAAGGAGGAATTTTCGTGCAGTTACACATGATTGGTTGTTTTACAGATTTTGAACATCAGCAGGCTGTAATACTGGGAAGACCTCAAGGGGGGAGGGGTAACCAAGAACAGTGGAAAGTTAGCTACTTCTTGGAACCACCCAGATGACTTGCATCATCTTTCTCTGTGGTCAGGAATGTGTCTTCTTGCTTTGGGCCTTCCCCACCCTGAGGCTTGAGGAATGTTAATCCAGCAAGTGTCCTCTGATTCAGGAATAATGTCCTCCACCCAGAATGTATCCCAGGGCAGTGAAGCCTGAAATCTTACATTCAGTTCCGCCTTCTGGAACCTGCATTCTCTTGCTCAGGTTTAGGGTAAAGAAAAAGCCTATATATATTTCATAAAATGGCCTTTATAATTTTTCACTCTACAATGACTATTAGCAGCCAAACTGTGATGTAGATATTAAAAGTTCAAATAATACAAAAGAAATGAAAAGCAAGCCTTTCCCCCAAATTAAGTCCTTTCTCTTAAAAAAAAAAGAAAAAGAAAAAGAAAGAAAGAAAAAAAAGTATGTGATGTGGGTGGGTGAGCAACATAGAAAGTTCTAGAGAAGCGCAGGCTACACGGTAAGACCCTGACTTAAAAACCTAGAACAAGAGTGTGCGTTTATGTTCTTAATCCCCACAACTCAAGAGATAGAGGCAGGAAAGTCAGGAGTCCTGGCTAATCTCCATACGTGTGTGAAGTTCAGAGGACAACTTGATGGATCTGGCTCCCTCCTTCACCTTTATGTGGGTCTTTCTGAGGATCAAATGCAGACCATCCAGTTTGCATTGTAGAGTGGCAAGTGCCTTTTCTTGCTAAGCCCCAAGCCCCACCTGCCTTTCCTCACCCCACCCTCAGCACTGGGGTCACTGATGCACACCTCCACACCCAAGGTACATCTGTTTCTTACTTAAGTTGTGGGATTCTAATCCAGGTCCTTGAGTGACCAAGCCAGCTCCATCAGTCAACAGGTTCTCCAGCGCAGGAGTGAGGATTAAAAGAAAAGAGACAATTCGATAATATTGCAGCGTGACCCCAGCCAATTCTGAGGCTGAAGGTAGGTTTGTTTTTTCCCAATTTTCTTTTAAACAATTTTAATTACATGTAAGTATTTAGGTCAGTTCTAGGTTGAGGAACCACCAATACAATAGATGCAAATAGTCAAGGAACAAACAAGGCAATAAACAAAGTCCTGTGATCACTCTCATTATCACTGTTTCTAAGGGCTCATCAGGATGACAAAAGTATCTGAGCCTACTTCCCTATCCTAGCCCACAGTCATGTTCATGCCTGAAGCCTACTTCTTTGTTCTAGCCTAAGACTTAGATTCCTGGGCTGAAATTACTTCCCTGTCATGGCCCAAGGTCAGATTCCTGCCTAAAGCCCATTTCCTTGTCCTTGGCCAATGTCAGATTCCTGCCAAGCAGCCCCAAAAGCTCTCCAGGGAAGAGCTTTCAAGGGAAGTAGTTTATCAATTTTTAGCTGCTTCCAGGCTCTGGAACTCTGACTCTTATTCCCCTAGAAGATGTATATAAGCATCTATCTCCTTGTGGGAATACCTGCCCTACCTTATTCCAATATGTCTGCCATCTCCGCACATCTTCATCCATCTCTGATGACATCAGTAGGGGACACAGGTTCATGTCTGAATGTCTGTCAGAGGCCTCTGTAGCATCTGATTCACCTCATGAGGAAGGCGTTTTACAGTGACTGGGCATCGTGGCCCTGTGGTTACTATGGAGAGATCCCTCCATGGTTACTGCTTTTCCCAAGGGTTGTCTCACAGGTTTTACTGGAATTGCCCAAAGGAAGAATGCAGGGTGGGACTTTGATTCCCAGAAAACACCTGAGAAAGGAGAAAGAAAAAAGGCAGTCATTCTGGAGATACTTGACCCTGGAATTAGTGTAATAAATCCAGGGAGATAATGCAAATAGAACTGCCTTTGTTTTCCTTTCTCAGCTGAACAGACACTCCCTAAGAACTCAGTGGAAAGCCTTCTGTGGGAACGAAAATCAAGCAGCTTCCTCTCTAGGGTGGATCTTTCTAGAAAACTGGGAATAACCTGTAAGCAGAAGGGCTCACAGCAGCTGAGGGAGCGCTGAGGACCTTTGTCTGTGCTGGTATGGAAGGTAGTGAGTAGAAAGACAAACACTTCAAAGGTGCCGCAATGGCTCTTCTTTTATCCTTTCTTCCCATCATGCGGTGGTGCGAGGCACGTTAAGAGTAAGGCTTTCCCCTTGTGAATGCTCTGAGGAAACACACAGAAAGTCCTGCCTGTGCTTCACTAACCAAGCCACTAATCAAGATAACAATCAGTTGGGGTTAATGAGGAGGCAGACTCTGTGGGCATTCAATGGTTTCCAAAATCATACAGTTAGGATGTGGCGGTCAGGGTTCAAACTCAAGGTGCTTCACATTTCCACTCCGTAACTGTGGTTATTGTTGTTATTCTGTTTTCAGTGAAAGGGTTAACTTAACTATAGCCCCAGCCTTTGTTTTTTCAAAACAGTGTCTCACTATCTAGGCTGGCCTTGAACTCTTGAACTGTCTGTATAGCCCCAAACTGGCCTCCTGGAATCCTTTTGCTTCTCAAGTGCAAGTCACACGCCTAACTCTAACTCCTGTTTCTTTTTTTCTCCATGTAACCGTGGCTGTCCTGGAACTGCAGACCAGACTGATCTCGAACTCAAAGATCCACCTGCTACTGCCTCCTAAGTGCTAGAATCAAAGGTGTGCACCACTACTGTGTGACCTAACTCCTGTTTTTACTGGTTTACCCAGTGACCCTTCTTTGCTGGCTGCCTCCCTTCTAAAATGTAGCTTATCCAGTCAGGCTTTTAGTGCCTGTGCCTCTCACCTATAATTTCATGAGAAGGGAAATCTGTTTCAGCCTACCCAGGACCACCCATAGTGTCGTTCCCTGCATGTGTGCCTCCTGGTGCCAGTTCCATGTAACATTGGGCACTAAGACCTTGGTATGCTCATCTGATAGCCCTTCCCTTCTTTCCCAAAGGGAAAGAAAGGACCACAATCTTTCTGACCTTACCTCTGAGGGGGGGAAAAACAGCATAATAATCTATATGACATTGGATCTTTAAAATTCGTAGACTCCATCAAACTTATTAGTACAGTGTTAATCTTAATACTCAGGAGACAGGAGGATTACTGCAGACCTAAGGTCAGCCTGGTCTACATGATGAGTCCAGGCTAGACAGGTAGTAAGCCTTTAAACAAAACAAAATCCTTAGATTGAATTCCACCTTTTTTATCTTACAGATAAGAAAAGTACGTGGAGGTGGGTATGGTAGTACCTACTCATAATTACATTTGCGAGTAGAGACAGGAGATTCATGCTGAGTTTGAGGTTATCCTAGCCTACGTGGGTTCCAGACTATGCAGGGCAATAAAGTGAGACCCTGAAAACAGAATAACAACAACAAAACAAACAAAACAGCTGAATGTTGAGTCTACTTAACTAGGTCTAGTTTCATTTCTTTTACTATGATAAGACCCCCTGAACAAAAGCAACTCAGGGGAGGAAAGAGTTTGTTCAGCTTACATTGCCAACTTATAGGTTACAAGGCGGAGTCAAAACAGGAATGTAATCCCCTAGTCACATTACATCCACAGTCAACAACAGAGAGAAGCACATAGAGATGGCACTGCTTCTGTGCAGCTGGCTTCCTTCACACTTGCCCACTTCAGGGCTCAGTGCATGAAGTGGTGCTGCTGAAAACAGGCTAGAGCTTTCTGCATCAATAATAATCAAGACACACGCACACATACACACACACACACACACCCCACACCACAGACACACACATGCCACACACTCACACACAGAGAGACAGCATAATCTAGAGAATTCCTCATTAAAACTCTTTCCAGGTAACTCTAGGTTGTGTCAAATTGACAGTTAAGAGTAACCAGCACCCACACTTTGGTCTTCCTTCTTCATGAGCTTCATGTGGTCTGTGAGTTGTATCTTCGGTATTATGAGCTTTTGGGCTAATATCCAATTATCAGTGAGTAAATACCATGTGTGATCTTTTGTGATTGGGTTACCTCACTCAGGATGATATTTTCTAGTTCCATCCATTTGCCTAAGAATTTCTCAGATTTATTGTTGTTAATAGCTGAGTAATATTCCATTATGTAAATTTGTAAGACCCCCCACGAAGGGAGGACCTCCTTCAAGCCTCAGGAATTCTCGGCCACCCAATAACTCACAAAACACCATTCTTGATACAACAGCAAGAGGTATATTTTGGGATCAGTCGACAGATGGTCAATTCATAACCCACACAGGGGCAGAGGAATTGACCTCGTCAGCTGGGAGTGGAAGACTTATATAGGGAAGAACCACAAACCAAGAGGGGGTTGAGGGGGTAACCAAGGAAACATAACATAAAAACAGTAGAAAGTCTTAAAAAGTCCCAACCCAAATTTAGTCAGTGTCATGCAGAAAACATACACTTATCTTTTGTAAGAATGTAACATTGCCCAACCATTTATTTATTTATTTATTTATTGCCATCAGCCAGTTCCTGGGACTACCCAGATGGCTTGCATCTTTCTTTGTGGTCAGGGATGTGTCTTCCTGCTTTGGGCCTTCCCCACCTGTAGGTGGGTTCTCTTCCCTGAGGTCTGAGGAATGTTAATCAGCCTCTGCCTTCCTCTCCTGAATGTTAATCTAGCAAGTGTCCTCTGACTCAGAGATAATGTACCCCTCCCGGAATGTAGAATGTATCCCGGGGCAGTGAAGGCTTAAAATCTTATATTCAGTTCTGCTTTCTTGGAACTTTATATTTTTCATAAGTTTTCTATATCTTTCAAATGTACCACATTTTCTGTATCCATTCCTCTGTTGAAGGACATCTGGGTTCTTTCCAGCTTCTGGTTATTATAAATAAGGCTGCTATGAACATAGTGGAGCTTGTGTCCTTGTTATATGTTGGAACATCTTCTGGGTGTATGCCCAGGAGTGGTATACCTGGGTCCTCAGGTAATGCTATGTCCGATTTTCTGAGGAACCACCAGACTGATTTCCACAGTGGTTGCACCACCTTGCAATCCCACCAACAATGGAGGAGTGTTCCTCTTTCTCCACATCCTAGCCAGCATCTGCTATCACCTGAGTTTTTGATCTTAGTCATTCTGACAGTTGTAAGGTGGAATCTCAGGGTTGTTTTGATTTGGATTTCCCTGATGACTAAGGATATTGAATATTTCTCTAGGTGCTTCTAGGCCATTCGAGTTTCCTCAGTTGAGAATTCTTTGTTTAGCTCTGTACCCCATTTTTAATAGGGTTATTTGGTTGTCAGGAGTCTAATTTCTTGGATATATATTGGATATTAGCCCTCTATCAGATGTAGGATTGGTAAAGATCTTTTCCCAATCTGTTGGTTGCTGTTTTGTCTTATTGACAGTGTCCTTTGCTTCAGTCCTTCTTAGAAGGAGTAGCAAAATACTCATGGGAGCAATATGGAGACAAAGCGTGGGACAGAATCTGAAGGAGGGGTCATCTAGAGACTGTTCCACCTGGGTGTCCATCCCATGTGTAGTCACCAAAGGTAGATACTGATATGGATGTCAGGAAGTGCATGCTGACAGGAGCCTGATACAGCTGTCTCCTTAGAGGTCTGCCAGAGTCTGACATATTCAGAGGTAGATGCTCACAGCTAACCATTGAACTGATCATGGGGTTTCCAATGGAGGAGTGAGAGAAAAGACTGAAGGAGCTGAAAGGGTTTGTGGCCCCATGGGGAGAGCAACAATACCAACCAACCAGAGCTCCCAGGGTCTAAACCTCCAGCCTGGGAGTACATAGGGAGGGACCCATGGCCCCAGCTGTATATGTAGGGGAGGATGGCCTTGTTGGGCATAGGTGGGAAAGGAGGTCCTTGGTCCAGTGAAGGCTGGATGCCCAGTATGGTGGAATTCATGGGTGGGGAGGTGGGAGTGGGTGGGTGGGTGGGGGCACATCCTCATAGAAGCAGGAGGAGGGGGGATGGGATAGGAGGTTCACAGGGGGGGATAGGGAAAGGGGATCATATCTGAAATGTAAATAAAATATCCAATAATAATAAAGACTAACCAGCAGAGGGACCTAGCACTGTTTCAGTGATTGGAAGACAGGGCTTCGGTTGTTTCTCAGCTCCTAATGACCCTGCACATTTAACCACACAGAGGCCTATAAAGTTACTGACAGTCTTGGGAGGATTTTTAGTATAAGCTTATTGAATGCTGTGCATACACCACACACTTTGCCAGGAAAGGGGACCTGAAGACTTTCTTCTGAATAAAGAATTGTTCTTCCATTTGCAAACTAACAATGTGGCCGTCCTAATACGTGTTTCAAAACTTCCTGCTTGTTATTGTTACCTGTGGTTTCTTTCAGCTGTCCTTGGAGTCCACAATTTGCTCAACAACCCAAAGTTTGATGAAGAAACAACCAATGGCAAAGGTCGCAAGGGGCCCGTGAGGAGTAAGTTGATGAGGGATCTGGGAGGGTGGGAAGCTTCATAGCTGCTGTCTGGTGCCTGTGGGGGAGAGAGCTTCTAGGTGAAGTCACTGGGCCCTGAGCAACCAAACTAGGTGAAGCTGTTGCTGGGCACCATGCCTGGCAGAACACGAACATCCACAGAACACACACATTCACAGAACACACATTCATGGCAGGTCTTCTAGTAGAAAAAATAAATCCTGGTAAGGTTGCAGAGTCAGCTCAAAATGCAAATAAAGTTTTCTGTTCCGAAGGACATTTGACAATGAGGGAGGCTTGGGTACACCCCCTTTTTTATTCCAGTGTCTTTTTGTCTTGATTATGGATCATTGGACTCTACATACCTACTTCCCCCAGAAAGCCTGGCACGGACAAGCTGCAGCCTCCTGTCTTCATCATCAGGAGTTTGTTAAATACCTACTGGGTGTCAGGAAGGTTCTGGGCATATGTAGGAAGGTCTTTTCCCAAGAAACTTATGCAGAGTAATCAGTTGGTCTTTGTACTGTGAGATCTAAGTGGACATAGATCTTGGTTTCTGGATAAATCATTTATTATTCTCTCTGATGGAGACTTCAGAGATACTATTCGGTCTCAGTAGCTTCCTATTTACTTGGTTAGTTATTAAGAAGAGGTCTTGCTACTTAGCTTAGGATGGCCCCAAATACCTGTCTCCCAGAATCTTCCTCTTCTCTCAACTTCTTGAGTGCTGGGATTATAAGTGTGTTGCTCTCTTTACATTAGAATATTAATTCTTTGTATGTTGCGTGCACTCCAAATATTTTCTGATAAATTAGTGTGTGTTGTTTTATTGTTGTTGTTTGGGTTTTGTTTGTTTTGAGACAGGCCTGAAATTCATTGTGTAGCCCAGGTTAACCTCAAACTCATGATCCTCCTGACTCAGTCTCCTAAATCCTGGTAGTGCAGGCATATACTGCTATATCTGGCTCAAGTTATTCACTTATTCATTCATTTATGTGTATGTAAGTGGGCTTTTTTATAACATGAATATATGTTTACCACATGCATACCCAGTGCCCAAGGAAACCAGAAGAGAATTTTAGATCCCTAGAACTGGACTTACTTTTTTTTTTAAAAAAAAGATTTCTTTATTTTATGTATATGAGTATACTGTAGCTGTCTTAAGACACACCAGAAGAGGGCATCAGATCCCATTACAGATGGTTGTGAGCCACCATGTGGTTGCTGGGAATTGAACTCAGGACCTCTGGAAGAGCAGTCAGTGCTCTTAACCACTGAGCCATCTCTCCATCTCCAGAACTGGACTTACTATGTTTGGAAGACACCATAGTGCTTGGGTGCTGAGAACCAAACTCCATACCTCTACAAAAGTAGCAAGTGCTTTTAACTGCTGAGCCATGTTTTCAGCCCCCAGTAATTGTTTCTAAGAGGCCTTTCATTTTTCTATTTACTTTTCTATTCCTTGGTCTTTCCATACCTTTATCAAAGTGAGAGATGCAAAATGGAAATTGGAGGAGAGTGCAGTGAAGAAGCCACAGGGGTATTAGTATTTGGGAACTGGGGATAGAATTGTAGTGTAGCCGCCTGTAGCTATGGGTAACTGGGTTCACCTGAGAGAAAGGCTGGGAATGAAAGGGGAATGGAGGGCGAGAGAAGCATGGGGCCAAGACAAAGTTCTCTGATCAAGGCCCGAAGTTTAATATTTTGCTTTCACATATAAAGGGTATGCCCCCCCCCCCCCCCAGTCTCTTCTCGGTTCAGCCCAGGGGCTGGGTAAGGAGATAGCAGGTGCCAAGGTGTCAAGGCTAGCTCAGCAGGCGGTCCATTCTTCTCAGCTCCTGTAACAGACTGCAGGGCGCCAAGGCTGGCAATGCAATGCATCCCATGTCCTATTGTTTGGTCTCTTGCTCAGGCTGGCAGGCTGGCAGGCTGGGGGAAGGGCACAGTGAAGCTCAGTAGTAGAACAAATGCTTTGAGCAGGTCCTGGGTTCAAGTCATAGCATCACACTGAATTTTTAAAAAGGATTTGGGAAATGAAGAGGCTCGTTATGGTAGCCATCTTTGCCTCTCAGAGCCTATGGTCCGGTGCAGATAGTGTGGGGGAAGTCTGTATAGTACAGCAGTGAGTGCCAGTGGACAAGATGCCTCATAATGGCTGAAGAGCATCTGCCTTCCAAACTGACTCAGAGCAGCACCACTGCTCAGTGAGAATAAACTTACTATGGTTCACATCGGAGTGTTGGACCCTACATGAAAGAATGGTGCTTTCCGGGGAAGCCATCTTTAGTTTGATAGAGGACCTCTTGCACTGTCTTTTATAAACTAAAGCTTGTGTTTTAGATGTCGTCAAAGGTGAAAAGGCCAAGCCAGTATTTGAGGAGCCACCAAACCCCACAAATGTGGAAGCAAGCCTGCAGCAGATGAAGGCCAACGACCCTAGCCTGCAGGAGGTCAACCTCAACAACATTAAGGTCGGTCACTTCCAGGACCTCCTGGCTTAGCCTGGATCACAGAGCTGGACATCACTGCCTGCCTGCTTTTACACTGGCCTGCAGTCCTTTCAAGTCACTGATTTTAGACAGAATAATCTAGTCAAAAGAAATGGGTCCATAAGAAGAGTAATTTCTAGAACTTTTTGAAAAGATTCATATAACTCAGCCAAACAAAGAATATTTCACCCAATGCTGAATAACCACATCAACTTTTCTTTTCTTTTCTTTTCATTTTTCTTTTCTTCTCTCTCTCTCTCTCTCTCTCTCTCTCTCTGTGTGTGTGTGTGTGTGTGTGTGTGTGTTACAGCACTCTACCTCTTAGCTGTCTCCCCAGCCCCCTCACACAGTTTCAAGTATCAGGAATGTCAGAGTAACTTAGAAGGGTAGTTGGCACAGACTTTCAAGTGAGACTCTAGTGCAGCTGGCAGTCAAGACTAAGGTATCCAAAGGATCCACTTCTAAGATGGCACACCCGTGCAGCTGTGGGCAAGAGACCTCACTTTCCCACCACATGGGCTACTCTTTGGGGCTGCCTGAGTGTTCTTACATAACCACATCTGGCTCTTCCCAAAGATAGTGACCCCGGAGTGAAAAAGGTCAAGAAGCCAAAGGCTCGGTGGTTAGAAGTAATTGCTTTCCTTGCAGAGTACTCGGGTTCAGTTCTCTGTACCGACATCAGGTGCCTCACAACCACCTGTAACCCCAGATCCAGGGGATCCAACACTTCTGGCCTCTCTTCATACCCATACTACACGTACATGCCCCACCTCATGACACACACAGTATTTTTCCATGATCTGGTGTCTAAAGTCACAAGACTGTCATTGTCATTCCCACCTTGTTCTTTTTGGTGATAAGCCTTGCTGTTGCCACTCTAGTTAGCAGTGGTGGGAACCTAATAATAAGGTAGACAGAAGTCTTATGCAGCAGCCAACTTTATTCAGTGCATCGGACAGTTTATACTCTAAGAGCTAAGAAGGGTCACCTGAGTGACGTATAGAGTCACAAGAACAAGAAGCACCTGGCAAAATACACTTGTTTCCATAAAAGCATATAAATAAATAATAGTAGCTGCTTGTAATGAATAATTTAAAGTAGGCTCACTCCTAACTGCTCCACCTGGAAGAGGCACAAAAGCACATTCCAAGAACAATCCATGTTATAAAGGAACAGTGATTGCAAGACCCTGGTCTTGTTTACTTGGAGCTCTCTCACAGGGTCTCAGAAATCACGCAGCTTTGTTCATGGACCGCTTTTTGACATCGTGCTATTTGAAGGAAGAGAAGGAGACAAGAGGTGCATGAATACATATGAATTGCCTATGGCCTAACTTATTCATGCTCTTCAGTTGGCTGGTTGATGACTTGGTTGGCTAGTTTGAGACAAGGTTTCGCTATGTGGCCACGACTGGCTTCAAACTCTTCAAACTCAATTTGTAAACAAGGCTGATTTCAAAGTCTCCAGCCTCCAGCCTCTACCTCCCTACAGATTAGGTACTAGGCATGTGCCTTCAGATAGGTTTGGTTTGTTGGTTCTTACTGAGCTGATCTCTAGCGTTTAATATTATTTCTAATGAGTTTTTCCCCTCTCTCTTTTTATTTATTCTTTTCTCAAACAATTTATCCTGAGTGCAGGCTCCCTTCCCTTTGCTCCTCCCAGATCCACTGCTTCTCCGTTTCC
Source organism: Arvicanthis niloticus (assembly GCF_011762505.2). NCBI lineage: Eukaryota > Metazoa > Chordata > Mammalia > Rodentia > Muridae > Arvicanthis > Arvicanthis niloticus. The sequence goes on along the minus strand of NC_047664.1, from coordinate 8,874,829 downwards.
TTTCAGAAAAGAGCACTCCTCCAGGGTTATCAGCTGAGAGGGCCTGACACAGAGTCAGGTAGCTCTGCTTAGTTGATTCTGTAGGTTGTGTTCTCCTGGTGCCGTGGCCCCCTCTGGCTCCTACTGTCTGTCCTCCCTCTCTTCTGTGGGGTCTCCTAAGCTCTGCCTAATGTTTGACTGGGGGTCTCTGTATCTGCATCTGCGCCCATCAGCTGCCAGAGGAGGCCTCTCACCTCTCTGATAAAGGTTGAGCTAGGCAGTGATCTGAGTACAGCAGAATATCATTAGAAATCATTTTATTGGCTTGCTTTTTTTTTTTTTTCCAGTCATGGTTGGTTCTACCCTAGATCTGGACCATCCAGCTTCCAGTTCCCAGCCATCTAGGCAATTTTAGGCATGGCCTCCCTCCCCTGGTGTGGGCCTCAAGTTAGAACAACCATTAGTTGGCCACGCCCACAAGCTTTGAGCCACCTTTGCCCCAACATATCTTTCAGGCAGGACAGTTTGTAACAGGTTGAAGGTTTGTGGCTGAATTGGTGTCCAAGTCCCACCATTGCAAGCCTTGTCTGGTTATAGATGGCTGGTTCCGGCTCTGTAGCCTCCTTGCTAGGGTCACAGTTAGGGTTTTACTGCTGTAAACAGACAACCGTGAACTGTGAACATGACCAAGGCAACTCTTATAAAAACAACATTTAATTGGGGGTAGCTTACAGGTTTAGAAGTTCAGTCCATTATCATCAAGGCAGGAACATGGCAGCATCCAGGCAGACATGGTGCAGGAGGAGCTGAGAGTTCTACTTTTTTTTTTTTTTTTTGGTTTTTCGAGACAGGGTTTTTTTTGTATAGCCTTGGCTGTCCTGGAACTCACTCTGTAGACCAGGCTGGCCTCGAACTCAGAAATCCGCCTACCTCTGCCTCCCAAGTGCTGAGATTAAAGGTGTGTGCCACCACTGGCCGGCCGAGTTCTACATCTTTATCTGAAGGCTGCTAGCAGAATACTGGCTTCCAGGCAGCTAGGATGAGGGTCTTAAAGCCCACAACCACAGTGACACACCTACTCCATCAAGGCCACACCTACTTCAACAGGACCACACCCTCTAATAGTGCCACTCCCTGAGCCAAGCATATACAAACCATCACAGTCACCCTCATAGGACGTTTCCACTGTACGAAGTTTCCACGTTGCCCCCAATTCCAGTTATCCCTCCCCATACTCTTTCTCTCCATCCTTCACCCCGACACGATCCCTCCTGTTTTTAACTGTGTATAGGTGTCTTACACGGATATGTACACACGAGTGAAGTTGCCCGTGAAGGCCAAGAAGGGTATTGGATCCTGGAACTGGAATTACAGGCCATTGGGAGCCACCCAACGTGGATGCTGGGAACTGAACTCAGGTTCTCTGCAAGGGTAGCAAGCGCTGTTCACTGATGAGCCATCTCTCCAGCCCCAATTATATTGTTTTGATTGAGTGTGAATTGTGTGTCATATCAGTGGCTACTTACAATTCATTGTTTCATTTGCTCAGTGAGAACTGAGGAGATTAAGTTGCTGTGCTCGTTCAGCTTAGCCACCCCGCAACCAGCTCATATCCATTGCTGCCCCTTGCTGCTTACCGCTTACTGCTACAGCAATGGGTGATTTGTGCATACAATTTATAAGAGTCCACATATACATCCATGCATGGAAAACACTCATAAAATACAATTAATGTACAAATAAAAAGAAAGGAATACTAACAAGTGTGTTAGCTCATACCTGTGTCCAAGGGATCCACTGCCAACATGGCACTTCCATGTGGCCGTGTACAAGAGACCTCTCTTTGGAGAGACCTCTGCCTTGTAGAGGTGGAAGCAGGGCATCACCCTGAGTTCAAGGGAGCTTTGGCAACGTAGTGAACTTGAGGCCAGACTGAAGCCAGCCTGGATTCCAGGAGACCCGGTTAAGATCTATCCAGTCTTCACTTAGAAATGTTATAGTGAGAGACAGACACTAACCACATGTTGGCAGCATAGTGTGGTAAGCCCCAAACGGTGATGGAACTATAGGAAAGGAAAAATTTGAAGCTGCCTAGGATAACTCATAAACCAAAGAGGAAATTATTCAGGCAGCTCTTCAGAGGTGGAGAAAAAAAAAACAGGAGTTTTCAGGCCAAGGAGAAAAGCATATCTTAAGGGAATGTGTGTGAGAGACCATGGTTGTTAGCCTGCCCTAAAATATAGGACAGAAGAAAAAAAAAAAAAAAACTTTTGAGTTACATTCCCCTACTGGGCACTAGGAGGTGCTATCCACTCAAAATAGCTTAGTTAAATGGCTTAAAAAAGCATTAAACCGAGGCTATGTAATCAGCCATCTGAATGCAGGTGATAGTGAGAAGTTGCAGGGGCTTGCTGATGATGCAGAACACACGCTTATTAGTCCATGTGAGCCCCTGGGTCCAATCAGACATGAAAACAATTGAGAGTGAGTCCCAGTACAGTGGGGATGGTTTATAACTAACCCTGTCTTCTATGCTTAGAACATTCCAATTCCAACCCTGAAGGAATTTGCAAAGGCTCTGGAGACCAACACCCACGTGAAGAAGTTCAGCCTGGCTGCAACCCGTAGCAATGACCCTGTGGCCCTTGTAAGTGAGACTTGACATACGATATGAAGTCATTTCATTCCCTGGAGGCTTTATTTTTAGGTTTTTCTTATTGTTTAAAGTTAGCTGGCTTAGCTTTTAGTTGTTTTGAGATAGGGTTTTGTTGTGCGCGGCCTGGGTTTTGAACTCACTATGTATCTTGGAGTGACCTTGCATTCCCAGTAATCCTCCTGCCTCGGCTTGCCTAGTGCTGAAATTTCAGAGATGAAACCACCGTTCCTCAATAATTTATTTTATCAATTGAAAGTCTTAGATCTGGTCAACTTAATCTAACAAAGTTACGGTCCCCGGGCACAGGCTGAGAACCTACACTGCAAACACATTGACTTAAGTGAATTCTTGTCAGCGCTGTACTTTCTGAATAAGAACAAGACAAGTGTCTTGGCATTTAACTAAATAAATATTTAGAGTTTGTTCTGTGTTGAGAAAAACCATTCTGAAATTTTCCTCCTCCAGTAACTTTCTGTAACAGTCATTAGATGTTATGACCCGCCCCCCCCCCAAACTTACTTGGCACATATAAAAACGTCAGAGTGTGTTTTATCTTAGTCTTTATGTGCGTTAGTATGCCAAGCATACTTTAAACAAGCAAAAAATAGTGAAAAGTTTCCTTTGACATTCAGTTAAGTCGAGTATGGAAAGAAAAATAATAACCAAAACCCTTGTCCTTTTCTGCATTTGGGGTAATCTAGCCAAACAAGAAAGCTACTCAGCCTAAGTAAATACTGTCACTGCCTTAGCCATCACCACTTCCTCTTATCTGCTTTTCTTATTACAAGCCACTCTCCTGGGGGACTCAGTGAATGCAGCTCTGAGCGCTAAGCTTTGAGTGCTTACCTCAGCCAGTCATCCCTTAGTGCTCCAAGTATGTGCTGTTGTTAGTTGTCGCAGTAACATGAGAGGCTAGATTATCCCAGGTGTGGCAAGTAATGACAGAGCCGAGAGTCACCACCAGGTCTTTCTGGTTCCATTATGCTACATTTACACACACAGCCCTGTGGTTGTTAGGGTCCCTGGGAATCAACCTGAGAATTCACAAAACCAGCCACTCACTCTCAAATCAAACTAGAAAAACAAAGGTCCTGGCATGATAGTTGTTTTAAAGTAACAGTCTTAGGCAGGAGAGATGGCTCAGCAGTTAAGAGTGCCTGCAGCTTTACCAGAGGACCTGAGTTGACTCAAAGTACCCATTTCACACAACTCACAAGTGCTTGTTACTCTGGCTCCAGGGAATCTGATGTTCTCTTCTGGCATTCTTGGGCACCTCACATGAATGGAGCATAGACATACTTTCAGGCAAACACCCATATATATAAAATAAAAATAAAGTTTAAAAAATGAAAGTATATATAGATATGTCTGGGCATGTAAATATAACTAAGAATAAGGTATTCTACATTCTTTTATTCATATTGAATCTTTGAAACCCATGGAATGTTTTATATTTATAGTACATCAGTTTAAACTAGCTGGTATTCAAAGACTTAGTAGCTACATTTCTTGTGGCTACCACTTGGTTAGCAGTGAAGCTATGTATGTTGGGTTCTGTTTGTTAAATTTAAAAGATATATTTTAATTTTTAATTAAAGTTTGTGTGTGTGTGTGTGTGTGTGTGTGTGTGTGTGTGTGTGTATGCATGTTTATGAGAGTTCTGGTGTCCTTGAAGTCCAGAGAGGGTCTGTGGACTCCTGGAGCTGGAGTTACAGGTGGTTGTGAGTTGCCTGATGTGGGTGCTGGGAATTGAACTTGGGTCTTCTCCAAGAGCATGTGCTCTGAACTGCTGAGCCATCTTTCTAGCCCCAGGAAATTATAATTTTGTATAATCCCATAGAGTGCAGAAAGCAAATCTTTTCTTGAGACATGTATTTCTACTCTAGTCATTTATATACCATTGAAGGAACCACCTCTATGTCTTTCTGACACTACTATCCCAGCACATGGAATAGATGCTCAGATATTTGCTGAACCGAAGTGAACTTGGGTGTAATAACTCCAAGTTATGTTTGGCCGCATAGGCTCCATTTCATAACGTTTGATAAAAAGTGTTCTCTCAAGTTTAAGATAAAACAGCACGATCTTGACTGCCTGCCAGGAGGTTGTGCAAGTTGTTATAAAGAACTAGTTGCTCTGAAGTTTCTTTATTCTGGGACCAAAAGTTAATGCCAAAGCTTGGTGTGTCCTATAAGACAAGGCTTGCTGTACTCCCATCCCATGCTCTGATTAAATTGTGTACATTTAATTTTAAGATTAACTATTAAACAGAGCATGAAGGCCTATGCCTCTAATCCCATCACTTGGGAAACAGAAGCAGGTGAAAACCTGAGTTCAAGGCCAGCCTAATCTATCTTGTCTCAAAACTAACAAACAACAATGAAAAACAACTATTGAATAAATGTCCCTTGAACTGCATAGTGTGCCATCCCATCAGCCTGTGTCCCCGAGCTTTCCATTCTAACACCTGTCGATACACAGGATTTTTGTTCTGCCCCAGTGATGCTCAGCTCAAGAGCTCTTTTGCTCCCAGGGCACAATGGCAGTGGCTGGAGATGCTTGGGGTTATGGTGAGGACAAATGCTACTGATATTTGTAAGGTTTCAGAAGCCAGAGAGGCTGCCATCGGGACACCTACGGCAAAGAAATCTCCAGGCCCAGATCTTAGCCATGCAGAGGTTGAAAAACCTGCCTAGTCTCCTGTGGAATTCCTTCTCTTCCTTCTTCCTGTTTTAACTGCCATTAAGATAGTTTAGGGCTCCCTAGAAGCAATCAGTATGGGCAATTTGCTTCTCATTCTTCCACTTATTGTCTTTATGACTTTAATTAAAGTGGCTACCAATCTCAACTGTTCATGCACTTGAGGACAGAAGGCCAGGTCTCAGTCTTAGAGATCCTGTTCATGTTCATCTGTGTGGGGCCAAAATATACTATATTTGTGTGTGTGTGAATGAGATCTATATGTGTGTGTGCCTCTATAGGTATGTGTCTGTGTGAATATATGCATATGTAAGTGTGGGGTGCTCATGGAAGCCAAAAGAAGGTGTTGGATCCCTTGAAGCTAGACTTAGAGGTGTCTGTGAGCCTCTCAGTGCTGGGATCTGGACAATTGTCTTCATGATTGAGCAGCAAGCGCTCTGAACCACTGAACCATCCCTCCAAGCCCCAGTTATCTGTGTATTTTTAAAACTTTGTTCAGACTGAAACACCTTTAGACTATTATTAAAGCGTGTTCTTTTAGAGAATATATAGTCTCAACTCTTGAGGGTACAAACAGGAAGATCAACACTTTATGGCCAGCCTCAGTTACAAAGCAAGTTCAAGGACAGCCTGGGCTACCTCAGAGTCTATTTTCACACACACACACACATACACACACACACACACACACACACACACAGGCTAGAGAGATAGCTCATTGTTTAAGAGAACTGGCTGTTCTTCCCCAGTTTTTGTTCCCAGCACCTACACGGTGCTCACAACTGTCTGACCCTCCAGTTCCACATGACCCAGCACCCTCTTCTGGTCTCTGCTGGATCAGGCACACACATGATACACAGACAAACATGCAGGCAAAACACACATATATTTAAAACATAAAATTAAAAATAAGAGAGACCAAGCAGTCAAACACACCATCTGGATGCTGGCAATCAAATCCAGATCCTCCAGAAGAACAGTCAGCATTCTTAACTGCTGAGCACTCTGATCTCTCCAGCTTCTGCTAAGCTATTTTGTTTGGTTTGGTTTGCTTTGGTTTGGTTTGGTTTGGTTTGGTTTGGTTTGGTTTGGTTTGGTTTGGTTTGTTGGTTGTTGTTGTTTTTTTTTGGTTTGGGGGTTTGTTTGTTTCTTTGTTTTGTTTTTTGAGACAGGGTTTCTCTCTGTAGCCCTATCTGTCCTGGAACTCACTCTGTAGACCAGGCTGGCCTACTCAGAGATCTGCCTGCCTCTGCGTCCCGAGTGCTGAGATTACAGGCATGTGCCACCACTGCCTGGCACTATGTTAGTTCTTAATTGTAGTTCAAGATTTTAATTTTACTTAGAGATTTAAAAAAAAAAATGACTTAACAAATGTTTTCTTTAAGTGCTATAAAAACAATCTCTTTCTTTTATTTGGGAGAGAGATGCTCATGTTTAGAAACCCTAATGACTATTTTTGTACACTAAGGCCTTTGCAGAGATGCTGAAAGTCAACAAGACCTTGAAAAGTCTAAACATAGAATCCAATTTTATCACTGGCACTGGAATCCTGGCCCTGGTGGAGGCACTGCGGGAGAATGACACCTTGACGGAGATCAAGATTGACAACCAGGTACAGAGAGGGTGGGGCAAAGCTGGCTTTTGTCTTAGACAGCAGGAGTGGAGTCTCCACAGGGAGTAGGCCTAAGCTCAAAGCTCGGTGTGGACTTGAAGGGATCTCCTGGCTTTCCTATGAATCTTGTTTCTGGGCCATGGAACACATGGGCTCTCTGTCTCTCTGTCTCTGTCTCTCCCCCCTCCTCTCTCTCACACACACACTGTGTGTGTGTGTGTGTGTGTGTGTGTGTGTGTGAATGCAAAGATCAGAGGACAACCTCAGCTACCTTGTTTTTAGATGCTCACCATCCTTTCTGGGGGACAGATTGGCTGGTCAGCCCCAAGGACCCCCTTATTTCTGCCTCCCCAGTGTTGGGATTACAAACACTCACCAACATAGCAGCTTTTTAAATGTGGGTCCTGGGGATCAAACTCATATCCTCATGCTATTATAACAAGCACTTTACTGACAAGTATTGTCCCCAGCCCCAGACCATGTCCTTAAACAAACTTCACAGCAAGTCAATGGACAGTATTTTTATAATGGTGTGTGTGTGTGTGTGTGTGTGTGTGTGTGTGTGTGTGTGTGTACCAGAAGTCAGTGGTCAGAGACATCTGATTCTGGGGTTGCAGGAGGTTGAAAACTGCATAATGTTTGTGTGGGAATCAAAAACAGGTCTTCTGGAAGAACAGCAGGTGTTATTAACTGCTAAGCTATCTCTCCAGCCTAGATCTTTGTTTATTTGGGGTATGGGTCTCAGGGTGGAAAATTAAGCAGCTGGATTGATGGCTGTAGGACTTTCCCTCCACTTAAGAAACTCCCTGTTTTAATCCCATTAGCACTGACTGACTTGGAAGCACAGATATTAGTCTTGCTTAAATTCCTCAGGAATTGCCTTCTCTTTATTTTTTAAATTAATTTATCTATTTTATGTATGTGAGTACACTGTTACTCTCTTCAGACCCATCAGAAAAGGGCATTGGATCCCATTGCAGATGGTTGTGAGCCACCATGTGGTTGCTGGGAATTGAACTCAGGACGTCTGGAAGAACAGTCAATGCTCTTAACTGCTGAGCCATCTCTCCAGCCCTGCCTTCTCTTTATTTTTGTTGGTTTTGTCTCATGGGTTTGTTTTTGAGACAGTTTCATTGGTTAGCCTAGGTTAGCTTTGGACTAAAGATCTTCATGCCTCAGTCTCCCAAGTACTGCAATTATAGCCTTACACCCAGCTCAGCTCTTCTTCAGAAAGAGTTTCTTGTTTGCCATTGGAGTATTTGTTGTTATTTTTTATTTGCTTTTGTTTTGTTTTGCTTATGTATATGTTCATATGAGTGTGTGAATACATGTGTGTGCATGTGGAGGCAGAGGCTGATGCCAGGTGTCTTGTCACACTCTGCCTTAGTTTTACTTTTTAAACACAGTCTGCCACTGGACCTGGAACTCGCTGGTTGGCTAGACTAGTTGACCAGTGACTTCCAGGAATTTACCTGTCTCTGCACCCAGCTATGGAGCTCTAGGTTTATGTCCTATGCCTGAATTTTATCATGGGCGCTGGGGATCCAAATTCAGATCCTCATGCTTGCACAGAATCTGAACATCTCCCCAGCCCAATTTCCTGATGTTATTGCTGTGGTTGGTTGGTTTTGTTTTTCACTTTCCAGTGTCTGTCTATATTTTGGTTTTAGACAAAGAGCCAGATTCAGTGATTGCATGGAAAGAAACATCTCAGGTGGCTTTCTCATTCTCTCTCTGTGTCTCTCTGTGTCTCTCTGTGTGTGTCTCTCTCTCTCTCTCTCTCTGTCTCTCTCTCTCTCTCTCTCTCTCTCCCTCCCTCCCTCCCTCCCTCCCTCCCTCCCTCCCTCCCTGGAGGTAGCCATGTAGTTTTCACCTATAAGTAACTGTTTCCTTCCTTTCCCTTCTTGTTTATCTCATGTGTGCACCCACAACCAGAGGCAGCAGTTGGGAACAGCTGTGGAGATGGAGATCGCCCAGATGCTGGAGGAGAACTCAAGGATTCTCAAGTTTGGGTACCAGTTTACCAAGCAAGGTCCACGGACAAGAGTGGCAGCTGCCATCACAAAAAATAATGACCTGGGTAAGGCAGATGTGATCTGTGCTGGTGACAAGTAGGACAAGCACTGGGAACATTCACCTTCCCACTCCAGAGGCAGCATCTTAGACACCATGCCACTGGGCTTTGTGGCATTACTAGGTAGTCATGGCAATCCTCTGGTCTTCAAGGCTGCAATGCAGTGTTATCTTAGGAGAGCTCTAATCTAGCTTAGCTCTGCTTGATTTCCTTGACTTGCCCCCCCCCCTTCCATATCGATGGTACTCTCTGTAGACAAGGGCATAGCAATCCCAGGTTCCTTGTGTTTGGGTTCTGATGGTGCTTTCTTCAATACTTAGGCTTAACTGTGGTCACATGAATACTTGTGTACTTTGTGTGCCAACTGAACTGACAGAGCTACGTGACACAGGTTAAAGTCTCATGGAGCGTTTCAGCCAGGCCTCTCTTTACCTTCCTGTGCTGTTACAATTTGCCAAGGAGCCACAGTTTCTTCTGTTAGGATGAGATGGGTCATGTCACAGTGAAAAGGAGGTCAGTCACAGTGTTGGAGGAGTGGAACAGGATGGGAAGGCTTGATCTGGAGACGTCTCACCTACCTGGAGTGGCATCGCAAAGGGACGTCTAGGACTGGCCGAGTCCACTTGGCAGTCAGGCAGCAGCAGGCTTGAGTCCCTTGTTTGAGGTTTGGGAAGTATACCAGACCTTGGACAAGGGAGAAAGAGAGACACTGGCAGGACATAAGGCTGTACTTACCCACAGAGTACTGAGAGTGAGTAAAACCCATGACCCAGCAGGAGGCTTTGGGAAAGGATGGAGACAGCCAGAAGATACCTAGGAAATAAAGCCTGTAAGGTCTGGTTCTGAGCAATCCAGAAAGCAAAAAGCAGGCAACGCAAGACTCTGGAAGTATTGACAATAAGTCCCATGCCCAGGAACAGCCACTGTGGGCATCTCCTTTGTCATATCCTACAGCTTGGGCTACTGAAAATATGGAGGTAGAGAGGACTTCAGACAAGGTATCAATTGGCCAAATTCAGGTAGCTTCCATACCCCATTCTATCAACCAAAAGAGCCTGCAGCCCAGGAAGTGAAAAGAGAAGAAAAGGGATTTTAGAAACAGGGAGTCAGTCAAGTGTGATGGTGTGTGCCCATAATTCCATCATTTAAGAGGTTAACATAGGAATATCTTGGTTGACAACCAGCCTAGGCTACATGGTAAGACTATGTCAGAGGAGGGGAGAGAAGGATGGAATCAGGCAATCTTTTTGTTTGAGTTTTTTTAATTTTATGTATATGAATGTTTAATTTGCATGTATATCTGTGCACCATGTACATGTTTGGTGCCTCGGAGTTCAGAGGGAGCATCAGTTCTCCTGCAACTAGAGCTATGGCTGGTTATGAGCAGTTGTGTGGGTGCTGGGAATTAAATCCAGGTCCTCTGCAAGAAGAACAAGTGCTCTTATGGACCGAGCCATCTCTCCAGCCCCCAAATCAGGCAATCTTGACAGTGTCTTTGATTCATTCCCAGTACTGGTTTGAAGGAACCTCAATCTCTGATTTTGCCTGTGGTCTGAAACCACTTTTTTTTTCCCTTAAGACCAATATTTAGAAGTTCATTTGTTCGTTTGTTTTGAGACAGAATCATGCTGTATATCTGAAGCTTTCCTGGAATTCAACTATGTAGCCCAGGCTGGCTTCCAATCCTTGGTTGTCCTGCCTCAGCCTCCAGAGTACTGTGATTACTGGTGTACTCCACCACATTTAGGACTTGAGAGTTTTCGAACAGAATGAGCTTTAGAGAACCAGAACTTCTGTTTATAGATGCTCGATCTCCCAGCTACAATCAGAGATGCTGGGCGTAGCTATGTTCACCTGGGGACTTCACAAAGGCCGGTTGGTGACTGAACTGCACAGAAGACAAGAGGATGCCCTGCATGTAAATTCCCATGACAATATTTAACACTTCACTACTCTGTGGTCTCTCCTTGCCTGATTACTCTATGGACACATGGAGAAGTTCTCACATTCAAGTTACCAGACACAGCTTTATTTAAATGTAAATTCCTCCACATGCCAGATTATTCTTGCTGGTTCCATTTATTGGCATGAATGTTGGAGTTTAAGATGATTTATACCCTCAGGTGTGTGGCATGGAGCTTTGTGGGATCCTCTAGAACAGTGGTTCTCAACCTGTGGGTCACAGCCCCCACAGGGGTCACATATCACATACCCCGCATATCAGACGATATCAGATATTTACTTACGATTCATAACAGTAGCCAAATTACAGTTATGAAGTAGCAATGAAATAATTTTATGGTTGGGGTCAGCACAACAGGAGGAACTGTGTTAAAGGGTCACAGCATTAGGAAGGTTGAGGACTCTTCTCTAGAGTGATTTTAGAGAATATCCTTTTCTTCTGTTTGTCTTTTTCAATTTTTCTCTCTCTCTTCTACCTAGTTCGCAAGAAGAGAGTTGAAGGAGACAGGAGGTAAACTTCCACTCAAAGAGGTGAAGTCTCACTGTGCGGCCATCCAAAAAAAAAAAAAAAACACCCCAAATCTTCCTCTTCTCCACGGGACCATTTTATCCAAGGCTGTTCGTTTCCGTTAAGCATATCCGTCATAATTTTACGTTATTCCTTGCTAGCGCTACTTATTTATCTGAGGTTCTGAAATATGTGTAGCAGTTGGCCTCGCTCCTGGACACACCTGGCGGCTTGCACAAGTAAGATGATAGATACAGATCTTAGACAGTGACAACACTAGAGATGATCTTAGCCACTTTCATATTGTCTTGCTTTCTTACATGAACGTTTTTTTAGTCATGGGAAGGGACTTGGCATGTAGCATGTGTTTGTAGCTTACTACATAGTGGAGGCCTGTCTCTGTTTACATGCATTGCTTTGAGCTAGGCTGAGTACAGGAGAAGTGTGTGCTACGGACCACATAAGAAGTTAAGTACTGCCAATCTTTCACAAATTCTCCGTTAATTCCAGGATAAAAAAGTGTCTCTACATGCACATGCCCAACTGATAGGCGGTCAGTGGGGTCCTCCTTAGAAAGCACTTTAACATAGCACTAGCAAAGCGACTGTTTAGTACCCTGAGAGTATATTAATAATTCACACACTTACCTTTACTGACTATTAAACATGAATTCAACATATGTGTTTAGGTATGTGGTCCTGGGAACTGTATCCAGGGCCCTGTGCATGCTAGGCAAGCACTCTACTCTTGAGCTACATCTCCAACCCAAATTATATTTAAACTGATTCTCTAATAGGTAATTATGTTTAAAGCCGTTGAAAGACTTTCCAGGTATGATGGGAAATTTTTACTAAAAGAAAATTTCAAAATGGCACATTCCCAAATAAAATAACAATAACAGCACCTTAGGGGCTAGGGAAATGGCTCAGCAGTTAAGAGTGCTTGCTATTTTCCCAGAGGGCCAGAGTTCAGTTTCAGCACCTGTGTCAAGCAGCTAACAATAGTGTACAACTCCATCTCCGGGGAATGTGATACCTACAGCTTCTGAGGACATCCACACATGCCCCTAAAATACATACACATGATTAAAAATAGATTTAAAAGATATGTCACCTTAATCAAAGTTTCTGATACATAATGAGTTTGACAATGAATTAAATGAGTTTGACAAATTTTAAAAGCAGTTATTGATTCATCTTTAGCATAACCAGATCACCCGATAAATTATGGGCATTGTGGTTAGTTATGTAGATTTTTTCTCACGTGCAATTGTTTCTTTGCCTCTTGGCTTAAAATCAAGTGTTGACTTTTGTCATATGTCACAGTAAATCCAGACATTTGCAGACATTAGGTTAAAATAAATTGTCAGTTGCTCAGATATTTGTCACCTCAAAGACAAAGCCCATGAGGACACAACAGAAGTGATCGTGAAGTGATTATTTCTAAGTATAACAACTGGACAGTGTGATGCAAACTTAAGGTACCAAATGATGGAAATTTTGGGCACAAAGAAATCATTTTTCTCTCCTGTCATAGATACCAGCTCATGCCAGCCACTGTAAGGTACCTGTGTTAGCTGCCCTTCTCACTGCTGTGACTAAATACCTGACAAAAACGAATGTAAGGAAAAAGGGGCTCATTTTGGCTCACAGTTTTAGGGTGTCACCTACTGTGGCAGGGAAGAATGGCAGCAGGGGCATGAGGCAGTTGTCACACTGCAGTCACAGACAGGAAGCAGAGAGAGATTAATGCTGAGGCTCAACCTACTCTTTCCTTTTCCCCCTTTTTATTTAGTCTGGAACTCCAGCCTACAGGATGGTGCTCCCCACATTCAGGGTGAGTCCTCTCTCCCTGGTTAAACTTCCCTGGTAACACCTTAGGTGATTCCAAATCCCACCAAGTTGACAATGAAGATAGCTGTCGTTGGGTTTCTTGTCCTTCTTGCCCTCTCCTTTCTTTGCACAGCATCCCTCTTATTCCCCTTCTTCTCTCTGTCTCTAAGTCAGTGGTTCTCAACCTGTGGGTCACAATCCCTTTGGAGGTTGAATAACTCTTTCATGGGAGCCACTTAAGATCACTGGAAAACACAGATATTTACATTACGATTCGGAACAGTAGTAAAATTACAGTCATGAAGCAGCAATGAGATAATTTTACGGTTGGGGGTCACCACAACATGAGGAACTGGCTTCAAAGCAGTAAGAAGGTTGCAAACCACTGCTCTAAGTCCTGTAAAGATGATGGGAAACTAACAGACTAGAAAGCACTTGGAGTCAGGGGCCTTGGAAAAAAAAAAACAACTGGACACTTGGAGGAAGAAACTGGACACTTACTGTGCTATAAATACCCACAGCCAAAGCAAAAATTCTCTGACACATCTCATTTCCTTGGCTCATTTTATGCTGTTCGGACATAATGAGTAGAGTATTCTGACATTGTTCTGAGTCACTCCCAAGTCCTTCAGCTTAATACTTTATCTTCCTGTCAATCTGCAAACGTATTTTTTTTTTGTCTTATTGCTTAATCTGATTTTTCCTTCCTTCTCACTTGGATGTGGTATTGGAGCCAGTTTGTACAGGTTTGCTGGTTTGATCCATTTCCGGGAATTCTTTGAATTATTGCTCAAAATAGCCCTACTAAAAATTAAGGGGTGGTAACACACCCCAGTGATCCTAGCACTTGGAGTAGAAGCAAGGTCAGTGTTGGCCGCACAGGAAGTATGAAGCCAGCCTGCTACCTGAGACCCCAGCGCACCCTCCCTCAACCAAAACACGGTGAGCGACATGTACTTACAGTTAAGTCGATTATAGTAAAGGCAAACTGTGTTCTTTCGGTTATTTACGTGTGTTGTGCCTATAGGGCATAAATACCACTGTGATGTGCTATGGCACAGGTCTTCCCCTGCTTTGTCAGTGTTAACTTCTTGGCCATGGTGAGAAGAATCCTTGGGAATTAGCAACCTGTAAGAAGCTGGCTCCTTTCTTCCCTCTAGATTGTTGGCTGATAAGCAGTCATCAGCTATACCTGGGTGAAATGTGTAGAATGTATTTTAATCAGAATTTTTGGTTACTCTGTTGCCAAAGGAAGGATGCTAAGTACCTTTCCTCTCTCTCAGCCACAGACTTCTTTAAGAGCAGAGTCCTTAACAAGCTCCTTTCTCCTTTTTTCATTCACTCCCTTGCCTTCATTCCTAAGAAACCCTGACCCTGCAGATTATTGTCTGCAGCCCCATATTGTGGAGAGTGGGCTACAGTTGTTGACACACCCTGGCAAAAAGCAAGAAAAAAAAATCAGATTTAGATCATGGCTATTCCTTTTTACAATGAGTTATTAATACTATTAAAGCAAGATTGTAGAATGTTATTTTTAAAATCATGCTGGTTTTAGCTTATAAAATGAATTTATAAGATTATTTATTACCAATCAGCTGTTTTATCATTATGGATTTTTAAGTAGCATATAAAGTGACATTTCCATCATCATTTACATTTTGAAGGTAACTACTAGAAGATAAAGTATACATCTTGGGGAATCTATCAAATCATTTAATTAGATGAAGACCACCTCCCACCTGCCCAAAGTGGACCATTAATTTCATGCTGATGAGACATAATATATGTAAATTATTTTATAAGTATCTGTTTTGCTAGCTAGCTAGCTAGTGTGTGTGTGTGTGTGTGTGTGTGTGTGTGTGTGTTGTCAGATATCTAACTAGGTATTTGGCTACATCTGGACAACTGATTGAAGGGGAGGCTCTCTCCCCAGCTCCACTTCCCCTCCCCCTTTAGAGCTGCTGCAGACCTGGGTTCATGGGAAATCACCCCGGAGTCTGCAGTTTCTGTCACCCACCACCACATTTCACAGTTGTGTGGAGGATGACTCTTGGGGATTCACTGGATTATTCCCTATGAGATCTTCCTATATGCCTGACGTGTGACTCATTTCATACGTATGAACGTCAATTAGCGCCCTTCTTCCATCTCTGTAGGACACGCTGTATATAGACATTTTGTACATAGTGATCACCAAATACTCTTGTGACGTATTTGGCTGCATGTGGACCATGGATTGACGGGACCATGTTTCCCTTGCCCCTCTCAGGGTTGTTGGGGGCCCAGGTTAGAGAATCACATGCCTGGAGGGGCAGGTGCTGCTCACCCATCTTTCTGCACACAGCTCATCATTCAGTAGAAGCTCATTCCCATGTTAAAGCTCAAAAAAAAAAAAAAAAAAAAAAAAATCACAGTGCCTGTACTCTTAGTGCCAGCTTTCTTAAAGGAAGACTGGTATACCAGACCATGAACAGCTGCTTCTCTCTTCCATATGGAGATGTGGCCCCTGGGGGCGGGGTCACACCAGCATTATGGAAGCCACTGCCTTCTGAATAACTGCCACAAGACATTTCTCATGCACAAAGCGTAGACTTGGTGTGAAAGCATTAGCAGGCTCTCATGCTCAGACAGTCCTGGAGAGTGAGGAAAAGTGTTTGAACAGACTTCATTTGTCATGGCTGAGAAGTATTTTTGCGCTCTCCTTGATACTTTGAAGGAGGCAAGAGACAGAAGAATTCTGGACTGAGAAGTTTACATGTGTTTTAGGGCTGGGATGACAGATTGCCTTTTCAGAAGGTAGCTACTGAGGAGTAGTCGCTTATGTTTCAGTTCCCACACCCTGCTACTCTGTTCTCACTTAAAAGACTGAGATGCACATAAAGTAAAAGTATGAAAACATTGTAAATATCAGGGTAGTTCCACTGGGTAAATCACAGAGCAGCCTTTTGGAACTGGCCAGAGAAAAGAGCCCAGAACCTCAGTGTTCATTCTTTCCTCGTTCCCCAGTTCTAGATCTGACTGTACTTGACACAGTGACTCAAGATCCCTACAAAGGGAAAGGGCTGGGTACTTAATATTTAAATTAGTTTAATGGCAGCCTACAGTTCTGCTTACTCCTAACTGCTTGCTCTTCAGCCTGACAGCAACAACTGAACCATCAGTAGATCGTGCACAAAGGGTTGCAAATTTTAAGTCTGTATCCTGGGTGCTCTTCTAGAAACTGTACTTGAATCAGAGGTTATGCCTATCTAGAACACACTGTTGGCTTGGAGAGGGTGAAGGGGAGGGCATGAAGCCATGGGCAGAAAAGAGGAACCAGCCAACCAGGCTTGGTTGGCTGTGTCTTGTGGCAGTCATTCGGAGCACACTGGCTCAGCTGGTTGGTATGGTGAACGGGTACCATACCAACGGATTTGGAGGCTAAATCGTAATCCCGTTACCAACACTTAGCAGGTGTATGATCATGGGCGATTCATTTAATTGCCTGCCAATTATAGACTATATGGAGGACCAGCAGCAGAAATGGAATCAAGTGACGTAAACACTTGACTCCACACTTTCTTAGCTGGGTGACTTTGGGGAAGCCACTTGCTCTCCCGAGCCTCAAGCTCCCCAGCTATTAAATGGGAACAATATCTTCACTAACTACCTCACAGAGTTGTAGTGAGAAAATACCATCAGATGACTGGATACAAACAGCAGAGAAACTGGAAAGCTCTGTGTAGAAGTAGATGGCTTTAGTCAGCTCATTAATGTTTCCCACTGAACCTGAATCTGTTTTCTTCTGACCAATGGTTCATCTTTTTGGAGTAGTGCAAGAAGTGTGGTTGTGGTGTAAGGGACTAGAATTACTATACTTTACATAGAGATGAGAGGTGGTTGACAGGGCAGTGGGTGGTATATTTCATGATACAAATGATAGGTCATTTTTCCTGGGTCATTTTGACCCACTTTATAAAGGGCTGGGGAGTAACTCAGTAAGGCAGTATGCTTGCCCAGTATACACAAAGTCTTGGATTTGATCCCCAGTACTGGACAGATAAAGTGGGTGTTATCTAGTTAGTAGCACTAGCCTGTAATCTTATCACTCAAAAGGTGGAGGCAGGAGGAGCAACAGCTCAAACTCATCCTTGGCTACATAGTGAATTTGAGACCAGCCTGGACTACATTAAAAATTAGTGAAATTAAAAAGCTCCTTGGGAAGTGGTCACAGTCCTTGTAGATACTAGCCCTAAGAGGGGGAACTCAAACAGTTACTAAGAATTCAGGCAAGAGCGCTACTGCCTTCCTGTCATCTCTAAGGGAGATGGAGGCTAGGCAATAAAGGTGTTGCTGGCAACCTTGGAGAACATCTCTTTGGGGCTCCAAGAATTTTCATGCCTAGCATCTGTGTACTGGGTGCCACCGCTGGCACCAGAAGCGAGAAAGCTCTCTGGGGCTGCAGCTACCCATCACCAGCAACTCAGCCCTAGTCAGTTCTTTATTTTGGCCAAGAAAAGCACTGGAGCCTGGCCTCACAGAGATGATGTCTCATCAGTCCTTGTATCCATGGTATCATCTAATAAGGTGCCTTGTACATAGTAGATGCTTAATTAATGTTGCCTGTACTGTGTTGTCCTCTGGCCCTACAAGAAATATACTTTGTTTACAACCACATGAGATATATAGATACACACACACACACATTTAATCATACTGATTTGGATGCCAGCTGTATGTGACCTTGGGCAAGGTTCTCCATCTGTTTTATGTTCCTTTCATCTATAAAACAGTGTATTCTCTAAAGTCCCTTCTAGATCGCAAACGTTGCAAGCCCGTGATTCTGAACGCGGGTGGATAATGCATCCACACCAGCTCCAGCTCTCTCCAGGAACATTCTGCAGACAGCTGCTTGGTCCTTTCCAGCAGCGTTGGATAACTTCAGAGTAGCTTTGGAGGAGCATCATCAGAAACGCTACTTCAGGGCTGAGACGGTAGCTCAGTGGCAGAGCATTTCCTGGAGTGTGGGTTCAGTTCTTAGCACTACAACATAAAAAACTTTAAAGATCTTGGGATGCATCCCTCAAAAACAGAAAGGATATTTTTAACATATCTAATATTTTTCTCCTTAGAATCAGAGGGAAAGGAGGGGAAGAAATACAAAGAAAGTGACCAGGATGGGTTTTTTTGTTAGGTTTATATTTTGTGTCTGTGTATTTGCATGATTGCATACCAGGAGACAATCAAAGGTGCACTATGTGCTACAACAAACTGGCCCAGGATTTAAACTTCTGTGGACACCATCTAGATGTGGGTAGGCAGAAATTGGCCAAGCAGAGAAAGGAGATGGATAAAAAGTACACTTCCTGAGTGATTTTACTTTAGTACCAAATGTCAGCCATGACAATCTTCATTTAAATTATTCTAAGCCAGGCATGATAGTGTCCACATATAATCCCAGCACTTGGGAGGTGCAGAAGCAGTGTCAGAAGTTCAAGGTCATCCTCCACAGTATAGCAAATTCAAGACCAGCCTGAGATACACAAGACTTTGTCTTAAATTTTAAAATAAAGACATAAATAAAAATAATTTGTATCTCTACTACTTTCTTTTTAAGACCAAAACTATGTACGTGAAAAAGCATATTTACATTTTAAGTGAGCCTTTATCTTAATCTTGTTTCATGTTTTTCAGAAAACAAGCAGCATTTTTCATTGCACATAAAAAATGTAAAATTCTTGCATGCCACCAGTCATAATGGCTTACCAGTTCTATGCCTGTCAAGTGTGACCTTATGTGTATTGTTACCTATATTGTGTTGAAGACTAAGGGACATAATATTCTTGTAAACTTGTAAACTTTATTGGTAACATTTGTTTACTTGAGCAGACACTGAAAAGCCACAAGGCTTTATTTTTCATTTGATATTTTGAGCAAAGCTAGATGATTGGTTAATTCACTAGGAATTTAAAGACTAACTTGCCTTTTAAATGTGAAGTTGAACATCTTGTGAAAACTAATTTTATCCTCATAATAAAGAACCCCATTGGCCCAAAAGGGTGCAATTTTGGGCCCTTTGGAATTAGCCACCCAGAGCTAATGTTAAGCTAAATAGAAACTGTTGTAATTAACCAAGATCTTTCTGCTTTCAAAGATGTCATGTGTTCACTTGTGTCTGGAATAAAGGTTGTAAATTAAAATGTAAAAAGGGGGGGGGGGTCAATAAACTTAACTTAAAATGTGAATGTCTGGTTCCTGGCTACTCTAAGACAGAGTATCTCTTCAAAATAAATGTCTGGCACTATGTTCTTACTTTACATAAGAACATTTGAAAACAGAATAATGACAACTTAATACAAAGAAGACAAAGTATACAACCGATGTACACAGAGGATAAATGGAAACATCGAAACCAAAAGGTTCACTTGTGGTTACACAGTTGAAGTTTGTTAGAATAATTGAATGCAGGAATACAGAGAATTATATGTAGCTATGTATACCCATGACAGCTAACACTAAATCAAATTTCTGAATAAAGATTTGACCTGGAATAGCAGGGAAACCAAACTTGCTGAGTTCTGTCTCAGTCTAGTGACTCCTAAATTTCATTGTTTAGGCTGGTGACAGTCTGAGAAACAGAGAGAGCCAAGATCTAGTTTCTATATTTGCAGTTGCACACCTCCATGAGAAAATACATTGCTTTATTGTTTTGCTTAAAGAATTTTCCTTTTCAGGGGCTAGGGATGTAGTTTGGTTGGTAGATCGGAGGAAGCCTTGGGTTCTATCCTTAGCACCACATAAAACCCCGTGTGATGGTGTGTACCTGTCAGCCTGACATTCAGGAGAGAGAAGGAAGAAATTAGGGGCTCAAGGTTATTCTTAGCTACACAGTGAGTTTGAGGCCAGTCTGAGCCACATGAAACATTGTCCCTGTGAATCTGTGGCTAGATTTGTCTGTATTTGCTGTGTTCTAGACACTAGCTTTTGGATTCAGCACTCAACCCTTCGTTGACCCCTTGACTTGGAGATCTCTGTGTTTGGACTTTGTTAAGGAGATGTCCCCTCTCTTCTGGACTGTTTGATATTTCAGCCCTTTTCTAGAACTAAAGGAAATGGTAGTCCATACCCTGTCTTCCTTCTTTCCCAACCTTCCTAGAAACTCATTATTTTGTATGCTAATAAAGAGAAACATGAAAACCAGATGCCTATAGTCTCTAGCAAGTATTCCTTATGCCCAGGGCCTCAGTGAGGACCAGATGAATAAGTGATTGAATACAGCTGGTCTAGACAATGGATGATGGAAGGAAAGCACATGGGTCCTTGGCTTGACACATACAAAGGTAGGAAGGCAGCTCTATATATTTTGGAAACTCAAGTTTGTCAAGCCCAAGCAAATGTCAGAAAACTGTAATATCCAATATAATAATGGCTTGTAACAGCCAGCTGGAGAAAGATTTTGGTTCTTGGTCCTCTGGCGTTTGCAGAAATCAGTATTAGCTGCACCTCTAGAAGAGCCATGATAGAGCCCCTGCTTGAAATTGACCTGGGGAAAGTCAGTTTCAGCTGTTGCTATTGGAGGAACGGGAGTGATGAACGGCATTTGAGTTGTGTGGTAAAACATGAGGAATCACTTAGCAAGTAGACATAGGGTGACGGAAAGGGGCATTTCAGGCCAAAGAGTTTTCTGGAAACCTTTCCATAAACATGTGCATCCCAGCTGTGGTGCTGATGTCCCCCTGATTTCTACCTCCCTCTACTTCACCCAACTCCAAAGCCCCAGAATGAAATCCTTTCTCCTAGTTTTTGGTCTACAGTTCAAATTTTCACAGCTGTCTTGAAAACTGTCTCCTTAAAAACTGCTCAAGTACATGAGAGAAGCTGTTTCCTGTTGGGGGCCGACTTTTAGCAGAAAGCAGCTATCAGCTTTGCAGCCATCTTGAGCCATATACCCTGACATGAGACTTGGATTACAATAGCCTACAACAGCTGAGCACACTCTGATAATCTTGGTTTAGATACCTTGAGATTAAAGGCTCGTGAGATTAAAGGTGTGTGAGATTAAAGGTGTGTGACTTAAGAGTATGACTTAGAAGTATAGAGATCAGAGTTAGAGACAAGACCTAAGGGCATGATTAAAGCTGTAACTTAGAGGCGTGGCTTAGAATCAGACTATAGAAGACAGAACCAGACATCAGACGAGAGAGAGAGATTCATACACATCAGACATTAGGTAGAATCTGCCCTCACCCTCGCTCTTGCTGAACCCCGACCTGCAGACCGGAGCAGCAGCTTGGGCCGGGATACAGTGGCCGCCCAAACGTGGGTCGGCCCAGGCTTCAACATTTTGCTCAGGCCGAGACATTTTTTGGCCGCCCCAACGTGGGGCTAGTGCGGTCCCCAACATTATTTTGGTGCCCGAACGTGGGGCAGCAAGAACGAGAGACCCAGTGACGGACTTTACTGGAAGAAGGATCTGTCGATTGTCCCAGGAATCTGCCTCGTTGAGAAAGGTAAGGAAATGGGACAAGAGATTAGTCAACCTGAATCCAACTCTCTGTTTTGGTTTTGCTATTTGCTGCTCACATGTGTTAATTTTCTGCTTTTGTTCTTGAATGCTGTCTTTTTTGTTCAAAATAAAAGGAAGCGTAAGTTAGAATCCAAAATACAACCAAAGATTGATGACAATTTGTCAGAGACAGATTGTGCTGACCAAGAGAAAGAGGAAGTCAAATTTTATGACGCTGAAATGCCCCCTCCCTATGCACCTCCACCTCCAAGTGCTCCCCCAATGGAGATGGTGGTTATAGATCCCATAAGGGAGTTACAGGAAAAAATATCTGTTCTTAAACAACAAATAGAGTTAGAAAAAGAGTATCAGGACTTAATTAATCAGCTACAAAAATTAAAGACAGGAAAGATGTCTCAAGAGGTAAACTGTGAAAATCCCCTGGCTCCTTGCATTCCTCAACCAGGAATCCAAAGGCAGTCCCTATCACCTAGCTTATGATTAGCCACAAATCAGCCAGAGGAGGGAAAGGCTGAGGCTTTCCCTGTATCCGAGACTAGAGACAATCAAGGAGTTGCTTGGAAACATCACACAGGTTTTAATTTTCAAATTATTAAGGAATTAAAAAATGCAGTATCTCAATACGGTGCCACTGCTCCTTTTACTCTTGCAATTTTAGACTCTGCCACAGAGGAGTGGCTAACTCCTAGTGATTGGAATACGTTAGCGAGCAGTTCTTACTGGTGGAGACTATTTAATTTGGAAATCAGAGTATCATGAGAATTGCAAAGAGACAGCTAGTAGAAACATTCAGGCAGGCAATGGTTGGTCCTTTGATGCCTTAGTAGGAGAAGGACAATTTGCTTCTAGTGATAACCAGATGCAATATGACCCAGGTTTATTTGCTCAAATTCAAAATGCAGCCATGAAGGCTTGGTGTAAACTTCTGGTAAAGGGAGACCCTGGTGCATCTTTAACAACAGTCAGGCAAGGGCCTGATGAGCGATCTTCTGACTTTGTTCATCGATTAATGACAACAGCAGGAAGGATTTTTGGTAATACAGAGGCAGGTGTAGATTATGTGAAACAACTTGCATATGAAAATGCTAATCCTGCCTGCCAAGCGGCCATTAGACCTTATAGGAAAAAGACAGACCTTACGAGGTATATCAGACTCTGTTCTGACATAGGTCCTTCTTACCAACAGGGCTTAGCTATGTCGGCTGCCATGCAAGGAAAATCAGTAAGAGATTTTTTGGCAAGTAAAGACAGAAAGGCATGTTTTAAATGTGGTAAGCCTGGACACTTTGCAAGAGATTGCAAAGTAGAAAATGAGTTAAGCCAGAGACAGCCCAGAAAACAGCCTGGGCTCTGCCCAATTTGCAAAGGTGGAAGGCATTGGGCTAGTGATTGTAGGTCTAAACAAGACGCACAAGGTAATACCCTTTCCCATAATCAGGGAAATGGGAACAGGGGCCAGCTCCAGGCCCCGAACCTACGCAAGCCAAAACAGGCTTATGGAGCAGTCAGTGTCCTACCAGCAAACACCAATCCCTTTCTGAACTTAGTCGAGCAACACCAGGAAGCGCAGGACTAGACCTCAGTTCTGCCACCCACACAGTATTAACCCCAGAAATGGGACCTCAGGCCTTACCCACTGGAGTGTTTGGACCGCTCTATCCAAATGTGTTTGGCCTGATAGTGGGAAGAAGCAGTACTACTATGCAGGGACTACAAATTTTTCTTGGAGTTATAGGTAATGATTATCAGGGTGAGATTAAAGTAATGGCACAGGCAATTCAGAATATAGTCACCATTCCTACAGGAAAGAGGATAGCTCAACTATTGTTACTTCCATTGTACCCTACTAATCACAAATATAAGAATCCTAAAAGAGGGGATCAAGGTTTTGGTTCCTCTGATGTATACTGGGTACAGCCTATAGTTAAACAAAAACCTATGATGACAATTTGGCTAGATGGAAAGGCATTACAAGGCTTGGTTGACACAGGAGCTGATGTGACTATCCTAAAACAAAGTGATTGGCCTGCTACCTGGCCTCTGACCCCAACCTTAACCAATTTAAGGGGTATTGGCCAAAGTCAAAATCCACTACAAAGCTCTAAGGTGCTAACGTGGAAAGATAAAGAAGGAAATACAGGAAATATATGTAGCGCACAGTCTCATCCAATTGTCATACTCGGTTTTCGCGCCATGCGCAGGCGCATTCTCAAGTAAAGCTTCTGTGAAGAACCAGGAAGCAGAAGCCTGCGCCATCTTTTAATGGCGAATTCGGCTCCTCACATCTCCCCCTTCCTTATTAAACTGCAACAACAATCGAAGACTGTTAGGTTGCCAATCTAGCCCACCGTTCTACCGATAGGCGTTCAAGGCAGTTAAACAGTACGAGACCCTCCACACCTTTTATCCCGTGCAATGGGAACCTGAGCCCTGGGAAGTGTGGAGGACCACCACTAGGATACCTGGTGCAATGGGAACACGAGCCCTCAGGATATCCTGTTAAGTGATGGTGTCTCATTGTTTAAGCAGATTCAACCAGGCTTGAGGGGATGTTCCCTGCTCCACGGCAAGCAATGCTTGTGTGATCACCACCTTATCCTTTTGATGTTGTTGTTTGAATTTACAGAGCAACCAGAGGGTAAGCAGCACTCCCCCAAAGATCATGCAGCCAAATAACCCTACCTCCACCCATTCCTTAAGAAAAAACCGAAGAGATCCATGAGGAGAGTCCCTGGGTCAAGGAGAAATCCAAGCGAGTAGAATTGATCTGGACGATAGCAATCCGCAATCGTTGCATGGTCTCATCAAAATCAGCCGTCCAATTCTGTAATAGCTGCTGAGATAAGATTCTTGAAAGGTTAGCTACCCGAGTAAAATTTTCATATTGAATGGAGGTATTTATATACACAAGCAGGAGAACACAGGTGAAAACACTTTACCACGTGCACCATACAGCTGAGGTCACTAAACAGCAAAACAAGCTATGTGGGATAAACAATATATTTATCAGAGTGTGCTTCAGCTGTTATAGGCTTTTGAAAACCAAGTCTTTCATCAGGGTATATGGTTCCAGATGGCTGCAAAGTTGATCTAGCCGCTTTCCATACCAAAGCCATCAGTTTGAACAGCATGAACCCGAGAGACAAGAGACTTAATATCTAAACCGTTGATATAAAAGCAACACTCTTTAAGGCAACACACAACTTCCCCTGTTGGAGAAGTGAAAGGTCTAAGCCTTGTACCCACAAATTTATACCAATGAAATCCTTGAATTTTGCATCAGCTTAGTAACAATTATACAGATTAAGACAGCCTAATATTAACCACCTCAGTCCCCAAGTCCAGGGAATTGGGGCGCTGACTCCTCATTAACTTCTTCAAGCTGAACATGGGCATTGACTTTTAGAAGAGGAATGAGGGGAAGGGTAAATTGAAAGCATCTGAAGTCTGTCTTAACTGCATCCAGCTGGAAGTCCAGGGCATCGGTGAACATGCAGGTGATAAGATTCATTCTCCAAAGCTGTGTATTCTGCAATATACAAATCTCAAAACAAGGTTTAGTATCAAGATAATTATTTTGATTCTCTAAAATCTAGTGTTCTGGAGGCCTACCTCTGTCATGTCTGATCCATATAATTCTGGAAGACATAATTACTACCTTAATGACCTCTTCAGAAAACACATAGAAAAACTTTTTCCAAATCAGCCTTTCCTTAAGCCAGTAACCAGAAAAACCTTTACATTGAGTTTTTATCCAGAAAAATATTATACAACTCAGAATCACACCCATTTTGAAAGTTAAATCAATTAACATTATCATTCTGCTTATCTCTCGGCCTAGAGCAGCCTTCTATTTATTCCTCGAGTCTTTAAAGCCTTTTTCATCTGTTTTTACTCACTTATTTCTTGCCCCATTTTCGTTATTATAACCTTTACCTATCTGTTTGGCTCTCTTGACTCAGAGCGGCCTGCAATTTACTCCTTGCATCTTTAAAACCTTTTTCATCTGTTTCTATTTACTTATTTCTTGCCCCGTTTTTGTTACTATGCAATCACCTTTGTTTCACTTCCGAATTCAGCCAGCTCTGTCAGTCGACTGGTTCTCCAGCGCAGGGTGTCTTCCACTGTATCCCGCTTACTGGAGTTCCTTGCAGAAAAGCGTCTAGACTCTCCGCGCCATCAGTTCTGAATCCTCTTCGAGCCAACAGGGTCCTTCGTGACTGGTCAAAACCCCGAGACGTTCGACTTCATCCCAGGTTTCGGTTCCACTTGTAGCAGGCTACCTCGACGATAAGGAGCACGCCACACTCAGGATTCTTCTGACAGCATTTATTGAACAGCTCTCATGATGGTGAAAAGGGGAAGGACGCCGAGCTCAGAAAGCCCGCTGCTTAAATAGAGCTTTGTGAGACGTGCAGATCCCTCATTGGCTCAAATCTCTCATCCAATTGTCATACTCGGTTTTCGCGCCATGCGCAGGCGCATTCTCAAGTAAAGCTTCCGTGAAGAACCAGGAAGCAGAAGCCTGCGCCATCTTTTAATGGCGAATTCGGCTCCTCACAAATATACAACCCTATGTCATCTCAGGCCTTCCCATTAATCTCTGGGGAAGAGATCTGTTATCCCAGTTGGGACTGAGTATGTGCAGCCCTAATGAAGTAATCACAGCTCAAATGATAAACCCTGGATTTTCCCCCAGGGAAAGGATTAGGAAAAAGTGAAGAAGGGATTATCTAATTTGGATTAAGCCAGGCAGTAGTGGCTCACGCCTTTAATCCCAGCACTTGGGAGGCAGAGGCTGGTGGATTTCTGAGTTCAAGGCCAGCCTGGTCTACAGAGTGAGTTCCAGGTTAGCCAGGGCTACCAGGTCCTCTCTCTGAAGGAAATACCAAGGCAGAACTAGCTACTTGTATAGTTGCAGTGACTTTATCAAATCAGAAATCTAATTTGGATCAGGCCATAAAGGCTCATGAGTTACATCACTTTAATTCTAAAACTTTAAAAGGGATGTTTAAAATTACCAGAGAACAAGCTAGACAAATTGTCAAACAATGTCAATCATGTGTTAAACTTTTACCAGTTCCTCATTTGGGTGTAAATCCAAAGGGACTGATACCAAACAGTATCTGGCAAATGGATGTTACTCATTATAATGAATTTGGCAAGCAAAAATATATACATGTATGTGTAGACACATACAGTGGTTTCATTTATGCAACATTACAAACTGGAGAAGCAAGCAAGCATGTGATTGCTCATATGCTTGCTACAATCGCTGTATTGAGTGTGCCTAAACAGATTAAAAACTGACAATGGCCCAGGTTATACAAGCTCCAGTTTCCACCAATTTTGTGAAAGATTGGGAATACTACATAAAACGGGTATTCCATATAATCCACAGGGCCAAGGTATGGTAGAAAGGGCACATCAAACCATTAAATGTCAATTTGAAAAAATTAAAAAGGGGGAATGGTACCCTACCAAGGGATCCCCCAGAAATATCCTTCATCATGTACTCTTCATTTTAAATTTTTAAAATTTGGATTCTGAAGGAAAATCTGCTGCAGATAGATTCTGGCATCCTGATACCAAAAAGAATTTTGCAACAGTCCTCTGGAAAGACCCATTAACTGGAACCTGGAATGGGCCAGATCCAGTGCTTATCTGGGGAAGAGGTTCTGTTTGTATATATTCCCAAACTGCAGATGCTGCACTTGGCTGCCAGAGAGACTTGGTTTAGATACCTTGAGATTAAAGGCGCGTGAGATTAAAGGTGTGTGACCACCCAAACGTGGGTTGGCCCAGGCCTAGTGCGGTCCCCAACAGCAAATTAATCTTTTTGTTTGTTTGTTTGTTTGTTTTTGTTTTTCAAAGGAACCTTTTAATAATGAGCAAATTGCCGCTGGTATTAATTTGCTTGTGGTGATTCAGTATGGCACAGGCTTTATGAGCTGCTCTGGCTGGAGGCAGGAAGATAACACTAATGAGGGCTTACAACGAAGACCTAGAATTGCAGTATCAGCTTATTAATCACTTTCATTCTGCCGTGTGTGTGTGTGTGTGTGTGTGTGTGTGTGTGTGTGTGTGCGCGCGTGCGCATGTGTCAAGGGACAACCTTGAATACCCCTCAGATGCCGTCTTTTTGTTGAGGTGTCTGGTGGTGTGTGTTTAAAACAGGGGCTCACTGTGTAGCCCTGGCTGTCTTGGAACTCACACTTTCCACCAGGTTGGCCTTGAACCTCCTGCCTCTGACTCCCAAGTGCTGGGATTAAAGGTGTTTGCCACCACTGCCCATCAAATGTCATCTTTAAGAAGGAAGGAAGGAAGGAAGGAAGGAAGGAAGGAAGGAAGGAAGGAAGGATTTATTCGTGTTTCTGTGTGCCTGAGTGTGTGTGTATCTCACACATGTGCACGTGCCTGTGGAGGCCAGCAGAGGGCATTGAGCCCCCTGCTTTTAGCACTAAGCCACTTCTCCAGCCCTCCATGCCTACTGCTGCCTGCCCTGGAGCTCACTGAGCCAGGCTGGTTGGCTGGCTATAGAGTCCAAAGCCTGATGACGTGAATTAAATTCCTGGAATGATGGAAGGAGAGAACCAGCCTACATTCTTTTTTCAGAGCAGAATAACCAGGATACTAATGAGAGTGAGTACAGAACCGTCAAAGGAGCCAGATGTGTAGTTCATGACAGTAATTCTGGGATCTGAGAAGTGAGATCAGGAGGAGCGATAGTTCAAGGCCAGCCTCAGTTACATAATGAATTTGGAGTCCACTCTGAGCTACATGAGACATTTTCTCAAAAAAAAAAAAAAAAAAAAAAAAAAAGACATACAAAATGGGCTGGAGAGATGGTTCAGCCGTTACGAGCATGTACTACTCTTGCAGAGCATGGGTCCAGTTCCTAGCACCCACATTTGGCTGTTCCCAAGTATTTACAACTCCAGTTCTAGGGGATCCACAATCCTCTTCTGGCCTTCATGAGACACATGTACATACATGGTACATATAAACATGCAGTCACACATACATAAACATCAACAGTAAATCAGGTTTTTGTTTTGTTTTAAAATATCATACCCATGACCTGTCAAAGAATTCAAAATATCTAGCCATTCAAAATGCTATCTCTTCTGGAATTTCTTGAAGAAGTGTTTTCATGTTCTTTAAGCCTGGCCACAGATCGTCGTATTTCAAAAAATTTGAGATCTAGGAGTCATGTCAGTCTAACCAGCAGTTTAAAAGTTACACTAGAATTTAGTGAGTATGTGCTTCATTTTCAGATCTATAATTAGTAACTGGCCATTTGACTTTATGCACATTAACTTTCTCAATTCTTCATTTTTTTATTTTCATGTTTAAAACCTGAGTATGTTAATTTTCTCTTAATAAGGTTGTTTCAAAGTTCCATGAGATATTACAAATGCTGGTCCATGCTTGATATGCATAAATATTCAATATATTGGATATTCAATAAATATTCATTGAATATGAGCACTGCAGGAAAACTCTTTCAGAAACAAACTCCTGAATATTTTAATTTACAAGAGACTTCCCTTAGCCAGGTAGGTGGTGCACACCTGTAATCCTAGCCCTGAGGAGGCTGAGAGAGAAAGTTTCTTTTTGGCCAGTCTGGTCTAATAGGGAGTATCAGGGCAGCCAGACCTTGTAGACCTATGTAGCAAGACCTTGTCTCAAATGAATAAACAAAGGAAAAATATAGAGAGAGACAGGAAGAAAGGAGGAAAAAAGAAAAGAGGAGAGAGAGAAAATGGGAGGAGAGAAGAGAGAGGAGAGAAGAGAGGAGAAAGAGAGAGAGAGAGAGAGAGAGAGAGAGAGAGAGAGAGAGAGAGAGAGATTTCAGATCATCAGTGATATTCAGTGAGTGTCAGTTGCACAAAATTCCATGGTGTTTACTTAACCAGGGGTACTCCCGCCCTGAGAGGAAGAAATAGATGCTAGAAATAGATGCCAGGAGAAACTAACCATTAGGAGACTCCCTATTCTGGGTGTGGCTGGAATGTACCTCAAGCATGCTCTCCAGTCCTCTACCGGGCTGTTGTTGTTGTTTTTTTTTTTTTAAGTTATCAAGATAGGACACTATTCTTGCCCGTGCTGATGCCCACACTGATGTCCGTGCTGATGCCCACGCTGATACCCGTGCTGATGTCCGTGCTGATGCTGATGTCCGTGCTGATGCCCGTGCTGATGTCTGTGCTGATGCCCACGCTGATGATGTCCGTGCTGATGCCCATGCTGATGCCCACGCTGATGCCCGTGCTGATGTCCGTGCTGATGTCCGTGCTGGTGTCCATGCTGGTGTCCGTGCTGATGTCCGTGCTGGTGTCCATGCTGATGTCCACGCTGATGCCCGTGCTGATGCCCGTGCTGGTGTCCGTGCTGGTGTCCGTGCTGGTGTCCGTGCTGGTGTCCGTGCTGATGCCCACGCTGATGCCCGTGCTGATGCCCGTGCTGATGTCCGTGCTGATGTCCGTGCTGATGTCCGTGCTGATGTCCACGCTGATGCCCACGCTGATGCCCGTGCTGATGTCCGTGCTGATGCCCGTGCTGATGCCCGTGCTGATGCCCACGCTGATGATGACCATTATGATCGCAGGACATCATTAAACGGTCCTCCAGGGCCATCTTCCCCTCCCTAATTTCATCTCCTCTTTTCCCTCCTTTGACTAGTTGCTTCTGCTATTTATTCTCACTCACATTAACCCAATCGGACTGCCTGTTGTAGAACATGATGTTGGAATGGGAGGATGGGATGGAGCAGGTAAATGGGGCAAGTGCTATATACCAGGCAGTTAGAAACGGCATCTGTTAAAAAGCACTGGCTTGCTTGGACCCATAAGATAACTAAAGCAGGCAGTATAACACCTAGCATCTCTGTTTTTGTTTTGTGTCTGCCTTCCTGTTTTGGGTTGCCTAGTTACCCTTGCACATAGGCATGTTCACCTTTCAAGGACTTATTGCTCTTTAGGGATAAAGGCATAAAAATAAAATATCAGAAACATCATATAGTCAGCTTTTACAATTACTCCCCAAAGGCACCTGAGGTCACCTTGGATTCCATGAAAATCGTCAGGTCACCTTCCAGATGAGGGCATCCCATCCAGGGTGGAGAGGATGCCTCTTGGAACATGAGCAGTTATCTTCTGAGAATGACATTCTTCCCTCAGGTGAAAGGGACTCTTTGGACCAACTTGCAAAACCAGACTGAAAGAATGACCAGCCAGGACACATCGTGACCAGGATTGCTCAATTATATGTACAAGAATGCTTCTTGCCCCAGTTCTTCTGCTTGAATCTAAAGCTCATGTGGGCTTATTGGCTCCTTTATCTGAACCTTTCCTAGGTGTGTGCATTAATGAAGTCTATCTCTGCTTCTCACTTTTACTCTGCTGTTTATGTTAGAGGCGCCACACCCGGTGTAATTTATGACCTTTTCTGCCATAAATTGGTAAAAACAAAACAAAACAAAACCTCATGTATCCCAAACTGGCTGATAAACTTCCCTCTGCGTCAAGTGCTGAGATTTGGGCTTACAAGCATGTAACGCCACATCCAGTTTATACATTGTCTGGAATTAAATCTAGGGCTTTGTGTGTGCTTGAGTAAGCACTCTACCAACTGAGCTACAATCCCAGTCTCTTAGCTTTTATCTGTCTTCCATGAAACGTTTGAAAAGCTGAAAGGCTTTTACATTATGCTTTCCCATTAGTAACCAAGGGACTAAGAAAAGCATAGCTCTGTAGTATGTGTCTTTTTACAAAAGGTCCACCGTGCAAGAAGGAAACCTATTACAAAAAAAAAAAAAAAAAAAGCCCCTAGACAGGCTTACTGCTTTCCAGAGGGTCGCGGGCAAGTATATACAGGAGCAGAAAGCATTTTTCTCAGCCTAGTCCTGGTATCTGTAGCCTGTTATAACACCCTTCCCTTTTTAAAGGACCGGGTCCACATGTATGGAGCCGCGCCCTTCTCCCTCAAACTACAACTCCCAGCATACAGTCTGTCCCAAGAGTACGCACGCGCAAGGGCGGGGACAGTGAGGGGGGTGAACCAGCAATACAGACAGCGCGGTCGGGTTTAGGGGCAGCTGGCGGGAGGGTTTCGGCAACTCCCTGAACTTGAGGCACCGCGGAGTGTGGGCGCAGGGAAGAGCGATTCAGACCTTGCGGACTGTGCAGTGGGACGGCGGCCAGACAGGTGAGTTCAGCACGGTGCTTTTCAGGAAGTCCGTCGACGGGCGCGGCAGCGGGTCGCTCCGGCCTGGGCGACTGAGAAGGGAGCGCCTGTGCTTCCCGCGCCTTGCCCGCGGGCCTCGCTAGAGAGCGGAGAGAGCCGGGCCGTTCCGGGACGGCGAGGTGTGCCGGGTGTCGCCCGCGGCCAGGCACGCAGGCTCTGGGCTGTGGGTGAGTCACTTGCAGCCAACCAGCTGGGGTTCAGGACCGGCCGATTGGAGTTCGAGACCCGCCACCTAGTGTTCGGGACCGACCTCCTCAAGTCTGGGACTGTCTAAGATTTGGGATTTGGCCGTCGGGTTTGGGACTGGCCAGTGCTCCGGAACCGGAGTGGCTGGGAAGCTGTCTGGGAAGCGCCTTGCCCCGCCGCCCCTCCACCCCAACCATCATCTAGCTGCCTGGCTGTTGTTGGTTGGGAGGAAACCCACAAAACTTGGGACACACCCTTTTTGTGATTGAAATCTGGTGTCTTGCATTGGCCATATCTGCTCTGCTCTGCCTTAGAATAAATTTCGGGCTCCCGTGCAACGCAGCTGGGGCCGGCTGTAAAGCTGATGCGGGTTTGTTTTGAGGACGTGACTGCGTCGTTGTATCTTCGCTTACAGAAGTTGATGCGTTTCCTCCACAAGCCTGCATCCTGATTACAAACAGAAATGGGAAACGGCCCCAATTTTTACTTTCCTTTTCTTTCTCGTCTCTCCTCCCCCCCCCCACCCTTTCTGTTTTCTCGTCTTCTCGTTGGTGTTTGAGTCCCCTTTCCCCTTTCAAATCCACCCGCCCGTTCCCTTTCTACTGTCCCTAACCTCCCCCCATTTCTCTCTTGTCTTCTAAGAATCACATTCCCAACTTGACCTTTGCTTCTCTTAAAAAAAAAAAAAAAAAAAAAAGAAGAAGATAGTCATCTATTTGGTAATGAACTCTGCAGTAAAACTTATCCCAGGAGGTCATACTTAAACAGGAAATGAGCCTGTGGAGATTTGCTGGCTATGTGCAGCCTTCTTTGGTTTCTGACATTTTAGTGCAGTTCATGTTTCTTTTACTGAAAAATTTTCAGAATAGTTTTTTTTTGGGGGGGTGTATTAAGTTGGTTAATCAATTGACATGTCATTATTTCAGAAGAATATAGCTTTTCTCAGACTCCTTTTTCCTAGTTCTCTTCCTAGTCCTAGTTCACACATTTTATGCATACATATATCTCTTTTTGATATTTTGAGCCCGTCTCACTGTGTTGCCCAGTCTGGCCTTTAAGCCTCAGCTTCCCAGTACTGGAATGGGGCCATCGAGTCTGGCCATCTCTATAATGTATTAAGAGCTGACAGTAGGGCCGGGAGAGAAGGCTCAGAAGGTAAGAGCACTGAATCCCATCTCTGGCTCTCCATGTGCAATCCATTGTATTCCGGTCTTAGAACGCCCTTGCCTTGCACCAATCAGCATTTGTAGTTTATCTTAGAATGAAATTGGTGGTAGCCAGGTAACCCATGATTAACCTAGCCTTCTATGGTGTGTGTGTGTGTGTGTGTGTGTGTGTGTGTGTGTGTCCCTGCGCGTGCCTGCGCTCACGTGTGCATGCGCTCACACGTGTGAACGTGCATGCGGAAGCCTGGAAGTTGATGTCATGTCCTCTTGGATCATATCCACTGAACCATATCCCTATTATTATTAAAAAAAATTAATTTATTTGGGAAATCTTGGCTATATGTATTCATTCCAATCCCTGTGCTAGACAGGAATGACCAAAGGTGTCTTCTTGAGGATATTACTGCCCTGTAGCTGAATTTTCTTTCATCTTTGTGGTAGGCCATTAGGTCATGCTTTACCTGATATATGCTTTTAGGTCACATCCCATCACAATCCTGATAACATTTTTTTTTCAGGCTGGAGCTATAGCTCAATAATTAAGGGCTTGCCTAGCATGTGTAAGGACCTAGGTTCAATCCCAGCACCACAAAAGCAAAAAGATAATTTGCAACTCCCAGCAACTGGCTTATTTAAACAACAGGTTCAGTACAACAGAAAGAACCTAAGGGCCTACACCATGTAGGGGCAACACTTTTCACACTTAACGGACATAAAGCACGACCATGCCTGTTCATTTTGAAGTGGAGTTTAAAATTGGCATATTTTAAGTAGAAGTTACACTTTGAAAACCAAGATGGGAAGATAATTTTTTTTGGGGGGGGGGTTCGAGACAGGGTTTCTCTGTGTAGTTCTCTGTGTAGCCCTGGCTGTCCTGGAACTCACTCTGTAGACCAGGCAGGCCTTGAACTCAGAAATCCACCTGCCTCTGCCTCCCAAGTGCTGGGATTAAAGGCGTGCGCCACCACTGCCCGGCGGGAAGATAATTTTAAAAAGATGTTTTAAGATGCTTATAGTGGTTCTTTTAAGGTGGGTGCTGATAATTGTATATCAGATACGTATACAGGACTTGTCTAATTTTCAATCAAAAAAAATTGTTTGCGACAGGGTCTCACATAGCCTCCACAGACCTCCAGTTTATCATGTCCCCAAAGCTAGCCTTGAACTCCCGATCTGCCTCCACAGCCTGAGTGCTGGGATTACAGGTGGGTGCCACTGGGCCAGCTTCTCTTTCCTTCTCAGCCTTCTTCCTCTTTTCTTCCATCCTCAGTTGTGTGTGTTCACGTTTACAGTAATTAGCTAATTCAGCAAGTATGTATCTTACTCTGTCCTAGACTCTGGAGTTGGTGATGTGTAAGATAGGATTCCTGTTTGGAAGCTTGCTTTCTTTGGAACTATGCCTATGTCCTGCTTCAGAGCACTTTGGAGGGAGTAAAAACACATGGTAGTTGTGTGTCCAAGAGGGAACAAATGAAGTCAGTCTGTCTCCACATGCTCCCGTCCGTTCTCCCAGGCCTTCCCTTCCTGTTGTGTTGGAGTGTGTAGTGTATCAGTGCGGAGCACAGTATAATGTACGTTTACTTGGAACGTAAGATGAGTAGAGCACAGGGAAATGAGCTAGCTCCAAGCACTGTGATTAGTAAGGTTGTGTTTGCAGGTACCGCATACCTGGGTTAGAGATCAACAGAGGGAGGGGAAAGATGAAAGGGGAAGAGACAGAGGAAGATGAGGTGGACACAGTGGGAGAAGATGGTTTTTAGTAGTGTCCCGAGTCAGTCTGTACTCTGCTGTCATTGTTTAAGCTTGAATCATGGACTTGCTGCCTTCACTCCCAGAGTGCCAGGATTATGAGCTTGTGCCACTCAGGAATCTTTGTTTCATTTGAGACGGGTTTTACTTTGTAGCCCAGTCTGACCTGGAACTCACTTTGCACCACTTGTTTGCACAGGCTGTGCAAGCAGCCTTCTCCACTCAGCCTCCCAAGGGCTGGAGTCAGGAACGTAAACCGCCACACCCTTCTCGGGTTTCTTGATTTGAAGAGTCCAGGAGGGCATTATTGTGCAGGCTGTAATTGTAACTGAAGCGTGTGTGGTACTGGTCATTGACCCACTTGTTGACATTTGATTACACTTGCTCTTCTCAGATCATTTAAGGTCTTAAGTGTGAAATTATATTGAAAGGAAAACAGTATAGAAAACAGAAATATTATTTAATTTGTGATGGTCCAATAACTTGTTAGATATTAAAATTGTAGTCAAATTCTGCTTGCTAATTATAAAAAGAGTTTAAATCCGAGCATACGTTTTTGTGTCTGCCTGAATCCATTATTGGATATATATGTATGTATATATACACTCACATTTTGTGTGGAAGCCGGTGACTTGTTGAAGACAAGGTCTCTCTACACAGCCCAGGCTGGAATATATAGACCAGGCTGGCCTCAGACTCACATAGATCCTCCTGCTTTTGCCTCCTGAGTACTGGGATTAGGGATATGTACCACCAAGCCAGGTTCTACTTTATCTACTGTCTAAGACAATGTTTCTTACTGAGCTTGGAGCTCCCTGAGCTCAAGTCAGGCTGACTAGTCGATCACTGAGCCCCGGGATCCTCCTATCTCCTCTTCCGCAGCTCAGGGATTATAAGCACACACACCACCTGACTTCCGTGGCTGCTGGGGAATCAAAACTCTGGTCCTGTGCTTGCATGGTGAGCACCAGCTGAGTCATCCCCACACACCTCTGTCCGTTCGTTTTGTTTTGACACTTAGTGGAAATGAAGGATTTCCTAATCCAAAGTGGTAATAGTTGAAAGTGTGTGCACTATGGCACTCTAAAATTTCTTTTGAAACAAAATCATTACCCTGTATCTTGAAAATAGAATCTTTACATTTATTTATCTATTTATTGTGTGTGTGTGTGTGTGTGTGTGTGTGTGTGTGTGTCTACCCAGGTATTACGACGGTGTGTGTGTGGAGGTCACAGGACGATCTGCGAGAGTCAGTTCTCTCTAGCCCGTGGATCCAGGGAATTTCACTGAAATCATCAAGCTTGGTGGCCAGTGCCTTTACCTGCTGAGCCATAGCTTGAAGTGGAATGCTGCTCTTTTTATGATTCATGTTTCTTCCATCCTGAGCAAGAAAAATTGACCTATCCTTAAGGCTATCAAGATACTCTGGCTTCTTTACAGGGTCTCATACACCCTAGGCTGGCCTCAGACTCAACTATGTTTCAAAAATGACCTTTTCTCACGCGCAATAAGTCTCTGGAGACTTGATATAAGTTGAATCACATAACAAGTGATCCTTTGTGACTGGCTTCTTTCACTTGTTCTGTTTGTTGTTGTTAGAGGTCACTGTAGTTCAGGCTTGGCCCGGAACTTACTGTGTAGCCTAGGCTCTTTAATTGTGGCAGAAGGGTCTCGGGCTTTGACGTGCTGGTATTATAGGGTTAGCCACCATGTCTGGCTTTGTTCCTTTTTTCCTTTTTAAATTACATTTATTTATTTTGTATGTGTCTTTGATGTGCATCATGGTCCTTGTGTGGAGGTCAGAGGAGAGCCCGTAGGATCTGTTATGCCCCTCTAGCTGGTGTGTCCCAGAAATTGAGTTTAGGTCATCCGGCTTGGTAACAGCTGCCCTGACCTCACTGGACCATCTTGCTGACTTTGGTTTTTCTTTTTTTAAAAACAGGGTTTCTTTGTAGCCTATGTAGCTGACGGTGACTTTGAATTTTTGATTCTCTTGCCTTTTTCTCCCAAGTGTTAGGATTATAGGCATGGCATGTACTACCAATCAAACCCAGGGTTTTGTGTGTGTTGGACAGGCGCTCACCAACTCTTCTGTATCCTCAGCTCAACCCTTGTGCACACGAGAGAGAATTACTAAAATACTATTAAGTTTTCTTGATAGGTGTGATCTTTTGTGACCTGTAAAAATATATGCTCCCTAGGGTATTTATGCTCAAATACCTACATCCACTCTCTAGGGAAGGAACCCAAACACACACACACAAACTTACGAAATAAGGTTACTGATAGAAATAACCCTTTGCTGAAGAGCATGTGAGGAAAATGAACAGAAGATAAACCAAGAGAAGTGAGGGCACAGTGGACAGGATGCTCAGAGGGCCATGGCCAGGCAATTTTTAAAGTTTTTAGAGAGGGCCTTTTATGTGTTTCTGGATGGCCTGGAACTCACAGCATCCTCCTGATTCTCTCTCCTGTTGAGATACAGGCATGGCCCATCACACCTGGCTGCATGTTAAATGTACTAAGAGTATGTTGGAGTAGTGGAGCATGCCTCTGGTCCAGGGAGTCTGAGGCAGGAAGATCACAAATTCAGGGATAGTGGACACTGTAAAAAAGGTATGCTGTTTCAGAGGGAGGGAGGGAGGGAGGGAGGGAGGGAGGGAGAGAGAGAGAGAGAGAGAGAGAGAGAGAGAGAGAGAGAAACAGAAAGAGAGATCCTGATTTTTATACTCTTCCTGAAACTTTTAGAGTTTTTGTTGTTTTTTTTTAATCAGTGTTATATGTTTGAAAAGTTCATATCATTTAATAAGAGTATAGACTTGTAAGTAAAATAGTTTTAGGCCTTAACTTACTGAATAATAAGTTCCTTATTGAGCAGGATTCTTTTACTAATAATTGCACACTCTGGATTCCCATATGTAAAATTACAAAGCTAGAGATTTTGGTTTTCTGGGTGTTTTGTTATAACTAATGAGGAATTGTTGAGGAATATTCCTTTGGTGCACATAGCTGCAAAAGGAAGAATGCCCTTCTACTATGTATATATCAAGTCAGGCTCAAATTAAATGTGTGTACCATTCGGTCAGCCCTCGCCTTGGGCAAAGATAGCACGATTTCATACAGTTTAAAGGTTTCAGAGTTAGCCCCTGACCCCCATTCCCCACTCCTCATTTTTTTTTCCTGCAGTTTGCCCTAAAGTATACAGTTATTGCCATAAACCACAAAACATGCAGGGGACAGGGCTGAGACACAGCATTGTGGTTTCACCTCCAGCAGACACCCCTCGGTGAATTCCTGGATGTAGTTTGTTACTACAGTCAGCCTCTGCTTCCCACTGGCTGCAGAAGAAACCTTACTCATTTGCACAGTCCCCCACCCCCAAGTCTAAACTTTAAGTTTGGCCCCTGTCTTCTGATTAGGACACTAGGGAACTGCCTTCAAGGAAGTGTTGTTTCTACTGGTCTCTGAAGAATATAAAAATATTTGAACACACAGGGGGACAGGATATTTTAGGTTGTAGTAAAACTATGTGATCTTAGGGTGGAAAGTAGAAAAGCATGGAGACTGGACTGATCGTTTTTGTTGTTTTTTGTTCTTGTTAGAGAGAGAGAACGCTCAAGAGAGAGAGACAGAGACAGAGAGAGAACGCTCAAGAGGGAGAGAGACAGAGACACAGAGAGAGAACACTCAAGAATGAGAGAGACAGAGAGAGAACGCTCAAGAGGGAGAGAGACAGAGAGACAGAGAGAGAGAACGCTCAAGAGGGAGAGAGACAGAGAGAGAGAACGCTCAAGAGGGAGAGAGACAGAGAGAGAGAATGCTCAAGAGGGAGAGAGCGAGAGACAGAAGAGAGAGAGAGAGAGAACGCTCAAGAGAGAGAGACAGAGACAGAGAGAGAACGCTCAAGAGGGAGAGAGACACAGAGAGAGAACGCTCAAGAATGAGAGAGACAGAGAGAGAGAACGCTCAAGAGGGAGAGAGACAGAGAGAGAGAGAACGCTCAAGAGGGAGAGAGCGAGAGACAGAAGAGAGAGAGAGAGAGAGAGAGAGAGAGAGAGAGAAAGAGAGAGAACGCTCATCTAGGTGCAGATCCCCCTCTGAGTCCAGAAGAGATCGTCAGGTGCCTTGGCACTGGAGTTAGATGTGACTGAGTAGCTGACCATGAGAACTGGGAACTGAACTCAGGTCCCCAGTCCAAACAGTATGCACTCCTAGGTACTGAGTCATCTCTCCAATTCCTTTTTGTCCTGCTTTGAAACAGTGTCTCCCTATGTAGCCCTGGATGGTCTTAAAATTCTTTTCTACATTTATTTGTTTGTTTGTGTGTGTCCCTCGATACACTTGTGGAGGTCAGAGGATGACTTAATCTTCAGGTGTCTGTTTTCTCCTTCCAGGGATCAAACTCAGGTGATCAGGCAGCAGATGTCTGCACCCCCTGAACCACCTTGCAGGTTCCATGAACTCGTTTTTTTAATCTGCCTTTTTTCTCTCTACTTGTTTCTTCCTTTCCTTCCCCTGGCTCCAGTCCCTGCTGCCTTTTAGCTAGGCTTTGATCTTTTGCTTACACTGTGCTTTTCTCCCTCTGCTGGCTGAATCTGCCTGTTTCTGACCACCCACAGTTATCTTGGAACTTTGGCAGCACTAATTGTCAGGCCCATGAATTTGAACTGCTAATTATGTATTGCCTTGATTTTTAAAGTAGCTTTATGTTGTGTTTCATTTTCCCAAATAGATGGTCTCCATCAGGCTCTTAGGTCTGAGGGAACACAAACCACTTAGGCTTGCTGGCTGTGGTGCTGGGGCTGGGATTGCCGTGAATTATTATTACAAAACCACTGAGCTGCCAGAATGAACTCCAGCTGGGATTTAAAATGGCCTCTGAGAAAGAAGCCCACCCCCATGCCAGCTTCCTGGCTATGTGGCTTGCTTGGGGTCTCTTTGGCTCTTTTCTGTGCTTCTTCTCCACTCTAGGATATTACTATTTTTTTTTAATAGAAATTATAACATAATTTATCTTGACTATTAAGTTTTTTTGGAGTTGTCTTAAATCCTGACTCTACGGCTAATGTCTGGCCTCCCCCTTCCTTATGCAGCCCTTTTCCCTAAAGACTGGCATTTTCTGCTTTTTCGTGACATAGGTTTCTCTAAAGCCTCAACTTGTTTTTTTGGCTTTAAGATGTAGGGTCTATCATTTTAGCCCAGGCTTGCCTCCATTTCAGAGGCAATTCTGAGGGCTGGGATTGTATGCACAAACCACTGTCCATGTGTAAGAGTGTTTGCCTGCATCAGTGTGTGTGCACCATGTATGTGCCTGCTATGTGTGGAGGCCACAGGAGAGCAGTGGATCCTCTGAAGATGGAGTTACAGGAGGTTGTAAGGTGCTATTTGTGTTCCAGGATCCAAACCCAGGTTCTCTGCAAGAGTAGCCGGGGCCCTTTAAAGGGGTTTAAACATTTTTGTAAATATATTAAATTGCTTTGCATGTTTGTTTTACTTTATTTTTCCTTCTCTTTTATCCCCAGCTGTGACTTGCTCTCAGTAACCTTGATTTCATTAGCTGCTGAACCATCATCTCTCCAGGCCTTTTGGCTCCGTTTAAATGCGACTCTTCCTGATTTATGGAGTTATCTCCAGATTTGGTGATACATGATCTTTCAAGCTGCAGTTTTGTCTCCCAGCTATCCAAATTAGATTTGATCTGCCCTGCTTAGGCTGAAAGAACAGAAAGGACATTTATTTTGTTGTGCCTATGCACATGAGTGCATGCCCTTGGAGGCCTGGAGCTAACAGGGTGAGAGCTGTCCAGCATGGGTCCTGAGAATCAAGTTCAGGTCATCTGCAAAAATAGCAAGTGCTCTAACCACTGAACCACCTCTCCAGCCTCTTGGTATAATGTTGCCTTTGGCATAATATTTGTACTGTAATATGCAATTACTTTCTGGGGTTTAAAGGTTTTTGTAAATATATTAAATTGCTTTACATGTTTTGTTTTACTTTGTTTTTCTTCTCTTTTACCCAGCTGTGGCTGAGTCTCAGTCACTTTAGTTAACTTCTGTTAATGTGAAGTATTAGTGACATGATAGAAATTGTTGAAATTAGTAACTATTAGTGACTATGATAGACATTGAATGTTTTATAGAAATAGTATGAGATTGTGGGAAAATAGGAACTTTAAATCTTACATTCACTGAGAAGTATATAGTCTTGGGCAGGCTCTGTTTTCTCTCTGAGGCTCAGAGACATTATTAGTAGTATAAATTAATATAATTATATTATATATAACTATATAATATATTATATATTATAAATATTAATGTTATTCAGGATATTACTATTAATATGTTACTATGTTTTATATTGTACATTATGTACTATTATTCTTGTGTCAGTGTTAAAGAAGTTTGCATATAAAATATATGCAAGTGAAATGTATTCATCTTTTTCTTCATTGTTGTGAAGTATAGCGTATGGTCCCTTATCAATCTGAGAGGCTCGAGTAAAGAGGTGGGGCTTCAAGCTGAGATGAGATGCCCTGGCAGGTAAAGTGCTTGCTGGGTTAGCCTGATAACTGTCTCCCAATGCTGCCTTCTCATCTCCGCGTGCATGTCATGCCACAGAGGTACCTGTGCTTACAGACACACACACACACACACACACACACACACACACACACACTGATAATAAAAACAAATTTTGAAGTATTTTCCAATGACATAATTGAAGCACAGGCAGTTTCAATCTGTCACTTAAAATAATAATAATTACAGTTGTGATTATGAGTTTTAGCTGTATGTTGAACTTCTGTCTCCTGCCTTTGCTTACCTTTCAGCAGCCTTACTTCTTTTCCAAGTGGCTTTTTACTTCTGTGTGAGTCTTTGAGTTCTCTGACTATGAAAGAAAGATGTCCTTTATCCTACTTTTAAAGAGTCCGTGCCAAGGCAGCCCCTGTACCCACTTCTTGGCCAATCCCCACAGTTTCCGAGACTTCCCTTCTTTCCTCAGCTCTGCTTTCGTCAGCTGTCC
Source organism: Arvicanthis niloticus (assembly GCF_011762505.2). Taxonomy (NCBI): domain Eukaryota; kingdom Metazoa; phylum Chordata; class Mammalia; order Rodentia; family Muridae; genus Arvicanthis; species Arvicanthis niloticus. The sequence continues at coordinate 8,832,628 of NC_047664.1, read as the reverse complement.
CCAGGCCTTCATGTTGATTTGTTTTTCTTTCCACCTCTGTTCCCTCCCACTTCTTCTTCCCAGAAACCACCTCCACCAACTGTATGGTTCTCATTATTTTAATCATTTTACATGGTTTTACTTTGTTTGTGTTGTATGTGACTATGCTTTTTAAGTATACATGAACTAATGTATACAAACATAAAAGTATGCATATCATACTAATATTATAGTAGGAATATATACTTACATTATGTATTACTTACTGTCCAAATCAGGTTAAGTTCATCTCCTCAAACATTTAGCATTTCCTAATGGTGAGCACTGTCAAAATCTCTTCTTTGGGTGTTTTAAATGTATTATGTGTTATCTGTGGTTACACCATTTTGCCACAACACACCAGGACTTCTTCGACTTGTGTAACTGTAACTTAATGCCCATTGATCAGCTTGTCTCTACTGTTCCCCCTGCCCCCCAATCCTGGGTATATGTATTTTTCAAGGCTACATTATAGTGAGGGTTTTTGTTGTGTTTTTGTTTTGTATTCAAGACAGGGTTTCTCTGTGTGGCCCTGGCTATCCTGAGACTTATTCTATAGACCAGGCTGGTCTCAAACTCAGATCTGTCTTTCAAGTGCTAGGATTAAAGGTATGCACCACTATGCCCAGCTTATAGTGAGTATTTTAATATGACCTCTTAAAATGACCTCTTCTATTCTAATATCACAAGAAATTTGCACTTTGTTATAAAGATTTTATGTATTTTTGTGGTGAAACTTCCAGTACAGACTTGAAAATAGCACATGTTACTCCAGCTCAATCACTGATTACTTTTTTTTAATGCCATAAGGCATCAAGGTATGTGACAAAATTCTAGTCTTGTATCTTTTATAATCTATGAGTGCCTCTGTGCCAGTCTCGATGGCCCGGAAAGTAAAGACCCTTGCTACCAAGCCTGGCAATGTAAGTTCAATCCTTGATACCCACATGGTGAAAGGAGAGAGCTAACTGCCAAAAGCTGTCCTCTGACTTCCACAGAGGTGTTGTGTTGACACATGCACACACACGGGAGGGAAAGAAGGAAAGAAGGAAGGAAGGAAGGATCTAGGAAGGAAGGAAGGAAGGAAGGGAGGGACAGGACAGAAGGAGAAAGAAAGTTTCCCCTTAATCTAAAAATTAATTCGTGATAACTAAGCTTCCTGTATACCCAGACTTTTGAAATTAATTAGAGTAATAACCATTGGTGACCCCTAAAAATCACAAGTATGCTGTGTGTCTGAGGTGTGTAGGAAATGCCTTTACAGGCAGGCATCCATACTAGCTAAGGCCCAGGACACATGACTCGATGGCACGTAGTAGGGCTAATAGTTCTGCTGAGTGGTGACTCTGAGGAGAGCAAAGACCAGGTGGTTGAAGGAGAAAGAACAGATTTGAGCTGGACTTAAATTGTGAGGAGTTTGGATAGGATGGAGAAATCTGGAGATGGGTGAGGACTTGTAGAGATGTGTACACTAACCCTCCAGGAAACAAGGAAAACAGCAAGGTGAGAAGTCTCTGAGACCCCTGCCCAGTGATCTTTAGTTCATCAAAATCACCTGACAAACAAGAACATTCCTAAGTACAGGCGTGTGGTGTTAAAGAGTGCTTCAGTGCCTGAGATGCAGCAAAGCAGAGCTGGCCTGTCTGCAGCCTGGGAAAGACTCTGTGAGGGCCTGCCTCCTTCCGCCTCATGAGATCCAGGATTGCGTCAGTTCCTGGAACCTTGCCGAGGAAGGAGCAAGGTCCGGAGATAAGGATGTTGTGTGTGTGATGCTGTTGCTTGTTTTTCAGTTAATTTTTAGAGATGTGGAGTCTGGGAGGTTGTTTCTGTTAATATTTCCTTAGGGAAAGATCTTGAGGAAAAAAATATCCCCAAACTGGCCCCAGTCCCAGTTTGAGACTCTCACAGCCTTTAGTCAAAAACTGGGGAACTTGAGAGATTATGTGATCACGTCATATGAGTAAGGGTTGGCTATTGCTTTTATGGACTGTGAAGTATTTTCTGATCTAGAATTATTTTTTCTTGTTCTCTGTTCTTCCTTTTGTGGTTGTGAGGAGTGAAGCCACCGCCTCACTAATACTAAATAAACATGGGAGCCTCTTACCAGGTCTGTTGGGTAGTTCATGGTTCTTTACATCAAAGCCCTCTTTCCTGTTACCTCAGTGCGGTAATAGGAAATCAGAGACATTTCTGCGTGTGCAGAATCAAAATGCAGCAGACAGTTGAGCTGTCCTTCAAAAGTGAGTGGATGACTGAACATAATACAAAACTGAAAAGGGTATCACTTGCTATGTAGTGAATATTGGAATATTCTTATTATTTCAGCTTTCCTGTTTCTCTCTGGTTCTTACAGAACTTTCCAGAGTTATTCTGAATTCATTTATTTTTAAAAGCTCTGTATTTAGAGTTCAAAAGACCATAAGGATCTCTTGATAACCATTAGAGTTCCTTTCTGTCTGAATACGGTGGCTCATGCCTTTAACCCCAGCACTTGTGTGAGGTAGGTGCAGGAGGATCAGGAATTCAAGGCCATCCTTGTTTATATAGGAAGTTCTGGCCAGCCTGAGCTGCATGAGAACCTATCTCAACAAAACAAAACAAAAAACCCTAGAAGAAAAGTTTCTTATACCTAATAAAAATAGGTCTAACTTAGGGACAGATGTTAATAAGTAATGGAGGGCTGCTAATTCTTCCTAGAAATATGACCTGAAATTAAACTTAAGCTTTGATGAGGTCTGTTTCCCAGAGGCCCCTTCCTTAAATTCCAATTTCCCTCCTCCCCACTCCCCTTCTTTCTTGAGACAGGGTCTCACTGTGTAGTTCTGGCTCCTTGAAACTTGATCTATAGACCTGGCTATCTTTCAGACTCCTGATCATTCTCCTGCCTCTACCTCCCCAACATTGGGATTGTATGTGTGCACACCACCGCTCCCAGCTCTTTTTTAATTAAGAGAAAATGTGGTAGATTGGTCACAGTCGATGATAAATGAATTGCTACCGAAGTAGGAAGAAAACAGGTTTATTGAGTATGTCACAAACAGGTTTATCGGGTACACTGCAGGGAGTAGCAGGCTGGGCAGTAACAAAAGCACTGCCTGAAACTTGACTTTATCTTAGTGAGAGACCTGGCTGCGGGTGGGGGCTGAGAGTGGTGGCTCACACCTCACAGCTGTACTGCCAGTGCTCAGGAGGCTGAGCTCCAGAAGACTGCTCTGGGTGTACAGCCCCTGAAATCCCGGGAAGTGACAGATCTTAGCCCTGGGTGAGTCCTTCCATAGTGGCTGTGCTTCAGGCTAAGGCAGAACCCGGGCTCTGGTAATACGGTGTTTGATTTGCATTGTTTGCCATGGACATGCAGGGATTGCCAGACTAGTGCCACCTCAACTATTCATCCGGTGCAGGAAACTGAGAGGAGACCGACTTGTTCAGAGCCAGAGCACCAATTAAGTTCATAGATCTGCTGACCCTCGCTCAAGGGTAGGGGCTGGGGGCTCCTCCTCTCTTTAACTTTATCATTCTTTTATTTCTTTTAGAGTGTTATTTTAAGACGGGGGTTGGGGGGTGGTTGTCTGTCTGTCTGTCTGTCTGTCTGTCTGTGCCCACAGAGGCCAGAGGTATGGGATTCCTCTGGAGCTGGAGTAACAAGGACTTATGAGTGGCCTGGAGGGTGCTAAGAGTCAAACCAGCCCATTAGGTTTTTATCTTCCAAAGGATTCTGGATTTCTCTGGAGGTTTTCCCCCTCCTTTTGTGGTATTTAAACTCTACTAAGCACTTAAATTTGCATAGTTTGTTACAGATTTCAAGTAAGAGCTGCAAAATATCCATCAATTACTCTGAAAATAGAGGCACAGAAAGGGGCTTCGAGGAATGTCCTTAGCTTAATTTGAAAACTTCTTTAAAATATTTTTTAAATTAAAGATTTTTCCTTGTGTTTTATAAATATACCATTTTATCCTCACTCACTTCTATAGTCACCAGGCACACATGTGGTGCACAAACATACTGGTTAACATTGTATTTATCTTATGTGTAAGGAGGCCAGAAGAGAAGGTAAGAGTCCCTGGAACTGCAGTTACAGATGATTGTGAGCTACCATGTGGGTTCTGGGAAGTCAACAGAAGTATCTGAACCAGCAACAAATACTCTTAACTGCTGTGCTGTCTCTCCAGCTCCCATAGAAAATATTGTAAATGAAAAAAAAAAAACTTACTACTGATATTGGGGTGCTGTTACTAGGGGTGGGGAGGAACAAAAATCTGTTGTGTTGACCAACTCTGGGAAGAGCAGGCTGTTGAGGTCCAGGTTGTGGGACTATCTGGGCTGGCCACTTTTTGGAGCTGTCCTAGATGCAGGTTATAGGAAACACCTGAAGATGCTGGGACAGATGTGTGTGGGTGTGGGTGTGGGGGGTGTAGAAGATAAAGTTAAGGAGTTTGGGGAGAAAACTCTTTTCTTGGGTGTACATTTGAAAGTTTTAGGTCTTAGTAGTTGGAGGAGGGAGCAGGGTCCCAGGACTAGGGAAAGAGGAATCGATCCCTCAGGGATAGACAGGTAGGGAGGGAAGCAGGCTGCTGAGTGACAGCACGGATCTGGAGTGAATTTGACCCGTGAGAAGTGGATGCCCTGAAGCCTATGAGTATCTTTTTAAGATTACATGTTAGTGTTACCGTTGTCTCATGTTAAAGTTCTGAACTTTGAATCTCACCACCGCCGTCGCACAGCGCGGGGAAGAGAGCTGAAGCATTTTCCTTCCTCTCATGCCCCTTGACTCATTTTCATTACCATTCAAGGTTTTCACGACCTCCAACCTTTATAACTTACGTTTACCAACCTCAAAACACTTGCCTAGATCCTCACACGCTTTCTTGTATCCTTAAACCTTACATAGACGATGGTGGGACAGATGCAAGGAAGTTAGATGGTGGCTGTGGAAGGGTGGAGCTTCAGGAAATTTCTGTGGACGTTATAATGTCCAATAAGGCCTTGAAGGATGTATAGGACTTCAGTTGAGGGAGCAGACATTGGTAAGCAGGGGTGTGGGGATCCAGAGTCTGTGTCCTTTTTGGAGCCAGGGTGTTGTGATAGAGAACAGCTGGAGATAATGCCAGAAAGCTGGCTAAGCCAGTTTGTAAACTCTAGTTTGTGCTGAGGAATTTGCACTTTTCTCAAAGAATTGGCAGCTTTTATCCTGTGAAGGGCCAAGAGTAAATGGTTTAGGCTGTGCAGACCACTGTAATTATTCATCTCTCCCACTGTGCCACATGAACCAGGGATAGATAATACGCTCATGAATAATGTAACTGTTCAGTTTACATTTATAAAAACCAGCCAGATTCAAGTCTCTGCTGTAAAACACAAGAAGATATTCTTATCTAGTTGTGGTTTAGTGCCCATTACCCATCCTCCCATGCACAGCCTCTCTAGCCTGTAGGAGCATCTACTCAATGTCTATGAAATTAACTTTTTAATTGTAGTTGTGTGTGAGAACCTACAATATTTGACGTTCTGTGTGTGGCTATTGCACTAAAGATGTCCTGTAGTCCGCGTTGCTGCACGTCTACCATGTTGATTTTACCTCCTTGTCATCAGAATCTGTTCTCTTCGAATAAAGTGTCCTTAGAGGACAGGCGAGAGATAGATAGATAGCATTGTCATCCTCAGAACGGAAGCAAAAGAAAGCTGCTCCCAGAGCGGCTTCTGAACTGCTGTCCCGGGACACTGTCCGTATACAGATGCTCCTCAGTAAAGGAAAGCTGAGGGGAAATGCACAGTCAGGATGGCGGCTCTAAGAGTGGGAACACAGGATAAAAGAAAGTGCAGATGTGAGTTTTGAGTGAGCTTAGGTACCGTGAATACTAGTTGTTAACACTTTGTTGAAGCAGAATTGAAGTTTCTAGAAAAGTTGACTGTATTAACTGGAAGTTCTTTCATCTTGGCAAAAATTCCAGAATCTGAATCACAAGGAAATTACCCCTATTGTTTAGAAAAGGAAGAACAAGCTGAAGTGAAAGCCATAGAAACATGTTCCCATATGACACACACAAAAAGTAGTAAGAGTTAATAGAACACAACTACTGTGATCTACAGTAACATTCCTGTGTGACACACTGGTGCACTTGCGGCACAAACACTGTTAGAGTGACCATGTGCTATCTGATTGGATTTAAGGCCGCTCCATGAAGTGGATGGAACCCATGCCTGACACAGCTTGGGTGGCTAAGTAAGAACCTGAGACTAAATAGGCCATGGGCCAAGGGAAAACCAAATACTATTGTTTTGCTAAAGGAACACAGCAATAAAGTGACTCCTGATGACACTGTGCCATACTTCTGTATCTTAGTTAGGGACACTTGCTGTGATCAAACACCATGACCAGAAGCAACCGGAGAGGATAGGATTTATCTGGCTTACACTCCCATACCACTGTTCATCATTGAATGAAGTCAGAACAGGAACTCAAGCAGGGCAGGAACCTAGAGGCAGGAGCCGATGGAGAGGCTCTTGCTTACTGGCTTGCTCAACTTGCTCTCTTATAGAACCTAAGACTACCAGTCTAGGGACGGTACTACCCACAGTGAGCTGGGTCCTCTCCCATCAATTAAGAAAATCCCTTATAACTGGATCTAATGAAGGTATTTCCTCAATTGAGATTCCTTCTTTTCAGATGACTCTAGCCTTGGTCAAGTTGACATAAAACTAGCCAGCACACCATGGATCAGTGACTTGCTCAGCCATCATCAGAGACGCTTCCTCCTACAGTACTTGGGGACTAATACAGAGATCCACAACTGGACAGTATGCAGAGGGTGAGAGACTCTGGAACACTCAGTCCTAAATGTTTTCCTTAAATCCCTGCCCCCAGGGCTCAGGGAGCTATGCAAAAGAGGAGGTGGAAAGGTTGTAAGAGCCAGAAGGGGTGGGTGACACCAAGGAAACAGTGTCTTCCAGACACAACAAAACTGACTCACATATGAACTCAGAGACTGTGGCAGCATGCATGGGGCCTGCACAGGTTCCAGACAGACAGACAGGAGCTGAGAGGGAGACATAGATAAGAGCCCCTGCTTCTTAACCAAAAGAAGCGATCTCCAATTGATAACCACTTGCAAAGGAAAAGCAAGTTTCCTACAATGGTGTCTCACTGGGTACACAAACCGCAGTTGAGGGCAGGCCCCAAGTCAAGCAAGTAGATAGCCAGCGCAGATCAACTCACTGGTGTTTTTGTAGTTTTTGGTTTGGTGGTTTGGTTTGATTTGGTTTGGTTTGGTTTGGTTTGGAATTTTTGTCTCTTGTTGGTTTTTTTGTTTTGTTTTTTTTCTTTATCTTACTGGTCTTTTGTTTATATGATATACTTCCTAATTTTATGTTTTTATGGGTTTTATTTGTGTGTTTCTTGTGTTTTTCTATTATCATTATTATCATTATTATCCTCATCATTCTAGTTGGTTTGCTTTTTTATTGCTCATTCATTTTCTTTTTGTTTTGTTTTTGTTTTTCGAGATAGGGTTTCTCTGTGTAGCCCTGGCTGTCCTGGAACTCACTCTGTAGACCAGGCTGGCCTCGAACTCAGAAATCCACCTGTCTCTGCCTTCCAAGTGCTGGGATTAAAGGCATACGCCACCACCGCCCGGCTCTCATTCATTTTCTACAGAAAGGAAGAAGATGTGGAGTTGGCTGGATGGAGAGGATCTGGGAGAAGATAGGGGAAGGAAAATTGATCAGAATATAGAAAATGAGAGAGTTGTTAAATTTAACTTAATAACAAAGATTAATATCTAGAATAAATTAAAGATTCCTTTAAAAAAGACCACTGGCATAGGGCAGTAGCTGAGAAGGTAAAGTGCCTGCCCCATCAGTGGGAAGATCTGAGTTCAGAGTCCTAGAACACAAATAAAAAGCTGGGCATGCACGCTGGTGAGTACGTAAGTAGCCTCCTGTGCCCACTGCTTGGGAGTGGAGAGACAGGTGGGTCCCTGAAGCTCATTGACCATCCAGTGTAGCCAAGTCATTGAACGTCAGGAGAGTTCAGGGGTTGTTTTCTTTGGGGACTGTCTCAAAAAAAAATCAAAAGATGGAGAGATCAAGGAAACATACAGCACATCAACCTTTGACCTTGACATGCATGTGCATGCATGCCTGCATCCATTGTGGTATGCATCCACAGTAACAAGCACATGTGACACATACACACACATACACAACAACGTGTTTGTAAAAATGAGCAATAGGTTATCCAAAGAAAAAGGAATGCCATCAGTAAATCAACATGTTAAACAACGCACAGCCTTGTCATAACCTAGCACAGTGCACACTAAAGCCATGGTGAAATACCATTTCACATATGCCAGAATGCCAAAAAATTAAAACTCTGATACACTGAAAACCAACAGAAGCACATGTATTGTCATGTATGGAATCTTTTAGAAATGTACATTGACCCAGTCACTTCAAACATAGTTTAGAGTTGCCTTCCCCCAGCAATTCCATTCCTAGGTTTGAGCCATAGAGGAATTGTACTTCTATACGAGGGAATAGGTAGATTATTTATCATAGCAAAGAAACAGAGTGGAAAGATTGCTAGGAGCTCAAATGTTCATAGGATGGAATAGTCTGCTGACATGAAATTGAAATAAGTATAACTGAGCATCGACTCGGAGCAATGGAAAATGAAAGATGAAAGTCAGTCCTAGGAGGACTTACTTACGTGGGGTGTAATGAAGAGCAGAACGCAGACTGCTGAGCATTGGACATGCAGACTCTGGGGAGCGAGAGAGCCTTGATAATTCAGTGTACTAGCTCCTTTGAGGGAGAGGGGCAGCTGAGGTGACTGAAGTGCTGGTAGTGCCTCGGTGCTTAGTGTGTTTGTGGGTATTCATTTTATTCTTAAAGTGCTACCATAAACCTTAGAGAGATTTTACTTTAGTACAAGAAAACGCAGTGTACTGGAGTAAACTGTTTATATGTGTTGTATTATAAATCTGTAAAGCCAGGGTGGCATGTAACATTACATTTGCCAATAATACCTCATTTGTCATTGTGCATGAGAGTATTTTAATAGAGTCATTTTGAATTTCTGGATCGTATTGGGATACTTAGAGAATTAAGAGAATGATAAATAATTACAATCTTTGTAACTGGTTAATAATTACCTGTCTTTACTATATATCATATTTTTAATGTCGACTTTTTAGTGTGTGTGTGTATGTGTTGTGAAATACTGGGAATTGAACCTAGAGTCTCACACACAGCAAGTACACTGCCACTGAGGCACATCACAGCCCTCCTTTTATAGATATAGTTTTAAACTTTTGAGACAGTCTCACTAAATTGTCTAGCTTGCTTTAAATGTGTCTTAAAACCCACCAGGTTGGCCTTGAACTTGTATACACCTTGTAAGTCTCCTCAGTGACTGGTTACAGGCCTATAGCAAGAGACCCAGCGAGAAAAGTCATCCTTGATACATATTTATAAACCCTTATCAATCTGATACCCTTACTTGTCTCAAAGAATCACACTACTGGTATTTTTTATGAAGGGAATATTCTATGAAGGGAATCTTGTTGTTAAATAATTTTCCCCTCAAAATTATCCATCACCTCCTTCAATATCACGTTTTATGGTTAATAGATTTAAAAGTTCTGAGAACTTAGCAGAAATGAAAATTATAGGTTCTTACCAGGCCCATGCTTATACTTAACTTGTCAGTCAGGAAAGTCGTGTAAGGCTCTGGACTCGATCTTGACAAGTGTGGCTGCATTCTGATACACTCAACCTAGAGAAGTTTTGGAAGGCATCTCTTGCTCAGTGGTAGGGCGATTGTGTAGTGTTCACAGGCCCTGGGCAGACGGTTAATAAATAAATAAATAAATAAATCCAAACAAACTGTGATCTTAAAGTTGCAAGTACAAAGTGGGAGTTGCTTAACAATGATTTTGCTAAAAACAAAACAATAATAACAACAAAATGCAATCTAGGCACAGTAGCACACAGCTATAATCTTAGCATTAGGGAAGCTAAAGCAGGAGGATCTCCAGTTTGTGCCACATGAAGGGGGCAGTAAAAGTTCAGAATAACTGCTAGCCCAGAGGATTGCCACTAAACAAGTGTACCCTAGGCCTGTCTTCAGCAGCTACACAAAATGGCTGCCGTGTAACATCTACAGAAATGAATATTGCCTGTTTGCTTAGCATCAGGCCTAAGGTGGTTGCTAGTAAAATCAGTGGTTGTCAAGCGCTTAGGGTAAACTTACATTCTATACATGAGACAAAAAGGTCTGTAATGGGTTTGCAGAGGAAGATATATACCAGCTAAAATATTAAGATGGGAACTCTTGGAAGAAAAGGTAGCAAAGGCGACAGATCAGCCCCGACGAACTGCTCATTCCACAGCCAACCAAACCTTAGGCCAGCCACGCGTCCTAGCAGCACCTCTTAGCCCATGGAACATTTATGTGGTAGAAGCACTTGACTGCCTGCTTCTGTTGTTGTTGTAGTGTGTTTTCAGTGTCCTTCCTACAGAGGAGTCCTACTGTATGTGAGAGATAGCTGCTGCACCTAACTCTGTTGTTAGCCACAGCCACTCGGACAAAATGACCATCCCACCAACTCCTGTGTGGCACACCCAGTGTGTTTTAGTATCTTTTCAGAACGCCCTGTTGTTCTTTAAAACTTCTTCAGCGTGAAAACTTCAGCTGGGTGTGGTAGCATACACCCGTGTTTCTACATACACTCACAAGGTCAAGGCAGAAGGTTTAGCTTGAATGCAAGGCTAGCCTAGCCTGGTCTGTGGAGTGAGTTGCTGGTTAGCCTGGGCTATATTGAGAAACATTGTCAGAAAAAAAAAAAAAGCCTTAAATAAACAAATAACCTAATAATAGGAAACTAATATTTTCCCTTGAAAATGTTTTTAGATGATTCCCTTGTTTTTAGTTCATGTGTGCCTGTGAGTGTCTGCATGTATGTGTATGCATCACAGGTGTGCCTGTGAGTGTCTGCATGTATGTGTATGCATCACATGTGTGTCTGTGAGTGTCTGCATGTATGTGTATGCATCACAAGTGTGTCTGTGAGTGTCTGCATGTATGTCTATGCATCACATGTGTGTCTGTGAGTGTCTGCATGTATGTGTATGCATCACAGGTGTGCCTGTGAGTGTCTGCATGTATGTGTATGCATCACAGGTGTGCCTGTGAGTGTCTGCATGTATGTGTATGCATCACAGGTGTGCCTGTGAGTGTCTGCATGTATGTCTATGCATCACAGGTGTGCCTGTGAGTGTCTGCATGTATGTGTATGCATCACAGGTGTGCCTGTGAGTGTCTGCATGTATGTGTATGCATCACAGGTGTGCCTGTGAGTGTCTGCATGTATGTCTATGCATCACAGGTGTGCCTGTGAGTGTCTGCATGTATGTCTATGTATCACATGTGTGCCTGTGAGTGTCTGCATGTATGTCTATGCATCACAGGTGTGCTAGTACCCTTGGAAGCCAGAAGAGAGTCTCAGATCTTCTGGAATGAGTTTTTTTTTTTTTTTTTTTTAAACTCATTTTATGTCCAGTGTAGCTGCCTTTAGCCACAACAGAAGAGGGAATTGATGCCTTATAGATGGGCCACCGTGTGGGTGCTGCCATTGAACTCAGGACCTCTGAAAGAGCAGTCAGTGCTCTTGACCTCTGAGCCATCTCTCCAGCCCCTTCTGGAACGAAGTTACAGTGTGAACCACTCCATGTGGCTGCTGGGAACGAACCAAAACCCCTCTGCAGGAAGTACTCTTTTTTTTTTTTTTTTTTTTTTTTTTCTCTCTCTCGAGACAGGGTTTCTCTGTGTAGCCCTGGCTGTCCTGGAACTCACTCTGTAGACCAGGCAGGCCTCGAACTCAGAAATTCACCTGCCTCTGCCTCCCAAGTGCTGGAATTAAAGGCGTGCACCACCACTGCCTGGCTTGCAGGAAGTACTCTTAACTACTGAGCCACTTCTCCAGCTTCTAAAATAATCTTTTTGAAAAATATTTTTTTTTAAAAAGTTTTGCAGAGGCAAGAGACTACAATTTCTTCCTGTGAGACATATTGCTATTTTCCTATGTTGATATTATATCACACTGTTCTCCTAAATAGTTTGTAGTAAAACAAATGTTCTCCAGTAGGATAAATTGATATCACAGAAACTTAGTTTGGCAAAAAAAAAAAAAGTTATACTTTCATTGTGCCACTAAAATTCAGTCATCAGGAACTGTGCATTCTACCAAGTAAGCGTTTTAATGTTTTCATCTTCACTCCCTTCTCTCACTTGGTTAGTTTCCTAAAGAGACAGTAGTGAAGGCATGAGTGGTCTGTAGGTGAGAGCAGCAGATATGATCAAGAATACAGGACACACAGACTAGCACTTCCCATTCCCCAGTAATAGATGCAAATACATAAGGTTTATTTGTAAAATGGTTTTCTTTCTTCTCTCCATAGCTATAGGAAGTGGTGGGAAGAGCAAGTGACTGTCTGCACTGCGCGCCATGGCACTGCCGTTTCGGAAAGACTTAGGGGAATATAAGGACCTGGATGAGGACGAGCTCCTTGGCAAGCTGTCAGAGTCAGAGCTGAAACAGCTCGAAACTGTCCTGGACGATCTTGACCCCGAGGTTGGTGCTAACCAAAGAAGAGAAATCAGTAGCCTTCCACGCTGTTTAACTCAGTAGCTGCCTAACCGGCTTGCTTTCTGGTGGCTTTTCCCTTACCCTCACCCACTCTCCGTCCAAATGAACTGGCATTATGCTTCTTCTCCAGGTCCCATATCTACCTCCACATCTTACGACACAGGCATTTAAACTATCATTAAACATCTACACAGATTTTTTTCTCCACTACAAACTTTCCTTTGTGTAACTGAAATTAGTAATAGCTAATTAACCCTTTAATATATGTTAATCTGTTTCTCTTCAGAGTACCAGGCTGGCACCAGGATACTGTGCCTCTAAGAATGTTCTTAGTGGCCTAAACCTAATTATAATGATAACTCGAGAAAGGTTGACCAAATGGTCTGTTATTAGCATTGGTAGAACAGATCTAAGGAGCAGATCTAACATGGATGTTTCTTAACACTGGTTTTATGTCCCTGATTGTACCCATCGTAAATTACAAATACTATACATTGAATGCATTTAATGTATCTAGCCTTTTACTATCATAGCTTTACCTAGCCTACCTTAAATGTGCTCAGAACATTTAAATAAGCCTACATTTGTACAAAATCATCTAATGTAAAGCCTAGTTTATATAAAAAAAAAAGTATTTATTACCTCATAGAAGTTAACTTATGTTCTATACTGATAATGAAAACCAAAATGATTGCATGGTACACTTTTCCATTTAGAGTGAACCATTATTAAGTCAAGGACAGTGCAGATGTATACTTGTTTTAATTTACCAACTGGTTGTTACTTGCCTCATAGGCTGCACAAGGCTAATGAGGATGGGACTCAAGGAGGAGCAGATAGCAGGGAAGAACCTCGAGGTAGTGGTCGTTTGCAAAGCTTAACCACCTTTCTTGAAAGCACATTGGTTTTCTGTGCCCTTTAAGAATTGAAGTGTTGTGAGCTTTTAGGGAAAGGAGTGGTACTGAGAATTAAATTCAGGGCCTCAAGCATGCTAAAAATGTGCTTTATAATATTGTCCTTGTTGCTAAGTGATATGTCTATACACAGGTCAAGTCCTTTGACCGAAATTACTATTACCGAAAAACTCCTCATACCGAAGTCTGAGGGATTACTCAAGATAACAGACCTGTCAACAATATATTTGGCAGTAGTCAGTGAGACCAGTTTAAATCAAATGGTTTAGGATCTAGAAAGCCTGTAAGAGACTGTCTAGCCTGGGGTTTTTAACTTGGGCCAGTGACTTTTGTGAGGGGCTCTCATATCCATTACAGAATGTTTGACAGCACCTTGTCTCAGTAGAACAGTCTTCAGGCTGTGAATATCCAGGGAGAGAAAACTGTGGTGGACATTTTGTGGACAGTGTCAACCTCCAGACATGGACCAGAAGGGAAGGACTCGCCATTTCCTTCAGAGCCTCACCCCCAAGGAGAAGGCTTTACCACCTTCTCCATGATCTAAGACTGTGGGGTCCTTGACATGGCCCTGCTTGTGTTAATACACACATCCACTCAGACTTCACTCCCTCAGGGCTTCCTCCTCTACCTCCACTCAGGCTTGTGCTCTACGCTAAGCTTAAGGCTGTGCTGTGTGGGCACCAGAGGACTTGGCCTTCTGTATCTCAGGGTGCCATGAGGCATGCAGAACAGTAACAGTGCTTCTTACTACCATACACTAACGCTCATGTGCACACATCCACACCTACATAGTGAACAGTTTTGTACTATATTTAAATCAAGTAAATAGTCTTGAGGTTTTTATTTTGATAAAGGCTCTGATCAACTAGAAGCCATTACAAAGGAATAACGTGTCTCTTCTCTTCTCTTGCTCCTTTACCCTCTTCCCCTCTCTCTCCACACGCTCATGGCTGGCCTCCTCTCCTCCTCCTCTTCCTTCTCTTCTTCCTCATCTTATTCTCTCTCCCTTTCTCTGTCTCTACTACCTACTATGTCAACTCCCCTCCCCATGCTCTAAATAAACTCTATTCTATACTATACTGGTATAGCTGGTACTATAATATGGCTGGTACCTCAGGGGGAAGGGATGCCTCAGCATGGGCCTGCAAAGGCACCCCACACTATACCACGCATCCACCAAACATATATATTCCTGGCTGCTTTTTCTTTTCTTTTCTTTTCCTTTCTTTTTCTTTCTTTCTTTTCTTTTTCTTTTTTTTTTTTTTTTTATAAAATACAACAGGTATAATACCAAGCATGAATTTCTCTCTATTACGCAGTCCCAGTCGCTGAAGATACCATGCACTTGAGGCATAGGACTTGGAAAAATCATGCTGGATCTGACCTGGAACCTTGAGGTTACCCAAACAAGACTTGAATAATGATACCAGTTGACATCCCGGTGTGGATGAAGGAAATCTTTCAAGGCCCCACCCCTAGATGAAATCTACAGTCAATGACTGATGAGAGAAAAAAAACAATGTTTCCCAGAAATGAGCCCCCTAATTTAAAAAAGGGGAAGGATAACATATAGTAGTTTGCAATTCTTTTTTGATAGAATTATTTTATGGTCGGTTATTAAGCATTTAGAAAATTGTTG
The DNA here is from genome assembly GCF_011762505.2 of Arvicanthis niloticus. Classification (NCBI taxonomy): domain Eukaryota; kingdom Metazoa; phylum Chordata; class Mammalia; order Rodentia; family Muridae; genus Arvicanthis; species Arvicanthis niloticus. The sequence goes on along the minus strand of NC_047664.1, from coordinate 8,817,412 downwards.
TTGCTATTGTTTGAACATTATACTTACTGTCCTCCTGCTTCAGCTTTCTGAATGCTAGAATGTAAGCCAAGCTAGGAAAATTTTTTTCTTAGTAATCCTTGGAGAAAAACAAAGATCAACTCTAATATAAATATCAACATAAATTTAAAAACTATACCTGGAAAAGTAATAATTCATGGATACTTAAAAATTAAAGGGAGAAGCTAAGCCAAATGGTTCATTCCTATAATCCCAGTACTTGGAAGGATGCAGCAAGAAAGATCATGGCAACTTTATGGCCAGCATGGTCTGCATTATGAGTGCTAAACCAGACATGATGATATGTCAAGAGCCTAATTCAAAAAAACAAGCTAGTGGTGGCTGTTTCCTGCTAGTGGGATACTATCTGAAGAAAATATGTAAGTGCCTATTTTTAATAATAATGTAAGTGAATTCTATCCACTTAAAAAAATATAGACTTGCCTACAACAATGTTGCACCCCTTTAATCCCAGCACTTAAGCGGCAGAGGCAGGTGAATCTCTGAACTCAAGGCCAGTCTGGTCTACCTAGTGAGTTCCAGGACAGCCAGGGGCTACACAGAGAAACCCTGTCTCGAAAATAAACAAAGACTTGTAGGCCAGTAAAATGGCTCAATGTAAAGGCAGTTATCAGTAAGTCTGACAACCTATGTGTAAGATCCCAGTGGAAGGAAAGAATCAACTCCTAAAAGTTGTCCTCTGGTCTCTACATACATGGCGTGGCACAGGTACTCCCCCACACCCAAAATCAGTACATCAAGGTTTAAATAGGTCTCACACGACTATCCTAAAATCCTACAAGGAGGTATTTAATGTCTGCATCATGCTAGTTTCTTGATCTTTCTTGCATGGGAAATCTATAGAAGTGTATGGTGTTGTCATTCTTAGTGGTTTGGTGGCCATAATGGCTGACTCATTCTCTTTGGCAGAATGCCCTTCTGCCTGCAGGGTTCCGGCAGAAGAACCAGACATCAAAGTCTGCCACAGGACCCTTTGATAGAGAACGGCTCCTTTCTTACCTAGAGAAGGAAGCATTGGAATATAAAGATCGGGAAGACTATGTGCCCTACACTGGAGAGAAGAAAGGTAAGTCCAGGATTGTATGGTGTCTGTCATTCAGCTTTGGGTTCTTTTGATAATCAGTACCCATGGAGAAGATTATTTCTAGATGTAGATAATCAGCACCCTTTAAAGAAACACTGCTGGCAACTTCAAAGTTTACTAAGTAGTTTAGACCCATCAGTTGTATTTTTATCAACTTATCCAGAGTTCTTTTTATAACCATTCATTAGTGAAGTTTGATTACACAGAGGCTTCGTACAACATTACTTCACTACAAGTTGAAGCAAATTTAGAACACTAGTTTATTGCAGAGTGTAAGCGACAGCAAAGCAGTGCTCTTTCCCAACTCTTAAAAGTCTTTAAAGTGAAATCCCATAAAATAATTCATGCTTTTTAGTTGTCCCCCTCAATAGACATAGTTTTTGTTTGCTAATGTTTCCTATCATGAGTTTCAGGAAGTAATGGCTAACTCAAATAGCTTAGAAGTCGGGCATGATGAGCTACCTGAAGAAACGCAAATGGGGAACTAAGGACAAGTAGTAGACTTTTACTTTAAAGTACAGCTAGCTAGAAAGTTCTCCAAGACGGCTTTGCTTATATGCAGGGTATACTACAGAAGTTACAGTGAAGTCTGGACAGATGCTCAGTGGTTAAGACCTCTTGCTACTGCTCCAGAGGACCTGAATTCAGTTTCCAGCACCCATATTGTACAGCTCACAACTGTCTGAAGCTCCAACTTCAAAGGCTCCAACACCCTCTTCTGAACACACACCCCCATACATATAATTTTAAAAATCTTTTAGAAGTAAAATCAGAGTACATAAAACTAGAACCAAATATATAGACATATAGGATATGATTATGTACATTAGGTAGGTCTCCTGATGCAATAAAAGCCATTGTTGTTTTTGTTTTGTTTTTGTTGTTTTTAATTGGAGAGTTTCTTTTTTTTTAAATGTTTATGTGTGCTTGTATCTGTGTGTGTTTTGTACACCCCTGCATAAGGGTTCCTGTGAGGCCAGAAGAGGGGATCATGTCGTTGCAGTTGTGATCTGCCCGGTATGGGGCCTGAGACTTCTTTGGAAGAGCAGCAAGTGTCTGTAACCACTGTAACCATCTCTCCAGCCCCAGTTTGCTTTTTTCTCATCACTGTATTCACTCATTTGTTTCCTGTCTGTGGGATGGGGGTGCACGAGGAGGTCAGAGAACAGCGTGAGGACTGGGTCTTCTTTTTCTCTTTCCTTCTTAGACAACTTTGAATTACGGTGGTGGGGTTTTGTTGTTCTTTGTTTTGTTTTTTAAGATAGTGTCCTGGTAGTCCAGACTGGCCTGGAGCTAGCTTAGGCTGACCTAATTCGTGTGTCGTCTTCCTGCTTCAACATCCCACCGTGGTGGGACTGGAGGTAGGAGCCACCATGCCTCACTAACAATTGTTGAAGTGCATTCTTTCCAGTGTTGGAGTTAAACTCACACCTCCTGTGTGAGAAACAAACCACTGAGCTCCGCCCCAACTTCTAAATGTGTTTTTATGGGCAGACCCACAGCATATGTCTGTTCAATCCATCGACTCTGACAACTCCTTTAGCAGTACTGTCCGGATATGAGATAATTATGGCAGAGATTAATCCAAGTAACTTCCTTATAATTCTAAATGTTTAAAGATTAAAATTGTTTGTTTCTTTCACTTGTATATATTACATTAAAATGTGAAAAGACATGCTTTTTGCCTCTTTAACCTTTTGCAGACTAGTAATGGGGATATAGCTCAGTTGGTAAGTACGCTTGCCTCTCATGTAAGGAACCCTGGGTTCAATCCCCAGCACTGCATAAGCTGGGTGTGGTGGTGCAAACTGCAATCCTGGTACTGAAGTGGAAGCAAGAAAATCAGGGGCATGAGGCTAGCCTGAGCTACATGATACCCTCTTACACCATATACACACACAAATAGGTGAAACAGAATTGCAAAGTAGGCAGCTGAGCACAAAGAGTATTTATCTAGCCATTTGTAAAAATATGACCGACCATGCACAGTGCTGAGTGTGGCAGTTATTTCCCGGCATACCTGTACATGCTGTCAGTAGTCTGTCTCAGTTAAAAAGGCACAGAGCTGTTCATCCCTATGAATCTGTCATGTGGGGAAATTATGTGCCCAGCCTTTAACATTTCTTCTGTCTTTCTGTTGCTCCCGTATGAACCCTTCCCCCATTTGCTCCCACCATGCTTCACTCTTATCTGGGCTGTCTTTTCCATGTCCACTATTCCACTGCCGTGACTGCAGTCTGTGTGCTACAGATAGGCGTGTTCTATTGGATTCTGTTGAGCTGCTGACTCGCCAGGGATAGGGCCAGCCTGCCCTCAGGGACACTCCCGTTTTCCCTGCTCTCCTTGGGGTACAGCCTTCTGCACTTTCTTGTTTCTGGGTTTTTTTCCAACTCTGATAATGTAATATTCTTGACTTCCTTCCTAAGAACCCCATGCACTCCACCTTGCTTCCTAGAGGTGGACTAACCAGTTGTCCTAAATGAGTGGCTTCTTAACTACTCTTCATGTCACTTGCAATTGCCTCAGCTCTCCAGAAAACTCGAGTTCTTCATTTTTCTAAAAGAGGCTTCCCATATACTGTTGAGAATAAGACTTCTCTGGAGAACATTTTGACTCTTGAGTAAGTCAAAAAGCCTGTAGTTACATGTCTTTATAGCAGCTTTGGTGTCTGAAGCTCTACACAAGGGCTTAAACTCCCTTTCATTTGAGGTAGGACTGTACCATTTCATACTTGTCGCAGACATCAGTTTTCCTGGCGTAGTCTTTTTTTTTTTTTTTTTTTTTTTTTTTGGCTACAGTGTTTAAAAAAAAAAATCAGTCCTGGACTTTGTTGAATAAGGAAATTAAAGTCAGTCAGATATAATGTTGTCTACTGACAAATACAGTAAGTAGATGTTTTGTTAGAATTGTGATTTAGAAAAAATACATCTTATGAAAGTTATGTGAGGAGCTTGAGAGGTGGCTCACTGACTAAGAACTGGCTGCTCTTCCAGAGGACAGGAATTAATTCCCAGTACCCAGATGGTGGTTCACAACCATCTATAACTTTAGTCCCAGCAAATCTGATGCCCTCCTGTGCTTCCACATGCAGGCAAAACACACATACACATAAAACTAAAATCTTAAAGGTTAAAAAAAAGAAAGTTCTGTCTAAGATTTACATTTTTTAACTTAAGTTATGCGCATCTGTGTGTGTCAGTGTGCACATGAGTGCAGGTGCCCTAGACAGCCAGATTTGGGGACATTGAACACTAACGTAGTGCCCTGTGTGGTGGTACATGCCCTTAATCTGAATCTTTGTGTCTAGGCCAGGCAGGGCAACACAGTGAGACCATGTCTCAAAAATAAAATAAAATAATTGATAATAAAAATGTACATCTGTTTGTTTACTATAAATCATTTCCTTCATAGTGTAAAGTTTATAGCCTGGTGTGATAGTGCCTTTAATTTCAGCACTCAGGAGGCAGAAGGAAGTGGATTTTGAGTTCAATCCCAGCCTGGTGTAACAGAGCAAGTTCCAGGGCAGTCAAGGTGACACAGAAACCCTGTCTCAAAACAAACAAACAAACAAACAAACAAACAACCGATATATGTTAAGTCATTTCATCTGAGGTCAAGATTTCAATAGAGAAATAATCATGACTTTTAAAAAGCATGCAAGAATTAAGATAGTCATAATACAGTAGATCACTAATACACTGGTTAATGAATGGCTTGGGATAAAAAATAATACATCTACCCTATCTGTCTGGTAAAGCCTAGCATTTCACTCACCCTGTGAGGCAGTTAGGGCACAAACCAAAAATAACCAGAATAAAGGAAAGGCATTAAGTTAGTCAGTGTCTCGTAGTTATTGAGATTTAAAATAACATTTTAAAAAGCACTTTTATCCAGTAAGCGATCTCACTGTCTAATTCCCTTAGTCTAAACAAACAAACAAACAAACAAACAAAAAAACACTTTTATTTGGGACTGGAAAGGTGGCTCACAGTTAAGTGTTTACTACTTGTAGGTGATCCAGCACACACAACTCAGCTGCCTATACCTCCAGCTCCATGGCCTCTGATGCCCTCTCCTGGCCTCTGAAGGAGCTTGTATTCAAATACATGTTACCATAAGTGCAACACACATACACACACCTCTATAGTGTGTTAAATAATCTTTAAAAACTATCTTTTGCTAATAAAGATTATGTAAAAGGAAATTTCTGTGCCATAAAAATCTCCCCATGTAAGGTATATGATTCAGTAATGTTGAACATATTCATAGAATATGTTCAACCCCCACAATCTTTAGTTTAGAACAATTTCATCATGCCCCATAGAAACCCTGTATCCATTTGTAATCAGTCAGTCCACCACATCCCTATTCTATTCCATAGCCATGGGCAATCACTGATTTACTCTGGCTCTGGACACTTCACATCAGCGGACCTATACGATATAAGCTGATGACTGCCTGCTCTCACTAAGCGTGTGCACTCCACAAGAGACCTACATTCCCAGCTCTCCCTTCACTCCTTTTAATAATAGAATCATATTCTATTGTATTTTGTTCTTTATTGGGTTGTTTCTGAAGTTTAATTATAAATATGCTGCAATGAATATTATATACAAATGGTTGCTGTTGCTTTTGGTTGTTTGCTTTTTAAAGACAGTTATATACTGTAGCCCAGGCTGGTCCCAAACTGCCTTAGTCTTAGGGATCCTCCTGCCTTAGTCTTCCAAGAGCTGGGATTACAGGTGATTAATGTGCCCTTACACTCAGCTTTCTGGTTTGTTTGGATTAATGCATGTGATGGGAAAGGGGGATCTAACTTCATAGAGTTATGCATGTGACTGTCTAGTTGCCTTTCTCAACTGAATTGTCTTATGCTCTTGTAGATGAATCAGTTGCCCAAAATATAATAGTTTACTTATAGATTCTATTCCATTGATATAAATATCTTTGCTTCTACATGGCAATACTGGATTAATTATAGTAGGTTTGCATTAAATCTTCAAATGGCCAACTGTGAGTTCCCTGGCATTGGGCCTTTTCAAGGTAGCCTGTCTTGCTTAGATTTCTATAAGGCTGTTCTGGCTTACTTAGATTTCATATGAATTTTCACTTCATGTAAATTGAACATTTGGGACTTTCAAAAGGCCTCAAGTCAAGAAATAAATTTGGAAAGATCCTACATAATCTGTATTCATAGAGTACATTTAGATCCTACCTAATGTATACCTTCTTATAAAATTAATCTCAATTATTTGCTTGTGTTAAGGTACTCCCAAAGAAAATATGAAGTAATTCCTTTTTTATTGTTGAAAAGGAATTGTCTTTTTTATTTCTTGCTTTTTTTTTTCCTTCTGGTACAGACAATCAACTCCTGACTTTACACGTTAGGCAAGCTGGCGCCTGCTGAGCTAAATCCCCAACCACAACCCCCTCTTATTAAAAATAGATTCTTTTCTCATACAACATACCCTAATTACAGTTTCCCCTCCCTCCACTCCTCCCAGTTCCTTCCCACCTCCCCTCCCATCTGGATCCACTCCCTTTCCATCTCTCATCAGAAAAGAACAGGATGAAGTAATTACTTTTTATTATTAACACATTTCTACATATGGAGAGATTATCATAAAAAGAATCCCAAGACAGATACCAAGCCCACGTCAGGAGCTATTTAAAAATAACATTTGGTATGTATGCTACCACGTTTTAATGTTCCTGTATGTATGCTGCCACTTTTTTAATGTTCCTGGGAAGACTGCAGCAGCTCATTTTTAAAGCTGAACTTATGTAGAAATAAGACATTAAGTTATATATAAAACTTGAAAGGAAATGTGAATTCATCAAAAATTATTACCTTTAAAACAATAATTAAAAAATTATTGTTTTATTTGGTACCTTTAAAAATGTGTAACTACTTTGTATGTATCAAAGAATTAATAAAATGAGTTTGATAAAAAAAAAAAAAAGATAAAAATTGTGTTAGAATTTCCATGGGTCTTCAAAAAATTTTTTGTTTGTTTTTTTTTTTTCTATTAAGGTTTATTTGTACTTTTAAGCATTAGTAGAGGTTTGTGGGTGGGAGAATCAGATATGAATAATACCTCAAGAAATGTGGGTGAGGATTATAAAAATAAACATCCTAGATTTTTATGATGCTTTAGATTCCTTCAGCTCCTCTAAGATATGGACAGCTATTTGGTAGTTTGGTTAGTTTTTTTTTTTTGTTTTTTTTTTTTTTTTTTTTTTTCATTTTCTTTTCTAGTTTCATTTTTTAAGACCAGGCTGGCCTCAGACTTAGTACATGTTAGGCCTGAGGGTGACCTGGGACTTATGCCACTTTCTCCCACATAAGGACACACTAGCTTTTCTTTTTTCTTTTTTAATTGACAAAAATAGAAACAATATATATTTGCAAACCTTTTATATATGCAGCAAACCTTTTTGTATATGTGCACAGTATAGAATGAAATCAAGGCATCTGGTACATGGTTGGTTTTTTGTTTTGTTTTGTTTTGTTGTGGCAAATAGCTCATATGGTTTTGTTCAGTCAGTGAATGCCACAATCCAGTGGTTCTCAACCTTGCGTGCTGGCTGTTGGAATGCAGATACACATCAGACCAACTACTAAACCCGAGTCTCTGGGATACAACTCAGATACTAGAATTTCTCAAAGCTGGTTGCCAAGTCCACTCTACATTCACTACTTAGGACCAGCTATGAACAGCAGGGAACACAGGCAAGCTTGAGTCGGCAAGCACAGCGACAGTGGAAGTCATACCTGCTATACCACACATGTTCTGTCCCTGTTAGGGTTTGGAGGTCAAGCCCAGAGCCTGTGCATCCCAGCCCAGTAATAATAATAATAATAATATAATAGTAATAATATAATATAATAATGTAATAGTAATCCCAGTGAGGATTTTAGGACACAGTTACTTGGATTTGCCTTTAATTATGAACCAATAATGAAAAATTACCTAAAGGGCTAGAGAGGTGGCTCAGGGGTTACGAGCACTTGCTACAGGGACCAGGTTTAGTTCCCAGAACATACACACACAGTGGCTCTCAACTGTAAATCCAGCTCTAGGCATCCAACACTCTCTTCTGGCATCTGTGGGCACCAAACATAAACATGTAAATGTGTGATCTAATGTCCCATCCTGAGCTGCTGCTCTGGTCCAAGGGTCAGGGTCTGGCAAGAGAGAGAGTGGGGATGGAGGGGAAAGAGCCCAGTTTTAAATGCTGTGCAGAAAGCTTTTAATTAATTTTGTGCAACCCTACCTATTGATATTTGAAATTAGTTCCTGTGCTATTGAGGTTCTGTTCAGAAAGCTCTTTTGTATCCCCAGTGTTTTGAAGAGTATTCTAAGTTTTTCTCTAGCAGTTTGCTGTTTTAAAATAGGGTATTTATTCCATTTCTAATTGGTTTTTACGTGGCATAAAAGATAATGGTTCTAGTTGTGTTCTTCTGCAGGTAGACTCCTACTTTTGCCAGCACCTTTTGCTGACTAGGCTAGCCTTTACTGCATGTTCTTGGCCACCTTCATCAGTGATTGGACACCCACAGCTTGTCGGTGTGCTCCGGTCCTGTTCCAAGTCTGTAGCTCCTGTGGTGTGGTTTGAGGTCTGGCAACGCCTCTAGTTTGGTCTTGCTCTTTAGGATTGCTTTGGCTACCTGTGGACTTTTGTGACTCCATATGAGTTCTTGGGTTCCCTAGAGCTGTGAAATAGCATCCAGATTTTGATTGGCATTGTGTTAAATCTGTAGATTCATTTTGGCACTACAGTCCTTTTCACAATTAATTCTGCCAATAAGAGCATGGAAGGTTCTTTGTTACCTAATATCTTCATTGATTTCCTTTTCCGGGGTCTTAAGTTTTCTTTGTGGAGGTCTTTTTAGCAGAGGGAAGAGCTCAGTATGAATGGAATATTTTTTTCTACCTTCTTTCTCTTGAGAGTTCATTGTTGGGGTGTGTGTGTGTGTGTGTGTGTGTGTGTGTGTGTGTGTGTGTGTGTGTATGTGTGTGTGTAGACTACTGATTTTTTTATATTGATTTTTGTATCCTGCAACTATATTGTTAGAGCTAAGAGTCTTCTAATCAGACAGATGGTGGTGTACACCTTTAATCCCAGCACTCTCAAAGTAGATGGAGGGAGAGGTCTATAGATGGAGTTCCAAGACATCCAGGGCTATACAAAGAAACCTTTCTTGAAAAATTGAGGGGGGTGTGGATTGCATACGATTTTTAAGTACAGACAATTATATGGTCCGTAATAAGGAATCTTTGTCTAATTACTATAGCTAAGACTTCAAGCTCTGTCTCCACTCAATGCTCTGTGATATGTATGTCATTAATACATCCTCACTGCTAGAGCTAAGACTTAAAGCACTAATTTCAACTGGCAATCTGTGGTGTGTATATAGTTAACACATCCTCATTAATACAAAGTCATCTGAATTGACCCAGGAAAATCAGAAAATCAGAAAATCCCTGGCTTCGAATTCAGATATAGGAAGTTACAAAACCTGTTATTCTCACTGTGTTAATTTTTCTGTCATTTTAACAAAAGACCTGAGAAAAACAACTTTGTTCCTTTTAAAGGAAAAATTGAGGGCTGGTGTGGTAGCACATACCTTTAGTCCCTGCACTTGGGACACAGGAGGATCTGAGATCAAAGCCAGCCAGGGTTATATATAAAGTGAGACCATCCTTTAAAAGTTTAAAAGTTTCACTGCTCTGAAAGTGTCAGTGTGTGGTCAGCCAGCTCCTTTACTTTGGGGCCTAGAGTGAAGCAGAACACCATGATGAGAGCATGTGGTGGAACAGATGCTTGCCACAAGGCAGCCAGGAAGGGGCAAGAAATGGGGTATATCTCCCCAGACCTCTCCAGGAACTTGCTTATAACTAGTCTCTTCTTTATCCTATTCCCACCCCACATCCTAGGGCCGTCATGTGGTCATCATGGATCCACCTAGGGATTAGGTCACAGCCCTCATGATCCAGTTACTAATAGTGACTGGATTACCAACTGGGAGACAGGACTTCTGCCCAGGAACTTTTGAGGTGCTTCACAGCTAGGCCTTAACAACCAAAACAACAGAATAAACTGACTAGTGTCTGCTGTACTGGTTAGCACAGCCGTCAGACTAGATGTTCCTACTGAGCACTTGAAATATAAATGAATTTTTAATCAAATAGCCACAGCTATGGCATTAGATAGAGTGCAGCAATAGAGACAGACCGTCTGTCTTTAGTGCTGGGGATGGAACTCCGAATACAGAGGAAATGGAGAGGAAAAGCTCCCCAAGGCTTGCTTGTCAGCTGGGAGACACCCAGGAAGGGCAGCAGAGCTACAACTTTTCCCAGGCCATCCTCCTGCCATTGAGTGAAAAGCAGATAAGATAAGCAAGGGTCACCTTATCCTCTAGGGTACAAAGAGCAGAGTGTGGGAGGTGGCAAACAGCCATCTGTTACCTAGAGAGTTTTAGTCAGGGCTGTAAGTCAGGGGTGAAGGTCACAGGAAAGAAGACAGCTTCTCCAAAATCCCAGGGTCCAACTCTCAGAGCTTGACAGGAAGGTCCTGATATGTTCTCAAAATGGCTCAGCACTCAGGAGGCAGAAGCAAGTGGGTCTCTGTGTGTTGAAGGTCAGCATGGTGAGTTCCAGGGCACAACATAGAGACCTTATCTCAAACAAAAAAATCAATAATAATGTCTTTAATTATTAAAAAAATAACCAAAGAATCTAATGGAAAAGCATACAGCAGCATGATATAAAGAAGCAGCTTTTATCAGAGATGTGAAAAACTTGTTTTTGTTTTTTTTTTTTCTTTCTTTTGAGACAGGCTCTCATAAGCTCAGGGTAACCTTGAACTTCTGATCTACTTGCATCTACCTCCCTCAGAGCTGGCTAGTGTCCTTGCTTCAGAGAAACAGTTGTTAAGTTTTAGGACACCACTTGGAACATAGAGAAATTTCTCTGAAGTTAGAACTTAAGTATCTAGAATTGTCTCTGCTGTTCCTCCAGTAACCATAACAGTTTGTAGCTTAACAATAAGAAATTGGAAGCCTTTTTAATTTTTATAAATTTTATAGGATTTGTGTGTGTGTGTGTGTGTGTGTGTGTGTGTGTGTGTGTGTGTGTGTGGTTTGGAGCTCACTGCCATTCTGCTTTAAACACCTGGTACTTTCATGATGACTCAGCCGGCTTCATTTAAATATTGACTCAGAATCTGTGAAATAACTCATAATTGTTCCACAAAAGAACTGGGCATTGTGTACTCAGGAGGCTGAGGTGGAAGGATTAGGAGTTCAAGGGCAGTTTAGGCCACATAAAAGTTCAAGGCCAGTGTGAGCCACAGAGTGAAATTCTAGCTCAGAACAGAAAACAGAAGTTGCATTTTATTTTCAGAGATGGGAAGGGTTTTCAGTTACTCTGGCTTTGTAGCATGTGTAGTCAGTGTGTTGCTGTAGATGGTGATTTTGACCTGCTTGCTATTTCAGCTGCACATGCCTTACCTGGTGTGTGTGAGAGGGACAAAGAAGACAGTGAGTTAGTGGCAGCAGTAATAAATAACAATTGCTTTTGTTTTCCAGGGAAAATTTTTATCCCTAAGCAGAAGCCAGTGCAGACTTTTACAGAAGAAACTATATCCCTTGATCCAGAGTTAGAAGAAGCCTTGACAAGTGCTTCAGACACGGAACTGTGTGACCTTGCAGGTATCTCCCAAGACGGGGGTGGGGGGGGTGGGGGAGGGGGGGGTGAATGAATGGGGCATGGGACAAGCAATGCAGGGCCCATCAGCATGCATTAGACAAATGCCTGCTTTGCACAATAAATCTAACAGTTGGATTCTTTTACATACTCTCTGTGGTGAAATTTTATCGTGATAGAATTTCTTATTTGATGATATTCCTATGTTGCTGTATTTGAGTCTTTCTAACAACAACAAAAGCTGTTCCGTCAGCTGGTGAGCCTGCCCAGGCTGAGCACTAGGAACAGCCTGCAGGGCCACCTTCTGCCCTGCTTTATGGAGAGTAGTAGAAGCTTTAGTCGCTTCCCCAACTTCGCCGAATGACAAGAACACTGCAGACTTCTGTGCCCCATTGGCCAGTTTCCTACCTAGACCACTCTTCCCACTTGGGTAGAAAATGTGTCATGTGGGAAGATCCTCATACTGGATAACTCTTAAGAACTGACATGTTTGAAAACCGAGTGAAGGTTCCTGGGAAGGACCTTAGAAAGCGGCATGTGTCATCACAGCTCCAGAAGGTGGTGTATTCCTTACGGAGCAGAGCACTGGGGCTTTGTAAATGGAAGCTTCATCAGAGAGCACACCAAAGAATTTGACTGCTTCTGAGAATGCCGCTTCATTCTAAGTGGAAGAACTTAACAGCACTTACTGTAGCCGTATAGTCATGTGTGCCATCATGCCCGGCCTTCTGCTCTGTCTGTGTATAGTGTTATGTTCCTACAAACCCAGACAGTGAACCACACGTGCATCTTCTCACTTTCCTGTCCTAGCCACCAGATGGCGCTGAGCACAAGTTTTCCTTTAAGGTCAGCCTGCCTCACTGTAGTCTAATGTAAAAGACGCCGGGAAATAACAAGGGTATTGGTGACAATAGATGAGAGGTGATTTCTGACCACTACCTCACCCCTTCCTCCTATTTGGGGAAGTAAAGTTCATTTTTAGTTTAGTAGGAAAAAGTCTGGAGAATGGATGGATGTTTGCAAACTGAGTGCTGGGCTCACACTATAGTCACAGCTCCATGGAAGGCCCAGGAGTTAGAGGCCTGCCTGAGACACAGCAGGGCTCCATGTTTAAAAAAAAAAAAAAAAAAAAAAAAAGTGAAAATGAAAAGGTTTCGAGCAGGTGGAAGTGGAAAGCTAACTCTCTTCTGTCTCTGCAGCTATTCTTGGGATGCACAGTCTGATTGCGGACACACAGTACTGTGACGTGCTGGGAAGTAGTAATGGCGTCAACCAAGAACATGTCCCAAGTGAGCAGCGCCTCGTGAACTCTCACCCTTTGTCAAATATGTTTTGCTTCCTCCGTGTATTGACTTTGCTATTTGTTATACCAAGTATTCAGATATACTATATACATGTGTTAAACCTAAAATTTAAGTTTGCTATTACTATCACAGAAAGCCATTAAAAATATCAAATGTAGTCAGGTGTTGTGAGTCATGCCTATAATCCCCAAATTAAGCATGACTTTAATCCTGACGCTCAGTAGGCAGAGGGTGGATCTCTGAGTTTGAGGCCAGCCTGGTCTACTAAGTGAACTCCAGTACTATGCTACACAAATAAACCTCGTAGCAAGCTAGTTAGCTAGCGTCCTATTCTTCTGGAAGACAAAGTTCAGTTCCTACCTTTTGTAGCTTACAGCTCCAGCTCCAGGGATCCAGTGCCCATTCCAGGCCTCCAAGGGCCCCCACACATGTGGCACACACACACACACACACACACATGAAATAAAATAAATATTTTTAAAAATCAAATTTAAGGGCTGGAGAGATGGCTCAGCAGTTAAGAGCACTGACTGCTCTTCTAGAGTTCAATTCCCACCAACCACATGGTGGCTCACAACCGTCTGTAATGGGATCTGATGCCCTCTGCTGGTGTGTCAGAAGAGAGCAACAGTGTACTCATGTAAATAAAGTAATTTTTTTTTTAGAATACTTAGTAATGTAGTCTTTGTTCTTTTTTTGAACCAGGGCCTCGCTGTGTAGCCTTAGCTGGTCTCGAACCTCAGACCTGCCTCCTGAGTCCTGGCAGGGTGTAATGGGAGCCACGGAAATACCAATGGCAACCAGTGTAAAAGCTACACAAGCTTAGGGTTTTAATTTGTCTTGTTTTTTTGTTTGTTTGTTTGTTTGTTTTGTTTTTTTTGTTTTTTTAACAAGTTGTTTTTGCAGTGAGGATCCAATAAAGGACCTTAAGCAAAGCACATGAACTTTCCACCACTGAACAGCCCCAGGCCAGCCATACTGAGTTTTTGTTAATATTTTATTTTTGTGTTGCTAGTTTTTAAGGAATCCATGGAAATTCTGACAAAGTTTTCTTTTTTTAAAATATAGGATGTTTTTAAATTCTCAACATTAATATATGCCATTATAGCATATTTAAGTATGTCATAAGTATATACACTACAGACTAAATGTCTCAGAGCTGGAGAGATGGCTCAGCAGTTAAGAGTTACTGCTCTTCTTAGAGGATCAGGATTTGGTTCCCAGCACCTACACAGTGGTTCACAACCACCTGTAACTCAAGTTTCAAGGGATCCGGTGCTCTTTTCTGGCCCAAACAGGCTCCTGAGTGCATATGATATACATATATTCAAGTAATATGCAAATTCAAGTAATTTTTTTAGAAAAGAAGTAAATGTCTATATTCACAAGCAATATGTAGCCTACCACTCCCCTCAGCTGTTAACAACTTGGTATATATCTTGCTTTATAATTCCAACCCATTTAAAATTTATATACAAATGTACACATGTTATGTATAAATTGTCTTTTTAGTAGAATTTATGTATTTATTGCAATTTAATTTTTAAGAATTTTAATTAATATTGTTTACATTTTTGGGTTTTTTATGGCTGCTTTGTCTGAATGTATGTCATCGCACCCATGGTGGCCAGAGATGAGTGTTGGATTCCCTAGGCTGGAGATGGTGTGAGCCACTGTGTGGGTGCTGGAAGTCAAACCCAGGTCCTCCACAAGGGCAGCCAGTACTCTTAACTCTGAGCCATCTCTCCAGCTTACAACTTAATTTTTTAATAATAGCACTATTCCTAGGGTTGGTTTCTTTTCTGTCTTTTTTCTTTTTAAATTCTTACTGTGGATTTCCTCTGTGCACTCTGTCAGGTGTGGATTATTCTCAGTAACACAACAGCCCTATGAAAGAGGTATTGTTCTTGTTACTGTCCTCTGAAGAGCTGGGGTTTTACAATGAGAGTGAGCCTTGGTGTCACAGAAAGCCAGCAGTGAGGGTTTTGCAGGCTTAGTTCATTCAAATATTTGTATACTTATCCCTTTTGTGGTGTTCTGTAGTTTAGGTATTTCCCTTGGTTCTTAACTTTTTAGTTTCAGAAATACTCAGTTGTGAGAAAGAAGAAAACATCAGGTATTCATTACCTGCCTTCAGCTATTTCAATAACATTGCTAAACTCTTCAGCCTCCCTCCCAGAGGCTTTATTTTTTTCTGAGCTAAATCTCTTCCCCCTGCATTTAGGGGTCAGTGTACAACCTATGTGAGTCTATTCTCTCTATCATGTGGGTCCCAAGAATCAAAAGGTCACCAGACTGGCAGTAAATACCTCCCCTCTTGGGCCATCTCACCAGCCTTTTTTTTTCCCCTCAAAATTTTAAAAGTCAAACCTTCTTATTTTTGTTACTTTATGCATAAGTATAAAACACACACATATACACATGTAATATATATAATATATATATACATACATATATATGTATGTATATATATATCACAAATTCAAGACTTTAAAAACATAGTTTTTAAACATAATTTAAACATAATTAAAAAATATTAAATTATTAAACCCAAAAATTAATATTTACTTCATATCATCTGAAATTCAATCTGTATATGAATTTTTCTTACTTTCAAAAATAAGTCAAACCAGAATCCAAGTAAGGTTACACGTTACATTTGTTTGGTTTTCCGTCTCTTTTTCCTTTCTTTAAAAACCCCTTTTGCCATGTTGGACATGTGTAGATCTGAGACAGCCGTGGGAGTTAGCTCTCTCCTTGTGGGTCCCAGAGAGTGAACTCAGGTGGAGGCTTGGCATTAAACACCTTTACCTGCTGAGCCATCTCAGCAGCCCAGAATATGGAAACTGTGTTGCATTCTTCACAGTTCCTCTCCTCAGCATCATCCCCCTGCCATGTCATTTATTTCACCAGTGAACTAGGTTATTTGCCAAACAAAAGTTCTATCTACTGGATGTGGTTTACTGCAACCCAGGGATGTTATTTTATGTTTTTCTGACTCCCATGTTTCTGTGAACTTTTAGGTCAGATGTGAATGTAGGGATTTTGCTTTGGTGAATATTGTGAGGAATTGGCAAATGCTTAAATATCAGTGTATCAGTGCAGTCCCTCAATTTTGGAGATTGTCAAGACTGGTCACCGAGGAACTGTGTGTGCTGCGGTGGTACACACCTCCAATCTCAGCACTCGAGAGTCTAAAGCAGAGGATTGCAAGTCCTAGGCAGCCTTGTTTCCATGGCAAGGCTCTGCTTTAGAATGAGAGGCCGGGAAAGAAAAAGATGAGCTGACTCAGCACCAGCCTGATCCGCCCACTGTTCCCTGTGAGCCTTGCATGTAATTGTAGCATCCCATCAAACAGATACTGTTTTAAGTCAAGACTTATTTTTGTTACTTCGTCCCCATATACATATATATGTCTCACAAATTAAGAACATTTAAAAAGCGTAACCCAATGCCATTATTAGATGCTGGACCTTTAAATACTCCCGTGGTTTTATAAAACTGAGAACTCCCTTATTTCCATTGAGCGAAGTGCTCCTCCATCTGCTATGGGCCACTAGCTGGAAGAAAGCCAGCTCATTAATTTAAATGGAAGCAGACCTGCTCTTCCCTTGTTTTCTGTGTTCAGTAACATTCATTTGGTGACATAAATAACTACCAGCATATAAAGGGTCTTTTAGCAGTTCTGCAGAGTGAGGATAGATGCCCAGGTTGATGTGTATCTCCTTAGTCTCAGCTGTCTCAGTGAGCCCCTCTCTTTCCATTTGCTCCTGCAGATGTGGTTAAAGGGGAAAAGATTCTTCCAGTGTTTGATGAGCCACCAAATCCAACCAACGTTGAAGAGAGTTTGAAGAGAATCAGGGAAAATGATGCCCGTCTTGTTGAAGTTAATTTGAATAATATAAAGGTAAGTGTGTTAGGCATGTAGTATACATATGTATCAACATCAACACATGATGTTTGCTGTGTGTCAGTGGAACTTAAGGTAATAACGAGACGGTTCTAGAATGGAGTCTTAACTCCTTGCTTTAAGGTGAAGTATACTAACAGTATATGAATGCAGATTCTCTCAAAGTTTAGAAATTCAGTGTTACAGAAAGTATTTAAAGAGTTTACCATATAAAATGTAAGTCCTACACATAATAAATTTAATTTTTAAAATACTGCCCACTTTTTTGAGACAACAGTTCTTCTGTGTAGACCAGGCTGTCCTGGAACTCACTCTGTAGACCAGGCTGTCCTCAACTCAGAGATCTACCTGTCTCCTAACTTTAGCCTTTTGGGTTTTGTTTTAATCAGGTTTCTGAAGGTATTTTTAATATAATTAAGTAAATGTCTTACAGTGTACAGTCCTGAGTTATACAAGCTGTGAGACACTGTTGTCAAGTAGTAAAACAGAACATAAATGACTGACTGATGGATGTAAAGCCTGCTGACCTGTTAGACACTCTTTAAACCCCTTTGTCATCCTCTGTCCACCCCGTCAGCTACTCACTCTGCCATCTCCAGCCTTCAAAATGAGATTTGGTTTGCAGCTTTTTGAGTCTAGCCTTTGGCAGAGTGCACTCGATACTTCCCATACTGAGTAGGTTTCACTGGGTTGTTCTTTTCCACTATGGAGTCATTCTCACATAGGTTTTACTGTAGTTTGTTTATTCATGAGTCAGTTAGTCAACATGGATTGCTTCCAGTTGAGAATGGTTATGTATAAAGTAGCTGCAGGCGTATGACGTCTTTGAAAAATATAGGTTTTTGTTTCTCTTGACCAAATGCCTAGAAATTGGCTTTCTTACTGGTTTTTGTTTTTTGGTTGTTTTTTTTTTTTTTTTTTTTTTCAAATTATTATTCCTGATAGTTTGTTTGTTTTGAGACAGGGTCTCTCTATGTGGTCCTGGTTATCCTAGAACTCTGTGTAGACGAGGCTGTTTGTATGCTTCCTGGGTGTGTTTTAAAGCAGACAGCAAGTATAAATGTTTTTGATGGACTGAACTTCTTGAAAACTAAGATGCTGATGGTGTTTCGCATTCCTTGTCTTTCAAGAATATCCCAATTCCAACTCTAAAAGATTTCGCGAAGACTTTGGAAGCCAACACACATGTGAAACATTTCAGTCTCGCAGCCACCAGGAGCAATGACCCCGTGGCTGTTGTAAGTATGCTGTGATTGACAATGTCAGCCATTCCCAACTGGTATCTACAGACCTGTGTGTTATAGTGAGATTAAACCAATTTGTTTTGTGAGACAGGATCTCTGATAGTCCAAGGCTCTGTGTAATGGAAGGTGGTCTTGAACTCCCTTGTTCTCTTGCTTCTGTTTCCCAAGTGTTGGGATTATAGGTCTATACCACTGCACCCGCTTTAGCGTGTGTGTGTGTGTGTGTGTGTGTGTGTGTGTGTGTGTGTATGTGTGTGTGTGTGTGTGTGTGTGTGTGTGTGTGTAGTGTCCAGTGGCCATGGATGAACAGTCTGTTTTTCTAAGTTCCAATAAGAAGTTGCTTTTGCAGCCAGAGTGGATGACTCTACCTGGGTCATTAAGGCCCATTGTGGCAAGCAAGTTCTATTCAACCTGCTTAAGGCTGGGAAGAGCACATGTGGGGGGGGGGGGGAGGGGGGAAGGGGTAATACATGTGTTACAGTGTGTATGTGGAAAACTTGTAAAGTTGGTTCTCTCCTTCTACCATGTTGGCCCCAGGGATGGAATTTGGTTTGTTGGGCTTCACAGCAAGTACCCTACCCACTAAACCATATCATTGGCTCTAATTTATGTTATATGTATATTTATAATCACAGTTTATCAGTCCTCTAACTTTACTAGTTCCCACACAGATTCTTCCTCATCTTCCCAAGCTCTGAACATTGGAATGATCCAGAGTTTTCCGCTTTTTACCTTCACTACTGCCTGGGCAAGCTCATTTTAGTGCATGCTGGCAACTCCAGCACTCTTGTCTCCTTTGTATCCCTGTTCTTAACTCTGCACTCACACCCAGCTACCTACCAAGTAGCACTGCCTGGACGGCTAACATGACTGAACGCCCGACCTGCCCCATGCATGGCCCTGTTAATCTACTTTCCTTGGTGACAGGTGAAGAGTTACCCTTAACTTACAACCCTAAAGCATATATCCTAAAGTTCCCTTTCTTACAACCTTAAAGCATATATTCAGTCCTGTCTCCAAAATATTTTTAGAATCTAAGATAGTTGTGCTGGTTCACACAGGTAATCCTAGCAATTCAAGGAGGCAGAGGTCGGAGGATTGCCATAAGTTTGAATCCAGCCTGCTTTACATAGCAAGCTCCAGGCCATTCTGGACTACATGGTGAGATCTTAGCTGAAAAAAAAAAAGGGGGTTTGAGTTCCTGTGTGTGTGTGTGCGCGCACACACACATACACACATACATGTACACACACACCCCACCGGCTGGTGAGATGAATCAGCAGGTAAAGGTACTTGCTACACTGGCCTGACAACTCTAGTGCAATGCTCAGAACTCACATAAAGGGAGAAAGAGAGAACCAGCTCCAAAGTTTTCCCCTGACCTCTACATGTACACCATAATGCATATGCATCCACACACATCGTAAATACACACATAGACACAATCATATTTTTTAATTGCCTGGATCTGGGTGCAGTGGTGTATGCCTTTAATTCAGCAATCTGAAGGCTAATCTCTGTCTGTTCCAGGCCAGGTAGGGTCAACACTGCAAAACATTTCTTAAAAGGTCATGGGGAAGGCTGGAGATGTAGCTCAGTTAGTAGAATGCTTACTTCACATGCACAAAGCTCTGGATATATCCCCAGCACCACACAAACTGAAAAAATGTGGTGGCACATACCTATAATCCCAACATACACTGATAATACCTATAATTCAGGAAGCAGAGCCAAAAAAGACGAGAAGTTCAAGGCCATCCCAGCCTGGGACTCAATAGGGCCTGCTTAGGCCCTACATGAAACCCTGTCTTTACCCATGGTTGGCGCACGCCTTTAATCCTGGCACTTGGGAGGCAGAGGCAGGTGGATCTCTCCAAGTTCCACGACAGCCTGGTCTACAGAGTGAATTTCAGGCCAGCCATGACTACACAGAGAAACACTCAAAGGGGAAAAAGGAGGAAAGAAAGAAAATATTTTCGGTCTCCAACCATTTCTCACATTTTTATTATTCCTGCACTGGCCCTGCAGACTTCTCTTTCCTGGATTATTGCAATTGCCTCTTATTGAACCACCTCTTAAGAGTTAGAAATGAAAAAAAAAAATTTTAAAAAAAAGCACGAAAAATTAAAAAAAAAAAAAAAAAAGAGTTAGAAATGTCAGCACCAGAATATTACATGTGACGAAATAATGTAAGGATTATATATGGTGATATACGTGGGAGAAGTAAGTAACAGAGAGACCTGAGCAGTGATGTATAAAACCAAAACAGTGTAAAGAGAAACTTGAGAAAGGTAAATTCATGAATTTTCTTATGGCACGTAGCAAAAAATAGGCACTATCAGATTTTAATCTCCAAATATTTTCTCTAATTTCTAGGCTTTTGCAGATATGCTGAAAGTCAACAAAACTCTGAAGAGCTTAAATATGGAGTCCAACTTCATCACAGGCACTGGGGTTTTAGCACTGATTGATGCTTTGAGAGATAATGAGACCCTGACAGAGCTCAAGATTGACAATCAGGTTTGTGTTTTACAGTAGCAGCTCAGAGGAGACTGTAGCCCCCACTGCTGGGAGGGCTTGCAAGAAGGGTTGCAATCCTCTGGGAAGAAGGCAGCGGAAAGGGGCGATGATGCCAACTGAATACACAGCAGGTCTCTGTAAGTCAATTTACGATGTTAGATAGGTGGCTGATTTGAACTGTAAAGACTTTTCCATGTGACTTTGTCCACTTTTTCCTCAGCTCTTTGAGAGATCCACACAAAAGGTTTATTACCATATATATGTATGTTGGGGGCCGACTATTAGCAGAAAGCAGCTATCAGCTTTGCAGCCATCTTGAGCCATATACCCTGACATGAGACTTGGATTACAATAGTCTACAACAGCTGAGCACACTCTGATAACATCTTGCTTTGGATACCTTGGGTGTGTGAGATTAAAGGTGTGTGATTTAAGAGTGTGACCTAGAGATCAGATTTAGAGACAAGACCTAAGGGTATGATTAAAGGTGTAACTTAGAGGCGTGGCTTAGAAGTGAGAATATAAAAGGCGAGAGGCAGACAGATGAGAGAATCAGACACTTTAGAGAGTACAACTTAGAGAACAATTTGGAGTAACAGAGATTCAGACACTAGGAGTAGGAGTAGACATTAGACACTCGGAAGAGAACAACAGGAGTACAACTAGGAACTAGGAACTAGGAACTCAAGACTTGGGACTTGGACTAGGAAGAGAGACTGAAGAATAAACGGGATTAAATCACACTCTGTCTGGTCTCCATTCTTCGAGTCCGTCCTCACTCTCTCTCTTGCTGAACCCTGATCCTCGGACCGGAGCGGCAGCTTGGGCTGGGAAACAGTGGCCGCCAAGCGTGGAGTGGAGAGGGCTGCAATATTTTTGGCCACCCAAACGCGGGGCAGTCCGGGCCTCAACATTTTGCTCGGGCCACGACATACATACATACATACATACATACATACATACATACATACATACATACATACATACATTCATATTCTCAAATATACCAGAGATGAATCGAGTTGATGGCATGAAAGAATTAAAGTAGGGCTGAGGAGACGCCTCAGTGGGTGAGAGTGCTTGCTATGGTTACAAGAGGACCCGAGTTCAATCTGTAACACCTGTGTAAAAATAAATAAATAAATAAAAAGCTGGACATAGCTGCATAGGCATAGAACGCCTCCAGCATTGGGAGCCAGAAAAAAAACAGATCTCAGGAGCTTGACAGCCAAGACAGCAAGCTTCAGGTCCGATGAGAGCAACATCCCAGTGCCCAGTTGTCTGAGGATACTGGCAAGCCCAATGCCAGGACATTCACTAATGTGGGCCACCTGTTTCTAGGCTGACTTGTTTTTTACAGTTTCTTTTTTTATAGGAACATGTCTACATGTTTATGCATGTGCGTGCATGTGAGACTAGAAGCATTGGGTTTCTGGAGCTGGAGTAAAACATGGTTGTGAGGCACCTGATGTGGGTGCTGGGACCTGGACCTGGGTCCTCTGGAAGAGCGCCAAGTGTTAGCTGCTCAGCCCTCTCTCCAGCCTCGTAGACCTTTTAAAGGGGGGAAATATACATGCTAGAAATACTTCCATATAGACCAACTATTGATTTTTTTATTTGAAAAATAGTTTTGAGGACTGGAGAGATGGCTCGGTGGTGACATTCTTGCTGCATAATCATGTGGACCTGAATCTGGGTCCAACACCCACAGAAAAGCAGGATGTGGCAACGCGTATCTTTAACCCCACCTCCAGAGAGGCAAAGACAGGCACATCCCACAGACTCACTGGCCTGCCAGCCCAGCCAAAACAATGAACTTCGAGTTCAGTGAGAAGCTCTGTCCCAAAAAATAAGGTGGAAAATGATAGAGAAAACCAGTCAGGATCAGCCTCTGGCCGCCACTCATGTGTCACTCATGTTGACAAATGCACCTGCAATTGCATGTGCGTGCACATACACATAAAATAACTTTAGTTATTTGAAAAGATATTTGGTAAATGGTTCCCTGAGTTCTTCAAAATAAATTTGTAGACTATGAAGATAGAAAAGATTTGGTTATATCTAAAAATTGAGCCAAGATGCTCCTTAATCCATGATCTCAAATTTTTAACTGAGATATAACTCAGTGTGTGATGTTTGAGATACAGTCCTGGATGCTTATCCATGTTGCAGTCCATGTCAGAGCTCCCACATGTACATGTAGTTTCTATGTGGGGACTGTTAAAATAACACCGAAGAGCTGGAGAGGTGGCTCCGCAGTCAAGAGCCCTTGTCGCTCTTGGAGAGGGCCTGGGTTCAATTTCTAGCATCTAAATGGTAGCTCTAACACATTTTCCTACCTTCATGGGCACCAGACATACACATGGTGCACATGCATACATACATACATTCATATATACATACATACATACATACATACATACATACAGGCAAAACACATATCATATGCATGAAATTTTTTTAAAAATCAAAAAAATAAAAATAATGTTCTCATGAATATTCACATAAATTTTTATGAACATTCATGTTTATTTCTTGGACCTTATATCTACAAGTGGAATTGCTGGAGAGTATGATAATTCTGTATTTCAAGCAATTGCCAAGGGCCTACTTTTTTACATTCTTGGCAACTACTTCAAGAAACAAAACAAATTCAGGGTCACGCTGTATTGCCAGACTGTTGTTGATCTGGGATCAAATGCTGCTCCCACCTCAGCCGGCCAGTACCTGGAACTCTGAGTGCACATTACCATGCCTGATGCTTCTTCAGTACCTGGAACTCTGAGTGCACATTACCATGCCTGATGCTTCTTCAGTACCTGGAACTCTGAGTGCACATTACCATGCCTGATGCTGCTTCATCTTCTCCCTTGATTACTTTGTTGGTTTGGGTTTGTTGGGCCAAGGTTGAGACAGAGTCTCATGTAGCCCAGGCTAACCTTCAACTTCTCTGTATGAGAGGATGACCTTAAATTTCTGCTATCAGCTCTAAGGACTGGGGTCACAGGTGTGCACCCCCACAAAGCCAGAGCTTTGTCGGCAGCCCTGGGCTATTTCCTCAGCCCTTTCTGTTGTCTCCATTATACCCATCCTTGAAGGTATGAGGTGCATTCATGGTGTCCTTTTTATTTCTATATGCGTTGTTGGTGTCTATTGAACTTTTAAAACTGTGGGTTTTGTGTATTTTGTGGAAGTTGAGAAAAATTAGACTAACAATCAGTATGGGACTGAAAAATCTTAAATCTTAATTACCTAAAAAATGTTTTAATCTGGTTTATTAATACTATTCTTTATTTCTGATTCTTCCAGAGACAGCAGTTGGGCACCTCTGTGGAATTAGAAATGGCCAAGATGCTTGAGGAAAATACAAATATCCTTAAATTTGGATATCAGTTCACGCAGCAGGGACCACGAACCAGGGCAGCCAATGCTATAACAAAGAACAATGACTTAGGTAAGATGTATGGGGTGCTGAGTCATATTTCCAAAATATAACACTAAGCTATTTTTAGAAATAAATTTTAACATAGAAGTACCTATCTTTAGTGTCTAATACTGCTGGGTCCTTTATACTGTGAGTCAGAGCCAAGCCAGGTTGTTGTGGTCTAGTGTGTTAAACCAGCTCCTGTAACAAGCACCTGATAGCTTTAAGTGAAACATTTCATTCTTGGTTGTCAGTTATTCCTTGTGCTTTGAAAGAAAGAGTTCAACACCACCAGAAAGCATCTGGCCTATTTGTCAAGCAGACCCAGGCAGAAATTCAGCTTCCTTTAATGAAGTACTAAAGAAGTACAGTTTGATGTGGTGCAGGGCCTGCCTCTGCACTGCCGCCTCAGGTTCCCTTACCTCAGTTCCTTGTGATCTCTGACTGAAATGCATTCTGTAGCCCTGGATGGGGTATAAATATGGTCTTCGTAATTTTGTGTCTCTGCATTTCCAGAAAGTGACTCTCCTCTTAAGATGTGCTATTTGCCACTAAAATGTTTTACAGGATTCATTTCAGGAAGAAGACTAAGTCCTCAACAGGGTGGTGTTTCCAAGCACTGTGGTTCTTTTAAGCTTCAGCCATGTTTGCCTTCATATTGCTGTAGTTTGTTCCTGTAATCCAAGGTTACGTGAGCAGTATTGTGTAGCTCACTGTCTATGACAGGTACCCAGAGACATTTTAGCCACTGGTTTTCAAAAGAGACAACGTCCCTTTGCTGAGCTCTTCATTCCAGATGTGGTTTTTAGTCGTTCACCTGGTCTGTGTTGGTTCACTCCTGCAAGCGTTTCGACTTTGCTGTTCAGAGCAGTATTTTTTTTTAAGATTTATTTATAATATATACAGAGTTCTGCCTGCATGTATACTTGCACACAAGAAGAGGGCATCAGATTCCCTTATAGATAGTTGTGAGCCACCATATGGTTGCTGGGAATTGAACTCAGGACTTCTGGAAGAGCAGTCAGTGCTCTCTAGCCCCAGAGCAGTATTTCTTAGATCTGGACTGCACTTTGTAAATAGTTGAGAACCTTCCTTCCCTTAGAGATTCAGATTTAGAAGAGGGTGGCACTTGGACACACTGACCCCTAACAGGTACTGTAATTCTGTTGTGAGTGGTCCCTCACTCAAACACAGTCTCTCTGGGTGTCAGGAGATAATTGCTTTCTGAGTCTGATGTTAACACATATCTTAAACACGTACATGTTTCATATGTATTTTCTACTTACCACAGCTGTCAGACTTTAAAATTGCCTTTTACTTTATGTTAGTTGTAGTTCATTTAAAGTGTCTGTCTCCAGATAAATTTTGGTTTTGAGCAAGGTCTTGCCATTACAGCTCAGGCTTGCCTCCAGCTCCTGGTGCTCCATCCTCCTGCCTCCGCCTGCAGAATGTCTGGATTTCTAGCACGAGCCAGCATGGCAGCTAAACTGTTTGTTGGGAGCCAACAAGATGACTCACTGGGTAAAGTGACTGATACTGAAGTCTGACAACCATGTAGCAATGCGGAGAGAGACTCAGTGCCAAGATGTCAGTTTCTGACCTCACATACACCGTAGCACACATGTACACACATGTACACATCATACACAAGCATAATACATAAAAATGTTAAAACAAAATAATGTTTGCAAACATTACAATTTTTTTTTTTAGCATAGGGACCATATTGCTGTCAGGAGCCATGTTCAAAATCATATCTGGCACATAGTAGGTATTTAGTAAAAATGGATATACCTCAGGGATAGAGTGCTTGCCTGGCATGTTCAAGGTCCTGGATTTGATCTCTAGCAAAATCAAGAAGAAAATCAAAAAGAAGAAAGGGGTGGGGAAGGAGGGAGGGACGGAGGGAGGGAGAGAGGGAGGGAGTGTGTGAATAAGGCAGTAGGGTTTATCTTTATTCAGTTACAGTTTTATGGTAACTGTATCATCTTAAAATAAGCTAGGCAGATCTTCCATTTCCCTCTCGACTAAAACTACCTTAAATCCCCAAATGCCACCAATATGTATCACCCCTAGTCATCTGTCACAGGTAGATGACACCCACGGGTATTGTGTAATCGCAACCCATAAGCCTCATAGCAGGGAAGTCACTCTTTGTAAGGTCTCAGCAGTTAGTAATTAAGACTTACTAACAATTGGCTACCATGGAGGATCAAGAATTTTATTCATGGAAAGAAATTGGACCAGGTAGATAAGAAGGGCACCAAGAAAGAAAGAATAATCAAAAGTGGTGCTCTGCCCTCTGCCCTCTGCCCTCTGCCCTCTGCCCTCTGCCCTTGCCTTGTGCACATAGCAGCTGCCTCAAATCTGCTCCATATTCATTGTCTTTTAGTGCACTGCGGTCTCCGTCTATAGACATAGAGCCCGGGGATCATGCTTTCTAACACATAGATCCCAGCAGCCTGACAAGACTCAAAACTAGCCCGGTCTCCTGGGCAAATGACTTTTCCTCAGCTCACAGATGGGACTGTAGCAATCTTTGTTCTCACTCTTACGCATCTTCTCATTGTTTTCTCACTCTCAGCTATCCACTGAAAACCTCTGCCTACTCGTCATCTCTCCAGCTAAGAAGTGTCACAGCTATAACAGACGAGGTTGTGTGGGACACATGCAATGTGCACTTCAACTTAAAGCTTTTCACCTGTACGCTAGCTTTCATCATCAGCTTTCTATGGATTTTTGTTTGCCGTGCTTTCTTGTAGATCCTGTCTGTAACATTTTCTAGAATTTTTTTTTAATAGCATGCATTTTAACATCTGAAATGGTTTGCCAAAAACAGCTAGACCCTGCCATAAGAATTGCCTGATGTTTCCCTTTCTTGGGTATATTTGTATTTATTTCAGGTCTTCTTGACTTTTTTTCCCCCTTAACTTTTCAGTAGACACTTGAAACGTGTTACTCTTCCATAGGTTAGAGTCAGGGAAGCATGGGTAGGTAAGTATAGTTCACGGAGACTGGATCCTTTGCCTTTATTTTCTGATTCCACCCAGCCAATGACTGCACAGTTCTTATGCACACCAGTGAATGTCTGGTCCCAGCAGTCAGAGGTCAGAATAGCATGGGAGCAGCCATTACTCTAGCTGGGTACAGAGCAAACAAGATCCCAGCCCTGTCACAGACTCATGATATTATACCACTGCTGAGCTCACTAGTGGCAGGTCAGGTCTTCAGCTCCAGAAACTTGCTGTCATGACTAGCTCCTCTGACAGCCAGTTTAGGCTAAAGAAAGAGGCTTGTGACTTGTGACTTGCATCCAGAAGAGAAGTGGGGAATCCATAACCAGTCCTATTGAATCAGAGAATCTGAGTGCAAAGTGCCAAAACCAATAGCACAGGGGTGCATATCCGCTATGGTAGCCAAGTTGGCTGGCCTCACTAGAAAGATGGCTTACCAGTGCCTCAGGGCCAGCGTGTGATGTGAGGTGGTGGCTGAAGGTGAGCCTTCTGTGCTAAGGCACTATGTTCTCAGCACTGCTCCGTGCAGCAGGTTAGGCCCTAGCTGTGGCTGTGAGCGTTAGCCACCGTTATTCTGCTACAGAGGAAGGTTGAGACAGATCCGGAGAGGTCGATTGCCACAGCAGACACCACAGGAAGGTGGCAGAGCTGTGGTGGTGTCCCTTTGCTGACTCTGCACCTTGGTGTTCTGGCCTCTGAATGGTCCTCAGGCGTAATGCGGAGTACTGAAATGAAGTGCTTGGCAAATGCCCTTGGTGACTGATGCTGACAGCAAGTTCCTGACGCTGAAGACCTTACCTGCCTGTCGCGGTAGCTCAGCAGTAGTGTCACTAGTCCGTAGAAAGGCTGAGCATCGTCAGGCATGAGCGTGTCATTTGCTCCGTCATCTGGAACAGCTGGCTGGCCTCTTTCAGCAGCCAACATTTAGTACCCAGAAGGAAACTCTGTAAAGACGGGAAATTTGGAAAGCAGTTGCAAGTCAGCTATTACATTTAGAAATGGTGGAAGTATTGTTATAGATTCCTTCAGTGTAAGGAACTATATCTAACCAGAGGAGCATGCAAATAGTTTTCAGAACACTTTAAATTTTATTTTGTGGTTTGGTGTTTTGCCTATGTTTGTGTCTTTGTACCATGAGTGTGCCCTAGTGCCTGTGTAGACTAGAAACAGGTGTCAGATCCTCTGGAACTGGAGTTACAGACAGTTGTGAACTGCCAGGGTGCTGGGGATCGAATCTAGGTCCTCTGGAAGAGCATTGAGCCATCTCTTCAACCCCCTAATATAACTTAACCATAGCTCGCTGATGTCACTACAAACATCATTGTACTACTTGATTATTTCTGTAAACTTAGCTGTGTGTTTTTTTCTCTAAGCAAATGACTTGAAACTGAGTGCTGAGCACTCTGGCTTCCAGCCAGCTGCTGTGTAAGCCCCGGTGTCATAAGGTATGCAGCTCTTGTTTAGAAGCCTCTTGATTTTCAAGTAAATGACAGTGGCAGATGACTGAGTGTTCTGTTAACGGTCATATGAATGAGAAGTACTCAATTCATGTTTATGAGATTTTAACTGTATTATACAGAAACTTATTAAAAGCATGGTAACATTTTATAATAAAACATGGATTAGTAACAGACTTTTTTCCCCACAGTGCGCAAGAGGCGAGTTGAAGGAGACCAACAGTAAGCTGCTGAGGGAACCTTTAGAAGACTGCAGATCACCAAAGGCTCCTGTTTGTGGCAGCAGATGTAAAAATTTCCTGGGAGGAAGGGAAAGACTGGAAATCTTTTTTTAACTATATGCATTATTTTCCTAGCTTAAGGTATTATATTTGATTTGTAAAATCAGTAATAGGTAGTGTTTTGTATTTGTAGCATTTCTACTGAAAGCAGTTTAATTTAGCTTAATCAAATGGTTTATGATGATTTTTTAGGTAAAAATGCAGTTGTAGAAAGTTTCAGAAGTCGTTTATGTAAGAATAACTTGAATGAACATCTTGAGGACCAATCTTTTTTTAAATCAAAAGGGACATTGCTAACTCAGTACTAATGTGGCTCCACATACATTAAGGATAAGGCACCTGATGCTTTCCTGTTTAAAAATTAGGCAAAAGTTTGCTTTTTCCTTATTTGGGAAATAAAATGTCAGAATTTTAAAAGATAGCTCAGAATCCATTATACCTACATAAGCCAAAGCAGGCCTCCAGGAGACAGAACAGCTGTCTGTTGCAGGTTTCTGCACACATCTGACACGTGTCTCAGCTACACGGGGTTGGTTGTGTATGTCTGTCTGTCTGTCTCCAGTACTCCTTAGTTCTCCCCACTGCATACCTTGTTAAAAGTGTAGTTATAAGTATTTCTCCTTACTGCGGGCATTACATTTTTGTACAAGCTAATGGTTAAAAAGTATCCAGGTAGAGAGCTTATTTTTCCCATAAAAGGCTCTTGGCCAATCCTCAGTTACTTAGAGTAAAAGAGAAAAAAGGAAGGCGCTGTTAGATGTGGGAGAGTTCAAGCCTGAGAAGCCCGCACTGGCCATTACGCTGATGAGCAGTGTCGGCCGTGAGCTCGCTGTGGTGGCTCACTCCTACAATCTTAGCGCTTGGGAAGCTGAGAAGGGAATGTTGCCAGATGTTCAAAGCCAGCCTGAACTACATAGGAACCTCCAGGTTAGCCTGGGCTACATATGTGAGAACCTATGTCAGCAAAAGGAAAGAACAAACCTGTTGTCTGGTAAGAAGCGCTCTGTGTGATTCCACAGGTGCAGCGCAGCATGGCCTGAGCACAGCCAGTCACACAGACTGCTGTTCTTTAGAAATCCAATTGCAGTAGACGTTTCCGTTCATCTTGTACTTTTAAAGTCCAAATAGTAAAAAATAATTTCTGTAACATAGGTTATCCTTATCACCCAAGCGTTAGAGTGAGGACCTGAGCTGTGTACAGTGGGGGTGGGTGAGGCTGCCCACGGATGCCCTGCTAGAGGATTTGGGTTTGTATCTATGCTCTGCCCCATGCAGCTCCTACAGGAGTAGCAGAGGCACGCACAGCCACAGACAGTGGAGAGGAAGAAGGCCGGGGAAGCATGAACAAGTCAATGTTTGCTTATACCATTCCAGTGTAGTCTGTAATACATTATACAGCGGAGAAAATACTTCATAAGTAACCTAAGTGCGAATTCATCCGAACGAATAGATACCTTTTAAGAATTGTAATGGAGAACAGTGTTGACCTTGATCTTTAAAAGTCTGGCACCTCTTTTTAGTAACAGTATTTTTAAGTTCCTCTGAGATTTTTATGACATGGTAATAAATTAGGACTTTGCAATAGTTTTTATTTTAAGCCAGAGATTTTTCTAAACTCACAAGTTTTATATCAAGTTGAATGATTATCTAAGAGAATATTCTTCACATTTTTAAATTGCCCTTTTAAAAAGCCTTAAGTTGCCCATTTTATAAAACTGTGTATTCATATTTGTCTCAAATTGTAATTTTTAGTATATCTACATGAAATTGTATACATTAACTTCACCATTAGTAGCTAATATTCATGCCTTGAAAATAGATTTTGGTGCTATACAGTTATAGCTAAAACCTACTAGAAGTTTGAAGAATACATAAAATACATTTTCTTTGGGCCTGTCATTTCAAAGACCAAATAAACATTTTGTGTCAAACATATTAGCAGACTGTTGGTCATTTCAAACAGGGTGTTCGTGATCCTTAAGTTGCACGTTTTCACTAATGGAATTAGCTATGTCCTTTACAAGGGGCACACTCCTGAAAAGTTACATGGAAATACAACTGGAAAAAATTGTTTTACAATTGATAATCCCTTCATATGTTTTCTTTGAAGGTGATAAAATTATAAAAGAATATCTTAAAACAATATTAGTTGTATGGCACATTACCTTAAACCTTATTGCCACTAAAATGAGACGTTATTAAGCTTCATAAAACCTTATGGTTCCCAGGGCCGGCTTACTTTTTCTGTATAAAGTCAGGAGCCACTGTTACCTCCCAGCAGATGAGTAATGGCGCACCTGGAGTTAAGCCACGGCCGCCTGGAGCCTGCAGGGTCCGGCTGTGTCCTGCTGTGTCCAGCTGTGTCTGGCTGTGCGCCTCCAGTGCGGCTTCACTTTGCACAGCATCAGCTGAAGACACGGCACCCAAGAGAAACAAATGAACTTGTGGGCATCCGAGAGGCAGCAGTCGATGTTGCTGCCAGGCACAGGTGTGACTCCTGGATCTGAACATGTTCAGAACTGTCTTCTCCATCGGCTCTCACATGTCGCTTCCGTTTATGTAATGTTTACTTTACTGCACTGTTATTTGGTTGCCTGAGTGCTTCCCTATAAAAATCAAGTATGGGGCCTGGAGAGACGTCTCCATCATTAAGAAAACTGGCTGCACCAGGCAGTGCTATGAACACCATTTAATCCCAGCACTCAGGAGGCAGAAACAGGCAGATCTCTGAGTTCAAGCCTAGCCTGGTCTACAGAGCAAGTTCTAGGACAGCCAGAGCTGTACAGAGAAACTCTGTCTTGAAGAACAACAACAGAGCACTGGCTGCTCTTGCACAGGTCCCAGGTTCAGTTCCCAACACCCACTTATAACATTTCATTAATTTTCAACTTCACCTTGTGGTTTGTCGTTTAGAAGGACCAACCTTAGAGGTTAGCTTGGAAAAAAGACGCTTCTAAGTAAATCAGTGCCACATATTTTTGTTTTTGCTTTTGTCATGTGTTTTAGAAAGCCTTCAGTAACTGTAAAGAATTGGGCCTGGGACCCCTCTCCCCCCCCCCCCCTGCTTTCAAGGTTACATGAAAATAGACTGTAAATTTATACTTTGAGGGTGACCCCTCACCCTCAAGACTTCATTCCTTTTTCTACATTGTCAGTGTTTTGATAGAAAGCAAATAATCCCCATAAAAAATCTTCCAGATATTGTAGTTTATATATTCAGACAAGTTTAAAAACAAATTAAAGTATTATTTGTATGTGTGTGTGCGCACACGGTATGCTTACATCTTTTTAAAGCTCAGTTTGTATGCTTACAACCCATAATCCATAGAGCCCAGTCACAGTTTCCACAGAGGCAAGGAGTCTTCTTCCTGTCTTGTTTTCATCCCAGTAGCTAGACTTCATATACTCTCAGCTGAATAAACAAGATGACAATAACTCCTAATGATTCAGATGCCTCAACTTTGGTTATTGAGAAAATAAAGCTGAGCCCATGAACGGTCAAGGCAGCTTGTGCAGGCTGAACGACTCTGCACACTTCAGAGAATGCCCGAGTGCCAACACTAGTCAGAGCCAGTCTGGCTTCTTGTGAAGGTTTCCAGCCTGCCGCTCTAGTAGCCTTTCCATCTGTAGCACTGATGGTCCTTGCCCTCCAGGAGACGCAGAAGGTGGTGTGCATTTTGTTCACCTTCTGGGTCTGCTCAGCATGCTCGTATCTTGTTTTATGCTCTACAAATGAGATCTATGCTTGGGTTTACTTCCTATAGTATTAGTGAGGGTTTCTTTTCTTTTTTTTTTTTTTTTTTTTTGTTTTTTTGAGACAGGGTTTCTCTGTGTAGCCCTGGCTGTCCTGGACTCACTCTGTAGACCAGGCTGGCCTCGAACTCAGAAATCCGCCTGCCTCTGCCTCCCAAGTGCTGGGATTAAAGGCGTGCGCCACCACCGCCCGGCTTAGTGAGGGTTTCTATTGCTGTGATGAGACACCATGACCCCATCAACTCTTATAAAGGAAAACATTTAATTCTGGCTGGCTTACAGACTCAGGGGTTCAGTCCATTATTGTCATTGCAGGAAGCATGGCGCCACACAGGCAGACACAGTGTTGGAGAAGGAGCTGAGAGATCTACACCTGGATTGGCTTGCAGCAGGAAGAGGGTGACACTGGGTCTGGCTTGAGCTTCTGAGCCCACCCCTAGTGCCGCACCTCCTCCAACAAGGCCATACCTCCTAATAGTGCCACTCCACTCCATGGTGGCCAAGCATTCAAATCCAAGTTTATGGGAGGCATTCCCATTCAAACCACCACATCATCCAACAGCTGTCTCTACCTCAGAGAACACAATTCCCCTACACCAAAGTAAAACGGAGCTCCTTGTGTGAGTCTCACCTCCTGTCCTCACCACACCTTCACCTCTTCCTCCTTCTTTGCATCAGTCAGCAGAAGCTTTCTAATAAAACCCACAGCCGCTGCAACTGGTCCACATGATCCTAGTATGAAGTAGAACTGTTCCTCCATGTACCAAGAGTCTAGTTTCTCTAGATTGGATTTGTTAAGGGAAAAACTGTATCTTCTCCAGTGGTTAGAGGTGGTTGAGAACAGGACCATGTGTTACTGTGTATCTTTTTATGTCTTGCCTCGGGCTTGGTGCCATAGGACATTTTTTTTTAATTGTGTTGACACCCCCATTTCTTCCCCAGTCATCCAGCAACATATACCTTTTTAAAGAGCCTGTCTTAAGGTTTCATTGCTGTGAACAGACACACCATGACCAAGGCAACTCTTATAAGGACAACATTTAATTGGGGTTGGCTTACAGGTTCAGAGGTTCAGTCCATTATCATCAAGGTGGGAACATGGCAGCAAACAGGCAGGCATGGTTCAGTAGGAGCTGAGAGTTCTACATCTTGTTCCAAAGGCAAAGAGAAGACTGATTCCTCAAGCAATTAGTAGGAAGGTCTCAAAGCCCACCCCCACAGTGACACTTCCTCCAAGGCCACACCTTCTAACAGTGCCACTCCCTGGACCAAGCATATTCAAAGCACCACAGGCCTCACAGTGAGGTTCACACTTACCCCTTCACCTTTTGTCACATGAGGACTCTGCAGCCTTGTGCACCTGAGGATACAGTATCCCAGGTACTACCTTGGAGGCAGACTGAAAGCTAGACAGGTTTCTGTGAGCATAAGTCTTTAGACTTTTCACCCCCAGAATTGTGAAATCTCTGTAGGGTCATTGTTTTCCTTCTCTTGTGGCTAATAAATACTATTCTTGATGTCGTGAAATTTCAAGTTCTAATGGCTGGAGAGCCAAGGCCTGGGAGCCAGCTGATTGGGATCCAGTTTGCAAATGGTGTCCTTGCTGCGTGCCTTGTGGCAGATCAAACAGCAGCAAGTGTAGTGAGAGCTTTTGTTTCTTTTAAACCCCAAATATGTTATGTGAATCTATTTTTTGTTTTAATCCCAGGTGTGGGATAGATGGCTGCTTCAGATTGTCCACAGCAGCTGACTGTGATTTGTCTCCATGCTCTAGGAGCGGCGTGATTCTTTACATTTGGAGATACTTTACATTTGGAATTCTGGGGACTCTTGATAGAGAATAAAAATTTCAGAGCCAGGCAGAGGCAGGCGGATTTCTGAGTTCGAGGCCAGCCTGGTCTACAGAGTGAGTTCCAGGACAGCCAAGGCTATACAGAGAAACCCTGTCTCGAAAAACCAAAAAAAAAAAAAAAAAAAAAATTTCAGAGCCCCAAAAGAGGAAGCTGCTGCTGCAGTTTGTCAGGTGGTCGTAAGCAAAGAGAAGAAACTGGATGTCCTGACAAAGATAAACACTGCCCCTAGGAACCTGATGCCCCTCATCAGCAGGAAGTAGTCTAAAGAGACCTACACCCCCTTTCCTCTCTAACCTTTCTTGCCTACTTAGTGTTAGGGGGTTGGAAGGGACTGGGGTGAAGGGTGGTCGGTAAAACAAAAACCAATAAAGGAATCAAAAAGTATGCCACTTGTAGGTGGCACCCAGATGAACTAGGCAGAATAGGAAACTTGGTCTCTAATACAGTAGAGGAGACAGCAGAGTATGAGGGAATGGATATTCTATTTCAGGATATCAGCAAAAAGTTTATTGCAACTACTGCCACCAGGTTCTCCCCTGCTTTGCTCCCAAAAGGGATTCTTTATTTCTTCCTATATTCTGTCTCAAGGGGGGGAAAGGGTTAGGAGGATGGCTGAGTGGAAATGAAGGTATCAGAAAACTAGAAGGGTCACCATTCTCTTGTTTTTGAAAGGACTGCAGAATTGGCTGTGTAACTTGGGAGGTTATGGGTAGAGGAGGTAGAGGCACTTGGAGAGTGAGTGATGCCAGAAAGGAGGAGTAAAAGGACTCAAACTCGGTAGCGGTTGCAGCTTCCCACAGGATAAAAGAGGGAAGCAAATGGGACTAGAAGGCAGATATCGTCAGCCTGGCACTGAGTGAGGCTGAAACAGCTGGTTTTCAGGGAATGGGTCTACCTAGAACCACCTGTGCCTCCGGAGGGGCAGCCTGGGGTTATGAGATTACCACCATTAGCTTTCCCGTAGTTGCACAAGGTCTTCGATATCAAAATGCCCAATGCTTCAATTTCAGTAAATTTGGTCATTTAAAATGACATTGTGACCAAGCCACTAAAAGCCTCAGATCTCTAAATGCCCAGTGTGTTAATGCTACTTTCCACTAGAGAACCAAACAAGCCCTTTGTAGCAGCAATGTATTGTCTGAAAGAACGCCTCGGCTTCCCAGGGTGTGCAGGTATTGTGGAAAGGGGTACCATTGGACCAGTGAGTGCAGGTCCAAGGGACATATGAGGTAAATGCTTGCTGCTGGGAAACAAAATGGGGCGCCTGCCACCTCAAGGCCCTACACAACAAGCCTTTTCAAACTAGAGTAACCGAGAATCACCAGGCTATAGGGGAAAAAAACTGATCCAAAAAGTGTCAGGTCATTGATAATGTCTGTTTATAATTTCTCACTCAACACAGTACAATTAGTGGCATAAAACAGAAAGGGAGAAATGTAGTAAGAATTTTCATTTTTTAAAAAAGTCCAGTTATGCTGGGCAGTGGTGGCGCACGCCTTTAATCCCAGCACTTGGGAGGCAGAGGCAGGTAGATTTCTGAGTTCGAGGCCAGCCTGGTCTACAGAGTGAGTTCCAGGACAGCCAGGGCTACACAGAGAAACCCTGTCTCAAAAAACAAAAAAATAAAAAAATAAAAAGCACAGTTATGTGAGTGTTTTTATCTCAGGTGTGGGATACTGGGCTGCTTCAGATTGCCCACAGCAGCTGACTGTGATTTGTCTTGTGCTCTGGCAGAAGCATGATTTTGCCAGTTGAAGATAGTTTATGTTTGGTATTCAGGGGAACTCTTGAGAGGCATGGCAGCTCCTCCTGCTGCTGTCCCCTCCCACAACCACCCTCACCCCTGTTGCTCCTCCTGGATTGCTGAGTTTTCCTGGTTGGAGATATTCTGAAGACAAGATTGGACTTGCCCCAAGGAACTTGACACCCTAATCAGCAGAAAATAGTCTAAAGGGTCTACACTCCCTTTCCCCACTAACCTTTTCCTCCTACCTAGTGTTGTGGGGTTGGAAGGGATTAGGTGGAGCAAGGTGGCAGATTATAAGAACCCAGTAAAGTAGCTCAAAAAGTACAGTTACAAGCAAGCTCCCTCTGTGTGTTTCTCAGTTGGTGTATGTAGCAGTTTTTAGGAGTTTATTTCATCTCTGCCTTTAAGAAAAAAAAAAAAGTGAGGTTTTTAGGCCAAGCTCCCACTGTGTTGCCTAGGCTGGCCTCCAGCTCAGGAGTTTAATGAACTCTGCATCCCGAGCAGCTGGGACATGAGACAAGCATCACTTTGCCCAGCTGAGCAATACGGTTTTTTTATTTAGTAGTTTTGTGTGCTTAGGAATTGTTGGTTACAAAGCATTACCCTGGCTGGGGTGGAATCCCAGCATGCAGCCCGAGACAGTAGGGTCCCAGTCTGAGGTTCCTCATTGTCTTGTGTGCCAACCTAATACTTTATTGTACTCTTTAAAAAAAAAAAAAAACTTATTGATTCCCCTGAGCTACTCTATCCTATCTGCTAGGGACTCAATCTTTGTGTCCTCCCCAAATCCTCATGCTGAAGCCCTGGTATGCAGGAGGGGTGGGATTTAAAGATGGGCCTTTGGAAGGCAGAAGGAAAAAAGTATCCACACACATAAAGCCTTGTGGTTCCACATACCAGCTTTATTTGCCTCAGTTTTGTGGATGAAGTACATTTGTCTTGGTTTTTGTTTGAAGCCTGAACAGACCTTTATGGCAGTGTGTATTTCTCTGTCCTTTGAAGTCAAGTATTAAAGTTTTTCTAATACTAACATATCAAAACACTCTAAATGTTTTATAGGTAGAAAAGCAATTAATTTTCTGATATTTAAATAACAAGTATTATCCACCCGGTTTATAAGCTTACTGTGGGGAGGAGAATGAATGGGAACAGTCTACCATGTGTATGAAGACGCCACTGGGAAACCTTGCTTTGTATGCTAAGTTGATTTATTAGCAAAAGATAAAGCTTTAGCTACTCTTTCCTGCCTTATAGACTCTATTTTCATCCTCTCCAAATTCCTATGCTGAAGCCCTAACTGGGAGTAGTGGTGGGGTTTGGAGATGGGCCTTTGGAAGGCAAGTAGGGGTCTACAAGGCCCCCAGAGTGGGACTCTCCTCATGGCTATTTAGGACCTGCAAGAAGGTAGCCAGCTGTCTGAAAGTCCTCACTAGGACTAAGCCTTGGTGCTAGGAATGTGAGGCATTAAGTCTGTTGGAGCCACCCAGTCTGTAGCCTGCACTGCCATGTTGAACCGTGCAAATGGTCAGTAGTGGGCCATCTGTGTATCAGTGTGCAGTTGGGTCTGTCCATAACCATGTTTCACTGATTCCGAGGGTGGGGCATGGGGTGACTGATGCCCCCAATATCCTTTGCCTTACTGCAAAACATGGTTTTTTGTATACACGTCAGTTTAGTTTTATGGACAGACAAGGATGAGTATAAATTAAGCCATATGAAATTATTTTTGGTTCAAGTACATTCAGTAAATACTTGAAGTACATTTCTGAGGGCCCCAGGCTGGGCTCAGACTCAAAGTAGTCCTCCTGCCTCAGTCTTTTAAATGCTGCAATTAGGCATGAACAACTGTAGGTCAGCCATACCTGGCTGAAATCACTGTTTTATGAATAAACATGGCCGTGTTTACCCTCCTGGGGATGGTGAGTCATGGAGATTCACGTAGCCCAACTTACAGCTCTCCTGAGTGTGAGAGGCCAAGAGTGCAATGGGCTGGGCCTGCAATGTGCCACCATGTGTTCCCTGAGGCATCCCAGTTAAAACTGCTGAGCCCGGGGATGGTGTCTGTGTGGCTAAACCACCTGTAATGCGAAACTGCCAAACAGTTTCACCCTTCAAATGTTAAGCTTGCTTTCATGGTCTATAGAGTTGGCCTAGAGGTTCACGGATCTATCGGGAGCTACAGATCAGCACCACGTGCAGGAGCCCTGAGCCGGAAACTGAAGCTAAGGACCTCCAAGTATTCTAGATGCGTCTGAATGCCTTCTCCAGCTAATGCTAACCAAAATGCTCTTACTGAACAACTACAAAACAGTGCTATAAGGTATACAGGGGGTAGGTGTGGTCCAGCCGCCTGGAGGCAGAGGCAGGTAGATCTTGTGAATTCTAGGCCAGCTAGGGCTACATGGTGAGAGCTCATTTCAAAACAAAACAAAAAATACATATATATATATATATATATATGAAAGGAGAGTGGAATTTAGGGGGTTCTGCATAGCCCATCTCATTGGTTCATGTAGGTCAGAGCAATTGTTCTGTCTTTGTTAGATCTGATGGGCTAGGGACCAACCTAAGTAGTAGGAAGCATGTTCAGTGCACACAAAGCCCTAGATTCAGTCCCAGCACAAACAGAAATCTAACAATTTGACTATGTTAGACACCAGTACACAGTTACATTTCAGTCTTCCTCTTTCTTTCTTGTCTTCTTCTGGCGGGTTTGTCTTCTGAAGAAATACAAAGAATGGGTTATAGAATTCAATATAAGGCATTTCTCAGTTTTATCCAAACTAGTTCTGAACTGATGGGAGAAATCTGCCACAGAGACCTGTGTTCAGTTCATAGCACCTCCTCTGGGAAGACAGACTCCTGGGACCTGGGTTGCCTTGGGTGGCTGTCACGGTGGAAGGGACACTTCATTCAGTGTGGCATTTCTATCACATTACTTGAAGTATATTATTTTCTTTCACTGCTTCTATAAAATTCAGTGTTTTAAAGTCTGATTTTAGAGACTGGAGAGATAGCTCTTAGAGAGAACTCAGGTTTAGTTCCCGGTATCCACATGGCAGCTCAAAACCACCTGTCACTCTATTGGGGGTAGGGAGGGTTCTATCATTGTCTTCTGGACCACAGGCACTGCATGCATGTGGTATACATGCAAGGAAAACACTCATAAATTAAAAAAAAAACCTTAAAAGACTGAATTTTCAGAACACTTACATATGTTTTAAATTTTTTACATATGTATATACACATAAAAATGAATTGATAAGTCAGCAAACACGATTTAAACATTAATGCAACTGCAATGCTTATCCCTACTCTGAAACGCAGGGTATGGTAAATGCTAGGAAGACAATGACTTCCCAGGAACAATAACATAGGAACCCTCACATAATTATGACTTAAAATGTCTTTGCTCTGTGACCTTACAAGAGAAAGGGAAGCCAGGAATCAGTGGGAAACAGCACAGACTGAAGCAGCCTTCACTTGCTGTTCTATACAAATGTCGGGCACCTGTCTACCCACACTGAGTGCCTGTCATTCTGTAGATGATCACTGATGTCAGAGGCCCTGTGTCCTGCCTATACTCTCTGTGCAGCTGAGAACCTTTGCACAGCTTCTGTTCATTCTTCCGGGGTCTCACTCCTGCCAGGTATCTGGCTGTTGGTGAACTGCAGAGCTGTACACCTGTGAGCTGGCTTGTGGACACAAGGTCACCCTAGAATTGAATAAACATAGCTTACCTACCTTGGTCACTCCTGAGTCTCTTTGCTTTGAATAATCCTCTGGCTTTATCTTTTTCCGGTCCCTCCTG
The DNA here is from genome assembly GCF_011762505.2 of Arvicanthis niloticus. Classification (NCBI taxonomy): domain Eukaryota; kingdom Metazoa; phylum Chordata; class Mammalia; order Rodentia; family Muridae; genus Arvicanthis; species Arvicanthis niloticus. The sequence goes on along the minus strand of NC_047664.1, from coordinate 8,777,259 downwards.
ATTGCAATCTGAAGAAGACATGGCTTGTTTCTCTGAAAGCAAAGGGATTTTTAGGAACAGGGTTGACCTTCAAAGGGACCCACCGTTACCTGGCTGCAGCCACCTTGCATTGTAATTCCTATGATTGCCCCGGGTAACCCTGGCCTGCCTTCCCTACTACTTCCCAACACACTACAAAGGACCACAGCCATTAGAATGGCTATGGAGCTTTTTGTACAGATCTGGTGCCATCACAGTCAGGATGTAATAACGCCGATCAGGATTTGTTCCCTACAATTGGTACCTCCTTCCTTGAGTGAAAGCCAGCTCTGTCTTGACTGTCATATGAGCTCCTGCCATCTCACCCAGGTTTCAAGGACCCAACACTCTTGCTGCCTCCCTCGACCAAGTCTCTGCTGATGTGAGCCCAGCACGCTGCCTGCTGGGGTCCTCATCAGCCTGCCTTATTACTCTCAGCATGTTCTGCCAGACTCTTCATGCTGGCTTTTCCCCAACAGCCTTCACAGATGGAGACTTATTCCTGAATCTTTGCTGAATACTCTTGCTGAATATTGTCACTCCCCACTGTGCTTTTCCTTAAGAAATAAGGCATTAGCATTCTGTTTGGGGGAAGGGGATCTTCTTTTTCACTACTTATTTACTTATGTATATGAGTATATATGAGAACACTGTCTTCATGTACACCAGACTAGGACATCAGATCCCATTACAGATGGTTGTGAGCCACCATATGGTTGCTGGGAACTGAACTCAGGGCCTTGGGAAGAACAGCCAGTGCTCTTAACTGTTGAGCCATCTCTCCAGGCCTCTCCTTTTTTTTATTTAAGTCTTTCACATGAACTGAAGACAGTTTGAGACATTCTTAGGTTGAGCTATTAAGTGCCCAGGAGCCTGAGAAACACACTGCTGTGTGGGTTTCATTTGCTGACTTTTGTTTGGTTCTTTTTGCTCTGTTTTATTTTGTTTTTGAGACAGTCTACCCTGGCTTGCCTAGAACTTGTTAAGTAGCAGCCCAGGCTGGCCCCAAACTCAAAATCCTCCTGCCTCAGCCTCCATAGTGTTGATGGCAACCTTACACCACCATGTCCAGTTGTTCATAATAGTTTTAAAAATAATGTTTTAAATATTGAGTTCTTAATTGTGCTAATATATACATTTCCCTCCACAGTACATACCATGTGTCGAGCAGGTTTTATGTTTTCTGAAGAGGTCTTGTTTTCAGTTAACCTTTTCTATGGTTAATGGCCCTAACCAATGCAAAACAGAAGAGGGTGTGCATTCTACTGTCGTAAGGAAACAATACTAGCAAGATGAAGATCTCACCAGAGCAAAACTAAGCCTTGCCTACAATGAGGTGTGGTGGCTGTGCTGACTTACTTTTGGCTGCGCTCTGGTGACAGCTTTCAGTAGCAGCCATGCTGGAGGCCTTGCCTTCCTTGTCTTCTCCCTCAACCTCCTCCTCTTTCTCAACATCATGGTCAGGCTTCTGGACGGTGGAACTTGGACCTGGATGCTGCCGGTTCTTCTGCCTCTGTTTTTTCCTTTGCAGACGGACTTTCCGGGGAGTAGATACCCTCAGTTCTTTTTTCTGTATCTATTTAAAAAAAAAAAAAAAAAAAAAAAAAGAAAGAAAAGAAAAAAAAAGAAAAAAAAAAAAAAAGGCTGGGACTCAGTGGGCTGCTCTCCCAGAGGTCCTGAGTTCAATTTCCAGCAACCACATGGTGGCTTACAACTATCTGTAATGGAATCTGATGCCCCCTTCTGGTATGTCTGAAGACACAGTGCACTCACATACATAAATACTTCTTAAAATATATATACATAAGATAAATTAGAAGTCTCAGTGGGTCAAAGCTTGCTGAACTAATCTGACCACCTGAATTCAACCCCCAGAGCCCATGATGAAAAAGATAATAAACTCCTGAAATTATCCTCTGACCTGCACACATTATAGAATGCACACATATACATCACACACACACACACACACACACACACACACACACACACCAGGAAAACAGCTCTAAATGTACAAAAGGTCCCAACATAAAACTGAGGCACTATACCTTGATCAAATCTGGGCGTGGCCACTCAGGATCACTGCCAGCCATCGGCAGGATTTTAATCTGTGTCTTTGAACTTTTGCTCCCAAATGAAAGGGTCATCTTTTTGTATGTGGCACTGTCTGTAAAGTGAGGTCTGCCAGGAAATGAACAGAAAATATGTCTCACGTTTATCAAAAACACCAAACTCGCCCATGGGTAGTGATGACCTCACACTAGGCAGAGGATACAGGCAGGATTACAGTTCCGGTCCATCTGTTCACTGCTCAGGAAAAGTAGGGTGGACTGACCCAGGCTTCAGGAGGAGAGGCAGGTGGTCAGATGGAGTGCTTTTACAAAGAATACCCCCAACTATAATCACAGACAAGGGTGGAGCATGTGCCAGCAGGAACATTTTGAGAACTGAGTTGTTCCCTCCACTCAATAAAAGCATAAATAAAATGCAGGCAGTCAAGTGTGTTTGAGCCACAATGGCAGGAGGGGCCTCAGTAGCTCCGGCCAAGTCATGAGTTTCAGCAGGGAAACAACCTGCAAGCCCACTATCCAGGCAAAGGCAGAAGGATTGCAAGCTTGAGGTGAGGATGGGTTGTGAGTTCAAAGCCAGCCTGTGTTACACGGCAAGACTGTCACAAACTGTAGGTGCTTCTTGAGTATGGGAAGACAGCTCTCAACTGGGTCCCAACGTGAAGAAAGGACCTGAGGAAAGAAACACCACCCCAGTGCAGCTCAGAGCATGTAGTAAAAAGCAAAAGCAGAGCCGGACATGTTTCAGGATGCTTCTAGAAAACATCTGGAAATGGGAGAGAAGGTTGGGCTTCACTTACTGCGCTGGGTTTACGTGCCCATTTAACACGACACCCCTGTGATGCGTACACGATACACCTGACGAAACCGCACTTTTCTGACATTAAGATCCTCAAGACTATATAACCTATATAACTGTTTTTTTTTTTTAATTTACAAAGTTGCATGACCATGCTCACAATCTGATTTTAAAATACTTCAGCGTCTTCAAAGGAAGCATGTGCCCACTGCCAAGGAAAGCTGGCGCCTAGTGACATCTGTGTTCTAAAGGGGAAGGTGTCCAAAAGGGGCTGAAGCCACCACCCACTGCAGCCAGCAGAGCTGGCCCCATGTCTTGAGTGGGCAGAGGCTACAAGCATTTTGGCCACACCTGTTGTAAGCAGACCCGAGCGTTACACTGTGTGGACAGTTTAGCTGTCTTGGGTCAGTTTCGCTAAAGATAAGGACCCAGCAGACAACACTCGGCAATGTCGAGTCTTTCCCAGGAGCACTGAGCAGCCACAGGCCATGCACCAGTTCCTTGTAAGTTTCCATAACATGAGCTATTTCCCTGAGAAACCTGTAGTTAACTTTAAAAACTTGCCATCCTGGACACAGATATGCCTGTTGGTGACCTGCACTATGAGACAATGTCGGAAAAGGGGCAGGCTGTCCACATCACAGGCTGTCCACATCACAGCTCTGCTTTGCTCTTTAATTGCAAGTAGCAACATGTATATGCATGTAGAAAGTTACCTAAAAGGCTGGGTGATGGTGGCACATATGTTTATTCCCGGCACTGCGGAAGCAGAGGCAGACAGATCTCTGAGTTCGAGGCCAGCCTGGTCTACAGAGTTGCAGGACAGTCGGGACAACACAAAGAAACCCTGTGTGGAAAACAACAACAAAGTTACCTAAAGCAAAGTCTGGATTGAAAGATGGCCTGTCCACGGAGACCAGTATCTTCCCGTATAAACAGTTGGTTTTGATTGTTTTGCAGTGGGACTTTGTAGATATCAAACACTTCTTTGCCTAAATGCAGGGACATGCTGGAAAGGGGTAACAATTCAGATATTAGAATGCTTAGCGAATAGCACAGGATCCTATCCTCACAAAAAAGCCATAGGAAAACAAACACAGGTGCTATCAATAGCCTACCTCCAAACGGCATGGGAATGCTTGCCTGTAATGCTAGCACTTGAGAGGTGGAGCAAGGGGACCGGGAGCTTAAAGATCACAGCACAGGCTCAGAATCAGCTACAAAGTGAGTTCTGGGCCAGGATGGGCTATGAACCTCTGTCTTTTGTTTGTCTATTTGAGACTATGTAGCCTGGGTGGCCTGGAAATCAGTGTGTAGGCCAGGCATGGCCACTAATTTATAAAGATCAGCCTTCCTCTCCCTCCCCAGTGCTAGGATCAAAGATATGCTCTACCACACA